>NC_139034.1:52190898-53390898 GCF_964662115.1 Mustela nivalis | reverse complement strand
TTTCTTTTTTCTTTTTGCTGTTCAACATGGTTTAAAATAAAGATCAAGTTTCAGGTTTCATGGTTTAAGATAAAGATCAAGTTTCAGGTTTCTTGTTTTTTGTTTGTTTGTTTGTTTTAATGTATCTATCCTATTGTTCTAGCATCATTTATTAAAAAGTCCACACTTGACTCTTCATTTTGAAGAGCCCTTCTGTTCTGAAAGAAATTAACTTTCCGGAAAGACAAGGGTCTATTTCTGTGTTCTCTATGCTATTTCTCTTCATTACTGTACTTTTATTACAATTCTTCATATTTAGGAGAATAATCCCTCACAGTCTGTTCTTATTAAATTTCTTAGTTATTTGTGGTTCTTTGCATTTCCATACATATTTTATAATTATTTCTTAAGGTACCCTCTAATATCTACCTACAGAAGTTGAATTCTGTCAGATTTTCTTCTGAAAAATAACATTAAAAAAATTTTTTTTTAAAGAACTAGTCTCTGGCTTTAGAAATCTAAGTTGACACTCATTCTCTTTCATCATTTATTTGTCAGATTGAGAGAGAGAGAGAACACGCAGGGAAAACAGCAGGCAGAGGGATTGCTTTCCCCTTTGTCTCTATTGAGAATAAGGATAAGGAAGGTTATCCTTATTAGAATATACTTCAGTGAAATTATCCCCCTTCTCAGAGGTTAAAGCAAGTTTCTCACTCATAATACACACACATCACTTGACTCCATATTATTTTCAATAGCCCACTGGCCACTATTATTTTCAATAGCCCACTAGAATGCAGAAAAACTTACGTTTTCTTGAGAAATGTCCTAAAATTTCAGTATTAATGTATGTTCCACATATTGTTGCCTAAACCCCTTTTTTCTCCAGTAATTTCTTAATTTGTCTGTAAACATTTTATAGCACAGCATTTTTCCTATAAACTCTAAAAAGGAAATGAACTCCTTATTTTCTTCATTTAGACCTTTATTTGTTACTTTTTTTTTTTTTATTCTAAGTGGTGTTCAGAGTTTCTTTTCTAAAATTGTTTATAGGATTTATTCTTAGATTTACTTATAGAGTTTTTTAATCTGGAATAAAATAAATGCCGAACTATAACTAGAAAACTAAGATTTCCTAACTTTTATCTCACTATTCATGCCCAGATCACCATTTTTTCACAATTGCATTAGTAAGTCTTTGTTTAATAAATATAAGGGGGTGGGATTATGGACATTGGGGAGGGTATGTGCTTTGGTGAGTGCTGTGAAGTGTGTAACCTGGTGATTCACAGACCTGTACCCCTGGGGATAAAAATATACGTTTGTAAAAAATAAAAAAATAAAAATAAATAAAAATAAATAAATAAATAAATAAATAAATAAATATTAGGATTCTTGGCTTTTTCCTGTTATAACTGCACATTGCCAAACAGACCTCTCTGCTATTTTCATAGTCATTTTTATTATGAAGATATTCAGTCCGGATTTTGTCATTCCTAGCTTTTTTGCTTATTTTCATTTCACACATGTATCAGAAAACTACTGAAGGTGTCTTTACTATAACCTAGAGTTTGTGAAGTTCATCTGATACTAAGTAAAATGTTTACTTCTTTTTGGGCCATTAATTAAAACATTAAGCATTGAGGCTTGGGGTCATCCTTGTTGCATTTTAGTTTCTTGCTTTATTTTTTTTCTTTCAGTTTGATACTGATTATAGTAAAAAAAAAAAAAAAGCACAATATTTTGTCATGTGTAGGAAAGAGTGAAAAAATATGGTACTGATTTTGTTCTAATCACACATATTTTTTAAGGAATGAGAGGTTTACTTACTACAACCACCCAAAGTAGTGTATTCAAATAAAGTGATTTATTTATATTAGTGTGGTTTTGTCATAATGTAATTATTCAAAGTGTAATCCATGCATAAATCAAATTAATTAATACCATAAAACAATAGCCACTACAATTCCAATTTTTCCAGCAATCTTAATCAATAATATGAAAATGAGAAGACAAATGAAAATACAAAACCAGCCTCTGTCAAAGGAAAGTAAGCACAAGTAACCCAGAAAAATCAATTACCATATAAACTTGATTTATTCAGTAGGTGACACTTCATTATTATATTTGTTTAAGCACATAAAATTAATAGTAATTTTAAGCAGAGTAATTGAAAATATAAAGGAAATATATAAATGAAATATTATGTTATTGTCCAAGTTTTTAACTATTTTTAGAAGGAGAGAGACAGAGAGGAAGAGAACTAACCTATGACTTTAAATTCTGAACTTTTAGTGAAACTATGTTTCAAAACTATCGTATAACTGACATTTCTTCTAAGTTTCTTTGGAACTGTCAAAAAATCCGCATTATAAAATAGTATTAACTGCTTACCAGTGTGATCCATTTTATATAAAATTCTCTACATTATTTATGGAGATAACAATAATCACCCAAATTAAGTATCTTTGAAATCTCTCTAACTGTCCAGCTTTTGATCCTATTTCTATTTGCTACATATGCAAAGGCAAACCTTCCAGTACAGTAGTTATTACAGAATAGTAACTACTGAATTACTGTGGTTTCAAATTTAGTCCATAATATGTCCATTATTTAAAATATTTTTATTAAGTTTTTCATTTTATTGCAGTATAGTTAACATACAGTGTTATATTAGCTTTGGGTGTACAATATGTGATTCAGCAGTTCTGGGTATTACTCTGTGCTCATCATGGTCCGTGTAGTCTTTAGTCCCCACCACATACTCACCCATCCCCCCACCCTCCAGTGTGTGAATTCTTGAATCATAGAAGTTTCATCAATACAAGCTATTGCTAACAGATCATTATCAACTATTCTCTTTCTCATAAATGAAGATTTTCTTTGCCCAACTATTTCTTATTCTGATCCAGTCTGAGGCACTGATGACGTAAGTGGTAAATTTTACCTGAAAAAAATTGCTTAATATTTGTAAGGAAACTATCTTATTGTATCCCTTATTTCATTTGACTTATATTATTTGAGCAATTATTGTGATTTTCATATATGGAAAATATTCCCAGAATGAAAAGACACTAGTTTTGAATCATTGTGTTAAGATAAAATCATTAGAACTCTATTACTTGTTTAAGAGATGAATATATTTCCTATATTATTTGAAACTATGTTTTACAGCTCTGTAAATGTTCAGGATGGATTGAATTAGCCAACAAATAAGCTAGAGGGAATTCAGGCACTGATTAGAGGTGTATGTGAGGACCTGAGATACACTTATGTCTTCTCTGAGAACAACCAGTAAAAAACCAAATATTTGATCTGATATCTATTGTAAAGCACTATGAGGGATAAGATGAAATGTAAGATTTTGTCTTGAGTATCAGTGAATTCATAGGTTACGTGGAAAGATCAGATACATGTTTTCTACATTTATGCAAATAAAATTCTGATCTTAAGCACATTAAAGTTTCATTCAGTGAAAGCTGCAAACATTGTAACAGAATTTTGAATGAGAGGTATCATGGTTCCAGCTAGGGTGTTCAGTAAAAGCTTCATGGAAGGGTAGAAACCTTAGTTTCTTAGAAACTAATTGGTTCATGCCTGGCCTAGTTTTCAGCCAGAATTTTGCTATCAGAATTGAATTGAGAGATGGGGTTTAGGTCAGGATATGTAGTTACTCAAAGTGACAAAGGGTGGACATTGTCACATAGTTTAAGCATTTTTGTAGGAAGCGCTAATGGCACAAAATACTAAAATTTTCTGGTACACCAAGATGTTCACAGGACCAGAAATGAGGACAGGGGGAAGATGATAAAAAAAAAAAAAAAAAAAAAAAGGACCAGAAAGTATAGTACAAGGGAGGGGCACATTACAAAAGCAATGCCAAAGGGCACATTACAATAATAAAAACGAGAGATGATAGAAAACTGAGGATGGTTTTTGTTCCTGACCACCTATACAGTGATTCTGTAGCTGGGGTAGGATTTTTTTTTTTTTTTTCAAAGTAACTGTTCTGTTTACAGGGATCCCAAGTGTTGCCTAAAACTTTATCGAACATTTGAGAGAATCAAATCTAGCCATATTTGAGTATTAGTTTAAGCATTGAATTATGAGGAAGAAAGTTGAACTTTATTCCCTTGGTAACATGACCTCCTACACCCTCTGCTACCCAGCTTCCCCCCCACCCCGTTGGTAAAACAGAGCAAAACTGTAGCATCACATCACACCAAGGATTTTGACAGAGATAGTCAGGATAAAGAACATTTCCTTCATCAGGAAGAGTCCTCTTGTCCATTCATAGCCCTACCAATTTAAATTTCCTAGCCTTCCTGAACCCCAGACAACCACTAATCTTTTCTCCATACCCCATAATGTTGTCATTTAATAATATTATATAAATGGAATTACACTGTAACCATTTAGGATTGGGATTTTTTTTTTAAATCAGCATAATTCTCTGTAAATCCTTCCACATTTTCATGCGTATCAATAGTTCATTACATTTTGTTGCTTAGTAGCATTCCATCATGTGGATGTACCAGTTTGTTTAAACATTCCTGCACCTAAGGCCATCCATCCAGGTTGTTACTTCCAGTTTTTAACTATTATGAATGAACCTGCTGTTGTATATTTATGTATAGGTTTTCTGTGAATAAGTCTTAATTTCCCGGGGATAAATGTCCAAGAATGCAGTTACTGGATCAATGTTAAGTTTTATAAGAAACTGTCAGTTTTCCAGATTGACTGTACTCTTTTGTATTTCCACTGGTCATTATGGAGGACCCAGCTGCTCTACATTATCACCGTGTGTGGTAGAATCACCTGTTGTTATTACAGGCATTCACATAGGGAGTGGAGTGGGTGACATTCATTGTAGTTTTCTTTCTTTTTTCTTATTTTTTTTTGTCTTTTTAATTCAATTAGCCAGTGTATATGATATCATTAGTTTCAGATAGAGAGTTCAGTAATTCGTTAGCTGCATATAACAGCTAGTGCTCATCACATCACATGCCCTCCTTAATGCCCATCACTCTGTTACGCCCACCTCACTGTGGTTTTAATTTGCATTACCCTATGGCAAATGATGCTGAAAATCTTCTCATGAACTTACTCTTATATGTGTAATCCTTTCAGTGAAATATAATTTCATGTATTTTGCCCATTTTCTAATTAATCTTCTGGTTTTTTACTGGTAAATTTTTGATAGGTGTTTATTTCTCCTGGACACTAGACTTTTGTTGGATATGTGATTTGCAAAAACCTCTTCCCAAACTATAGCTCTTAACAGGGATTTTCACAGAACAGTGTTAATTTTCACAAAGTCAAATTTATCAGATTTTTTCTTTTATTTAATGAATTATGCTTTATGTAAGGTCTAGGAATTTATTCTCTAAACCTAAATTCCAAAGATTTTCCCTTGTGCTTTTTCTGAAAAGTTTTAGTTTTATCTTTGGCATTTGTATTTTATAGTTTTAGTATTTATACCTAATGCACATGATGCATTTTTAGTTATTTTTGTATAAGAAGGAAGACTTAATTTTTTCATATTCTCCAGCCTTTTCCAATTTCTCAAGCAACATTTGTTGAATAGGCATCTTTTCTCCAGTGAATTGATGCTGCTTTTTTTGTAAAAAGATCAGTTGTCATGTTTGTCTATTTATTGTTTTTCAGTTGTGTTCTATTGATTGGTGTGTATCTATTCTTCTGCAAATAACACAATTTGGTAAACTGATACCTGCCACTTTATTCTGTTTCAAAATTATTTTACATATTCTAGTTCCTTTGCATTTCTTTTTTTTTTTTAAGATTTTATTTATTTATTTGACAGACAGAGATCACAAGTAGGCAGATAGGCAGGCAGAGAGAGAGAGAGAGAAAGAGAGGGAAGCAGGCTCCCTGTGGAGCAGAGAGCCCGATGTGGGGTTCGATCCCAGGACCCTGAGATCATGACCTGAGCCGAAGGCAGTGGCTTAACCCACTGAGCCACCCAGGCGCCCCTCCTTTGCATTTCTTTATAAATTTTGGAATAATCTAGTCCTTAGTTATAAAAATTCTTACTGGGATTTTTATATGTCATTAATTTAAATTAAATTTTTATGTCAAATTGGAGAAATAGTCATCCTTGCATTGTTGCCTCTCCTAATCCATGCATGTCTTGATTTCTTTCATCAGTATTGTACAATTTTTAGTATATTAGTCCTGTATGTTTTATTAGATTTGCACGTAAATATTTCACTTACTGAACAGATTGCAAATAATACTGTATCTTTGATTTCAACACTGATAGTGTACAAAAAGACAATTATATACAATTTATATATACATCAGAAAATGTGCATGTTAACCATTTTTAGGTATACAATTTAGTGTTTGCTAGATTCACAATGTTCTACAACTATCATCACTAGCTACTTGCAAAACAGTTCCATCATCCCAAACAGAAACCCAGTAACTGTTAAGAAACAATTTCCAGCTCTCTCCAACACCGGATAATCTCTAATTTACTTTATGTTTTTCTATATTTGTCTATGCTATATATTTCAGATAAGTGGAATCAAATAATATGTAGATCTTTATCATGTTGATGAAGTTCCCTTCTGTCCTGATTTTCCTAAGAGTTTTTTTTTTTAACCATGAATGCACATTAAATCTTGAAAACAAATGTTTTTCTGCATCAATTGGTATGATCATGTGGTTTTCTTCTTTGTTCTGTTCATATGGTGAATTGTAGTGTTTGATTTCCAAATATTGAATGAGCATGGCATAAACCCTATTTGGTCATGATTTATCATTATTTTTATATAATGCCAAAATATATTGCTAATACTTATAAGGATTTTTATATCTATTTTATGAGGGATATTGGCCTGTAGTTTTATTTTTGTGTACTATCTTTGTTTGGTTATGGCATCAGGGTAATACTAGCTTCAAAAAATGAATTTTGAAGTATTCTTTTGTCTTCTATGTTCCAAAGAAGACTGTGTGTCATTGATGTTAATTCTTCTTTAAAATTATCTAGTTATAGAGGATTTGGGAGGTGAGGAGTGATTAAATAACATATTTAATTTCCTTAATAGTTGTAAATTATACAAGTTATCTATTTTTCCATTGGGTGAGTTGTGGATGTTTGTTTTTCAAGGAATTGGTTCATGTCATTCAGTTGTCAAATTTAATTGTGTAGATTTGTTTATAGTATCCCCTTATTTTTGTAACTTTTCATTATCATTTTAATGTTTGCAGGGACCATAGTGAGATCTTTTACTTCATTCTTGTGTTTCTTTATTGTAGTCAAATGGTTAAGGTCTAAAATCTTTGTATTTTTCCAGGCAGCCCCTTTCCTGGTCCTTTGGCTAGAGAGAGGAGGCTTCTGTTAATGTTGGTGGGTTTTTTGTTTGCTTTTTGGGTGTGGTGGGGTGTGTGTTTCTGTGTGCACGTGTGTTCATGCTATTGGTATTTCCAGTGTGCTGGCTTCTTAAATTCAAAGTCTGGGATATAAAAATCTTCCCCCACTGGCACCCCCCCAAAATGGAAAGCCCAGGGAATTCACCATGTCATTCCTCAATTCCCAATATCTGTAACTCCTCTCCATCGTTTGTTTTATATCCAATGTCCAGGTGTTTGAGTTGTAATAATAGGCTAAGGCATATCTACTCCATCTTCCCAGAAGTATAAGCTCTATAAGTTTCTCGGGTGGTATTTTAGTGGAATCTACCAGAGGTTATACTCCTCGTAGGTATGGGGTAATACTGTAGAGCTCTGTTAAAAAAAAAAAAAAAAAAAAAAGTTCTGAACTTTAAACTAGGCATGACCTTTGACAAATTATTACCTTCTGTGACATTCAGTTTCTTATTCATGAAATAGGAATAAGTCCATTCTCCTCAAAGGACTTATATGAAGATTGATATTGCATCTTAAAAGCCTTGCATATGGTATAATCTCCTCATATGATTTTTAAAAAGTAAGTTTAAGCAATTTTATAGGTAGCAGATGTTCACTGTAAAAAATGTGGAAAAGTTACAAAAGCAGAAAAAATGCAGTCGACCTTTTTCCCAACACTCAAAATAATCCTCAGCTAATGTTTTTGTATATTTTCTTCTGAAAGTCTCCAGATACTTAGTGTTCTTTCATACTATGACAACGCATGTCTCTAACAAGATATTTTAGCTTTTAGATATTCTTATTGCTTTATCTGTTAGGTCTACATTAAGACTTATTTCAATCTTTATTTTGACAAAAGATTCTTGGTAAGCATTGTGTTTAGAAACACAAGCTACTTACGAGTACTAAATTTAAAGGGTTTTCATGGTCTGTACCAGAAAGAAATTTTTCTGTGCTGCAATTTGCATTTCGTAAGTGCATATGCATATAGATGTGGGATGCGGTGTCATGTGTCATGTCTTCGTAATAACCCCAAGAAGTGATTAATGTTATTATCACCATATAGGAGATGAGGAAATGTAGGATCAAAGAGCCCACATTTCTCTTGGTAATTACATGCTGAAAAAGTGGTGGGGTTCATGTCAAAAAGACCTAAGGTCTGTTTGAAACATGACTTTTCACACAGCCACTCGAAGGACTAGGAAAGTGAAGGTCAGGAGAAACAAGGTACAACAAGAAAGCCTCCAGTGATGCTCTCGGGCATCTTTGATATAGAAACAGGTGATTCACAGAAGTTCACAAGGGAGCCACTTAAGACTTCAAGTCTGCTGGCCACCTTTGCATCACAACTGTTGCTGGTAAGCAGAGGCTTTTCCTTCCCTCCAGGATTCTGTGGCTCAAATCACTTTTTCTTATTTGTCTGTGTTACCAATAGATGGGCATACTGTTGAGCTCAGTTCTGGCTGCCACTACAATATTGTGTGAGGCAATTCCATTTCTTCCTCAGATACAACCAGGTTAAGATCTCAGACCTATATTAGTTCATAGGCACAAACCCTCTTGAATGCAGTAAAAGCTGAATTTCCTTCTAACAAAGGACTCTGAGACACTGCCATAAGTATGTTACTGCAGATCTTCCTCTTAGCCTTTCCCAAAGTCACGTGGCACTATTTATCAGAATGGCTGTGCTCTGTGGAATGGGAAATGTCTCAACTCTTCAGAGGTTAATAGACAGTGGCTCTAGTTTCTAAGCATTTCCCAGGGACACACTCTTCCACTGAGGTCTACCAGACGGATGAGAATAGTATATGGTATACTAACGTATCTTGGTAATATCCTTGTCTCCTGAATACATAATTAGCTTCGATACATTTTTCCTTCATTGGCATACTGACCCATGGAGCAAGAGTGACTGGTTCAATAATTACGCTATCAATTTTTCCAAGGTAATTGACAGTTACTAGGATAATAAAGCTAAATATACACTAATAATTGTTGCAGTTATTTATTGAGCAGCTAGTCCATGGGAGGTCCTTTATAGGTAACTGTGAGGTCTTTAAACCACAATAGTTAATGAATTCTAAAAACGTTAGTGTATTGCCTTTTCTTTCTTGTTCAATAAATACAATTTTCTAAAAACTTACTTCTTTCTTATCACTATGATAGCCCTAAGAAGGGAAGTTTTTCATAAAATTAAACAGTAGTATACACCTCTAATCCAGTTGCTTCTCTGGCCTTCCCCCTTGGATTTCATTCATTTCTTTGTTATTCCCTAAAGTCTGGTTTATATCTTGCTCTGTCATTATTATGTTCAACGTGAGCTTCCCATGAAATGTCAAGAATCGTCCTTAATTTTGGATGTCTTTTTTCTGCCACACTGTCATCTTTAGTTTTCTCTCTATCCCTACCATTTAATGCTACATTTCTGCTACTCTGATAGTCATCCACTGATAATGTCTTTCAAGAAGGGAGAAATAAATACATTTCAGAAGAAGGAAACCTAAAAAATTTTAGATAGCTGGCATGATGTAAAATAATTGCTAAGGAATGTTTTTCTTTATACCAGATAAAACCTGGTAAATCAGGCATGAAGGAAGAGCAGCAGAATGGTAAATATCTGTGCAAAAATAATAGACTTTTCTCCTCTTGCATTCTTTAAAATATGTTTTATGGTTGAAAGCACCAATTGTAACATTATCTAATGGGTATTTCAATGGGTGTAGATATATAAATTACTTTAGTGTAAATGGTGGTTACAAAGGAATCTATATTGTGGCAAAGTTTCTACATTCCAGACTGAAGTAGTAAATATTGATTCTAACTAGATATGCAGAAGTTAAGTATGCACTTTTAATTACTGGAACAACCACTGAAATAAAGAAACATTCTCAAAATCATAGTACATAACATAAATTCTAAAAAAGTAGAGATCAGTGAAAAGATGACAGGAAAATAGAAATAAGGAACACAAAACAAAGGGAAAACATAGAAAACATTAAATGAAATGGTAGATCTATATCCAAAGATAGCAATAACTATGTAATATCTTAGTAGTATAAACCCACTTTGTCATTTTTTTTTTTTAGATTTTATTTATCTATTTGACAGACAGAGATCACAAGCAGGCAGAGAGGCAGGCAGAGAGAGAGGGGGAAGCAGGCTCCCAGCTGAGCAGAGAGCCCGATGCAGGGCTCAATCCCAGGACCCTGGGATCAAGACCTGAGCCAAAGGCAGAGGCTTAACCCTCTGAGCTACCCAGGTGCCCCATTTTGTCAAATTTCTTAAAATGGATCAATTATATGTTCTCTATGAGAGAGTCACTTTAAATAATGCTAATTCTATGTTAAAATAAAAGAATGGAAAAAGATATATCAAGCAAGTGCTAATTAAAAGAAAAATTAAGTGGCTATATTAATAGCAGACAAAGTGAACTTCACAGTGAAAAAGGAAATACTCAGGGATAAAGAACATAATATAGTGATAAACTGATCAACTTAGCAAGGAAATAGGATTATCCTAAATGTGAGTACACCTTGTGACCAGGCTTCAAAATATAGCAAATGCTGACGGAAATGAAAGGGGAAAAAATAGACAAATCTATAACTATTTTAAACTGTATTTAAAAACTACAATAATATTCTCTCAGTAGTCAATAGAACTGATAGAATATCATTAAGAAAAGAAAGGAAAAAACAACATTAGCAAGCAGAGGGATCCAATTCATATAGAACATACCACCCAACAATAGCAGAATACACATTCATCTCAGTTGCAAGTAGACGATTTACAGATCACCTGCATCATAGGCCATAAAACAAAACTTAGTACATTTATAAGAACGAAATGATTCAAAATACGGTTGCTAACCATAATAAAATTAAACTGGAAATCACAGGCAAATTCAATCATTTAGATGTTAAGTGATTAAACTGGAAATCACAGGAAAATACCCAATCAGTTGGATATTAAGTGACACTTTCTTAAATAATCTGTGGGTAAAGGAGAAGCTTACAAAGGAAATTAGAAACTATTTTTACTAACCTAAAATAGAAACAATAAATACCAGAATTTGTCAGACACAGGCAAAGCAGTACTTCAAGAAAGCTCCTAGGAATGCGTGAATCATATTAGAAAAGACAGAGGTGTGAAATCAACAACCTAAGCTCTCAACTAAAAAATGTGGGAAAGAGAGCAAAATGAATCCAAATCAAGCTTAAGGGAACAAATAAGAGTGAAATGAAATTGAAAACAAAATCAGAGAAAATCAATGAAACCAAAAGCTGATTGTTGAGAAAAATCCCTAAATTGACAAACCTCTATTAAGAGGTACAAAAAACACTAGTTAGCAATCCCAAGACCCCACAGACATGAGAAGAATAATAGAGGAATAATGTGAAAAACTCTACACACATGAATTGAACAACTTAGATAAAGTGGAACAATAATTTAAAAATACAGTTACCAAGACAGACTCAAGATGCTATGGATAAACTAGTAACCTTGTAAACATTAAAGAAATGGAATTTATTCTTAAAGATATTCTGAAAACAAATATATATCGCAAGGCATAGTATGTTTCATGGGTAAATTTTACAATAGAAATAACACCAGTTCTGCTCAATTTCATCCAGAAACTGAAAGATACAATATATTATAGATACAAATACAATTTGTTATAACAACATAACATATTGTTATAAAGCCAATATTACTCTAAAATGAAACCAAAAATATTACCAAAAAATTATAGAACAATATTCTTGAGTAATGGAGACACCAACATCCTCCACAAAATACTAGCAATAAAATCCAGGAAGATATAAAAGGAATGTACCATGACCAAGTGCAATTCTTACAGTGAGGTAACACTGGTTCAGATTTCAAAAATTGATCAGTATAGGCCACCAATTTAAGAAAGGAAAAGCCTATCAATAGATGCAGAAAAACATTGACAAATAGTCACTATCAATTCATGATGAAAACGCTTAGCATCCAGGTTTACAATGAAACTTCTTCAACCCGATGAGTATTTACAACATATTTCCATCAAATATCATGCATGATTGTGGAAAATAAGTGCTTTCCCCCTGGGTTTGAGAGCAGGACAGGACTGTCTGTCTTACCACTTCTCTTTATTGTGGTTCTGTAAGTCCTAGCCAGGGCAATAAACAAGAACAATGAATAAAAGCATAGAAATTAGGCAGAAATGAAACTGTTCCTATTCACAAATGACATGATTATCTATGTAGAGAATTCCAGCAATATACAAAAACCCTTCTAAAACTAGTGAATTTAAGTAGGTGAAGGCTACAAAACACAATATGAACACATAACAATTAATTTGATTTCCAACTTCAAACAATAAACAATTAGAACTCAGAATTTCAAAAGTCAGAATATATTTATGCACATACCATACAAATAACTCCAAACATTTAAGACCAAATATTTCAGATATCACAGAAGGCTTATATAAAGGAGAAAAATACCATGGATGACTTAGCATCATAAGAGGTCACTTCTTCCCAAACTGATCTTTAGACTTAATGCAACACCTATGCAAATATCAGAAGTTTTTTTTTTTTTTAAAGATACATAGAATCTAAAATTGATATGGAAAAACAGAAAAACTAGATAAGTGATGATAACTTTGAAATAGAAAAAAGTTTGAAATAGAAAAAAAGTTTGGGTGGCTCAGTGGGTTAAGCCTCTGCCTTTGGCTCAGGTCATGATCTCAGGGTCCTGGGATCGAGTCCCGAATTGGGCTTTCTGCTCAGCAGGGATCCTGCTTCCTCCTCTCTCTGCCTGCCTCTCTGCCTACTTGTGATCTCTGTCAAATAAATAAATAAAATCCTAAAAATTAAAAAAAAATTTTATTAAAAAAAAAAAGTTTGAAGAAACACAGTACCCAATTTCAAGAATATTTGAGAATAGTTACAATTATAAATAGTGTTCGCAAATGGATAAACGCATAGATAGGTGGAACACTACAGGCCGGAAATAGACCAACATAGTGACGGCCGTTCAGACTTTGACAAATGTGCCAGTTTGGGAAAATCTTACAACACTTGGCATAGTGCTCCATTCGCTCAAATGTCACTGGGATCTGAAGCATGTCTTCAGTGTTGTCTGCCTTGTCACCAGGCAGAAGATTAGCATTGGTGTGTCTCTAGATGATGTCTCTGGAGATGGTCGGGAGTCGTGAATCTAATATTTTCAACAGCCCAAGATTAACATGGAATGATCCAGAAGTTCCCCAAGAGGGATCTCAAAGTGCAGAGGGAATCTTTATCAGAATAGGCCTGAAATTGAGACCATAAGGATCAAATCCAGGAAATTTCATCAGTGCTGCCTCCATTGGGCTGGCAGCTTTCAGTAACAGCTGCCCTCAGAATAGCTCCTATATTAGGCAGGACTGCCACACATTATTGTATACCAGCCAGCACAGGACACGTACTAATACAGTGGGATGAAACATACCTTAGCTGAGCCCAGTGAAGACCCAGAAAACAGAAGAAAGTGAATTACCCACATCTCCCTGTTCTCTCTGTCAACCTACATACATTTTGTTACTTGAGAAGCTGGGTCCGTGGGGTAACTGGAGAGGGGAAACCTTTCAAAGGGAAAAAACACTGGTAAGTTTGAAGTTTGCATTGATTTCCTTGCAACCAGTGTTTTAATTTGTTTCCTTAGAGTTGTGAAGGATCAAATAACATGATGATAATATCCTCATATGTCTGATGAGTAGTATTGCTATCCAATCATTATGAAAAATGCCCCACCAGAAGATTAATGAGTTAAGATAGGGTTAAATATCATTATAAAATATATATACATTTAGCTAATCATCTGTTAATTTACAATTCTCATGAAAACAAAAGCAAAACACTTTCTTTTAAGCTTGATATTTTGTTTTAATAGACAAGGTATCAAAGTATAGAGCACTTTTAATGCTGAAAGGAATGGTTTTTGGATAATGCTGATGCCGTTTGTTTATTCAAATTGCATTACAATAAGTTAACCAAAAAGGAAATTTCTTAAGTAATATTTTTGGTTCTGTCTTCTGAACTTGAAAGCAAAAAGATACTTGACAAAGAAATCTTTACTTTTTCAAAAATAAATAATCCTGTGAAAATGTGCTTGTAAATTAAAATATATTTGTGATGTCACATCAAAATTATCTCATTTGTGCCATACCATATATGATCACCAGATGGCGGTAGAAGATTAACTAATTTTAAGTGTCATTCCTACATTCCAATGCCCTTGGCAACGTTTTAAGTTTCTTCCCCTTTCAGAGCCTTTTTTGTGTGAAACGTTTTAAATAATTTCCAAGTTCTGTACAAATACCAGTTTCTTGTGAATATAGGACTCAGATTATTGAAACCTTAAAGTGATCACAGTTATAAAATTGTAAATAAAAGAAATCCTTCTCAGCCATTTCAATTAAAAAAAAAAAACATGTATAAGTACTTAGGAAAGAGATTAAAAAGTTAGGCAATCATTTGTTAAGTTTTCTCTTATCAAAAATTTTCAGGAGTTTAGACTGTCTATTTACATATTCTGTGTATGTTCTTTATACTACGTAGAATATAATTGTTTATAGGTTGAATCTAATAGTGGCAGTGACTTAAACACGCACAACATAAGAAGTTTGAAATTACTTTAATGTTACAGCAGTGATTTTGTGTGCCACATCATATAAATAATTGTTACTTTCCAAAATCCGTAATGGTTTTCTGGCATTTTCTCTTGGGTATGATAGGCATGCATGATCTCATTGGGGACCCAGGGAAGAAACAGTAGGGGAAAGAGCAGGGTTCAGGCTAAACTTCCATGGCCTTTAATTTATAATTAACTCACTCCCTATTAAATTTTAAGTTTTCTTCACAGATAAATTCATACAAAATTTTAGGTATTTAAAATTCTTGTGCATTATAAAATCTGAGGTTCTTGAGGGGGATTTTTAAATTTTATTTGCCAATAAAATTTTCATATTGTGTACTGATACTATCTCAAGAACTAAAGAAAAGTTATTGCAAGATTTTTTTTTTTTTTTTTGGAGACCTTTCTATTGCATTCAAGAGCAAGCCTTGTTTTCCTTTTTTTTTTTTTTAAGTTCATGTGTTCTTTTGTTATGTATTTTCACAAAACAGCGTTTTCACATTTTCAAGTTTTTATGTATATGTATATATTTTTTCTGTTCTCTGTGGACAGTCTCAAAAATCCATCAGTTTCATTCAGTAAACATCTAACAAAGAAGTTGTGGGAAAAAGTGGTAAAAAAAAATAAGGTATATTTCAGAGTTTACAGTCAGTAATGTACAGATCAGAATCATTGATGTACTTATGATACATTCCTGATAATTTTTAAAAATTAATTTCCATAGGAATGTGTCTAATCCTATTTTAGTTTGAACTAGCAAGTGGAAAATAATATTTTTATCATTAATATACTGACAAGATGTGGATATCCCTCTACCTTTCTGATAAAACCTTCAAGAAAAGAATTGGTGTTAAAAAATAATATTCCATTTGATGTTTATGTTTGATTACCTAGTCATGGAGGGCTGCCTTATATTTCAGTCCTGCAGCAGTATCCCACTGACATTTCAAAATTTGAATCAGAGACCCATAATGCAGACCATTGGCCTTTGGGTTTATTTTAGTCCATCTTGTAAATGCTGAAGATAAAAATAAGATAGTAATTCTCCTTTATCATTAAAGCTAGGAAGATTATCTCCAAAAATGCTGAGTCTGATTTCTGCATGGCAGCTTACAGATGAGAGGTGTTTGCCTTTCTTAGACTGGTTATGTGTGCCCAGTTTTTCAACCTTCCTATAACTTTTTGGATTTCTGAAAATGGTCCTGAATGTTAATTATCATTAGTGCTGCTACTCCTTCCTAGAATAGTGAATTGTTTATCCTCATGTCTCTCTCAAAAATGGAGAAACAAAAGATCAAGACATCACCCTTAGCAAGAAAAAAAGAAACAGCATATTCATTTGTGTGAGGGAATTATTTCCATACACTTACTATCAGGTTAGTTTCCAGGCCCCTGTAGGAAGAGAAATCTGACTCTTATTTAAAGCCTATAAAAACATGATACCCTGCTTTAAATTTTATTTATTTCAAGAAGATTTTCATTTCTACATTTTCATTTTAAAAAAGATAATTAGACATGTAGTTACTAAAATTGTTACTTGAAAACTCAGGCATTATAGGAATACTTCTGTGTGTCTCCAGGAATTCTTAGACTCTCCATAGATGACCTTTTTTTCTTCTTCATGTTTCAGGTAATGCCCAAGCCTTTAAATAGCTGCTTTCTTAGTAGATCATGGTTAGTTTTCTAAAGGCACAACTGTAATAGGTTTAAGATACAATAACAAGTCAAAAAAACAACAAGAATAAAAGAACTTCTTGGGGCACCTGGGTGGCTGAGTGGGTTAAGCCTCTGCTTTCGGCTCAGGTCATGGTCTTATGGTCTTGGGAATTGAGCCCCACATTGGGATCCTTCTTTGCTCAGCAGGGAGCCTGCTTCCCCCTCTCTCGTTGCCTGCCTCTCTGCCCACTTGTGATCTCTCTCTCTCTGTCAAATAAATAAATAAATAAATAGATAATTAAAAAAAAAAAAAAACTACTCAAACCCAACACCCAAAAAAATAAATAATCCAGTCAAGAAATGGACAGAAGACATGAGCAGATACTTCTCCAAAGAAGACATACCAATGGCTGGAAAACACATAAAAAAGTGTTCAACATCATTAGCCATCAGGGAAACACAAATCAAAACCACAATGAGATACCACTTTACCCCAGTCAGAAGGACTGAAATTGACAAGACAGGGAAAAACAAATATTGGCAAGGATGGAAGAAAAGGGGACCCTCTTACACTGTTGGTGGGAATGCCAGCTGGTAAAGCCACTCTGGAAGACAGTATGGAGGTTCCTCAAGTTGTTAAAATAAAATGCAATATGGCTCAGCAATTGCATTACTAAGTATTTACCCCAAAGATATAGATGTAGTGAAAAGAAGGGACACATGCACCCCAGTGTTCATAGCAGCAATCCACAATAGCCAAACTGTGGAAGGAGCTGAGATGTCCTTCAACAGGTAAATGAATAAAGAAGATGTGGTTCATATATACAATGGAATAATACTCAGCCATCAGAAAGGATGAATACCCACCATTTACATTGACAAAGATGGAACTGGAGGGTATTATGCTAAGTGAAATAAGTCAAGCAGAGAAAGTCAATTATCATATGGTTTCACTCATATGCGCAATGTAAGTAATAGAGCAGGGGAACATAGGGGAAAGTAGAGAAAACTGGATGGGAAGAAATTAAAGAGGGAGAGAAACCACGAGAGACTCTGGACTTTGGGAAACTAACAGAGTTGTGGAAGGGGTGGTGGGTGGGAGATATGGTTACTGGGTTATGGGTATTAAGGAGCACACTTGTTGTGATGAGCACTGGGTTTTAACAATACATCAAAAATGAATAATGTACTGTATGCTGGTTAAATGAACATAATTCAAAGCAAAACAAAACAATTACCTTTAGGCCTAGCAATAAAAATATGCTCTATCAATTATACACTAATAGGCCTGCTTTGTCATGGTGTTTTGCACAGAAGGTCTTTAAAATACATTATTTTAAAGGGGGTCTGTGGTGGGGGGTGAGTGCTTTCGCATTTCATGTGAGAAATTCGAAGCAACTTGGAATAACACATTAAGCTCTTTACTCCTGAGTCCTAGTCTGTCTCTTGGAATTTTCAAGAGTTACTGCCCTTACAAATTCGGATTCTGAGCTCTAGCCATCAAAAACTACTAAATAATCCCTAGTCATGTTATATATAACTTTATCTCCAAGAATTTTCTTTTCTTATTCTTAGAATCAGAAACACTTCTGAACTTTTTTTTTTTTTAAGATTTTATTTATTTAATTGACAGAGATCACAGGTAGGCAGAGAGGCAGGCAGAGAGAGAGAGAGGAGGAAGCAGGCTCCCCACTGAGCAGAGAGCCTGATGCGGGGCTAGATTCCAGACCTTGGGGTCATGACCTGAGCCGAAGGCAGAGGCTTTAACCCACTGAGCCACGAAGGCACCCCCACTTTTGAACTTCTACTAAAAATTAGATTCAAAGTTGAATGTTCCATCACCATGAAAACTCAAGTCAAATCAAGCCAAATCAAATTCAAAGTTATGTTTTCTCAAGAGTTGTTCGTGCTTCACTTCCAAAAATTAGCTGTTTTCTCTTCTGTATATTCATAGAGGTTTGTATCTAATTCAAGTTATTATACCTTTTAGCTATGTAATTCCTTAAACATCTATTTCACATTTCACACTGTAGTTTCCCAGCACTAAATAAAATGGTATATGACGATGTCAAAAATTCTGTGCTATAGTTAAAGGACGTGATAGTGCAATAATTTCTCTATCAATATAGACTTGAGAGAAAGAGGAGAAGAGGTTGTATATATGTAAAATGCAAATCTTTGAGTTTTTCTGCTTATATTGGAGGTACAGACTCCAGAGCCTTACTGACTGGATAAAAATATTGATTGCTTTCTAGGTAGTATGTTCCCTAGCTTAAGTTATTTAACATTTCTGTGTTGTTTATTCATTTGACAAAAATAGTAACAATAGCCCTTACCTTGTAGAATTGTAATCAGGATTAAATATGTTGATTTATCCAAAGAGCTTAGATAATACCTAGCAATAATGCATGCCCTATAAGTATTTACTATTAGTACTATTGGAAAAGTCTACATTTTAAAGCACCGTGTATTTTCCCCCAATTTAAAATATTAATAGATAATATAAAATCATGCAAGTTCTGGTGCTGAAAAAGAAGGGATATTTTAAAATTAACGAAGATGCCATAGCATACTACTTGGTAATTAAAGGAACAAACTGTAGATGCATGGAACCCCTTGGGTAAATTACTAGAGAAATGTACTAAGTGAAAAAAGCCAATCCCAAATGATTAAATACTATATGATTCCATTTATATTAGTGGACATGCAATGATAGAATTATAGAAATGGAGAACAGATCTGTGGCTGCTAATTTTAAAGATGGGGTTGTAGTGAGGAGTGGTTATAAATGGGGAGTGCAATGAGTCTTAGTGGTGGGTCTTAGTGGGAATGGTTTGTATATTAACTGTGATGTTGGATATATATACATGGACCTAAGTATGGGACAAACATGCCTAGAATTAAATGTGTGCCCAAACACACACACATGCACATACCATATGGTCAGTACAATAAATCTGGGGGGATCTGAACAAGACCAGTGGATTGCGTGAATGCCAATATCATAGGCATGAAATTGTTCTAAGTTTCATAAGATGTCACTATTAATGGAAACTGTGTCTCTCTTGATTTTACAAGTATATATAAATCTATAGCTATCTCAAAGTGAATGTTGAATTAAAAATTATTTATGATTGAAGTCATGATTGGACCCAAAATACTTTTGTAGTTATGGATAGACATTTATTTCTATCTAGAAATAAACTCATGTAGTTACATGTACATAAAACTAAGAACAAAACATCCATCTTGATACTCTCTTTCTTACTTTGCTTGCATTTTAATGAACAATAAAGTACAGAAAAGATAAATTTAATGGCATTTATATATTCCATTCTATTATATTATTAAATAACCAACTTATATTTATCGTACTTAATTTAAATGCAAAGTAATCTCCTTTCCTGAAATTGTTTGGCTGATAAATTCCTTTCACATTGTACTTTCATATGAGACATCTTTGTCTTTGACGTGTGATATTTTCTCCATCCTTCATATCTGAAAAATGATTGAATGAAAACTGATCCCAGACAGCAGCTGGGTAGTACAGCACATGCAATTGTTTAGAACTTAGACCAACCAAAGATTTTTCTGGATTTTATTACTGACATTATTTAACACTACCAGACCAAGGTCAAACAAACAAACAAAAACAGCAACTCCCTGATCAAGGTGATAATGCAAAGCAGGCCAGTTTTTCCTTGATTTTATTGTCGTTCAATTCTATACAGATAATCAATGGCTTCTCCCCTTCTGTGTCCACTCTCCTTCCAGAGCTAGACCTAAGAATTGCTTCCACTGGCTTCCCTGACTTTGATTTGCAAATAGCCCTAGATCAAAACAGAAATTATCTCTTTCCTAGAGTCAGTCCAGTTATAGTGTGGAATACAGAAAAAGAGTAAAAAAAATCTAGCAGATTCCTGGCACAGGTGATTAAAGGAGGTGACAAGGACAAGAGAGGGGTTTAAGGAATTAAATGAAAAGATTTTTTTAAGTTAGCTGGAAACCTAGTAAGATTATGGGACGCTTTAGTTGTACTAATCAGATGATTACAGGTTGTATATTTTGGAGTGCTACTTAATACTTGGGAGTCATGCACACCAGGGAGAGTAAATGACGTGTCCAAATTTATAGAGTTAACTAAGCACAAACCCAAAACATGGACTTAGGTCCATTGTTGACTCAGTGGCTCACACCGTATTTTTGTCCTTAGAACATGCACCACGTAAATAAATACTGTTTTGTGGTTTCATGTGCTTTATATATAACACCACAGAATCAGAAAGATGACTTCTCTTTATTAATTATTTTATTGTTGTTTTGGTTATATTTGCAAACAACTGCTATCAATAACTGGAAAAAAGAAAAGCCCACCTACCTGCTTTTTCCTCATCCACTAATATTTATTTTATTGTACAGGACTCTATGGGAGGCCCATTTCATTTCTTTGTGTTTAGCACACTTTGTTCCAAGCCTGCTCACACTGGGACATTTTGCTATATGACCCTCTGTATATCATTGATTGGAGTCTTTCCTTTGAAACAGGTTTCAGAGTTTTAAGATCCAGAAAGGTATAAATTAGATGAGCACTGCCTCCGTGGGCCAATAAAACAAAAGCCATTTATCCCTGTGCATTTGCTGACCTTTTGATCCTGCATTTGCAAAGGAAGTACCACTCAGTCAGGATCTGGTCTTCCCATCTTCCCAGTTGCCACGGAAATGGGCCCACCGCACCTTTTAATATTTCATTAGAACTTTTTGCTATTGTTTATTGTATATATCATATATATACATCTCTTAAGGGATGAGAATAATTTTGAGTGATTTTTATTAAGGTGCATATAAAAAATGTTTTTTCTAATGTTAGTTTACTTCCAAGGATTTATTTTTTTCATGGGATTGATGATAAAATGAATTCTACCTGTAAGACAGGGGGTTTGTATGCTTGAATGGTGACACTATTTTTGAGATAAAATAAAAGATCAGGAGAAAGCTAACCTTCATTTATTCATATAAAATATTAAAGCCCTTATTTTCAAGCATTAAAATTGAAACAGGATCACAGGATTCCAGGTAAGGTCACTTGAGGTTGATTTGTTTTAGTGAAAAATGTGGTAAAGAAATGCATGCTGAGATAGCCAGCCTCCATTATCGGTTTTTTAATCATTAAAAAACAAAACAAAACAGTGTTTTTAGGGCCTTTTCATGGCGTTTTTATAAAAATGTGGCCATACTTGATGAGTACACTAGGGTGTATTCATTCAATCATGAGAAACAATGATACCAAATGACCTTATAAATGTTTAAATTACTTCTATGGTGTTTACAACTTATAGTTTAAAATCCTTTTAACATATGGGTAATAATACTTTCTATAAAAATTGTTATTTATTTGAAAAATCCATCTATTGGAATAATTTTATCCACTGGAATCCACCCTAGTCCATACTCTAATAACCTTAAAAATTTTTTGGATAAAAGGAGTATGTTTCTGCAAGACCATTCTAGGATTTTTACTGTGTGTATGTTTGTGTGTGTGTGTGTGTGTGTGTGTGTGTGTGTATGTGTGTGTGTGTGTGTGTTTAATCTTAGATATATTATTTCTCCCTTAAAAATGATACACATTAAATAATGCATAATTATACTATTAATCTTCAGGTGAATAATGCAAATTAGAGTAGATATAGAGTTCCGTGTCCCAAAATAAATTATTAATGTAGTTAAATTCAGGATGGCTTGTTTGATTCATGGATGGATCCGGGAGAAAGTGTTGCAAAAGCTTTTGTTCTTTTTTTTTCCTTGCTTTCAAATTGACTTTTCTGTAATTCTTCAAACATTTAATAGAATCAGTTTTAAGGAATGCAAATATGAGAACAATATTTGTAAAGATTTCCTGATTTTCTCATTGATTATGCAATACCTTTTTTGAAAGAGTTGAAATGAGATGCTTTGTTTTGGTACAACTGAATTTAATGAGCCTAAATAACATAAACACTATTGTTTCTATGCTGGTATTCTCCCATTTACTCTTGCTTTAATTCATTCATCACCTACATCTTGGGAGGCCACTCTGTGTCAGGAATTGTCCTAAACACTGATAAGACACAAAACATTAGTCTGTCAAGGTCTCTTTTTCATACAGCTTAGATATAAAAGTGAAAGCAAGCCAAACAAAAATAAGTACTTTGCAGTGTAATATGTGATAAGGAAATTTAAATGTACTGTAGGAGAACTTAGACAAAATGATTGTTAAAGAACCTGAGAGGCTGACCGAGGAGACATCTAGGAGGCATCTAGGATTTGAGGTGGTCAACGGGTGACACGAGTGTTTCGGGTAGGAAAACCAAAAACCAAAAATCAAAAACGATTGGTGAGAAGAAAAAGAAAGATAGCTATAGATTAAATCTGGATTTTTGTGGAAAGAATGATAGAGACAAAGAGCAGGAGCTAGACTATAATTGTTTTAATAAGAAATTTAATATGGGGCAGGAAAGACTAATAGAATATGCAGGAGCTTAAGAAAGTTTGTCCCTTCATTCAAGTAGCAGATCACACATAGGGTCACTTGTGTTTCTGAAACATGTACTACACATGATATTTGAGTATTATATTGGGACTGGAAAAACACCCATCTCTCCATCATGCTAGGTGGCCAGGTAGAAAGGACTTCCTTCAGGAGCTTGGTTCTCAAGTGATCCTTGACACTAAAAGCTGTATTTAGAGATGCAAAGTTCAAAGTATGGAAACAATACCATAACACTCTTTAAAAAAGCTATTCATGCTAATATCCAGATCAGTAAGTTTTACTTTTGTATTTTTGCTATTTTTTTCTTCTGTAAATGAAAGAACAATTAGAAAAGGGATCTATTTTATCTCCTAGCTTTTACTAATTTTCTCTATGGATCCTTTGTTGTCCTGTTTTCATAGATACATGCATAATTATATATATGAAATATGTATGATATATATTTATATATGTGATTGTATATTCTATAATGCAATACATAATTTATATTATCTATAAAATTAAGTATATATGTGTAGATATATATGTATAGATAATCCATTTAAATTAGCTGGTAGGAAATAAAAATTATCAAAGGTATTTCATTGTTTTACATAATAAAATATTGCAATTTTAAGCCTTTGTTGGCCTAGAAGCTGTAAAATACAATTTTTGAAATTTACTAGCAGTGAATATCCAGTGTTAGTGATAGTCCAGTGTATACATTCAGAAGGCTGTCTTTATGGAATTTTTAGAGTTCCTTCATTTTATAACTTAGAGTTATCCATCAGGGTTATTGTCGGTCTCTTTTGGTTTTACCTAAGGCTGCTTCTAACGTCTGTTTTCAAGACTATTGGAATTGGACAATTAGCAACATTAGTATAGTTGATGGTCTTGTCTGTAAGAATGGTAATAGGCTTCAGAAGATTAATAGCATGAGTAAGGTTTTATAATGGAACATCTGCAGAATAACCATTAAGCATATTTGTCATAGTAATTTTATTTGTAACTCTTATAACAGAATTCTCAGTAACGAGCTAATATTTTGTACTGACCAATTATGTATTTGAAAACCTGGTTTTCATATGGTTATGTGCCAAGAATGAGGGCATTTGGGTTATGAATAATTCAAGCAAAACATAATTGACCATTGTAATAGTAACATTACGTTTCTATTCACCTATTTTGTGCCTTGAATTGAATATTTAACAGAAACCAATAAACTTAACTAGCTAATTAATACTGATCAGGAAGAAAATTGCATCAGCACATTAATTCATCATAAATATTAACTAAACCAGTATTTTAAATGTTTTCTGATAACTTTAACAAAGGAAATATACTTTCAAGGTGCATTATGTTTTTGTTTTGAGCTAGGGGTATAGATAATAGCCACATTAACTATAAAGATATATACAGGTCATATGATCCTTTCAAGCTCAATGGGATATAATAATGCATACCATACAATGCAGAGTAGAGAAGTGTTTGTTTCTGTATCCCAAATAATTTCTGGGATTGTCCTGTCCATTTGCAGATAAAAGGTCTGTCTTGAGTTCACTTTTTTTCCCCCATTTTGTTGCATCGTAGAAGCTTACTTTAAACCAGCAGAGAAAATGGCTTCAATAGTACAGAAAACCTTATGTATGAATAGAAATTCTTATCCTTGACTCCGATCTTGCCTTGGGTTCATATTTGTGGTTTCCCCAGAGGGAATATATACCACCTTTCAACAAATTCTTAATGTTTTTGGTGAAATCACAAAATGTATTATCTGGAAAGAGATGCTTGAGTTCTGTCAGGCTCTACATTGGTAGGTTCATAATCATGAAGCCTCAGTGAGTCCATGGGGTAGTGAAAAGGCCAGTGAGGTGGGGTGATGCTGTGAATGGCATGTTAGAATGAAGATGGTGGCGTAGTAAAACTCTCTGATAGAGAGGTAGAATGGGTTTAGATAATGAACATGACCGTTTGCTATGTTAATGGAATTTGATATTAACTGGGAGGTAATAAGAATGATTATAAGGTAGGTACTAGCCATTCTTGTCACTTTATGAAAAATGTTTTGACTGAGAAGGGATTGGTGATAAAGAAAAAAAAAAAATTAGGAGACTGTTGACCACAATAAGACTAGAAACAGAAAATGATAAAGCCCTAGGAAGGCAAAAAAGATCAAGATATCCCCAACCTCTTACTGAGATAGATTAGACAGGATTTGATAAGGGCAGTAGAAAGTAGCAGTGAGAAATAGAAAATCTAAGATGCTCTTAGTTTCCAGCACAAGCAAGAGTGGAACAATCACTCTCTTAGTGTAGCCAAAATTAGAAACTGAAGAAAAAGCCTAAGTGAGGGAAAAGTAAGTTTGGTTTTGAATTTGAGTTTGAGGTCCCTATCTAGAAAATTTAAGTAAATAAGAACAGTTAATCCTATATGGCAGTGAAATTTGGGATACACATGGGGATTAAAACCACCACTATGGGAATAGATAATGCCATCCAGGGAGAACTAAGAGTGAAAACAGAAAAGGGGAAATTTCCTCTTAAAAGGGAGGGCAGAGGTAGAGGAATAGATGGAGAGATGATAGTCAAAGGAGAAAACAAGACAAAACAAACCCTGCTTTGAAGACAACAAAGAGTAGAAAAGAAATTTCAGAAATAGGGTGGATTAAAAAAAAAAAAAACCCAAAGAAAGAATAAAAAAGAAACTCAAGCAGCCTCCCCCACAAGCAGCTGTTTTCTCCACATTTACTGAAGCCAATAATTTAGAAAATTGGAAAAAAAAAGAATGAAAGAAAAAAAGAAAGAAAGAAATAGGGTGAATCAATATTACTGGGCTGTTAAGCCCTTGTGGATAATTAAATAAAATATAATCCTATCCTTTGGCTATAGTAATTAACAAGCAATTGGTAGCATTAATAAGAACATTTTTAGTACAGCAGTGATGACAGTCACTCAATCTTTATCTGACTTATGGCTTTTAACAACTTTTGTAGTTTAAAAAAATAAATTTCTTTTTCAAATAGCCACTTCTTTTCAAAGCAGATACATGGCTCAAACTGAAACTCGACTTATATTTGCTGGGATTTTTAATTTTTTTTACATTTTTTAGTATTTATTTAAATTGATTTAAATTATTTAAATGTTGTGGTTGGAGAAAATGCATGGTATGACTTTGGTGTTTTTGAATTTGTTGGGTCTTGTTTTGTGGCCTAATACATTATCTGTTTTGGAGAATGTCCCATGTTCACTTGAGAATAATGCATATTCTACTGTTTTAGGGTGGACTGTCTTGAATATATCTGTTAGATTCATCTGGACAAATTTGTCATTCAAAACTGCTGTTTCCGGGGCGCCTGGGTGGCTCAGTGGGTTAAGCCACTGCCTTGGGCTCAGGTCATGATCTCAGAGTCCTGGGATCGAGTCCCACATCGGGCTCTCTGCTCAGCAGGGAGCCTGCTTCCCTCTCTCTCTCTCTGCCTGCCTCTCTACCTACCTGTGATCTCTCTCTGTCAAATAAATAAATAAAATCTTAAAAAAAAAAAACTGCTGTTTCCTTGTTGGTTTTCTGTTTGGATGATCTATACATTGGTGTAAATGGGGTTTTAAGTGTCCTACTATTAACATATTACTATCAATTACTTCCTTTTATGCTTGTTATTAGCTGCCTTGTTTGGGTGCTTCCGTGTGGGTACATAAACATTTACAATTGTTATATATTCTTGTTGGATTGTTTCCTTTATGATTATATAGTATCTTTCCTATATCTTGTTTCAGTCTTTGTTTTGAAGTCTATTTTGTTCAATGTTAAGTATTGCTACCCTTGCTTTCTTTTCACTTCCATCTGCACGGTAAATGCTTTTGCATCCCTTCACTTTCAATCTGTGTGTACCTTCAGGTCTGAAATGTGCCTCTTACGGGCAGCATATAGATGAGTCTTTCTTTTTAATCCATCTGTCACCCTGTCTTTTGACTGAAGCTTTTAGTCTACTTACATTCAAAGTAGTTATAGATAGGTATTTATTGCCAATTTGTTACTTATTTTACTGTTGTTTATTTTATAGTTCTTTATCTTGTGCTCTTTTCTGTCATAATATGTTGGCTTTCTTTAGTGACATATTTGCATTACTTTCACTCTATTTTTTGCATATGTATTACTGTTTTTGATTTGTGGTTACCATTAATATTAAGTTGATGGTGACTTAAGTTTGATTCCATTCTTTATTCCTTTCCCTCAATCCTCAAAGTTCTAGGTATATGGTGTCATACTTTACATCCTTTTATTGTATGAATCCCTTGGCTGATTTTATAGATATGCTTATTTTTACTGTTTTTGTGTTTCCTACTTTTCTTATTCCTATTTATGGTTCTTTCTTTCCACTCAAAGGATCACCTTTAACAGTTCTCGTAGGGCTTGTTTAGTGGTCATGAATTCCTTTAACTTTTGTTTGCCTGGGAAACCCTTTACCTCTCCTTCTATTCTGAATGATAGCCTTGCTGGATAGAACATTCTTGGATGAAGGTTTTTCTTTCAACACTTTGAATATATCATGTCACTGCATTCTAGCCTACAGAGTTGCTGCTAAAAAATCAGCTTATAGCCTTATGGGGTTTCCCTTTGTATGTAACTGTTTTCTTTTCTTTTGATGCTTTTAAAATTCTCTCTTCATCACTACTTTGGCCATTTTAATTACTGTGTATATTGGTGTGGAACTCCTTTGAGTTGATTTTGTGGGGCCTGTCTGTGCCTCCTGGATCTGGATTTCTGTTTTCTTCCCCAATTAGAGAACTTTTTAGCTTTCATTTTTTCAAATAAAAATTTTCTTAAATATATTTTATTTTTCCAAGATCCATTGTTTATGCACCATACCCAGTTCTCCATGCAATTCGTGCCCTCCTTAATACCAACCACCAGGCTCACCCATCTCTCAACACCCTCCCTTCCAAAACCCTCACATTGTTTCTCAGAGTCCACAGTTTCTCATGGTTTGTTTCCTCTTCTGATTTTCCCCAATTCACTTTTCCTTTCCTTCTCCTAATGTCTTCCGTGTTATTCCTTATGCTATAACTGGTGTAAGGTGGTATCTCAGTGTGCTTTTCATTTAAACTTCCCTGATGACTAATGATGATGAACATTTATTCATGTGTCTGTTTGCCATTTGTATGTCTGCTTTGGAGAAGTGTCTGCCTTCTTGTTCATCTCCTCTCCTTCTGAGATCCTATAATGTGATTTCTTATCTATCTATCTATCTATCTATCTATCTATCTATTTTTAGAGATAGAGTATGTAGGGCAGGGATGGGCAGAAGGAAAGTGAGAGAGAACATCTAAAGCAATCTCTACACCTAGCACAGAGCCCAATGCATGGCTTGATCTCACAACTCTGGGATCATGATCGGAACTGAAATCAAGTGTTTGACACTTAACCAACTGTGCAACCCAAGTGCCCCATAATGTGATTTTTATTATGCTTGATGGTATCACTGAGTTCCCTAAGTCCATTTTCATTTATTAATATTCTTATCTCTCCTGTTCAGCTTGGCTGTTTTCCATTGCACTGTCTTCCAGCTCACTGATCTATTCTTCTATTTCCTTTAGTCTACCATTTATTCCATTTTGCCTATTTTTAATTTCATTTATTGAGTTCTTCATCTCTAATTGGTTCTTTTTCATGTTTTCTAGTTTTCTACGTTTCACTGTGGTCCTCCACTCTTTTCTCAATTCCAGTGAGTATCTTTATGACAATTATTTTAATTTATCTATTAGGCATATAACTTATTTCTGTTTTGCTTAGGCCTATTGCTATGATTTTGTCCTATTTTTCATCTAGGACACATCTTTGCATCTTCTCATTTTTTTTCTAACTCTCTATGTCTGTTTCTATGTGTTAAGGAAATCAGCTTTGTCTTCTGCTATTGAAAATAGTGGCTTTATGAAGAAGAGATCCTGTAGTGCCATGTTCCTTATTCATCAGAACATGGCTATTGAGGAGTGCCTCCTAAGTGTGTTGCATACACCCTGCTCTTGTAGCTAAGTTGTTTTTCTTTCAGTCCAGTCATTTGACATTGATCTCTTTACCTCTTTTGGGTAGGGTTTGGTCCCTGGATTATTGTTGGGCCAGTCTGGAGCTAACTTGGGTTTATGTTGAGTCAGACCAGGTATTTGTCAGAGATGTTATATCATCAAACTATAGGCAAACACAGATAGAGAGGGTACAGTACCAGCAAGTTCCACATCTGTGGGAGGCATCTTGTAGCTCCTGGAGACTGAGGCAGGCCAGTTTTTGGTGGGAAGGGGATGAACCACTGAAGCACATGGTGGGCGTGACCTGTGGTGTTAACAAGCTTTTAACTGGCCTTCTGTAGCTGCCTTCTGCAACTGAGGCCTGGCAAGAGGCAGTGTGTCCACAGGAGAATAGAAGGATGGAGCATGTACTAACAAGTTAGGTGGCCAGCGTTGTTCCTGTGCTGGTTCCTGTTGGTGTCCATGTGTCTAGGCTTCAGGCTGGTGGAAGGAAATGTTGCCTGCCAGCTCCTTTGGTCTTAGAGAAATCTTCAAATGATCCCTTCATCTTTAGCACATGCTCTGAGGTTAGTAAACAAATCTCCATTCCACATACCCCCTGGGTTTTTCAAACTGCTGCTTTTGTGCTTTTCATCTACAGGGCTGTTTGTGGTGCTATGTCTTTAAGGGCAAGGTGAGTTTCCTGTCACCTTCCCTGGTGTGATGTTCTCTTTCTCTCCCCTCTTTATGCCGATGGGGTTTTTCCCTTCCACAGTCCAGCAGGTTCCTTTAGCTTCTCCTTGTCTCTGCCTTCCTACCCTTTTTGATGTCTCCTCTTCTCTACATTTAGCTATGGAAAGTTTGTTCTTCCAGTCTTCAGGTCATTTTCTGGGTTATTTACACTTATGTGGGGGCTGTTATCTAGTTGTGTCCATGGAGGGAGGTAAACTTAGGGTCCTTGTACTCCACCATCTTCTTTGGAATTCTGTAACACAACATGTTTTGATGAACTTCAACCTCTATCAAAGTCTTAGACCAAAACCTAACCAACATTAAAAAAAAAAATGATAAAGAAGCCTGTACCAACATATAATAAAAATTAAAAAATAAAATTTTAAGAAAATATACAAATAACATCATTAGAACATTTATTCTGGTCTACCAGGGAGGATGGCAGACATCTTTTCAATATCAGTTGGGAGACCTATTTCCCTGCTTTTAGCTGCCAAATTATAGACATTAATAAATGTTTCATGAGGAGGGGAAAACTCAGTTTCAGATATTTGAAAAGTTAGTTTTTTGTTGTTGTTTTTGTTTTTTTGTTTTAGTGCCACTAAAATAAGTGACATCAGGTGTCAGTTTATATTTATACATGATAATATAGCATCTATGACGTAATGATGACTGGCCTTAAAATTATACCATAAGGAAAGTAGCATAGGTTTAGGATTTCATGCATAGGAGTTAATTTCTGTGGATCAGTTAATCTTGTTGGTGCATTTGGTTAGTCTCTTTGATAGGGTAAATAATTGTTTCAATATTGCCTGTCTTTATAGTATTTAAAGACTTTATGATTTTCACCAGCTTTATATATGAGTTTAACAAATATAAATGTGTTATATCTCAATATTCAATTGTTAGGTAGTCTTATTATTGTTTTCTAAAAATAGAGATCATAATTTTGCCTTCTCTCTTACTGTGAAAAGGTGGTATCCCCCTTCCCTCCTGTTTACATGGATATCTTTTCTGGGTATAAGTCACTTGATTCAGAGATCTATGAACCAAAAAGACAATCTGTCCCACTTCCACGTAATGTATCATAGTAGAACAGAGACAAGAATATTCTAATCAGCAATTGTCTCTTTAGTGCCCTTTAATTGAGATGAGTGGCAAACCATTTTTATTTTCTTCCATGATACTGAATTTTAATGAGTTCAAGCCAGTTGTTTTTCAGAATGTCCTCTATATCAGCATGCTTGATTCTTTTCTCACACTAAGATTCAAGTTAAACACTTTTGGGAGGGATAAAATATGGGTGATGATTAGCTATAGTTATATTGCCAGATGATAGATGAAAAGTCTTAGGTTGCTGACCACTCTGTAGCTTTGCTGCTTTTTGTGTCAGTGCTGATGCTAATGATACTGCTGATGCTTAACAATGATCCCTGATGTTGGAATGCGATCATTTGAAATATTTAGTAGGCAGATTTATGACTCTTCTCCCCCCAGCTCCCACCCCCACCCAGGTTCTCATCCACTGGCTATTCCATCAAATGCTAATCTAGGCACTTCTATGAAGATACTTTGCAGATGGAATTGGAATTATTAATTGGCCTTAAAAATAAGTTTACCCTACACTATTATCCTGAATGCCCTGAATTATTTGGAAGGGCCCAGTTACACAGGCTCTTAAAAGGAGAGTAGTGTGAAAGATGTGTTGGAAGAGTGAGGGAGAGGAGAGATGAGGCTGAGGAAAAGTTGGATGTAAAACTTGAGAATAACTAGACTTGCCAGTGCTAGTTTTGAAGATGGAGAGGCAGTTTGGGGGAGGGCATGGACCAAGGAGTGGAGCCAGCATCTGGAAGCTGAGAATGAACCCTGCTGACAGTCAGTAGGGAAATGGACCACAGCGCAACAACTTCTAGGAAATGAGTTCTGCCAATTACTGGAATGAATTTAGAATGGGATTTATCACCAGAGCCTCCAGAAAAATGGAAGCTTTTCCAGCCCTTGATTTCAGCCTTGTAAAACTCTAAGCAAAAGGTTCAGCTGTGCCACAATATATCTGGATTTTTATCTATAGAACTCTGACATAATGAATTTGGTTTTTTTTTTTCCGAAGCCACTGAGTTTGTGCTAAATTTTTAAAGAAGTAATTAAGAACTAATACAATATAGGAAGTGGCTATGGCTTCCTCAACAGAACACTTTAGTAATAATTTTATTAGAAGGTAGTCAGGATGGGACATGTATCATGTGATTCTGGGTCACTTCCAATAAGGAATGGTTTTCTTACTTGATTGTGGGTGTACCATCTCTTTCTTTTGCTGACAGCTGACTTGAAGCCAGGAACACCAAGAGATATTCAAAAATTATATTTTGAACATACCAAATTACCTTCCAATTAAAGTAATGTACATCAAGTTCTAAAGGTATATAGAATTAAGCATTCCTAGCATAGTTGTTTTCTGAATTGTATTGATCAAACACTGTTGCCTATTATTTTGAGTCTTGTCATTCTTTTTTCATATTTTCTTTTTCTAATGAAATTTTTATTGTTTTTGTTTCACATTTATGGGAAGGCAGTTATAAAAGACTGTCTTAAAAAAAGAAAATAGAAAAAAGTGAAATAGAGAAAAGAAAGACTATCTTAGACTTCAGGAATACTCCTTTAATGGATCTTGTTGTCAGTATTTCCTATTTTAATGAACTCTTGTAATACAATAAAAACTGGTCATTCACTTATTCATTCATTTATCAAAGAAATACGCATCGAGTGTCTGCTCTTGCCGGCATTGTTTCCACTAATACTTTTGTGAAAACATGCAGGTATTAAATTGATTTCACATGGTGAATATGAAAAATAAGAGTTCAGTGTATTAAGGGTTAGCAATGGTATGCTTCCTATGTTTTGAGCAATATTCCCAATTTAGCATAATCCATCAGTTTTCTTAAGGTAAGTATTTGTTGAAAGGGTATATACCACATTGTTATGGGATTCTTCCCACTTAGACACCAATCTTTGCATTCAGATATGAGAAATTTAATATCCCAGAGCTTCCCAGGACTATTATAAATAAACATCAACTTTGCCTGTGCCTATATCCTCTTGCTGCTATAAACTCACTAATTTCTCTGTCATTCTCTAGTATTCAAGTGTACCCATGTGGAAACATGGGTTATTATATATACATATACTTTCTAGCCCTGTCTGTTAAGAGAGCGTAGCAGCAATGACAGCGCCATGGCAATGAACACAATCTGCATTCCAATTTTGCTTTCTAATAAAAAGAACTAACACTCCTTGCAGAAATGGCTGATTCAAGGGTTGGGATAGGAAATACACAAAAGGATCCATCCACCTGGAAAGTTTGTCTCATGCTTCTAGTGAAATGGATAGCAATTGAAGGAATTTGAACATATCAACAAAATCTGATTTATGTTTGAAAAAAAATCACTCTGGCTACTCTATTGGAAATAGACTTCTAATAGTTAAGAGCAGGAGCAAGGACACCAGACAGGAGAGTCATGTATTAAACTAGATGACAGAAAATGGAGAAATTGTGAGAAGTGGTCAGGTCCTTCATATATGTTGAAGATGAAGTCTATACTATCCTGAATAATTAGAAGCAGAAATAGGATGTATGTGTAAGGGCGATGTGTGTATATGTGTGTGAAATAAAGAGGGAGGGAGAGAAAATTAAATCCAACCTTTCATTTCCAAGGAGTTTTGGTCTGAGCTACTGAGTTTAAGTTTTCAAAAGGTGAGATGGAAAGACAGTAGGAGAGAAGAAAATTGGTGGATAGAAGGTGAAAGTCAGGAAATCAGTTATATATGCATTTATTTAGAGCTATCTATAGGCTTTAAGTAGAATTTGGCATCGACAATGAGTCTGTAGCTAAGGGTAGAAATCTGAGCTAACAAAACCAATCTGGGGACCCTCAGCACATTGTTCATATTTCACCAGGACATTGGGTCAGATCATCAAGTGAGTGAGTGGATGTCGGAAAAAAGTCCCCAGGCTTACTCTTAGGGTGCTCTTACAGTCACCATATTTTGGGTCTGCAGTTCTAAATACAATTTGATCTTAAGTACAGTTTTTGCTAAGTTGAAGTTTAGTAAATGATTATCACTGCCCTAAAAAAAAAAAAAAATGAATTAGCAGGGAGATTTCAAGCCCTATGAGGATGCCAGTGGGGTTAGATGGTTTTGGGCAAAGGCCTTTAATCACCATTCCCTACATGTTCTGCAAGCTACTAAAAATAGTCTGGTTATTGAAGAATGTTAATTTGTTACCACAGTGTGTGTAGGGGCTAGGGCACACATTTTATTGTCTTAAAGGTCCCGCTTTGGCCCTTGAACCCATAAAATTTCTGCATTTTATTTCATGACAAATCTTTATTTGTTTCAATATGAAAAGCTCCCTACAAAGTCCAGCAAAATTGACTTTTGATGAATATGTATTAGGTTTAGACTGCTTTAAGTTCATCTCTCAGCTAGTTCTCAAACCCTAGAATTTTGAGTAGTTCATCTCCAAATTAAGTGATATAAGTAGCCGTATGACTTATTAGAGTAAAACATAGACTTTGGAACCGAAAGGCTTTGAATCACACTCTACTCATTGAAGTTGATAGTATTGATAGTTATACTGGTAAGAATATTATTAGGGTTATTAGAGAAAATCTGTTTTTGATGCTTAGAAGAATAAGTAGTAGCTAGCTTTTGTTATCATACATAATTCACATCATCTCTGTTATTACTGAACTAATGTCATAAATTTAGGAAATTCATCATCTCCTTTTAAAAAAATACCTGGCAGGGGTGCCTGGTTGGCTCAGTGGGTTAAAGCCTCTGCCTTCAGCTCAGGTCATGATCTTAGGGTCCTGGGATCAAGCCCCATATCAGGCTCTCTGATCAGCAGGGAGCCTGCTTCCCCCTCTCTCTCTGCCTGCCTCTCTGCCTACTTGTGATCTCTGTCAAATAAATAAATAAATAAATGCTTCAAAAAAAAAAATGCCTGGCACATGGAAAACACATAATGTGTAGTTCTAATTCTGATGATTATTGGTTTTTCATTTCAAACTCAGGAGAAGAAGCTGCTTACTTCTAAATTTCCTAGGTAAAATAAAGTTTCAGAAACTCTTATACTATTATTTATTGCATATTTTTATTTCCAGGGATTATAAACAATTTCTAAAAATTCCCCTTCTTTGACGAAATGTTTGGATAGCAAATATCCTACTTTTTGAAAATAATGAATTTTTTTTCTATTAGGGTATTTGTTCTTTTAATTTTCTTATGCTTAGTAATTTATAGATAATTAGAACAGTAAAAAGAATATTTTTCATTTGTATTAATAACAGTACTCCTTGTGTAGTTACAATTTCTTTAGCTCATTCCATTCTTCAACATTTGACATATGTTTCTCTGAAAACGAAAGTTGAGACATGGTTATGAAATGGGACAGCTGATTTGAATTTCTGGCAGACAAATTCACAAATCCATGTTTAAAAGGCTGCTTTGCAAAATTTACCATTCTACCTTTAGCTGAGATCATCTTTTCTGTAAGTGTTTTTTTTTTCCCCCCCCTGTCTCTGGTGTGTGTCTCAAGCTTGGAGTATAAGACTAGTACCCAGGGACTATTTCAAATCCATAAAATTTATATAGAAAACAATTTAACATTTTTAAGCATATTTTACTGCACTGACAGATACCCATAAATTAAGACATGCTTCCTTTTTCTGCTTAGCACTGTAACCATCTGCTTAAAAAGTGTTGATTAAATATGATATTGCAGGTCCTTCATTAAATGAGATGCCTGAGTTTCATTTTGGGCTCCAGTGAGCAATTCTGAATGCCATTCAAAGTGACAGTGCAGGTATGCTCTTTTTTTTTTTTTTTTTCTCATGCCCATTTGTAAAACTTTCAGGTTTCTGAGATGCTCTTCAGAGAGAAAAAATCTAAATGGGGTGAAGTTGACTGCTTGCTAGCCCTTACAGTGCAGCAGCTGAATAGACAGCCTTCTACAGTCCTCTAACACATGGTCTGTCTGCTTTATAAACCACCAGATTGATTAACGGATCCCATGAAGTCCTAGTAGAATAAGAAACTGCAACTCCTGTGTGTAAATCAGGGCTTGACAAGCCGTAAATGTGAGACATATGGTGTCTGCTTTATAGCACGGGCTTTGGAGTTCAGCAGAACTGGGATCATATCTTGGCCTCATTGCTTCCAGTTTGACCTTGGGAATATTTATGTTCTGGGTCTCATTTTCTCCAGTTGAAGAATCAAGTTAATAAAAGCTACTTCACAAATTGTTTGACAGATTAAATAAGCTCATATGTGTGTACAGTGTCTGATACTCATTAGCACCGATCAAAAATAACCATTTTATAAAATGGGTTGTCACTCGTGAGGCTGAGTTTGTGTTGCCACAAGTGATAAAGGCATTTGACTTAGCAGCTCAACCGCGTACAATGCCTGAGAAAATCAAAACCAAGCATGATTTATTTAAGGAAAACCATCTTTATTAGTGGGGTAAGCCAGTGGTTTGTAAGTTATCTGCCTTAAAACCCATAGTGTCTCTGACTTCATCCCTTTCTGCCAGGTGTGCTGTTGACAGTACCTTGTCCCAATCCTCAGTGTGTGCCTAAGAATTTTTCTTAGATTTAATTGTCACTGATTTGGGACATGGGTTCCAGTCCTCCTCAGTAGAGCCCTGGCAGACGGCCAGGCTTAAATACTCCTTTTTCTCTTTCTTTCTTTCTTTCTTTCTTTCTTTTTTTTTTTAAGATTTTATTTATCTATTTGATAGAGAGAGATCACAGGTAGGCAGAAAGGAAGGCAGAGAGAGAGGGAGAAACAGGCTCCCCGCCGAGCACAGAGCCCGATGTGGGGCTCAATTCCAGGACCCTGAGATCATGACTTGAGCCAAAGGCAGAGTCTTAACCTACTGAGCCATCCAGGTGCTCCAAATACTCCTCTTTTTCTAGCAGATAGTTTCTTACCATTATTTGCCCCAGCTGCTGGCTAAATTCTGGATTTCCCCTGGCTCTATACTAATACCCAATAAGCTTAATCTTGCTGTAAAATTAGGATTTTCCTGCCATCTTGGCATCCTGGGCAAGCTGGACCATACCCCAAAGAACTGGTACTTAGATCTCTGCTCACTTCTATGGTCAGATCAGTTCTCTGGCTTATCTCTTTGCTCCTCATTCTTAGCTGCTGTCCTTTGACAATGGAAGATGTGATATATAGCCTGAAAGTACTTGTGACAAGGAAACAATGCTTGTCTGTTCCCCAGCAAGGACCCCTTCTTTCTCACTGTCATGATCCTGTTTTTGTTTGGATTGCAGTATGCCTAGCTTTGATTGTGAATTGTTAATCATGGTCCCTCTGGCTAGAGGCTGTTTTAGGTGCAGGCATGTAACCCAGTTTTTGCCACTAAGATAGAAGAGGAAGGCAAACGCGAGGATTTGGGAGAGATTATTCTTCCTGATTTAAAAAAAAAGAAGAAAGGGGGGCACCTGGGTGGTTCAGTGGGTTAAAGCCTCTGCCTTCGGCTCACGTCACGATACCAGGGTCCTGGGATCGAGCCCCACATCGGGCTCTCTGCTCGGCAGGGAGCCTGCTTCCTCCTCTCTCTGCCTGCTTCTCTGCCTACTTGTGATCTCTGTCTGTCCAATGAATAAATAACATATTAAAATAAATAAGTAAATAAATAAATAAAAAGAAGAAAGAAGAAATCTGTATAAGGAGACAAACTTTTGTCCTCTCTACCATACTTTCAGTTTTGAATATTATCCTGGAAGAGGTTCTGAAACATTTTTCAAATATTAGGTGACAAACCCAGAGATGGGATTCAAGGCAGAGATGGAACAAGCAAAGAACCTAGGCCAGAGACTAGGTTCTTGAAGGCATCTCTGATATGTGGAAGAGCCAGACACTGCCTAACTCTGTGGTTTCAGTTAGTGTCATTTACCAAACTCTTAATCTGATTTTCAGTTATAGTTAGCCGGAATGTCCTGACTGATTCAAGTGGTATACATAGTAGTAACTGAGAGTTCATTTTAAAAATTGTTTTAGCATCTAAGTGATCTAAACCTTCTTTGCCAAAGGATCCACTAAATCAGAAATTTCCTACTCTTTCAATGACAACTAAGTGGAAAAGAAGTCAGCTTGAGATTTTATTTTATTTTATTTCATTTCACTTTTCCTCACTTCCTTTCTTTCCACAGGGAAAAACACTGGTTAATTCAACAATCACTTCTCATGTCCTCAGTGTAACAGATAAATTCCCTTTAGGAGCAGGTAATTGACAGGGAAAGATGAAAATTGCTCATAAATAACTATAACACAGAGCAATATATGATAAATAAGAAATGAAAAATAAGATGTGGGTTTATTGAAAGTAGAAAGATCACTTCCGTTAAACCATTTCTAAACTATGTATCCTAAAGAAGGGAATTGGGCATCCTGAAATAATGGAAATAATGAAAGTTTTGAAGCGAAGAAAAAAATCTGAGTTTGCTTTTTTCTTACCAGAGGAATTACTCTACACAAGTTAATTAAACTCTGTTTTGAAGTTTACATATTTGTAAGATGAAGATAATATCACCTTATTTAAGGAGTTGTTGGTAGTTTGAATTATGCATATGAAACCCCAGGGACATGGTTATCATTCCATATATTTTAATTATTGCATTCATCTTGGATGTATAGAACAAATGTTCTAGGATAAAAGGAGTCATTATCTTGTATTTGAAGATTGCATTTTCACAAAATCATTCAATTTTTTTCTTAAAACAATCTTAAGAGGTAGGCAGTAGAGTTAGCTTCATCTGTAAAATGAGAAAAGGGGATGTAGGTGCTATGTTGCTTTGTGAAAAGTAAACTAAATGAGAACCCATAAAATGTGAATATGGTCTTACTTCAGTACAAATCTGGCCCATGACCCTGGGCATGTTGTGTAATTTCTCATACCACACAAAAACACACTTAACTCTTTATAAATTAGAGAGATTCAACCATGTAAACTCTAATTCCCTCTGTAACTCTTTGGTGGCTGAAATGATGTAGCTTTCAAGAACATAGGATTTGGGACTTGCACTCACAAGTTCTAATTTTCAGTACACTATTCTTGAGGGGGAGGACCTCACACTAATTATAGGTGAAACAATATTTAAATGGGATTTAGACCACTTTCAGTATCTCTAATGCAAATTACTCTTCTGCCACTTACAGTTTCAGATTAAAAGAATAATCTACTATCTTATATTTTAAAAAATCAACTAAATTGATTAAATAAATTGATGAGGGTAAGAAAAAAGATTAGACATCCCATCAGAAATAAAAACAGTCTATGACCAGAACTTGGTTGAAAACCCCATTCTCTGATAAAATGAATCAGAATTTCTTGGATGAATGGTTGGATTTAGGGACTAAAAGGGAAAATATAAGATGAGGTTGGAGTACCATGTTGTGACAGAAAATAAGGACATGTTTGAAAAACAAAAATGCAAGGTCATGTGAAAGAAGCACAAGAGTAAAACTGAAAGAGATACCAGTGGGCAAAGCTGAAACAATTTGAACAACATGATAAGTAACATTTATTTGTAATAACATTTATAATGAACTGGATTACAATACAAAGAATAAAATAAACATCTATAAATCCATACTGTTATAAATACATAAATGAATAAATAAATAGAGAAGAGATCAATCTTCCATATAGAAGTACTCCAAGTAATTTATATTGGCAGTCCTCTTATAGGTAATTAGACAATGGAGCTAAATCCTGCCCCCCAAACACACATATACAAACACTGCTGGCATGGGGTGTATGCAATGACTTTGTTCCAAAGACTAGAATAGGCAAACATTCAGGGAATAGGATATAGTAGGAGGTACCAATAACTTCATAGTAGAGGGACCTGCCAAAGGCACCCTGGGCTACGTGACCAAGGTTTACATCAACAGTGATAAGTCATGTTGATATTATGTATCCCTGATATGATGAGGATCAGAAAGGGGGGTCATCTGTATGATGCCTCCCCAAACACAAAAGCCCAGTGTAACTATAAGAATATCATGCAGGGGGTACCTGGGTGGCTCAGTGGGTTAAGCCACTGCCTTTGGCTCAGGTCATGATCTCAGGGTCCTGGGATCGAGTCCCACGTCGGGCTCTCTGCTCAGCAGGGAGCCTGCTTCCTCCTCTCTGCCTGCTTGTGATCTCTCTCTGTCAAATAAATAAATAAAATCTTTAAAAAAAAAAAAAAAAGAATATCATGCAGACCCAAATCAAAGAACATTCTACAAACTAGATGAGTAGTATTCCTCAAAACTGTCAAAGTCATTTAACAGAAGGAAAGCCTATTAAACTTTTTTAAAAATTTAAATTCAATTAGCCAACATATAGTCCATCATTAAGTTCAGAGGTAGAGTTTAGAATTCATCAGTTGCATATAACACCCAATGCTCATCACGTCGCATGCTCTCTTTAATGCCCATCACCCAGTTACCCCATCCCATCCCCCACCCACCTCCCCTCTAGCAACTTTCAGTTTTGTTTCCTATAGTTAAGAGTCTCTCATGGTTCCCCCCTCATGACTTCCCATTCAGTTTTCCCACCCTTCCCCTATGATCCATTTTTCTGTTTTTTATATTCCACATATAAGTGAAACCATATGATAGTTTTCTTTCTCTGATTGACTTATTTCGCTCAGCATAGTACCCTCCAGCTCCAATCAAGACTGTGAAACTTTTACACACTAGAAGAGGCTAAGCCATGATGACTAAATGCAATGTGGTTCCCTCTAAAGGATCCTGGCATAGAAAAAGGACATTAATGGACAAACTAGTAAATAAAGTAAAAACTCTAGAGTTTACTTAATAATGTGCCAGGGTTGGTTAGTTGTGACATCTGCTCCTTGGTAATATAGGCTGATAACAATAGGGTAAACTATGTGAGGGATATATAGTAAATCTTTCTGTAAATCAACATGTGTTTTAAAGTAAATGTTTATTAAAGAGGGAGAGATTTGTAAGTCATCATATTGATGTATTTTTCCCATACCAATATAATTAGTTGAATCATTACAAAAAGCTGTCAATTCATTCAATATTCATAATATTTTAACTTTTAGGAATATAATACTGAAAAAGAAGTATATTGCATAGAATATGAAGAAACATGCCCTCTTTTTGTTGTTGTTTTGTATCTGTTCTTTTATCTATTGTCACTTTGCCAGAATAAGTATATTTGAAGGCCACCAATTTTCACACATGTAAAACAGCTTCTTATTCCACCAGAAAGACAGATGAGCTACTTATTCATACAACTGGCCTCAACATTCCTCTGCTTTTAATAAGTAACTGGCTTAAGGACAATTTTGCTTTTTTTCAGTTCCAAATGTGTATGTGTATGCATGCGTGTGTGTGTGTGTGTGTGTGTGTGTGTGTTGTTTATGTATGTATGTATGTATGCATGCATTGCAATTATCCAAGCATTTTAATTGTCACCATCATTTCCTGGTCACTAGTGTCATACCTTAATAGTTTTTCAGCTATAATATATTAATAATTTAAACTATGGCTGAAAGAATTTATGACATGAATTCTTATTAGTGATGTATTTTTCCCATACCAATATAATTAGTTGAATCATTACAAAAAGCTGTCAAAAGTAATCTTCTACAAAATGAAAAAATTTCAAAAGGAAATGTTAACAATGCTACATAACTATGTGTAGAGCTAGGGAATTTAGATTTAGGCCTTAAGGAAATGCCCCTAGGCTCTTCTTCTTGGTTCTGTAGGAACCTCCACATGTAACTTGTCCTAGTGTAATACTGTTTACTTTTCATTCTATCTGTGCAGGGACATGGATTTCATTGTAGGAGAAGGAGTTTGTATCCTTGCCCCTTTCTTCATTTTTTTAGGGCATGAATGAGATTGATCTTTCATGTGGAGGAGAAGGGCAGTCTAAGTTTGGGCATAGCTGCTTGAGTTGACTGCACACCAGTCCTGGCAATGCGAGTTGTACAGTGGTGTGCTCTCACACACAGCTCATGGGAATAATGGAGATACAGTGTTTTTCTAAAAGTCATATTTTCAAGGAAATGAATATGGCATATATAATCTCCATCCACAAACTCAAATGTGGATGATTTCTTCATTTGTATGATTAAACATAATTCCCACCTCCATCCTATCTATCTCAAATATAATAGAAATCCTTTCTTATTTGGAGGACTTGCTGTTCTGGATCATGTAAAGTTTGGAGAAATGGAGTAAAATGGAATTGGGGATCAGTGTGATTGTCTGTCAAATTATATGTTATTGTTATGTGTTGACCCAGTCTTTTGGCACATTCAGATCTGAAATATGGTGCTGTACAATGACTTTGCAGGGATTCCTTTGCAACCCAACCTAGGTTTGTCTTCAGGATCTGCATTTTCCCCAATGCTGCTGGTTAGTCTTATTGCTTAGCCATGACACTAATGTACCTCAAAACATCGCTACTTTTGTGTTTCTATCTGAGAAATCTCTTTCTAGCTTATCACCAATAGAATGAAAATATAGGAATACTACTCTTGCTTCTTCAAAGATATTTCTCTACGTCTATAACTGTTTTTGTCCATCATTTATTTCTTTAAAACCTTTCTAAAGCAGGTGACTGGGTGGTTCAGCTGGTTAAGCCTCTAGCTTTGGCTCAGGTCATGATCTCAGGGTCCTGGGATGGAGCCCCTCTCAGTGGGAAGTCAGCTTCTCCCTCTGCCTCTGCCCCTCCCTCTGCTCATGATCCCTCTCTCTCTCTCTCTCTCTCTCTAAATAAACAAACAAGCAAAACCTTCCTAGTGAATGATAAAAACTCAGTGCTTTCAAAGACAACAGAAAGAACTAAGTATAATTCTTCAACGTGCTATAAGTCTTTCAGGTAACACCATGAAACTATTACCTGCTTGAGAGCTGACAAAGAATTAGAAAAAAAAAATGTTTCTAGGGAATTGAAAAAGAAAAACAAACATAAGTTAGTGTCTTAGATGCACATTTCACTTATTCACACGCGTAAAACCTTGAAGCAGTCATGGAACCAGGAGCCTTGAGATGGCTATATATGAGCATATATATATGCTCAGAGTGTTAAAGGATACTTGAAGGTAACTGGATAGCACATTTGAGGAGCATAGAGAAATGCTGGAATTTCTCATATATGTGTAGATAGCTCAAATATATTTATTTTATATAATAATGCTTTGATTTTTGCCAGAAATTTCTAGATAAACATGTCATTTTAGATAAAAACAAATGCTTTCCACTAGCTATAACTAATGCCAAATATCAAATTGAAACTAAACTTAGAGGAATAACCAATTTTTTATTTTGTAATCTGGCAGAAGTATAATAAAACCGACCAACATAAAAGAAGAAGGTTGAAGTTCCTGACAGGGATTATAATTAAGCAGCAACATACTATTTTGGTGAAAGAAGAAAATAAACATATGAAGCTTCTGTATATCAAGAATAATGCATATCTGAGGAACAAGATAAATCTGCACTATAAATTACTAGCAAAGGAAGAAGCCTGATAATGACAATTAAATTTAGGAAGTTAAAATGTGCATAAAGCAGAATAAAGAGAATAGTGACTAACAAGGGGAACCAGAATATGTTGGCAATGAGTGAATGCCCTCTGTGGAAAATATTAGGAGGTTATTTCCTCGAAATGGAAATGTGAAAATTAGAAATTAAATTGCTTGACCCAAATTGTCAGCTTCCCCAGTTAGGATGTGGGCAGTGAAAGAGACATTGCATTTGACATTTCAGAGGTCTTAGTGTCCCTAGAGACAGCAGTTGTGGTGCATGTTTTAAAAAGGAAGGAGTATTAATTAGAGTATGGTGAAAAGGTAGAACTCTCATGCACAGAGCCATGGTAGGAGACAGGGAGACGAGGCAGAGTGCTCAGACTTCTTGGTGAGGCTTGGTCAGGAAGGGAAGAAGAACCAGGGCATCTGCTTGAGGGCAATGCTCTCAAGGGCTTAAAACTCTTATTTTTTTTAAAGATTTTATTTATTTTTTTTGAGAGAGAGAGAGAGAGAGAGAGAGAGTAAGCACTTGCACCCAGTGTGGGGAAGGGCCAGCAGCAGGGGAAAGCAGACTGTGCTGAGCATGGAGCCTGCATGCATGGCTTGATTCCATGACCCTGAGATCATGGGGGCAAATCAAGAGTCAGACTTCCAAAATACTGAGCTGTCCTGGTGCCCCAAGGGTTAAAACTCTTTAAGGGGTTAAAGAGTCATTCATTTAGACACTGTTAAACATAGCTGTCAGATGGGACAATCTCTAGTGCCAACTAAAGATGCAAATTAAAAATCAGTCAAGAGTGATGTGAGTAAAGCCCTAGCAGAGGAGGAATGGGAGAGGGAAGAGCAGTTGGCTTTGAAAGGGTCAATGTAATGATGACAACTCAAAAGATTTAAAATGACTGGAATATTAACGTAGAGAACTTCAGTCTTTGTGACCTCTATTTTCTCTTGGAATTGACTGTGTGGGTGTACGTCATCACTTGCACCAATCTGGCCATGTTCTTTCAGGAAGACAATATGTAAATATTGGCAAATGTTTGAGACTCAGTCTTTGCAAGGCTTCTCAGGGTCCTGATACTCAGAAATCTTAGTTCCTTTAGATGAATATCGAAATAATTCCAGGATATTTTTTGCATAGCAAGTTAAAATGAAAGTATGCTGAATAAAAATAGAATTTTCTATGATTCATATACCACTGCAGTGTACGAACTTGTATTCCAACAAAATGGCTAATATGTGTAGGAGGAATAGGGGCAAAGGTGATAGGAAATCTGGAAGTTACAATAGTTGGATTCATTTTCCAAACAACACTGAACAAAAATATTGAAAATGGAAAAGAATTATAATAAGAAACATAACTAGTTAGCTTCAGATGATCAAAAAATTGTAGTTTCATCGTAGAAACAGGCCATCACCTATAAAATGTTAAAATGGTCAAATATATGGGAAGATAATAGCCAAGCTTATGAAATTTGCTTTCTTATTTCAAGAGTGATTATACCAAGTTAATATTTAATGTTTACTTTCAAATCAAAGAAACTGCAAAGATATGAATTTCAAACTCTTAGAATCAAGGTAAGAAGGTTATCCCCCCCAGTCTTTAGCTATGAATTTAGAAACTCAGATGGAATTTGTATTAGAATTTAAAATCGTATACATGTTACTGTATTTCTACAGTAAAAAATAAAATAATTAAGTTCAAGCAAGTAAGTTTTAATGTGAAAACGGGTAGTAGACATTTTTGTAGCTCACCACTTCCAGGAACATGCAGGGATTGACTTTACCTCATATCATCAAAGCTAGGCGTGACTATATGATTTACTTGACCTATGAAGGCAGGTTGCATACCTGCCCCTTCTTCCTGGAGGCATGGTTCTCCACTCCTTCCTTCCAGCAGAAGTCATGGATTGGCTCCATGGAGGACAGCTGCCTGGGAGAGTCACCAGACCTCTGGTGGAATTTATTTGAGGAAGAAAGAAACATTTGATGTGATATGCTGATGTGATTTAGGAATTTTCTTTTGTTATGGGAGCATATGCTAGCTTATCTTAACTTATACAAGATATATTTAATATTTCTTTAAACATTTTGATGTCGAATTTATATAGTTGAAGCATAAATGAGAATATGTGCTTCGACTAGATTAATGGGAACTCTAAGCATGATTTCATGTAGAGTGATGGAAGTTTACTTCTACCAAATTAATATATGACTATATTCAAATTAAAATAGGCTTAAATAAATTGCACTATGTCTTTCATTCTAGTATCTACAATTTGTACAGTAAGAATGTCCATCTCCTAGTAGGCAAATCATTGTATGTTTCTTGTTTCTTCTTTGAAGGGTAGGAACAAAGTTTATCATCTGAATCATTTATCAGTTTATTGACTCATACTTCAGTAAACATTTTTAAATGTCTAAACTTTGGCAGGAGTTTACTAACATTCCCTTGAATCTCAAATAACAATTACTGATCTCAAGAAAACCTAGTAAACTTAGTTGACTAAATTAACTTTATCCGACAAATAGGAAAGCAAAAGAAAATTCAGATTGCAATGGTTAATTGTATTGCCACCTAATTATTTTGCTATGGAAGAAGGTTCCTACTACCAGCCAGGTAGTACTAAACTAAATATTGAAATAAGCTGACTCGAGGACAAAACTAAGACCATGTCCTTTCATACATTATATATCCTTTGACACCTGGATTTCCGGCCATCTGCCTCCATCTAAACTTCATTTTAAGCAATGACTCTACATTTCCATGGTCATTGTATCTTTACCGCATACAGGCACCCTTTTTAAACCAATGAGATGGCAAATGTGTCATGTATTTCTCCTATTCTGTGTCATTAACTTCGGTGAGTCTTTGGATGCTTGTGTTTCATAGAACCTAGCAAGTATCTACTTCCTCCTTAAGAATTTCAAATAGAAAATATGAGCCCCCGAAGTAGTAAATAAAGAAATGAGTTAAATATAAGCACTGACTTCTAGGACAGCAGAGTCTACTTGGGGTAGGAGAGTCAGGCAAACAGACGACCACATGACATGCAAAGCCCATTATGAAGATATGTAATCAGTGATGACTGAGCACAGAGAAAGAACATCTAACTTCGTCTGGGCAGTGAATAAAAGTTTCCCGGATGGGATAGCATTCAGTCTTGAAAACCAAATAGATATCAATCAGATAAAAGATAGAAGAAAGGCATGTAATTTGGAGAGCAGTATTATGTAAAAGTCTTTAAGATCAAAGAGTAGAGTATTTAGGGACTCTAAAAAGGAATAATACAGCAAGCTATATGGATGGAGATAAGGTCATGGCAGGAGGAAAGCTGAAGAGGTAGTTAAACTGTAGATCATGACCAATATTGTGTATCATGAAAAGCTCCTCAGATTTTTACTCCATGTAATATGTAACGTGTTTGCACATAACAACTGTTATAAAACTAAAAGTTCTCATAAATTATTTGTTGAATTAAATTTGTATATATCTACATCCATAGACTGAATTAAATTTAATATTCACTCCTTATATGATAATTTCGATCAGGTATCTCTTAACTTTTTTTTGGAAAAGAAAAGTAGTCTGGTTCAGCATGTTTGAATAGTTGAGAACTTTCCAATCAATTTCATCTTACTCATGGAAAATCCATTATATAATGTAAGGTTGGCAGTATCTTAAACATTTACCTTAGTTACCATAGGTGAAAGTGAAAATCAGTGTGCTAATAGAGAGCTACATGGTGATTTTCTGTCAACCATGAAATATGATTATTTGGAAAGCCAGGGAGATAAATACAAAATATCAGTTCCTTAACGGAAATAGCTGAGCAAAGTTTAAATTCATAAGCTCCCATGGATATTATGTTGCTTGGAAGTATTTATGTGAATATTATGGTGTCCAAGTTTCATGATAAGTGGTTACTAAAAAGCTGAGTTGCACCTCCAGCCAGTTTTTGGTGTGTAACTACATTAATCTTGAATGTGGGACTATATTAATCCTTCTTGCACTCTTCTCAGCAAAAAAGAAGACATGTGTCATCCTCAAAACAAGCCTCTAAACAGGTCGGCAGGAATTTGAAAGCATATTGACATAAATGAAGAAGAGCAAGAGAAAAACGAGCATCTGTATAGCACAAAGATTTATTGTAGCAGGAGGAGAAGTTAAGGCAGCTAGAGAAATGAGTTGCTGTTGCCTGTTTGCACAAGTAAAACACTGTCCTACATAATTCATTTTGTAGAGTTGATACAAGGTTAGAAATTAGTACCTCATGTCAAGACCAACTGTATAAGGGAGTCTTTATCTTTACAATAAATTCGCTGTACTCAGTTTAAAAAGCTGGGTAAACTTTAATGAAATACATAAATCTTAAGAGCATATCATATCAATATTTTTCAAAAAAAACTAATCTTGGAATATGAAAAACACATATTGAATAAACTTGAAAACAGCCACCAACTAGTAAAGCTAATGCTTAGATATTGTAATAATGAATGTTAGAGCCTTTTGGGACTGTCTATACATGATATTATATGATATTATTGCAGAATATTTGTCCGCCTGATCCGTGGAACATGGATAACTTTGATTTTCATTTCCTTTACTTTCAAAAACTCAACTTTTGAGGGCGCCTGGGTGGCTCAGTGAATTAAAGCCTCTGCCTTTGGCTTGGGTCATGATCCCAGGGTCCTGGGAATGAGTCCCGAGTTCGGCTCTCTTCTCGGCGGGGAGCCTGCTTCCCTTCCTCTCTCTTTGCCTCCCTCTGCCTACTTGTGATCTCTGTCAAATAAATAAATAAAATCTTTAAAAAAAATTCAACTTTTGAGATATTAGAGATGTCATTGAAATTTAGGTTTACATTACTGGATGCTATATTGTACTAAGAATTAATATGGCAAAGCTTAAGTTACAGGCTTGTTTTCTGAGCTACAGAGTGATTTCCATAAATCATTCCAAAGAGATTACTTACTACTATATGGAAAACACTTCTCTGATCTGGAGATGTGCAATTTTAGAAAACAGAGTCATGGGGTGCCTGGGTGGCTCAGTGGGTTAAGCTTCTGTCTTTGGCTTAGGTCATGATCTCAGGGTCCAGGGATTGAGTCCCGCATCGGGCTCTCTGCTCAGCAGGGAGCCTGCTTCTCCCCTCCTCTCTGCCTGCCTCTCTGCCTACTTGTGATCTTTCTCTCTCTGTCAAATAAATAAGTAAAATCTTAAAAAAAAAAAAAAGAAAAGAAAAGAAAAGAAAACAGGGTCACTATTCTTATAGCTTATCTATTATATTAGAGGATGGCCAATTGATTATACATAAAATTCTGATGTGTCAGGTGGCAAATGTTTGACTCTCATAAAGTCTATAACATGTGTAAATTATTTTATTGAATTCATAATTCAAGGTGGAAATAGGAAGATAGTAGACTTGGTTCCAAAAAACTACTTTGAGAATGGCCTTTCATAGGCACTTTGAAAACAAGGAATGTTAGGATAATATTCCTGGGCTAGATAGCAACATTGGGTAATGTCCTCTGGGACAGGATAACACAACTATTAGCATTATTTTTCTTCTGAGGGGAAGTGTACAAGTTAATATATTACATAACTGAGTGTCAGCTCTAATGAAATAGGAAATAACAAAGAGAAAAATTCTCCTAGAAAATCAAGTAATTCTTAGGTGTTCTTGTAAACAGTACATGAATATGACATTTGGAGAACGTGCAGTGCTTGCTCTTGATTTCCAAGTCTATAATAATTTTATTATTAACATTCTCAATTTTACTTGCTACCTTATGCCTTCCTTGGGTGAAGACCTATGACTGTTTTTAGCTAATAACATATGAATGAGAATTATAACAATATACATTTATGTGATGTAGTATAAATCTTCCTTATGTTTGATTCTTTAGTTAATCTATTTTCCTCTGATATGCCATCTGAGGAAGATATATATATATTTTTTTAAGATTTTATTTATTTATTTGACAGAGAGAAATCACAAGTACACTGAGAGGCAGGCAGAGAGAGAGAGAGAGAAGGAAGCAGGCTCCCTGCTGAGCAGAGAGCCCGATGCGGGACTCGATCCCAGGACCCTGAGATCATGACCTGAGCCTAAGGCAGCGGCTTAACCCACTGAGCCACCCAGGCGCCCAGGAAGATATATTTTCTATACTGTGTGGCTGTACATGGTGGGTCCTCCATGAGCCTGCATTCTTTTTTTTTTTTTTTTTTTTTTTAAGATTTTATTTATTTATTTGAAAGACGGAGATCACAAGTAGGCAGAGAGGCAGGCAGAGAGAGAGAGAGAGAGAGGGAAGCAGGCTTCCTGCGGAGCAGGGAGCCCGATGCGGGGCTCGATCCCAGGACCCTGAGATCATGACCCGAGCCAAAGGCAGCGGCTTAACCATGGAGCCACCCAGGCGCCCCCATGAGCCTACGTTCTTGAATACCTGTGGCTACTATGGATACTATCCTTCCCCCACGAGATACCAAATAACAACATATGAAAAAAATGATGGGTATGGATCTCTGTGATATGAATTTATTGTGATTTGAGAATCAACTGGTCTATGCTGTCTAATGTAAAAATTTTTACCGTAAGTACGGTGGCATCTTAGAGGTTAGCAATTGTTTTTTAGGAGCCTAATATAAGAGGCCGGGAAGATGAGAATCTATGTTTCACACTGCAAAATGTTTAGTACGATTCTTTTGAAGCACCCTGGTAGGCCAAATCAAGTACTCAGTAAAATTATATTTCTAGAGAAAGAGCCTGGAGAATGGAAATTTAGTAGTTATATGTTAGTTGCTGTTTGTAGACTGCATTGTGTTCTCCTGAAATTCCTATACTGAAGCCCTCATCACCAATGTGGCTGTATTTAGAGCAATAAATAAGAGTCATATGGGTGGAGCCCTAATCCAAAACAACTGGTATCCTTATAAGAAGAGAAAGAGATACAAGAGATGCAGAAGCACAGAAAAAAAAAGGCCATGTCAGGACATAGTGAGAAGGTAGCCATCTCCAAGATGAACAGAGATGCCTCAGGAGAAGTCAGACTGGTTGATACCTTGATCTTTGACTTCTATCCTCCAGAACTGTGAGAAAATAAATTTCTGTTGTTTAAACCACTGATCTGTGGTATTTTTTTTATTATGCAACTTAGTTTGCAAACCGAGTTTGCAACCCTAGAAATTAAAACAGTTGCTATTGACAACAAATTACAAGAAAGAGATTATTAGCAAAAGAAGAAAGAATGATTCATTTGCCCCCTTAGAACCTCAATTTTTCTAAAGCAGGAAAAGATCTGAGAAGACTGCATGGCTCCCAAGGAAAGCATCCTTCCCCAGCACATTCAGATAGGGCCAAAGAGGATATATGGAAAAGAAAGAACCTGTAAGAGAGGCCCAGGTAACAGTGGAAAGGATAATTCTTCCAGGGAGCAAAATCAATGCCTCATCAATAATCATTTCACATTCCATGGGGCGCCTGGGTCGCTCAGTCGGTTAAGCGTCTGCCTTGGGATCAGGTCATGATCTCAGTGTCCTGAGATTGAGCCCTTCACTGGGCTCCCTACTCAGTAGGGAGTCTGTTTCTCTCTATCCCTGCCCCTGCTGATGCTGTCTCTCTCTAATAAATATATAAATAAAATATTTTTTTAAAAATAGAAGTTATTTCATATCCCAGAGTAAAGTTGTTGGAATTGCTGGAGTAATTGCTTGGTATCTCACATTCTTCTCATTTTTTTTTTTTTTTAATTAACTGTCCCCATTTCTCTATTACACAAATTTTTTGGATAGAGAGAAATGAAGATTGTTTTGCTTGCTTCCTTCCTCCCTTCCTCCCTCTATCTGTCCCTGTCTTTCTTCCATCCTTCCTTCTCCACTGGACTGCATGTAGAGATGACCACCACCACAGTTAGATCCTGGCCTTTAGTATGGATTCAGTGCCTGGCTAGACTAATTGGCTTATCTCTACTGGGAATAAAGTGAGTGTTATAAGTGTGGGAAAAAGGAAGTGCCCTAAATATATTGAGATATAATATCACTATTGAAAAATTTTTCAGATAAATATGTAGATAGGAAACTTTGCAAATTTTGTAATCATTGTTAACTATTCTATATCCAACCACATTGAACATTAGGTCGTAATCAACATAGCCATCTGAAGACATTCTTAACTCCAGCTTGGATTTGGTACTATAATATTACACATTAGTTATTTTTAAACATCTTATGTAATTTCCTCCCATTTTGAATTTTAATCACTTAACTCTGCCTAGATTCTTTTGCAAAAAAAAAAAAAAAAAAGAAAGAAAGAAAGAAAGAAAATTAAAAGTAAAGTAAAAAGACAAAAGGACCTTAGTTTGTTGTTCAGATCCTACCAATCCTGCCATTTAAAGTGCTTTTCTTCTTTTATCTATATATCAAGTAAGAAAAACAAAATTGAAGATATATATAAGACTTATAATGGTTATAAGTCTTAATATAAGTAATATAAACATATTACGTATTTTGCTACTACTATTTTTATAAAGTTAAAAAAGCACCAATAAAATATGTTTTTGTTATTAACGTTTTTTAAATTACTCTTTTTTTTTTTTCTTTACCAGTCAGAATGAGTTGTTTTCCTACTTGGGTTATATTTAGTCTTGTGTTTTCCACGGACTATTTAATTCCTTAGTCAGGTATTTGATTTATATGAAATTGTTGTTTATGTCTCTAATGCCCTCATGTTATTAGGGATGAATGACTTGAAATAGCAAACAAATTAGGAAGATTTCTCAAGAGGTATTTAACTCTGGCAAAAAGAAAATAATTAAAAATATTAAGGCAATCTATAAATTAAAAATATTAAGATGATTCTGAAAATTTGTTTTGCTACCAAGCCAAATTGGATTCACCTTTTCATCCTGTAAGTATTAAAAAAAAAAAAAAAGAAAGAAAGAAAATCAGAAGAGCCATTGCTCACCACACATAATAATGTTCACCAGACTGGAAATGCCTTGAATTCTGAAGTTAATTACAGTAGGATGTCAGTGTGGATAGGTTTATATTATGATGTTATCCATATCCACCACTGAGGATATCACTCTTTTCAGTAGGATGCTAATTATATAGCAACAGAATTATCACACACCACAGTCAGTATGCATAACAGATTTTTTAAATCTCCCAGATTTTTTTGTTCCCACCTCAATATGTATGTGCCTTATAAATCTTATGTAATGAATGCAATAACCTTATGAGATAGGTATTATTATCCTCCTGTTATAGTAGAGGAAGTTGATGTACCAAGAGATTAGTAATCACCTTGTTCTCATTTTCTGTTTCTGTGCAAAATCTCTCCCTCAAACTAGTGGTTTAAAACAACCTTTTATTTTCCTCATGAATTTGTGGATCAGGAGATTAGAACAGTCTTGAGAGGGCAGTTCTCTCATGGATACAGGATGGGCAAGTAACTAGGGCTGGAGAAACCACCCCAAACCTAAGGTGGCTTCTTCACTTACATGTCTGTTGGCTTGCTGCTGCCTTGTCTCTTTCTCCTTCTATGGCATATCTGCCTCTAGGCCTTTCTACGTGACTTGCACTTGTTGGAGTGTGGTGATCTCATTAATGAGAGTGTAGAGTGAGAAGCCAGTGAAGCCCACGTGTACCACCAATCAAGGAAAGTGTCAGATAATATAAGAACATAGAAGTCTTTATAACTTACCTAAGTTTGTTCCTTTTTACTCCTGTTTTTCTATAGTGACTAACAAAATAAATTTCAAATCAAAATTTCAAATAGAAACTTATTTTAAGGCTATAAAAGTAGAGGCGTACTAGGAGAAACTATGCCTCACTCTGTAAACTTTTCTGAGGGGGAATATAAATAGCAATAGGCTTAAGGGAAAGAAAAAAAAAAGCTATATTCATAGGATCTGTGGGGAGGTAGAAAAAATCAGAAAATGAGAATCCCCAGCAGTCTTTCTGGGAACCTAGCGTTTGGGGGTTTATTGCAGATTTCCCATATATGCAAAAGAAAATTCGAATCGATGTTAATCTTAGGAAACATTTAGAAGTCCTTTCCTTAGGGTATCCCGTATCCTGTACTACAGGCATACCTCATAGATACTGCAGACCACAGCAATAAAACAAATATTGTAATGAAGTGAATCCAATGATTTTTTTGTTTTTTCCAGTGCATATAGAAGTTATTTTAGTGCTGCGTTATAGTCCATAAAGTTTGCAGTAGAATTATGTCTAAAAATATAGACATACCTTAATTAAAAATGCTTCATTAGATGGATACCTGGGTGGCTCAGTTGGTTAAGCGGATGCCTTCATCACAGGTCACGATCCCAGGGTCCTGGGATGGAGGGCCGCGTCGTGCTACCTGCTCCCTCTGCTTGCCTCTCTGCCCACTTGTGCTATCTCTCTGTTAAATAAATAAACAAAATATTTTAAAAAGTTTTATTACAAAAAAATGCTAACCATTATCTGAGCTTTCAGTGAACTGTAATCACTGATCACCAGGACAAATATAATAATAATGATGTTGATGATTGAAATATTGCACGAATTACCAAACTGTGACACAGAGACGTGAAATGAGCAAATGCTGTTGGAAAACTGTCACCAGTAAATTTACTCAAAACAAGGTTGCCACAAACCTTTACTTTGTGAGAAGCAGTATCTGTGAAGCACAGTAAAATGGTGAGCAATAAAAGGAGGTATGCTTGTATTTTTTTTTTTTAAGATTTTATTTATTTGACAGAGAGAGAGAGAAATCACAAGTAGGCAGAGAGGCAGGCAGAGAGAGAGAGGGGAGGAAGCAGGCTCCCTGTGGAGCAGAGAGCCCGACGTGGGGTTCGATCCCAGGACCCTGGGATCATGACCTGAGCCGAAGGCAGAGGCTTTAACCCACTGAGCCACCCAGGCGCCCCGGTATGCTTGTATTTTTAAGGAAAAAGAAAGATCATATAATACACATGGAAGTACTTCTCTTACCTATTTTTATACCTTCAATTTCAGTATTTTTAACAGTGTTATTAGTTTCAGGTGCACAATATAATGATTCAACAATTCTCTACATTATTCAATTCTCATCATGATAAGTGTACTCTAATCCCCTTACCGGTTTGCCACCTCTCCTCTGAGAACCGTCAGTTTGCTCTCTGTAGTTAAAAGTCTGACTCTTGGTTTGTCTCCTTTTTCCTTTGTTCATTTGTTTTGTTTCTTAAAATCCACACATAAGTGAAATCATATGGTATTTGTCTTTCTCAGACTAACTGACTTCACTTAGCACTATACCCTCTAGATCCACCTTTGTTGCAAATGGCAAGATTTCATTCTTTTTCTTATGGCTGAGTAATATTTTATTGTGTTTATTAATTAATGATATAATTATAGTATTATTATCTTCTATAATTGTAGTATTACTATCTTCTTCTTCTTCTAGTATTATTATTATTATTATCCACTCATCTATCAATGGACAGTTGGGCTGCTTCCATAATTTGGCTATTGTAAATAATGCTGCAATAAACATAGGGGTGTATGTATCTTTTTGAATTAGTGTTTTCATATTATTTGTGTAGAATTATTGGATCAGATGGTAATTCTATTTTTAACTTTTTGAGGAACCTCCATACTGTTGTCCACAGTGACTGTACTAGTTTGCAGTCCCACCAACACAGCACGAAGGTTCCTTGTTCTGCACATCCTCGCCAGCACTTATCGTTTCTTGTGTTTTTGTTTTAGTCATTATGACAGGTGTGAGATGATATCCCATTGTGGTTTTGATTGCATTCCCCCTGATGATGAGTGATGTTGAGCATCTTTTCATATGTCTGTTGGCCATCCACATATTTTCTTTGGAAGAATCTCTGTTCGTGTGTTCTGCCCATTTAATTTGGACTATTTATTGTTTTAATGTTGAGTTTTGTAAGTTCTTAATATGTTTTAGATACTAACCCTTTGTCAGACATGTCATTTCCAAATATCGTCTCCCATTGAGGAGACTGTCTTTTAGTTTTGTTGATTTTTTTCCTTTGCTTTGCAGAAGCTTTTTATTTTGATTAGTCTATTCATTCACATGAATGAATGTTGTACTTTGTCAAATGCTTTTCCTGTATTTTTTGAAGTGATCATATTATGGTTTTTATCCTTTCTCTTGTCAATGTGATGTATCCCATTGACCGATTTGCGAATACTGAACCACCCTTGCATCCTACTTGATTGAGATGAATGATTTTATTCAACTATTGTTAGAATCAGATTTGTAGTAACATGGATGAACCGAGAAGACATGCTAAGTGAAATAAGCCAAACACAGAAAGAAAAATACTGCATGATATTACTTACACATAGTCTAAAAAAGATCTAATTCTAAAAATATCAAAATCTAAAACAGTAATAGCAAAATGTTGATTACCAGTGGCTATATTAATAAGCCTGATTCACAATGTATACATGTAGAACACCATCATGTTGTACACTTCATATATATATATATGCATATTTATTACTTGTTAATCATACTTCAGTAAAACTAGAAACCCAATGAATTATATGGTAATAGTTGTTCCACATGATTATTAAAAACACTGAATAAAAACTATAACTCTTCTGGTAGATGTGTAGTGATGTTTTATTGTGATTTCAATGTGCCTTTCCCTTTTGAGTCATGATGAGGCCATTTTTATAATTTACACATTTGGTTTTCCTGTTTTACAAAATGTGCACTTAAGTCTTTAACCATTTTTCCCTCGAATTATTGATATTTATTTATTTATTTTGAAGTGCACCTATCCTCAAGATTTTATTGCCTTCCTAATATAACAACATGTGAAGCTTAGCATGGGATCATTTGCTCTTCCTCCTCTTATCTCCTCCCAGCTGGGCTCAACACATTCAAGCCTCAGCACGATCTTCTTCGTGTTTTAGCCTTTTTCCAAAAGATCGGCTTAGTCTGCCCACCATAACCCCTCTGCTTCCTGTCATAACACCACTTTCCCTGGGCAGAAATAGAATCTTTGCCTTTCTTGTATTCTGTCATTCTGTGTGGTTGGTGCTTGCCACACTTCCTGTGGATAGTCCGGCAGGTTTTAGGAACATTCACATGTTTGCAAGAAAGCTTTCTGTGCGGGAAGCTAATTAGTGATATTTAGATATTTCTTTTTGATACCGGTCACTTGTTAACATGTATTGTAAGTATCTGATCCCATTATGTGGTTTGTCCTCTTATTCTTTTATTGAGGTACTTGAATAAAATAATTTTTTAAGTTGGATCTGGTTCAATTTATATTTTTTTTCCCTTATGCTTAGTGCTTTTTGAAAAATCTTTGTCTACACAGGGGTCATGAAGATATTTTATTTCACTCCTTAGAAGCTTTAATTTTTGCCTCTCGCATTTAGAGTTCTACTTCATTTGGAATGTATGTCTTTGTATGGTAGAAGGCACGATTTAGGATTCATTCGGTTACATATGGTTAGCTAGCTGACTCAACACATTTATTTAACAGACTGTTCTCTTACTTCACTGAAGAGCCGCATTTGTCAATGCCCTTTGGTGGATATACACGGGTCTGTTTTTGGACTTTTATTCTATTCTGTTGGTCTGTTTCCTAATGCTTGTGGTAAGGCATACTGTCTATATTACTATATTTTAAAATGTTTTGATAACTGTTGGTTAAGTTCCCTAATTTTTTTTCTTCCTTGGTATTGTCTTGGCTATTTTTGGTTCTTTACATTTTCATATAAATATAAGAAACTACCTAGCAATTTTTATACAAGATTGATAATAATACTAGTATTAATTATTACTAACAATAGTAATTATACAGTCATTCCCCTATTGATAGATGTGAGGATGATTTTATTTTTCTTACCAAAAGAAACAAAACATATTGTATGTTAAACATTACTATTTTTGATCAGTTTCTTAAGGCACATATCCAGAAGTGCAGTTATCTAGTCAAAAGAATGAGTACTTTGATATGATGTGTTTGATATATTTTGTTATCTGCTATCAAATAGCTTTTTCTCACAGCATCAATAGCAGGATGCAAGACAATAGTTATTTCTGTATTCACACCATCTGTATGTAACACTATAATAAGTTTAACACTTAATATACAAACACATAATACATCCTTGGCTATGCCTTATTTTACTTGTGTTTATTTTGAACATATAAATATCTTTGTGTTTACCAGTTTTATTTATTTTCTTATAAATCAAACAGGAGTCAGAGAGAAACCCTGACTAAATTTGTGCTTGTTGGCAATGTCACTAGTATTGCTTTAGGAAAAATAACTATTGGCTGAACAGTAAGCTATATGTGTAGCATTTTGTGTGGGTGGCTGCTTATGTACACTGAAGGAAATAAGTCTACTTTAGATCTTTTGAGTTTGAGAAGCTTCCAGAAAAAAAAAATTAAAGAAGTTATAATAGGGCTTCCCTCAGCTGTTCAACTTCTCTCTAGAGGTTGGATCCCACTATTTGCCATAGAAGTGACGATTCTGACCCCAACATCTAGAGATTAAAGGGGACCTATGGGAACATGAGTTGAGTAGTATTTACAGTGGCAAATCTTCCTCAGTACTAAGTGCAGTGTTCCATTTTTCTCAGTAGGATGGTGTCATCAATGAACATTTTCAGTGTGGGGTAGCACAGAGACTTCCTCTATTTCCCTGAACCACAGCATAAACCAAGAAAGTCCCTACCTAAGTGTAACAGATTTTGTTTCTCAATGTCATCTCAAGAGGGGAGAGTGCTAATGACCCACTTGTGCCCTCTCTATGACAATAGCTCTTCACAGTATATTTTATATTTTTTTGGATAATAAGCACTGTGTCTATTATCTCTTCATGTAAGTTATTCACAAGCAGGTACTCTCATATATACTCTCCCCTGTGTCTAGACATGTTTAGGAAAACTCATGAGTGCCCTGTAATTTTGGAACTCAGAACTGCTCTCTGATGAAAACAGAACTGAAATTCTAGCAGCTCATCTGTTTACCTTGTAAATACATGTCATTTTTTTCTTAAGAGAAATAGTTGACTCTTTCTTGATTACTGAGTAATATGTCCTTTGTAAAAACTTGTGCAACACTGAAAGTATAACAGTGAAAGTTCAAAGTCACCATTTATCTGGAGATAAGTGCTATTAACATTGCAGTGTAAACCCTTCCAAGTTTTTTTTAGCTAGATAAACAGACAGACACATATACATACAGTATACTAGTCTTTTGTAATCTATATTTTTCACTTAGTAAAACGTTGGGTCTAAATGTTGTAATTTCTCCATATCGATAAATATCAACCTGCCTCTGTTTTTAATAAGTAATTTTATAGAATTCCCTGTATGGATGTATCATACTTTATGTAACCAGCCATTTACTGAGAAAGATTTGGTTGGGCTAACTTATATTCTAATATACTAACATAGTTGAGCAAAGGCAGCAGATGGCTAGAGGAAAGGACACACATCCTCCAGAGTGTTGGGAGTGTTGGACACACACACAGCAGTAGCACAGGCCCGATTCTCCTAGATCTTCACAGGGCTTTAGAAAATAGATATTGCCAGCAGAGCTATCTATCTCACTTTGCATCTGAGCAGTCACTCCCCCTGTTTCTTTTCTTTGAAATTTTATTTATTTATTTCTCAGAGCGCGAGAGAGCGAGAGCAGGTGCACACAGCAAGGGGAGCAGCAGGCAGAGGGAGCAGCAGGGTCCCCACTGAGCAGGGAGCCTGAGGAAGACTCCATCCCAGGATCCAGAGATCAGGACACGAGCCTAAAGCAAAGGCTTACCCGACTTTGCCACCCAGGCCTCCTGCTCTCACCATTTCCATCTCTCAGGGACAGCACTCATAAAGAACAGCTCTCTAAGAAAGCTGAGTGAAACCTACTCACTCCGCTCTCTCTTCCTGTTACTTCCACAATAAACCACTGTAACTATAACCCATGCCATCTGGCTGGGCTTGTATCTTACAGAAACCAAGGAAGCATCACAAAAGGACCTGGAGGTGTCATCTGCTTCTCATCAAATATTCTTATTTTATTTTATTTTATTGCTTTTTCATTAAATATTCTTATAATTTTTGGAAGATTTTTCCCCTATCCTATTCTTGTAAAAATATTTTCAAACTTTCTGCTTTTCACCTTATACATGTCTAGATTTTATTTTTAAATTTTGTTTTATTTTGGAAAGTTTAGATTTAGAGAAAAGTTGCAAAGATAGTAGAGAGTTCCCATATACCTTTAATACTGTTAGATTTCCCTCTAATGCTATCATCTTATATAATAACTACAGCACATTGGTCAAATGCACTAAGAATCTAACATTGATACATTACTGTTTTTGGAATTCAGCATTTTTCTGTTAATTTCATTTTTCTATTCTAATTCCTTCAAATATTTTTAACAGTACTTTCTTACTTTTTTCAGACTTCCCTGTTTTTCCTGGTGAAGGGTTTTTTTTTTTTTAAACATCTTATGTATTTATTTGACAGAGAAATCACAAGTAGGCAGTGAGGCAGGCCGAGAGAGAGGGGGAAGCAGGCTCCCCGCTGAGCAGAGAGCCCGATGTGGGGCTGGATCCGAGGACTCTGGGATCATGACCTGAGCTGAAGGCAGAGGCCTTAACCCGCTGAGCCACCCAGACGCCCCCTGGTGAGGGTTTTTATGTATCAAATCTATTTCAGTGCATGTGTGCATAACACACATATGCACACACCCCTCACACAGTTCTGATTCAGTGGATCTGTACAGTTATTTTTGATCCATTTAACATGTCATTGCTCTTCATAAAATAATCGTTTTGAAAAGTCTATTCCTATCTTTTGTCATAACAGATTTCTCAGCTCCATTAAACTGTAATGAAACATGGTTCTACCTGTTTGAATAGCTATTGTGCTTTAAATCTTATGAAGATATAATTTCTTGCCCTGATATTTGATAAAATTCTGTATATGGACACCATCCCTGCTATTTCCAGTATGTTTCCTTTCTCTATTTTGATTCCTTACTTTCTTCTTCACACACATAATAGAGCTTTCTCAGGGTTGCTTCCATGAGTTGTAAGCTAGACCCTCGAGGGCAAGGAGATACAACTCAGTGAGGCAGAGAGATGTGAAGAAGTAGGTAACACTCCCAAATTGGAATCTGCTATAATACAAATTTTTATAGTGCTGAAATTATAATTCAGAATCAGATTAACATAACAGATTACAGTAAAATATTATTACAATATTAGAACAGACCTCAGTCTTAAGGATTGTCATGTCTGCATGCCAATAATTGAATTATGCTAATGTCTGATCCAGGAGCCAGGTGGCAGTATGGGTCGGTAAAGCGTATTTCTACAAGTTTATGAAAGCTTGCGAACATACAAAGCAAAGATGATGTCAAACACATAAAAAATAGATAACATAACTAAAAATGAAACATGGCAATTTGCAAGTTAATAGAGGCCTCCCCCCAAAAATGTATGTGAAAGATATGAAAATGCCCTGAAGCATTTAGCAAGAATGCAACATTTTCCTAAATTAAACAGATCCAACACTAAGCTTGTAATTGTCAGGCAGCATAGCACATAATGCAACTGCAGACATTCGGGAAACATGGCGGGTACTCGTGACAATTTTACTTTTTAACTGGGGTTGCACCAGCTCCAGAAAGAGTAAGCAGTCTCGGATGTTTGGGACTTGCTCTCCAATTTCTGTTCTACATAGGGTCAATATTTAGATGTTTGAAGGTGACTTGAGGCAAGTGGTTGATTTACTTCTTGTTAAGTTAGGGTATAGGGGAAATTTATTCAGGGTTTCTAGTCACTATATCCAGGCTCTTATTTTACTTCAGCACACAGGTCAGAATCCCACTTCTGGCATGTACCCGCCCCTCCCCACAAAAACTAGTAGCAGAGATACACACAAGTAGCGTCTTCATCACTCTTGCAAGCAATGCATCCTACAAGGTAACATTATGCCCTCTTCTCAGCAGAACTCACTTTTTCCTAGAATGTCCCATTTATGCCTTCTCCAGGTACATGAGCCCTTCTTTTGCTTGGGCCAGGTACAGTTTCCCACCAAAACCAGAGAAAGATGAGATGGTAGTCTCATTGGTAATGAAGCAATGTTTGTTTCCAATATTGCAAACAAAAGCTGCTAATGCCATCTTGAGGCAAGAAAACTTAGATTTGGGGTTCAAATTGATAAATTCAGGTTTTGGTAGGACAGGAGAAAAAATCTCTGACTTATAGGAGATTATCCAGCGCTGGTAGGGGAAAGAGAGAGAGAGAGAAACACGAGACCAAGACCAAGAAGCATTTGCAGACAGACTTGTTGAGAACACTGTATTAAGATAAGGATATTCTGAAGAGATAGGAGATTATCCTCAGAAAAGCAAAAAGTGTGACCCAGTTCAGTATCAAAACCCTGCGAGCCAGGGATTCATAGCTCTTAACTGTTCTACAGCAGCAAAAATTTGTGGAAGTGAATTTCGATAGTGCAACAGAGGAAAAGACTCTAATAGAAAGAGTTTTGAGAGTAGGGGAAGGTCTTCAGGATTTTTTTTGTCTTCCAGCTAGAGGGGAGTCTATAGAGGGGAGGTGTTGGGCAATGATTTCATGAGATTAAATAGTGGAGCAATGCTTGTGAGAACCAAGTATGTGGCAGAGGGAAAAAGGAGTCATTCTTAGTTCAGGGTTTGACTATAGTGAGAAGAGACTGCCAGGTGATGTTATTGCTACAAGTGTGTAATTTATAATTTGTGTACCTATACACAACTTAATGAAAATAATTGTATTTAATCCAACCTGGGTAATTAATTTTCAAATCATCTCTAATAAAATTTTTAATGTCATCAGAGAGTGAAATTTTTAGGTAATATGATGATACAGTGAACAGACATGCTTACCTGTATTTGATGTGTAGATTCTAGAGCTAAGGAAGGTGGAATCTTCATTACCTCCTATAACATAATGACCAAGAGATCACTCTTGGTCACTTCTGGATGAATCTTCTTTTTCATAATAAATTGAAACTTGTCAATAAATATTGAACCATAAAAATAAAGTCACTGTAAATCTAAAATTTAAATTTCAAAATGCTCCTAAGCCTTTGTATCATAAGGCAGTTTGGCATACACATATCCAAAAGATGTACACTTTCTCCAAATATCTTATTGCTTAAGTTGTCAATTCTGAATAAATTATGCTAAACATGACCTATCTGTGTGAGAAGAGATATGGCCTAGTGTATGATGTGAAAAAGTTAACATCTGCAAATGAAATTTAGTGATCTGTGGATAATCAAAATTCATTGTTCAATGGTTATGTGTTCAAAGTTCTCATTCCCTTAGTTACCTAGTCTTTACCATTTGTTCAGCAACTTGATGGTTTAAGAAAGTTCTTTGCTTCTGTGAAAACCACACAGTCAGCATCTCTTTATTCCAGAGTGACCATTGCTAAGGCAAAGGGGATGCCCATCATCTTTTGTTTCATACTTTCTCTTCAATATTATTTATTCAAGAACTACTCACGAAATATCTGCTTTGATCCAAACTCTGTCTTCTCTGTTTCTGGTGGAATGGCAAATGAAGTATGTTCCTAAATCTTTGAAAAATTCACAGAAGTAGGACTTTCAGGAAAGCCAATAAATAAAAATATCAAAATTAAAATGTGAGCAATGTCATATGCAATTGTTGGGTGGCAAAGTGGAAAAGACTAGTATTATATAAAGGAACAAGACAACTGTCACAAACAAAAACAAAAACAAACAATATTTGACTTGAGTTTCAAAGGATGAGTAGAAGCGCACTGGGAAAATATGTGTGAAAGTAGGAAACTACAATAATCCTGGCAGCAAAAAAATGGTCTAAAAATAGAAAATATGTCTACAATTGAGGATATAAGAAGGACAGTAGCAGGAAAGTGAAAATGTAAGAGATTATATCAGGGCCCTGATTATAATAGTATCAAGATTGGAAATTTTATCATCTAGTCTCTGTCACTGAGATATACACAAATTGGTTTCTCAATATAGCATCTGTTAAAACAGTCATTTATTTTTCTAGAAGTTTCAAGAACTCAGATTGAATTGGGCTTTCTTGTTTTTCTTTGTGATTCTATTGGGATGTTCTAATCCTTGTTCATTAATTTGTACCCTTACTTTTCCTTTAGTATTTGCAACTCTCTCTCAGTACCCCCCTTACCCTCAAACCTGCTAATATTTTATGCCTACATTTCTTACTAATGTATGTAATCATTACATTTCACATCTATATGTCTTTATTTCAACTTCTTAATTTCTTTTTTGTTTTTTAAGGATTTTATTTATTTATTTGACAGAGATCACAACTAGGCAGAGGCAGGTAGAGAGAGAGGAGGAAGCAGGCTCCCCACTGAGCAGAGAGCCCGATGTGGGGCTCGATCCCAGGATCCTGGGATCATGACCTGAGCCGAAGGCAGAGGCTTTAACCCACTGAGCCTCCCAAGCACCCTCTTATTTTTTTATTTTCGTAACTCATTCATTCCAGAGGCTTCAAATATTGATAAACTCTTTTCTTGACCAAACCTTGTTAGGCTCTTTTTTTTTTTTTTTAAAGATTTTCTTTATTTATTTGACAGACAGAGGTCACAAGTAGGCAGAGAGGCAGGCAGAGAGAGAGGAAGGGAAGCAGACTCCCTACTGATCAGAGAGCCAGATGTGGGGCTCGATCCCAGGACCCTGGGATCATGACCTGGGCCGAAGGCAGAGGCTTTAACCCACTGAGCCACCCAGGTGCCCCAGTTAGGCTCTTTTGATTCTCTTCTTGCCGCAGCCTGAACTCTCTTCTTGGCCTGCTGCCCTGTCCTCGGTCTGCTGTGGCCAGCCTTAGGAAAGAATCCTGTTAAGTAGGTTTAGGAAGAATCCCCTACTCTTGGTATCTGATCAAGTTTTCCATCCCTACCGTTGATATCAAAGTCCCTGGCCTGCCTCTAGCAAGAATTGTGTTATCTAGTTAGCAGCAATCCTTTCCTCCTTGATATCTAATCAAGTTCCTCCTCCTAATTTTCTTTCCACTGACCTTCTCAGTTTGCCCTCTGGCTGTAAATATCCAGCTATCTTTGCTGTATTAAGAAGCAAATTCAATCTGTCTCCTTTATTGCAATAGTCTTAAATAAAGATTTGTTTTTAACAACTTCTGTCAGAATTTTTTTTTTTTTTTAATACAGTTTGACCTCTATGTGAAGAGCTACCAGATCACTATCTTCAGGACTGCATTATTACCGGCTTTCTTTCTGATGCATAGCATCTAAGTTAGTCACCAAATGTTTTATTGTATAAGTCTGGATCTTTCAGATGGGTTCTGTAATTGTTAGAGATAACATCCTTTTCATATTCTAAGCTGGGTATTTCAGAATCATTCTGGGCATCATAATTTCACTGCTCTCTCCCCTCATACTTCAGTCCAGAGTTAGGACATCCTTCATAATCCATGTCCTCTGCATTCATTCAACCTTATCTTTCTGTCTTCTGCTTTTGTCAGTCCATGTTGGAATCCTTCATTGGCTTATTAATTGATCAGTCATTTCCTACTCTTTCTCCTTTTAATCCTCCTGTAAATACCATCAATTCATTTGGCACAAAATAAAACTTTAAGCCAATTACATCATGCTCAAATATTTCTTTTGCTGCCCAGTGCCTACAAATCTATTTCTCAAAGATGGTATGTGAGCTTCTAGTGATACCTGAAGTAACAACATAGGTAATAAGCACATATTTTTAGACATTACTAAAATACATGTAATATGTTAACTTTCATTTGTGTGAAAGTAACAACATAGGTAATAAGCACATATTTTTAGACATATTACTAAAATACATGTAATATGTTAACTTTCATTTGTGTATTATCACAATTATAACAAGATAAAATAATGTTACTTTTTGTGTACACCATTATACTTTTTTAGTAATTCACCAACTTATTCTAGTAGTTGACAGTTCTTTAGTATAAAGCGGAAATTATAATATAGTATGTGAGAAATAAATCCCTGGCTCAGAACAGAAGTTCTGCTTTCTTCATCTATGGACCCTTTGCCAAATTACATAATAGCTTATGCTTAAAATTTCCAATTTGTAGGATGAAAATAATTACGGAATATACTTGAGATGGTTGTTATGAAGTATGATTGAGATAATTTGTATTGAAGAATGACTAGCAACTTAGTGTTTGGTAAAAAGTAATGTCAGTTATTAATATTGTTATTAATATTTATCCACAATTTTGGATTCAAATTTACATTGTGACCTGTTTTTTTTTTTAATTTTCTTTCTCTTGTTGAACCATCTTTAACCAGTACTAAAAAAAAAGAAATTTAAAATTCTAATGTTAAAAGAAGTGATGGAAAACAATACATTTTAGCATATAGAGAAAGCATTTGCCACAGGATCACACATGAATTTAAGAAAAGTATTTAGATACTTCCATAATCGTCAACCATGTTAAGACTAGGGCAATAAATTTGGGACTATCCTTCAGCTTGGTAAAGAGATAGATAGTTCCTACACACAACTTCTATTTCCTCATGAAACTTGTTGGTTTTCATATAGAAAAATTCTCACTTGTCTATTAAGTTGGAGGAAAAACTTCATCATTCAAGATGAAATATTCAGCCTCTGATGTAGTGCATATAATTAGGGCTGGTTTTGCAAATTAGCAGAAGTCATCTGAACCAACTAAATTTCTTCTCACAAAGCAAATTCATGTCAAGAATATATATAGGAGGAGGAATAAATGTGATGATTGCAAAACTCAAATTAGGTAGTTAATGCTTCAATAAGAGTAAGTTTTATGCATTATGTTATCTGAAATATATGCTTATAAATTTGTATGAAAAATCATAGAAAATATTTTAAATATTATGAAAACCTTTTAAATTACCTTTTTCTAAAACCAGAATTCACAGCTGATCAAAGTAGAAGAAGAATCCTTTTCTAATATTTTGTGACTGTTTCCAAATAATTTAATATGTCTGTGGAAGTGTAGATTCTGGGCACTCCTAATGTCTGTAATAAAACACATGCTTGTTGAAAAATAATTTATATAATGAGGGGGAGATTTTCTAGACTCAAACTTTATCAGAAAAGTTGATTAAGTATTTTTAATGCTTTATTTTGAAATAATTTTACTTTCAGAAGAGATATAGAGACAGTACAGAGTTCTAATATGCTTTTCACCCAGCTTCCACTAGTATGAACATATTTTAGAACCATGGTAAAAATATCAAAGCTAAGGAATTAACATCAGTATAGTACTGTTAACTAAACTACAGACTTCCTTGGATTTCCTCAGTTGTTTATTGAATATCCAATTTAGGGCAACAATTTGCATTTAGTTTTATTCTCCTTAAGTTTTTTCCACTCTGTATCAATTGAATAGCACAATGTTCATTTCATCTTACTTCTCTAGACTTACTGTTTTTTTTTCTTAATTTGCATGCAGGAAAACCCACTCTTTAAAGTACTAAGCTATAGGAAAAAAAATGTATTAAGCTATAAGATTATGATGAAAACATATACAGTGCTCTGTCTACCACTATAATACACATGCAGAGTTATTCTGTTGCCCCCTGTAGCCCCTAATACTGTCCTGCTCTCAACTGACCGGTTTTCTGTTCCTTTGTGTTCCCTTCTCTAGATTGTCATATGAATGGAGCCATGCATCAGGTAGCATTTAGATTTGGCTGCTTTCACTTAACCCAGTGCATTTAAGATTCAGACATGTTGTTGCCGATCAGCAGTTTGTCCCTTTTTACTGCTGAATAATATTCCATCATGTGAGTATACCAGGGTTCATTTATCCCCTCATTTTAAAAAGCATCTGGCTTGTTTCTAGTTTGAGGTTAGTCATGAATATTTTTTTTTTTTTTTTAGTCTGTAGACTTCATGATAAGAAAACAAGCATTTTAACTAAAAATATCCCAAGAATCTTCACATTTTACCAGAAAAGTTTTACTAAAGGCTACACACATATTTATTTATTTATTTATTTATTTAAAAGATTTTTATTTATTTGACAGACAGAGATCACAAGTAGGCAGAGAGAGAGGAGGAAGCAGGCTCCCTGCTGAGCAGAGAGCCTGATGTGGGGCTCGATCCCACATGATGGGATAATGACCTGAACCGAAGGCAGAGGCTTTAACCCACTGAGCCATCCAGGCACCCCTGCACACGTATTTAAATAGTCTCAACATCAATAATAATGAGGAAAATTCAAATTAAAACCACAATGAGATACTACCACATATCTCCTTACTATGAATTAAAGAAACAAACAAACAAACCTGACTTTCTTAAGTGAATAAATACAATTTACTTCTGTATATTGGTCATAAATATTGCAACCTTGTTAAACTTTCTTAAGCAAATAGGCCTCCTTCAAGGAAAAACTGGGTTTTCAGTTTGTTGCCGTTATGGTGAGCTCTGAGTGCATAGCCATGTTAAATCCAAGTAAGTGCACCAATAACTGTTTCTTAGTTTATTATAGTTTTGTGGACCTCATGTATTATGAGGCAAATGATTGGCTTTTGGGGCTAGATGTTTTGGGGGTCTATCTCTCAGGATGAAGTCTTAAAAGTTAAAGAGCCAGATATGGGTTCCAACCTCTTTACTTCACAAGGGGAAGCAGAGACTTTTGAGTTCCCTATTGATTGTATGGCACTGTACTGGGGTAGGGTTTATGATGATTGGGTGTCTCAGCCTTTCCTACCTATTTTGATGTTGGTATTTTTTCAATTGCCTAATATGTAGGAGTCACTGAGCTGGTTTCTGGATTTCTTTCAGAGGGAATCGCTCTATGTGTAGTTGTTCATTTGATGTGTTGTGGGAGGAAGTGAGTTCAGGAGCCTCCTATGTTGTCATCTTGAACGGAAACCTCAAAAATGTTTCTAATGGGAGTTAAGAGAGTTGACCTTTGGTCCTGGTTCAACTATTACTGCATGATTGCAACTATATCACTAAATTTCTCAGCCCATTTTCATATCCATAAAATGGGATTTGTGGAACCATACAATGTCTAATGCTAAAAATTCTGTGATTTTGAATTATAGAGTTTGAATCTAAGGGAAAAAAATTGTGGGATGAAGGTATCTATCACTGTGAATAGGAGTTAGCTGAAATAATAAAATTGGAGAAACATAAAGTGTAAACTTAAGAAAAGCACAATTATCCATTTTTTAAGGTTAAAGTATCCTTGGAGCACACAGGTGGCTCAGTCAGTTAGGTGTCTGCCTTCGACTCATGTCATGATCTCAGGTCCTGGAATTGAGCTCCCAGTCGGGCTCCCTGCTCAGCAGGGGGTCTGCTTCTCCCTCTCCCTTTGCCCCTCTCTCCCATTTGTGTTCTCTTCTTTCTGTCTCTCAAGTAAAGAAATAAAATCTTAAAAGAATAATAAATGTAAAGTAGCTTTTAGAAACTACAATAGAATGTGTACAGAATGATCTTCAAATTAAATAAGAAACTGCATTGATAAGAGGGCTTCTATTAAAAATTGAGTTGTGATCAAAATTAGATGATTTTTTAATTCAATTAACTCAATAGAAGTAATAAAAGCAAGAGGTTACTACACAAATTATAAAAAGAGGCTGTTATACAGACTAGCATTAAAAAGTTTTGATCAGGGCGCCTGGGTGGCTCAGTGGGTTAGAGCCTTTGTCTTTGGCTCAGGTCTTGGTCTTGGGGTCCTGGGATCGAGCCCTACATTGGGCTCTCTGCTCAGCGGGGAACCTGCTTCCTCCCTCTCTCTCTGCCTGCCTCTCTGCCTGCTTGTGATTTCTGTCTGTCAAATAAATAGATGAAATCTTAAAAAAAAAAAAATTATCAAATCAAAGTAAAATTGACCAAGAACAAAACTTAGAAATGCCCAATTGGCACACAATGCACTAGATTTCAAGAAATTTAACTGTGGGGGGATGGTATGCTAGATGTGAAACATGGGGCATATATGTCTCATTAGTGTGGTTGGAGCTACTCCAATAGTTATTGATTGTGGTCAAATCATCCTACAATTTACTTAGAACCATATCCTGGCTATAAAGCTTTGGAATTACTAAAATCTCAACAGAGCTGAGATGGAAATTTTCTCACCTTTGTTGACTAAAGAGCTGAATTTGAAATGAATTTAATTGCATTCAAATTTAAATTGTGCTACTTTTAGAGATACTCTTTTAATTAGTATCCAGCTCATTTGTGTGCTTGTTGTGTTACTTAAGTTTTTTGATTATGTAGGAGAATAGCATTTTAGCTCCTGTTCTTAATTTGAAATACTGAAGATAATTTGATTATAAGTTTGAAATACTGTGGCAGTGTTTAAGAACATTTGGTTTGTTGGATTATGTGTTTGATTAATTGTGTGTTAATTATAAATAGGTAGTAATAATCATTCTCATTCTTGAATAGGGAAGGGCACTAAAATACCATAATAATTAAATGCCATAATAATTGCCAATACAGCCAACACAGAAACAATACTATATACAGGCTGGATGACTTCAGAAGGATTATAGTGCATATGAAAACCATATAAAAAGAGTATTCACTATAAGAAAGAAAGACCTCTTTGAGATTCCCCCTTAAATAAATGTGAAGAGGATAAAGAATGTTTTTAACTAATTTCTAAATCACCGATATCATTTTATTTCTAAGACTAACTAAAAGATGATATCAACTATCGATGTATATAACATTTAAATAATTATTATTTTTGTCTCCTTAAGAAATTTTATGACAAAGTTGTTTGAAGAGGTCATTTAGACAATGTTTGAGAGGACATTTGGTAGAAATAAGATATATTTTAATTGAATTTTTCTTAATTATTTTTTAGTCTTTATCTGTCAGTGATGACCAAAGTTTGATTTTTCACATGTAGTTTGTCAACTGGCATACTTTTAAAAACAGAAAGTTACTGTTGATGGTAATGGTGATGATAATCATGTTGATCTGTACTATTACTAGTTTAGGTCTTAGACTTTTCCAATTTAAGATTAATGACACCCTTCCTCTAAGATACATATCCATGTTGGCACAGTTTGCTTTGTTTAGCTAAAGGCAAATAGCCAACCCTAAACATAAGTAGGATGAACTGAGGAATTACAAATCATCCTTCTCAGGAACTAAGATATTTGTAATGGGCCACATGCATAGTAGGTATACAATAAATATTAAGAGGATTTTTCTTGGTACCACCAGCCATCTTTTGTTTTCACTAACTGGTAATCCCCCCCACCCCCCGCCACGAGCAAGTTCCTTTCATACTGTCTTTCTTTTTTTTTTTTTTTAAGATTTTATTTATTTATTTGACAGAGAGAGATCACAGGTAGGTAGAGAGACTGGCAGAGAGAGAGAGAGAGAGAGGGGGAAGCAGGCTCCCTGCTGAGCAGAGAGCCCGATGTGGGACTCGATCCCAGGACCCTGAGATCATGACCTGAGCCGAAGGCAGCGGCTTAACCCACTGAGCCACCCAGGCACCCCTCATACTGTCTTTCAAAGACCTCCTTTCTTTCACACCTTCTTTCCTCTCTGATATAGCTGGCTATATTATTATGGTAAATGTCAGCAAAAGTTTCTTGTAAATTATATAAAAGTGTGTACACATGTGTGTATGCAAACACACATGTGAAGGCCTGTAGGTTTGTGTATGAGAGATTTATTTGTCTGGGTTTGGATGCTTGTCTTGGGATTGACTGGCCTCAGAGAAACGTGCTCAGATGTCAAATGTATCTTTGAGACATATCCTTGAAAGTGGGTATATCACCTGCATAAGCAAGTATGTTGTTTCTTTTCTTCTTGAGTGTCACAAAGCTTCTCCTACTCAAGCGTTGTCTTTCCATCTCATCCCTCATTCTTATCTTTTCTTGCTTCAGCACACATGATTCTGTCTCCATCCCTGATTTCTTAGTTCACTGTGTATCAACAATCTCCGGTTCTGCCTGTGTCCAATCCCTTGCGATTATCTTGGATTGTGAGTGTTAATGCATCCATAAAAAGCCTGCATTGATGACTAGTTACAATGAAACAGTATAAGATCTTATCAATATTATGAAATCTTGCATTATTTGCAGAAACAGAATAAAGGGGGAACGAAGAGGGGATGACACTGGTGACTAAGAAAAATTATTTTAGTTTCATTACAATCTTAAACTGTTCTCAGGATTTTTAGTTTAGGACTTTACTAATCTTGATGATTTGCACTTACAAATTATAATAGCAAGGAGGGAGATGACTGGTAATTGGACTGAGAGTAGAAACACAATCCAAAAATTCCCATGATCACTGTGAGATTTCTAATGATTCACTTAAAAATTGATGTGCATTTTATAGTCAACTCTCTTCTATGTAGAGCAATATTTGTTATGATGACATTCCTTTAAAATTGCTCATTCCTTTAAAATTTGATAAAGTTGCCATTCCAGAAAAATCCTGCCAAGTTATTCTTCTATATTTATGTACTCATCAACAAATCCCTCCAGCTTGAAGGAGGATTACCCTCCCAGTTTGAGAAACATGGGTTTATTCCTATTAAGACTTTAAGTCACACTCTTAAAAGATGGTACTTTAAGTTTTAACCCAAATATATGAATACCCAAATGATGAAACTGTAGGCATCTTGGCAGGGAGACCCTACCAATGCACCCCTTTACAAAGAAAGTTCTCATTATTTTATTCACTTTGTTCTAAACAACTGAATACCTTCAATCCATCATCAGGTATCCAAATAGTGCTAAGTATGCAATTGTGTGTGCATGGCTCTCCAAGAATGGTTAAATACCACATTGCCAGAAAGAAAATATGTAAGTAATGAGACATTTCAAAAAGCAGCACTGAGACTAGAAAGAAGTAAACAAATCATTCAGTAACAATGTCTAATATTCTATATGAAAATATGCATCTGTTAAAGAAAATTAGAGTTACGTTTTAATATACAACCTTAAGTGAATATTAAATGGTATGTGATAAAAGAGGGTAAAACCTGAATTAAAAATATATACTTTCATTCCTTTTAGGTAAACAGCTTAAATAGAAGTAGTATTACAAAACTAGTATTATAACACTTTTGGTCATATGTTCATGTTTGAGTATGAGCCCTTTAAATACAAAATGAGAGGAAATAAGAGGCAGCATGTTTTTAGCTGACTAGGATAAAGTTTAGCTGACTAGGATAAAGTTTAAATGAAGCATAGATGCTATTGAAAATGCAAATCTGAAGCTTAGATGGTTCACATTTCAAAGGTGCATAGTCCAACCAGATAGTGGCAAAGAGGTGGAAAAATTGAGCTTATTACACTTACCATTCACCAACCTGTGTATAGAACTTTGTTATTTTGTGTTGTCTATCTATCTATCTATCTATCTGTATCTAGATATCTATATCTGTATCTATATATTCTTTGAAGCTAAGGATACATAACCTTAAGTTTAGTATTAACAGAAGAAAAATTGCTTTCCCCAACAAACTCATAAGGATGATGGAAATCAATTCCAAAAATGAATTACCCTTTGCAGCTAAGCTTGCACTCCTAGTTACAGTACTGCTATTGATGGGTGCATACACTGCTTATAGCTGGTCATCATCTCTATGCCACTAGGACTCTCTGCTTTGTTTGTCACCCACAAATGTTCTATTGATTTAGATATAAATAAGAAATTTGCAACTGTATCTTCTCTCTTGAGTTACAGATTAGTTATGAGCACATTTACTTAATTAGGAAGAGAAAGAAATTTGCTCATCTACAAGTTTATTCACGTGATCAGTGAATCAACCAGAGGGAACAATGCAAGTTCCCATCCTACCCCGCAGGTTATGGAAAACCTGATGCAGTATCTGGAGAGATTTGCATGTGGATCTTGGCTCTCTAGTCCTCAGTTCATTTTATTAATATGTGATTGAGGTGATGCGGGGTTGAGTACCACAACCTCATACTGAAACATGAAAAGAACAGGATATGCTCCTTTAATTCAGAAGAGAAACAAAGGATGGAGTTTTTGTCCATTTGCCTTATGATATTTGAGGTGCCTACCTGGGAAGCAAAATAGACTGGTCTAGTTCTGGTGGTAATACTGAAAAATATTTACAGGCTGATATTTTGTTAGAAGTTTGCATCCATACTTTAGTCTTTTTAACAAGTGTCCAGTGGGAAATGAGAAAATGAAAATAAATCACAAAGTTGATTGAGGACAATGAACCATGGTCTTCCCGGCCTTTCCTTCATGAAAATGGTTTAAAGAATATAACCTTAAAACTTCCCAGAGAGAAGCTTTTAGAAGATGGCGGAGAAGTAGCAGGCTGAGACTATTTCAGCTAGCCGGAGATCAGCTAGATAGCTTATCTAAAGATTGAAAACACCTGCAAATCCATCGGCAGATCTAAGAGAAGAAGAACAGCAATTCTAATAACAGAAAAACAACCACTTTCTGAAAGGTAGGACAGGCGGAGAAGTGAATCCAAAGCGACGGGAAGATAGACCCTGCGGGGAGGGGCCGGCTCCTGGCAAGCGGCGGAGCAACGGCGCACAAAATCAGGACTTTTAAAAGTCTGTTCCGCTGAGGGACATCGCTCCAGAGGCTAAACCGGGGCGAAGCCCACGCGGGGTCAGCGTGGCCTCAGGTCCCGCAGGGTCACAGAAGGATCGGGGGTGTCTGAGTGTCGCAGAGCTTGCGGGTATTGGAACAGGAAAGCCGGCTACAGAGACAGAGCCGACAGTAAGCTCGCAGCTCGGTGTTACCTTGAACCGGTCGCAGGCTCGGTGAGCTCGGAGCGTGGCCAGAGGTCAGGCAGACGGGAGTAACTGGGCGCTGTTCTCTGAGGGCGCACTAAGGAGTGGGGCCCTGGGCTCTCACCTCCTCTGGGCCGGAGACCAGAAGGCCGCCATTTGTATTCCCGTCCTCCGGAACTCTACGGAACTCTACGGAAAGCACTCAGGAAACAAAAGCTCCTGAAAGCAAACCCGAGCGTATTCCTCACCCCAGCCCCTGATAAGGGCGGTGCAATTCCGCCTGGGGCAAAGACACTTGAGAATCACTACAACAGGCCCCTCCCACAGAAGATCAACAAGAAATCCAGCCAGGACCAAGTTCACCTACCAAGAAGTGTGGTTTCAATACCAAGGAGAGCAGCAGAATTCCAGAGGAGGAGAAAGCAAAGCATGGAACTCAAGGCTTTTTCCCTGTGATTTTTTTTAGTCTTGCAGTTAATTTAATTTTTTTCTTTTTCATTTTCTGTTTCTTTTTCTCGCCTTCTGGTTAAATTTTTTTTTAAATTTTACCTTTTTCTTTTTTAACGTTTTTTAACTAGTTTATCTAATATATATATTTTCTTTTTTATATTTTTCTTATTTGTTTTCTTTTTTTTAAATTCTTTTCTTTTCTTTTTTTTTCTTTTTTTTTTTTTTTCTTTCTTCCTTTTTGAACCTCTTTTTATCCCCTTTCTCCCACCTCACGATTTGGAATCTCTTCTAATTTGGTTAAAGCATATTTTCCTGGGGTTGTTGCCACCCTTTTAGTATTTTACTTGCTCCTTCATATACTCTTATATGGACAAAATGACAAGACGGAAAAATTCAACACAAAAAAGAGAACAAGAGGCAGTACCGAAGGCTAGGGACCTAATCAATACAGACATTGATAATATGTCAGATCTAGAGTTCAGAATGACAATTCTCAAGGTTCTAGCCAAAAAAGGCATGGAAGATATTAGAAAAACCCTCTCGAGAGATATAAAAGCCCTTTCTGGAGAAATAAAAGAAATAAAATCTAACCAAGTTGAAATCAAAAAAGCTATTAATGAGGTGCAATTAAAAATGGAGGCTCTCACTGCTAGGATAAATGAGGCAGAAGAAAGAATTAGTGATATAGAAGACCAAATGACAGAGAATAAAGAAGCTGAGCAAAAGAGGGACAAACAGCTACTGGACCAAGAGGGGAGAATTTGAGATAAGTGACACCATAAGACAAAACAACATTAGAATAATTGGCATTCCAGAAGAAGAAGAAAGAGAGAGGGGAGCAGAAGGTATACTGGAGAGAATTATTGGGGAGAATTTCCCCAATATGGCAAAGGGAACGAGCATCAAAATTCAGGAGGTTCAGAGAACGCCCCTCAAAATCAATAAGAATAGGCCCACACCCCATCACCTAATAGTAAAATTTACAAGTCTCAGTAACAAAGAGAAAATCCTGAAAGCAGCCCGGGAAAAGAAGTCTGTAACATACAATGGTAAAAATATTAGATTGGCAGCTGACTTATCCACAGAGACCTGGCAGGCCAGAAAGAGCTGGCACGATATTTTCAGAGCACTAAACGAGAAAAACATGCAGCCAAGAATACTATATTCAGCAAGGCTATCATTGAGAATAGAAGGAGAGATTAAAAGCTTCCAGGACAAACAAAAACTGAAAGAATTTGCAAACACCAAACCAGCTCTACAGGAAATATTGAAAGGGGTCCTCTAAGCAAAGAGAGAACCTACAAGTGGTAGATCAGAAAGGAACAGAGATCATATACAATAACAGTCACCTTACAGGCAATACAATGGCACTAAATTCATATCTCTCAATAGTTACCCTGAATGTTAATGGGCTAAATGCCCCTGTCAAAAGACACAAAGTATCAGAATGGATTAAAAAAACAAAACCCATCTATATGTTGCCTCCAAGAAACTCATTTTAAGCCCGAAGACACCTCCAGATTTAAAGTGAGGGGGTGGAAAAGAATTTACCATGCTAATGGACATCAGAAGAAAGCAGGAGTGGCAATCCTTATATCAGATCAATTAGATTTTAAGCCAAAGACTATAATAAGAGATGAGGAAGGACACTATATCATACTCAAAGGGTCTGTCCAACAAGAAGATTTAACAATTTTAAATATCTAGGCCCCCAACGTGGGTGCAGCCAACTATATAAACCAATTAATAACAAAATCAAAGAAACACATTAACAATAATACAATAATAGTAGGGGACTTTAACACTCCCCTCACTGAAATGGACAGGTCATCCAAGCAAAAGATCAGCAAGGAAATAAAGGCCTTAAACGACACACTGGACCAGATGGACATCACAGATATATTCAGAACATTTCATCCCAAAGCAACAGAATACACATTCTTCTCTAGTGCACATGGAACATTCTCCAGAATAGATCACATCCTCGGTCCTAAATCAGGACTCAACCAGTATCAAAAGATTGGGATCATTCCATGCATATTTTCAGACCACAATGCTCTAAAGCTAGAACTCAACCACAAAAGGAAGTTTGGAAAGAACCCAAATACATGGAGACTAAACAGCATCCTTCTAAAGAATGAATGGGTCAACTGGGAAATTAAAGAAGAATTGACAAAAATCATGGAAACAAATGATAATGAAAATACAATGGTTCAAAATCTGTGGGACACAACAAAGGCAGTCCTGAGAGGAAAATATATAGCGGTACAAGCCTTTCTCAAGAAACAAGAAAGGTCTCAGGTACACAACCTAACCCTACACCTAAAGGAGCTGGAGAAAGAACAAGAAAGAAACCCTAAGCCCAGCAGGAGAAGAGAAATCATAAAGATCAGAGCAGAAATCACTGAAATAGAAACCAAAAAACAATAGAACAAATCAAGGAAACTAGGAGCTGCTTCTTTGAAAGAATTAATAAAATTGATAAATCCCTGGCCCGACTAATCAAAAAGAAAAAAGAAAGGACCCAAATAAATAAAATCATGAATGAAAGAGGAGAGATCAAAACTAACACCAAAGAAATACAAACTATTATAAGAACATACTATGAGCGACTCTACGCCAATAAATTTGACAATCTGGAAGAAATAGATGCATTCCTAGAAACATATAAACTACCACGACTGAACCAGGAAGAAATAGAAAGCCTGAACAGACCCATAACCAGTAAGGAGATTGAAAAAGTCATTAAAAATCTCCAAACAAACAAAAGCCCAGGGCCAGATGGCTTCCCGGGGGAATTCTACCAAACATTTAAAGAAGAACTAATTCCTATTCTCCTGAAATGGTTCCAAAAAATAGAAATTGAAGGAAAATTTCCAAACTAATTTTATGAGGCCAGCATCACCTTGATCCCAAAACCAGACAAGGATCCCATAAAAAAAGAGAGCTATAGACCAATACCCTTGATGAACACAGATGCGAAAATACTCAACAAAATACTATCCAATAGGATTCAACAGTACATTACAAGGATTATTCACCACAACCAAGTGGGATTTATTCCAGGGCTGCAAGGTTGGTTCAACATCCGTAAATCAGTCAATGTGATACAACACATCTATAAACGAAAGAACAAGAACCATATGATACTCTCAATAGATGCTGAAAAAGCATTTGACAAAGTACAGCATCCCTTCCTGATCAAAACTCTTCAAAGTGTAGGGATAGAGGGCACATACCTCAATATCATCAAAGCCATCTATGAAAAACCCACCGCAAATATCATTCTCAATGGAGAAAAACTGAAAGCTTTTCCGCTAAGGTCAGGAACATGGTAGGGATGTCCATTATCACCACTGCTATTCAACATAGTACTAGAGGTCCTAGCCTCAGCAATCAGACAACAAAAGGAAATTAAAGGCATCCAAATCGGCAAAGAAGAAGTCAAATTATCACTCTTCGCAGATGATATGATACTATATGTGGAAAACCCAAAAGACTCCACTCCAAAACTGCTAGAACTTATACAGGAATTCAGTAAAGTGTCAGGATATAAAATCAATGCACAGAAATCAGTTGCATTTCTCTACACCAATAACAAGACAGAGGAAAGAGAAATTAAGGAGTCAATCCCATTTACAATTGTACCCAATACCATAAGATACCTAGGAATAAACCTAACCAAAGAGGCACAGAATCTATACTCAGAAAACTATAAAGTACTCATGAAAGAAATTGAGGAAGACACAAAGAAATGGAAAAATGTTCCATGCTCCTGGATTGGAAGAATAAATATTGTGAAAATGTCTATGCTACCTAAAGCAATCTACACATTTAATGCAATTCCTATCAAAGTACCATCCATCTTTTTCAAAGAAATGGAACAAATAATTCTAAAATTTATATGGAACCAGAAATGACCTCGAATAGCCAAAGGGATATTGAAAAAGAAAGCCAACGTTGGTGGCATCACAATTCCGGACTTCAAGCTCTATTACAAAGCTGTCATCATCAAGACAGCATGGTACTGGCACAAAAACAGACACATAGATCAATGGAACAGAATAGAGAGCCCAGAAATAGACCCTCAACTCTATGGTCAACTCATCTTCGACAAAGCAGGAAAGAATGTCCAATGGAAAAAAGACAGCCTCTTCAATAAATGGTGCTGGGAAAATTGGACAGCCACATGCAGAAAAATGAAATTGGACCATTTCCTTATACCACGCACAAAAATAGACTCAAAATGGATGAAGGACCTCAATGTGCGAAAGGAATCCATCAAAATCCTTGAGGAGAACACAGGCAGCAACCTCTTCGACCTCAGCTGCAGCAACATCTTCCTAGGAACAACGCCAAAGGCAAGGGAAGCAAGGGCAAAAATGAACTATTGGGATTTCATCAAGATCAAAAGCTTTTGCACAGCAAAGGAAACAGTTAACAAAATCAAAAGACAACTGACAGAATGGGAGAAGATATTTGCAAATGACATATCAGATAAAGGACTAGTGTCCGGAATCTATAAAGAACTTAGCAAACTCAACACCCAAAGAACAAATAATCCAATCAAGAAATGGGCAGAGGACATGAACAGACATTTCTGCAAAGAAGACATCCAGATGGCCAACAGACACATGAACAAGTGCTCCATATCACTCGGCATCAGGGAAATACAAATCAAAACCACAATGAAATATCACCTCATACCAGTCAGAATGGCTAAAATCAACAAGTCAGGAAATGACAGATGCTGGCGAGGATGCGGAGAAAGGGGAACCCTCCTACACTGTTGGTGGGAATGCAAGCTGGTGCAGCCACTCTGGAAAACAGCATGGAGGTTCCTCAAAATGTTGAAAATAGAACTGCCCTATGACCCAGCAATTGCACTATTGGGTATTTACCCTAAAGATACAAACGTAGTGATCCAACGTGGCACGTGCACCCGAATGTTTATAGCAGCAATGTCCACAATAGTCAAACTATGGAAAGAACCTAGATGTCCATCAACAGATGAATGGATCAAGAAGATGTGGTATATATACACAATGGAATACTATGCAGCCATCAAAAGAAATGAAATCTTGCCATTTGCGACAACATGGATGGAACTAGAGCGTATCATGCTTAGCGAAATAAGTCAAGTAGAGAAAGACAACTATCATATGATCTCCCTGATATGAGGAAGTGGTGATGCAACATGGGGGCTTAAGTGGGTAGGAGAAGAATAAATGAAACAAGATGGGATTGGGAGGGAGACAAACTATAAGTGACTCATAATCTCAGAAAACAAACTGAGGGTTGCTGGGGGGAGGGGGTTTGGGAGAAGAGGGTGGGATTATGGACATTGGGGGGGTATCTGCTTTGGTGAGTGCTGTGAAGTGTGTAAACCTGGTGATTCACAGACCTGTACCCCTGGGGATAAAAATATATGTTTATAAAAAATAAAAAATTTTAAAAAACATATAAATAAATAAATAGAATTTATGTAAATATCTACTAAAAATAAATAAGCTTTTAATTACATGAAACCAAAATTTTCAGGGTGTGTAGAACATTACCACAGCAATTAGACATATTGTTTATCACCTTGATTTCCAAACCCTTTCAGACTAAAATTCATTTGGGAGTTGTAAAAATTTGCCAGGACTGACCATTAAAAAAATTACCTCAAATCACAAAAAACAAAAACAAAAAACAAAAAAAAAAAAAAAAAAAAAAACTTCCCAGAGAAGTCATACCCAATAATCATGGAGATAAGATTTATTTATCACATTTTAATTTTTAAATTAATAAATATAAAATTGAGCTCCTGGTGCTTTCTGATTATCAGGTTTTACATTGACAAATCACACCTACTCTTCCATATTATGTCAAAAATGCATGTATCAGCATGTTGATGTACCTGCTATGCCTCAGCTTGTCCACAGGAAAATATGTCATCATCTTTATCATCTTTGCAAATTACAGATTAGGACCTTTCTTTCTTTCTTTCTTTCTTTTTTTTTTTTTTAGATTTTATTTATTTATTTGACAGAGAGAGATCACAACTGGGGCAGAGAGGCAGGCAGAGAGAGAGGGGAAAGCAGGCTTCCTGCTCAGCAGAGAGCCGATGTGGGGCTCCATCCCAGCACCCTGAGATCATGACCTGAGCCGAAGGCAGAGGCTTAACCCACCGAGCCACCTCGGCGCCCCCAGGACCTTTCATTTTTGATGTGCAAAATGAGAATAATTCTTTTTTTTTTTAAGGTTTTATTTACTTATTTGACAGACAGATCACAAGTAGGCAGAGATGCACGCAGAGAGAGAGGAGGAAGCAGGCTCCCCGCTGAGCAGGGAGTCTGATATGGAGCTCTATCCCAGGACCCCGAGATCATGACCTGAGCCGAAGGCATAGGCTTAACCCACTGAGCCACGCAGGTGCCTCAAGAAGAATTCTTAAATACATTATACTCTATCGAGAATAATACTTATTATTTAGGTAGTAATTTCTGAAGAAGAATAATAAAAATATATAGAATTGTATTTTTCCAAGAAAGAAAATGTGTTTTTTTTTTTTCCCAATCGATTCTGTTGGTGAGATTGTATGACAACTGCAATTATTTGTGATACTTGCGAAAGTGGAAGCTGAAGATCCTCTGCGTGTTTAAAGTATAAGAACTCAGAGGGCATTTGGTAGTCATTTGTTGCTGGATAAATGTCCTCTTACACGGTAACCCTATTCCTGGTATTCCTATTGATATGATTTAAATCTTTATGTTTCTTAATAAAAGGAAGGACAGTTTATTTATATACTCTAAAAATTCTGCAAATCAGTTAGACGATTATCTGTCAGATTATCTAGCAAAAATTTTAGTGCAGAGATTTTGTACCTAGAGTATATGGATGTGATGAAATTTACTACTTACAGAGTTAGAGGCCACCAGACGCACTGACCTCAGATCTGTTTGGAATTCACCCCAGTTCTTTTTGAAAGGACTGAAATGTTTCTGAAGCGGTTTCTGCCTTGAAGACATCAAACTTACTTTCCAAACTGTTTAATATTTGATAATCACACAAACTGCTCATTTTCCCAAAACTTCATATGCAAAAGAAAGAATACCTGGGCCAAAGAAAGAATACCTGGACATTTTATTGAATGTCTAATTTTTCAAAGCATATAGAATATAGTGTTGCCTGGGCGGCTCAGTCAGTTAAGCGTCTGACTTGATTTCAGCTCAGGTCATGATCTCAGGATCTTGAATGTGAGCCCTGAGTCAGATTCCGTGCTGAGTGTGGAGCCTGCTTAAGATTCTCTCTCTCCCTCTCTTCCTCTGCCTCTCGCCTACCCCTTGCTCACAGTCTCTCTCTCTTAAAAAAAAAAAAAAGTGGGATATCATTGAATATGATTTATTAATTCTTATTGATATTTTTTCAATGTGACATTCACAATAAATAGTGCTAAGTGCCAGTGCTACAAAAATGAAAATATACATACATATGTAGATGGATATGGATATATAGATACATACCTCTGTATTTAAGATACATAATTTATTTGGGATGGATTTATAAACATAATTTTAGTAGAATATGTATGGAGTAATACAGAGGACTCTGAAGAGTGATGATCTAATGACCTGGGTTAATTATATTACACAAAAACACACATATGGCACGTTATGCGCACACCCTACACCCATTCATTCATTCATTCATTCAATAATACAATCATACGTTGATAAAATATTTGAACAGTGTTCTGACTTCTCTGGTTAACCTTATAAAAAGCATTAATTAACCTTATAAATAGCTTTTTCCTGCCACTTGAGTTGCAGGAAAAGAAATCCAACACAAGTCTGAGTGAAGATTCATATTTCGGTTTTAAAGGCAGGAAAGCAAGCTGCACTGCCCTACCCGAGAGCAGGTGACTTGTTCTGGGAATCCTTTCTTTACTAGTTTCAGATAGATGTTGGCACAAACTTTCACTAGACATCTTTAGAATCTCTTTTACTTCTTGGGTAATTCGCAGATGTCTTTTAAAACAGTAATGATAAAAGGGGGTGTATTTTACAACTGGCTGCAGTGCCTTGGAATCCCCAGAAGTGGCTATCTGTGCTTTTTTTATAAGCAGTTGAGCCTTTGTTAAACAATGCCTGTAGATGTCAGGGTCCTCCTGACTCAGTAATTTCTTCCATATTGTCATTATAATCAAAAATCCAGATTTGTAAACCCAAAGGCCTAATAGATAGTCTCTTCACAATATTGTTGAAAATGTCTGCAGAGGTTGAATGAGGTCATTTTCTTGGGATCACTAATCCATATGAGTTACAACTAGCCTCAAGTGTAGATTTAAATTATGGCAATTTTTACTTGATAAGGATTGTTATAACTCATGCCCTTTAAAATCTCTGTAACTGTTACATTACCTGGATATAAGGATGGTGGAAAACAGTTTACAGCATTTTCCTTCTAGCAAAACCAGCAGAGGACAAAACACTTCCTTTTGTCACTATGATTTTATTAAGAACTCTCCAAGGGTGCTTGTAATGTTAGAAATGGTACTTCTTATGGCATTTATTTTCTTGAACAATATGAGATGAATATAAATTTTGGAACTAAATCTCTCAAAAACATTCTTTCTTAGTAAGTACACATTGCATTTTTTTTTCATTTATGTTGCAAGTGTACAGTTATCGGTCTAAAAGAACAATGTAGGAGATTGCAATGGACTAGAAGAGATTTATAGGATGAGCTCGCTTTAAAAGGACTCAGGTTTATGAGTTTTCTTGAGAGATGGAGTGCTTTCCTTATTTACTCCAAGGGACAAAAACAATAAAATACTCTATGTTACTAGACCAAGATCACCAATGGGAAAACAGTAGCTATAGTAAAAGATGCACTTTACTGCATCAAATAAAATATCCATATATAATGAAAAAAAATTATGTCTTAGGAAATGAAATTAGAAGCCCCAAGGGACTCAGAAATAAATACAGTAGAAATTGAATATTGCATTACATAGACCTTTAATTAGCCTTTGTTCACCAAAAAGTATCTTACAATAGCAGTTTTATTAAAACAAATTAAAATAAAATTATGTTCTAAACATAAAATATAATAATAAATGCTACATGTGACTATATCTCAAAATAACACATTTTACTGACCAAGAAATAATTTATGACCTTTTTTTCCTTTTTTCCCTTTTTTTTCTCTTAAATAAAATATGTGCATACCTGAGTGGCATAAAGCAAACAGCCCATATAAATAAAGATATTTCATACGTATTTTTAGCCTCTTATGAAAGTCAGTTCTGGCCCACAGGAAATCTATGTACTGTTAATATTGCTGTATGTGTGAGTTAGTGGAACAAATCCTGTATAGTGGTTATTAAAACTAAATTCTAGTTCTGATATTTATCACGTACTGGCCGTCTAAGGCCACTGCTCATTGATTTAGCCTCTAAGGGAATTATTTTCCTTATCCATTAGAAAATGGCCTAATAACAACCACTTACCTGAAAATGTACTGATGTGAATACCTGGAAAAAAAGAAAACTCTATAAAAATTTGCTACTGACTGGGGGCATCTGGGTGGCTCAGTGGGTTAAGCCTCTGCCTTCGGCCCAGGTCGTGATCCCAGGGTCCTGGGATCGAGCCCCGCATCGGGCTCTCTGCTCAGCGGGGAGCCTGCTTCCTCCTCTCTTTCTGCCTGCCTCTCTGCCTACTTGTGATTTCTGTCTGTCAAATGCATGAATGGAATCTTTAAAAAAAAATTTGCTACTATGTTGACAAAAAGTATTTTATATTTTTTCAAATATATTTATAATTAAAATTTAGTGTAATTATTTTCCCTAGTCTTTCCTCCTTAATACAGACAATAACACCATAAAATTACATTTATTGCTATAGGTTTATTTCATAAAGCAAATTGAAAATACTGCAAGCTGTATTATAGATGGGGAAAATAAAGTAGTGACTAGTGACAATTAACCAGGTCATATTAAAACAAAATAACTCTTTTGAGTTCCTTAAAGACCTATGAAATAGATGGATTATTTTTTACTAAGAATTCTCTATTATTCACGTCCTATTATCACATCTGTTTTTACATAATAATATAGAAATATATAGATGTAGAATACGGCTTTCAAAAGTTATGGTGGGAGGTCTGTCTTCATCTTGCATAACTAGTCAGCCATTATAGGCTCCCAGTCTTGCAAAATTTTGTTGAGTCCAATACCTACCATTGCCCCTCCTCCAAATTCACTGTGGCTCTGATTTTTGGCCCAAGGTTCTCTTACATCAACAGCTGAAATAAATTTCTAATTTGACTTCCAGACTCTGGCCTGGCTTTCTTCTTATTTACCCTTAGAGTTTGTGTTAAGCATGATTACTTAAAAAGTATGCTTACCATAAATTTAAAAAAAAAAAAATACATGTACTCTTACTTTCACTATATGACTTCAAAAAGTTTCCTAAGTATTTACCTAATAAGGTGGAACTTACATATTTCTGTGCTCCACATACTTACCAATACTAGGTACTGAAGACTGTCTAGTATTTAGCAACTTGATGAATATAAAATGATATCCCTTTAAGATTTTAATACAAAGAAACCAATAACTAGAAGTGAAAAGAATTCCAATTTGGAAACAAAATAATTTTTTAAATATAAATCATCTAGAAAATGCTTGTTTTAAAAAAATCTTCTGAGGACATTGAGGAAAATGTTTAATGGCCCTAAATCAGTTCCCTTAAAAATGTACTTTTTCAGCCTCAGGTACAAAATTTTTTATTTGTATCCTGAGTGCAAGTTATATGAATTGTTCCTTCAACATGCATGCTTGCCTGCATTAATGTTCTTTACAGGAACAACCTTTTCCATTTCACTGCCTGGTGAAATCCAGCACATCATTCACGACCAAGTTCATTGTAATGTTCCCTTCTGAGTTCTTGCTAACTGTCAATAACCCTCTTCCTGCAGCAGATTTTATAGTTCTGTAGCTGATATTAAGCAGCACCTCATTCAGAACTAGTTGGTATATAATTCTATCACACTGAAATACAGGAGATGTACATCATTTCCATTTTCAATTTGTGAGTTTATTTTTTAAATTAGGAACAATGTGCTGTATATTCATCTGTGTATTTTTAACCCTTAGCCCAGTGCCAAGGATAGTGGGCGCTCAAGACCTTCTGAACTGGATTCCTTTTCGTGTCAGTCTTTCTTAATGAATCAATATGTAGTTAGGCAAAATGGGCCCTGGATAAACTTGTAAAGCATGCTTAGCTTTCAATAACCACAGGTCTGCTTAAAAGTATAAAGGTTAAAAATTGCTTGTGTAGTATTACTTTAATTTGTCTATTGAGTGCAGTTTCCATAATGTAATAAACCAAGGGGTATTTTAAAGACAAATCCCTAAAGTTACCAAATAATTTAAAAACTATCAAGCATACTTTACAAAAATGTATTGACTACATGTATCTAGTTAAATAGTTGGTATGACTATATACAGAAGTATGCTTATATTGATCTAGCGCTATTTTACATAGAGATGCACTTTGGTTTTCACCAAATCTAAGACCCGGTATATTCTAGGAAGCTCCATTGTTGATATATAACTAGGAACAGTTAAAAAAAATGGATACACCATTTTTTTAATACTTATCAAATAAGCTATGCTATGCTTACTTAAATATAGACTTGGCTGACTTAAATGCAAACACAAGACCAGGAAGATACAAACATAATAAATTAGATAAGATATTTCTAAAATCTTTTCACAGCAATGTCCACAATAGCCAAACTATGGAAAGAACCTAGATGTCCATCAACAGATGAATGGATCAAGAAGATGTGGTATATATACACAATGGAATACTATGCAGCCATCAAAAGAAATGAAATCTTGCCATTTGCGACAACATGGATGGAACTAGAGCGAATCATGCTTAGCGAAATAAGTCAAGCAGAGAAAGACAACTATCATATGATCTCCCTGATATGAGGAAGTGGTGATGCAACATAGAGGCTTAAGTGGGTAGGAGAAGAATAAATGAAACAAGATGGGATTGGGAGGGAGACAAACCATAAGTGACTCTTAATCTCACAAAACAAACTGAGGGTTGCTGGGGGGAGGGGGTTTGGGAGAAGAGGGTGGGATTATGGACATTGGGGAGGGTATGTGCTTTGGTGAGTGCTGTGAAGTGTGTAAACCTGGTGATTCACAGACCTGTACCCCTGGGGATAAAAATATATGTTTATAAAAAATAAAAATTAAAAAAAATATATAATCAAATGTTTCAAAAGTACTTTGCTACTGAGAGTTCTTAATGTCACTTTTTCTTCCACATAAGACTGTACCATCAAAGACATTGGGGTTGGAATACTTTAAAGAAATCGTAAAGAACTAGTAGCCATCAGTTCCAAGTTTTTAAGCACATTTGCACTTACATACACCAAGAGAATTTTTGATTCCTGTCTTGAGAATATTTCTAGATATATTTCTAAATCATAATCTCTCTTCCCTCTTTTTCATAATACTTGTCTCCCTGGGATGGGGTGCTCTGCTATTGTCTTTAAGATTTTGCTGAAAGCTATTCATACTCATTCTGTACGTCTTGATGCTGGTAATTTTCAGACCTTGTGTGATCATTGTTAGCTACTCTATGACTGCTGCTTTAGATATCTACTCTATAACTTAGATAGCTCTCTATGACTCTATGACTGCTGTTGTACTTAAACAAAAGTACCCACTGCAAGATGCTGTTGACTATGAGATGTATCTTAGTTTGTAATCTTAATATATGAAAAAATATTTGACATAAAATCAGAGGAGTATAGTGTAATATTTATCGGCATCAATCTACAAGATTTCACTTTCACAATGTATACATACATCCTTATGTTGTACACTTTAAATATCTTATAATTTTATTTGGCCATTATGCCTCACTGAAGCTAGAAAATCCTCAGGATTTTATATTTTACAATGGTTTAAGTATCTTTTAAAATGCTCTTTTTTTTTTCATTTTTAAACAACTGAAAGGTATGAAGCATATACACAAATCTTACTTTTACAACAAAGCTCTATTCTTTCTTACACGAGTTAACTGTAACCATATTCTTGTTCCAAATTATTTTTTAGTTCAGTTATTGCCACTGAAAGTTTAAAGTTTGAAAGTTAAGAATCATTTATTCCTCTAAAAGGAAATGCAGATTTCATTTCACAAAGACAAGCTATCCCCTTAATCGAAAAAATGATCTACTTCCCTGTAAATGGAATTGTTGAAACCTAAGTTGAACATTCAGTAACTTTACCAGGACATTGCTAAGAATTAGTCAAAATCAGAGCCCTCGAAGTACAACGAAATCCCTAAAGTCAGCCATGTATTACTTATTTGAAGGTATCTGTAGATGGCATCCAGGACTTCAGAGGTCAGTGCATTCACAATAAAAACAGATATATAGTCCTAAAATGCTACTGTAATTTTCATGATAAAAATATGATATATTTTCTTTGGCCATTTTGCAACTCTTTCATTATTAGAACAATTCAGTGTCCAGATGTGATAAACCTGTAAATCAAAGAGTAGTTCATTAAAAAGCAGCTGAGGCAGCTAAAACGTAGAGCCCTGTAGATCGTGTCACTAGCTTGTACTTCTCTCATAGCAAAGCCTTTGTTTCCAGGTCCAGCAAGCTTACTACATCTTTTTATTTTTCCAACTTAAGTGGGCATGATTCTCAACTATGTTGCATGTATAATATCCTTTAATTTTTGGAAAAGTCAAATCTGTATCTACTTTAAGCTCCTTTTTATTGAGGTAGTGGCTAGAGGAGTGGGGAGGGGGTCTTACATCTAGTTCAACCCCAAAGCTCATAGAAGTAAACTCCAGAGCCTCATTTGCATCTCCTGGCTTTTTGTAGTTCATGCCTCTCCTTGTTGCTTCTCTAACATATCTTTGGGATATAGTGACCTCTCTGCTGCTTTGATGTCATCCTAAGGTGTTGAAATCTATTGTATCCTATGCCTGGATAAAATATATAAATTTCTTTTTTGGAGGTGGGGAGTAGAAGTAGAGGTTGGCATGCTGCTTTTATATTGCTTGGCCCAAAAAAACCAGAACAAGAACATCTAATGGATCCTATGATCTTGCTCTTTTCATCCTCTTTCATCTCTCCTGAAACTAAGTATCTATCATTATCTCCTTAAAGATCTTCCAGGCTCATTTCTCATTTCTGCCCTCCCTTTATTTCTGCCCCTCATCTCCTTTCTTCCCTCCTCTTCATTTTCCTCTCTCCCTTGCTCCCTCCCTTCTTCTAAGTTTTTGAATGGACACACTTCTTCCTAAGAAAAATAATACACAGCCTATGAGCAAATGGAATGAGGGGGATGAGAAGAATAGGAAACTTTGAGAAAAATGAGCCCTGGTTGGTTTCATTCAATTATTAGCCTACCGTATCTGCTGGGGGTATTACATAACCCAGAATTAGAGTCTGAGTGAGAAGATTTGGGAATGATTCATAAAATAATGAAATTTATTCAAATGGACAAAGCTAAGAATTTCACTTTTGTTCTTTAGTCTTAGCAAAAGACTTACGTCCATGGACCTAAGAAAGTTGTGTTTGGGAATAGAAGGTGTGAAAAACAAAGGGAGGAAAAATATAAATAAGTGGGCAGGTTAAAAAATTGAGGAGAAAAGTTGAAAGAGTATTAAATAGAATATGGACTTTATGTGGCTGAGGAATTTGTTATATCTGCAGAACTTCAGCCATACTTTCTTCTAAGCCCCAGACTAACTGTGAATCTAAGTCATAAATCCCTGTCTTTAACTCCTCAAGTATATTCTCCAGGTGGCCTGAACTCTAACCGGTAAATGTGTTATTCAGTGTGTTTTGCCATGCGGAGAGCAGAATTTGAAAAGTTCACCTTTTTCATTCTGATTATTCTTTGTGGACTCTTCTTCCTTTGAATCCATTGAGATAATGCCATGGAAATGTCATTCCAGACATTTTAAAAACATATAATGGTAACTCAAGTTCATCCAGAAGACAGAAGCCAAAAGGCAGGCATTGTGGAATTTAGGGGAATAAAATGGAAATAGCTAGATGAGTACTCTCCCTTCAAAATTATGGTGGAATATATATATTTAGTCGGTTTAGTAATTCATTAAATATATACTTATAACCTACCATGTGCTTAATATGTTTTCAGGTGCTAAAACTTGGAAACTTGGTCCTAGAAGTCAGAATAATCTGGGTCAAAATATTAGAAGCTATGTAAATGCATGTAAGTGGTTCCTCATCTATAAGATGACAATGAAATCTCCCACCTTAGAGTTCTTTGAAGATTAAAATAATACACTTAAAGCTTAGCAGAGTGCCTGATTTATAAGAGATGCCTCGCAATAATTAGGTTCCCTCTGTCATATCATGACAGATGAAAGATCAGAAATGGCTCCATAAAATAACAGCTGAATCTCTCTCTCTCTCTTTTTTTTTTAAATCAACTGAATTTTATATTTATAAAATAGCTTTTTGGTTATTAGAAATTGATATATGCCCAGTATAAAAAAAGTCAAGTATTCATACAAAGTAATAATAATAGTAAAAGAGTCAAGTGTTCATATAAAGTAATAATACTAGTAAGAGCTAGTATCGATTGAGGGTAAATTAAGTGCTTGCTTTCATGTCTAACCTTTGCTGCAGTACCATGTTTTAAAATTGATGCTGTTATTGTATCTTTCAGATGCTATACATACACATAAAAAAACCCATATGTTATATATATATATATATATATAACCACACACAAAAACATTTTCTTTTAAGGTTTTTTGGTTTAACACTGAATTTGAATTTATGGAAAAATATCATATTTAAAATATTAAATCTTCTCAAATTTAATTGTTGTACTTTTCTAATTTATCTATAATTTCTTTAGTATTATTCACCAGAGTTTTGTCTTTCTGAAATAGAAATCTTATAATAAAATATTTTTAAAAAAAGGCCTTACTTACAAGTTTTATTACTGGGTATCTTTGCATCATGCCAGGATGGATGGTAGGCTTGGAAATAGAACATTCTAAACTAAAGAAACAAACAGAATCATGTGCAAATTCATAGAAACAAAACCATTATGGTATGGTCTAGGACCTTTAAATTGTTTACCATGGTTGCTGGACTAGCCAGTTGAAGGTAACATTTATTTTTTTCCTTTATAGGGATGTGATGTTATGATTTATAATAGATAATATTTGGCCTTTGTCCCTTTTCTGGCAAAAAACCCTCTGAAAACCCTTATAATTTCCTAAGTGAGAGAGCTTAAAAGTGTCTTTTTAATTATGTGAATGGGGTCACATTGGGAACACAACTGAATATGGGGGTTGTTGGCCAGTGGACCAACCATGTGGATGGAAGCTTGGAATTTTCACTAGTACCACCTTCCTATCTCTGTAGGAAGGGTGGAGGAGCTACAGCTTGACTCAATCACCAGTGGCCAGTGATTTAATAAACCGTGCCATTTTTTTAAAAAGGGAATGTGACCAATGTTCAAATGAAGGGAGAAGAATGTAGTGGTAAGGTTTGAGCTGGCACAAAATGTCTAAAGACCTTGTGTTTGACTTGCCAAAAACTTCCTCTTATGTTTTACAAATTGTACTTTCAATTCCTGTGTTCCTTTTCTTTGTAGAGAACCTCTTCAGTTCTAAAGTTCTGTGATCCCTCAGATAATATTTATTATCAGAAATAAATGAATAAATGTAGCAAAGTTTTACTGTTTTTCTAAGATTCACTCTCAGCTCTCTCTTTAATATTCCTCAAGAATAGTGAAATGAAGAATAATAATAAATGACTATTGTAAAGATGATAGTATACACAATGAAGCTGCAATTTTAAGAAATCCTTTAAAAAGAAACTAGATGCAGGCTTTTAAAGATAAGCACTTAAGATTCTTAAAACTGTAAGTAATATTGTGTATGACTATGTATGAAATCTGGCATTATTTTAGCACATCTTTTTTGCTAAAAGACTTAAATGTGCAATGATGGCTCCTGGTAATAAATTCTGGGATAAATATAATTCTGGATACTTATATTTTTATCTTGCCAAAGTCAACAAAAGTGGAAGAAATATTAGCAAGGCATTTTCTAATTGTTTTCCAAAAACCCCTTACTCAAAAATAAAACACTGCTAGAGGAATTTGAAAATAAAAAGTTTTCTTTTAAATTTAAAATGTAAGAATATATCTAAAGGAACACGGCAGGGATGTCCATTATCACCACTGCTATTCAACATAGTACTAGAAGCCCTAGCCTCAGCAATCAGACAACAAAAGGAAATTAAAGGCATCCAAATCGGCAAAGAAGAAGTCAAATTATCACTCTTCGCAGAGGATATGATACTATATGTGGAAAACCCAAAAGACTCCACTCCAAAACTGCTAGAACTTATACAGGAATTCAGTAAAGTGTCAGGATATAAAATCAATGCACAGAAATCAGTTGCATTTCTCTACACCAACAACAAGACAGAAGAAAGAGAAATTAAGGAGTCCATCCCATTTACAATTGCACCCAAAACCATAAGATACCTAGGAATAAACCTAACCAAAGAGGCACAGAATCTATACTCAGAAAACTATAAAGTACTCATGAAAGAAATTGAGGAAGGCACAAAGAAATGGAAAAATGTTCCATGCTCCTGGATTGGAAGAATAAATATTGTGAAAATGTCTATGCTACCTAAAGCAATCTACACATTTAATGCAATTCCTATAAAAGTGCCATCCATCTTTTTCAAAGAAATGGAACAAATAATTCTAAAATTTATATGGAACCAGAAAAGACCTCGAATAGCCAAAGGGATATTGAAAAAGAAAGCCAATGTTGGTGGCATCACAATTCCGGACTTCAAGCTCTATTACAAAGCTGTCATCATCAAGACAGCATGGTACTGGCACAAAAACAGACACATAGATCAATGGAACAGAATAGAGAGCCCAGAAATAGACCCTCAACTCTATGATCAACTAATCTTCGACAAAGCAGGAAAGAATGTCCAATGGAAAAAAGACAGCCTCTTCAATAAATGGTGCTGGGAAAATTGGACAGCCACATGCAGAAAAATGAAATTGGACCATTTCCTTACACCACACACAAAAATAGACTCAAAATGGATGAAGGACCTCAATGTGCAAAAGAAACCAAGAAAAATATGATAAACAAAGTTATTCTGACCCATTCTCAGTCCAAACCTATTTCTAATCCAAAAGACTTCTTATTTTTTCAAGGTTAGCATAAATATGCATGAAATATGCAAAAGATCTTGATATTTCACAGATTTTAACCTTTTTGAGTTTGCCTCATGCATTTATTCCCACATCTTGCCATTTAAGTTCATTTTCTCTTATCTTCAGTCCACATATTTACTGGCCATTTAAATTAGTTACCAACATCTCTCCATCAGAGGGTATTTATGTCTTTTTCTATAACTGACTTTGTAACTCCTTTTCCCCTTCTAGAATAAATTGTTAGTGATTCTCTGAGGATGCTTTTCTGTCTGGAGCATGCAGAAAACAATGTGTTAATGCTCCAAACCACGGAATATAGAACAGCCTTTCCTATACTCCAGTATTATCCTGAAGTTGTGGTTGTCATATTGCTTTGTTTTATTTTGCTTTTGGCTTTTTGTTGGTTTAACCAAGTCCTTTAGTATCAGGGGAAAAAAAAAATCTGTTTAATTTAGGCCCTGTCACTTACCATTTTACAGAGTCAGGGAATTACAGGTTTTGAGAATTTCATGAAACCTTTCCTTATGAAAGCATAACAAATGAAATAATCACAGCATAAAGTGTAATAGAATTCTGCTAAAAAATATAGGTAGTTATTATTATTTGTCATACACTTATCCAACGATGTTATCATTAGAATTATTCCTCAATTAACAAGTTACATTACTAGGATTAATAACAAAAAAAAACCCTTAAAAGTCTATAACATTGTAGTTTCAGAATGTACGTGGGAGCAGAAAACTGAAAATTTCACATGGGTGGTTAATGAATCCAATCATGGAAAACTCAGACAAAATTGGGTACTCTGAAAGGAGAGAGATGTCTTTAATCTTACATAATTAATGTGTTTGTATGGTTTTGGTCATTGGCTGGTAAACCTGAACATTGCATTTCTGTGATATTCTTATTAATTTCATCCTCTTCCAAATAACAATACCACTATCATGTTCAACTGGTCAAGATCCATGTCAGTCTGAAGACATATCCTTACTAAAGTACCAAAGGGGATACTTTCTTATTAATAAGCAGTAAATATGATTTTGTCTCTCAAAAGAAGGACAGGAATAAAGGAAGGAAGGAAAGGAGAGGGATGAGAATGGGAAACTAACATGTGGTGAATATTTTATCTGTTTTGCTAGGCACTTCCACTTATATTACATCATCCTCTCAGTAACCCTATTTCCCATGGTAATAATATATACTGAATTCACAATAAACCTGTGAAGCTTCAGAATAGCATTCCAGATAGTGAAATCACAAGGGTGTCTTGCCTCATAAAACTGGTTTGTGATAGAGCCAAGTTCCCCTGCCTGTAAAGGCAATGCCGTTTCCCCACATCATTTTGATAGGGAGACCTTGTCCTATCAGTCTTATTTCTGAAAATAAGTCTAAGGTAAATAAATAATCAGTTATTATAGGAGTAACCCTTTCAGTGAAAATACTGTGGATGAAATTATCTTAATGTAATATGTTTATCTCTGTGTAGATAGTATTTCCTCACACCATTTTTAAATGATTTAGTAAATAATTTTTAAAATTCATAGACGACCCAAATATATGATTTTCAAATTATAGTAACACTCTTCACTCATGTTTTACGATTACTTCACATGGACAGTATCATTTAGAAATTAAATAGTAGATTTATTGAATGCCTGAGGACTTTTTGATAGTTTGTAAGAAAGAACACTAGATGAAGGTGGTAAAATACACACTATGTAAGTAGTCACCATGTTATACTATTTTTCAGGCATTTAAAAATCCTGGAAAATGTAAATTATTTTTTCCTTTATTTTGAAAAATCATAAAAAAACTATTCTTTTCTGCAAGGGGGAATTACATGAGATAGCCCTTGCTTTGTTCTAACACTGTTACTTTCACAAATTCCATATTAATCATTAGTAATATATTCCTGCATGCTATTTTTCTGTATTCTCATATACAGTATTTTTTAGTCCATCATGAACTATGTTATTAAAGATATTTAAGGGACACCTGGTGGCTCAGTCAGTTAAGCATCTGCCTTCAACTCTGGTCATGATCCAAGAGTCTTGGGATAGTGTCCTGCATGAAGCTCCCTGCTGATCAGGGAGCCCGCTTCTGCCTCTGCCTACCACTCTCCTTGAGTGTACTCCCTCTCTCTCTGACAAATAAATAAATAAAATCTTTGAAAAAAAAAATTCAGATATTTAAGAATAAAACAGTATGTTTGTGTGTGTTTTCAGTCTGTGTGTATATATTAATGCATGATCAGACTGATAATAGGAGATAACATAAGTTAATATTGAATTACTCCATTCATCTAACAAATTTTAATTTAGCTCTATAATATGCCATTTACTAGACTCATTAATTAATTCATACCAGAGGTCAGAACGGTGAATTAGATATTGGAGTCCTTGCTATATGAAGTTTAAAATCTAGCCCGGAAAATGGTTGTGAAAGAACAGCTGCGCCAATACAAATAAAATCACAAATTTGATGTATTGTAAAGAAAAGGTGACTAACAGTTTGCTCAAGATAGACCTGATTTATTTCTCAGTGTGTGTGTGTGTGTGTGTGTGTGTGTGTTTATGAAAGAGTAAATCCTTTCATTTTAAAAATGTATTGGTTTGAAGGAAGATGTATAAAAGTCACAGTAATTAATGTTGAAACATCCTTTTACCAGTGGGATGAGTCTGAATCATGATATATTTTGTTGATACAGCATTATCTTCTGCTTGATAGTATTTTTTTAATTTTTTTTTAATTTTTTAATTTTTTTTTTAAATTTTTGCATTAGTGGTATGATTGCCAGGAATTAGTGTGTGTGTGTGTGTAGTTTTTAATAAGGTATCAGCATTGCTTTCTCTATGCCTTTTCATATCTTTCTGATTCTTTGGATTTTAAACTTGACAATATTTAGCTATAAAATTATTTGGGGGATGCTCTTCAATAATATTACCTCTTTGTTTTCTATGGAAATACCTCTTAGAGTTTTCTTGCTGGGGTAATAGTTGGTAAATTGTAGTTTCCTTGAGAGTTATCAATTGCATTCAGATGTTCAAAAATATTTAAGTAAAGGTATAAAACTAATGTCCTAAGAGTTTTAATTTTTTTTCTTATGATGGTTATTTTATTCTTCTATTTCATGAAAATTTTGGAAAAATTTTGTGTTTCTACTTTTGTTTAAATTAATTTAGCTGGTGGTTTGCATATGGTTTATTACTTATTTTTCTGAGTGTTTTGTTTTCTATTCATAAAATATATTTTTTATCCTTATGATATATTATATGCTATATTTTTCTGTATTATGTGAGGATTTTTTTTCTGAGCACCACTGTGTAATCTGATTGTTAACTTTTAAATATGTAGAAATCTGAAAGTGTCATGAATCAAGTCATTGACTTCCCCTCTACAAAGCAACAACTGCTTACTTCACTCTTTAGAAGTTCTCTTTTCCAGGTGACATTGAAAATGTAACAAGACTTCACTTTGATAAATTTAGGTACCAAGAAAATCCATAATGTAATTCAGCAGCAGTGCTCAATATATGGGAAATAGTATTTCCAAACCAGACACTAAAAGTAAAACTTGCTTTGGAAATGCTAAGTCACATTTAAGCCTAAAAGATATGGTGAAATGTGATCCACTATATCATGATTTTCAATTTAAAATTCATGCTTATTCCTTCACAGTCTTTCATAATATATGGAATTAACCAGGATAGTAAAATGGAAGTCAATTTTGATGACCCATTCTTCTTAGCCATCAATACTCATTCTATCATTACAAACTTCCACTTTTTTCCTCTCGTTAAATTTGAAGTAAATACACATGCCTTTCCTCCAATGTCATTTCCTTGGTATAAGTCACCATAATTTCTGGCCTGAATAGTTGCAGTAGACTCTTAGTTTATTTCCCTGAATTCACATTTTTACTTCTCAGAAGATTCTTGGACAATAGCCAGTATGATCTTTCTAAATACAAGTCTGATAATATCACTCCAAATTAAAATATTTCTGTGGTAACACTCATAGAAGATCACCTAGGAGAAGTTGGGTGAGACTATGACTTTTTAGACACAACACAAAAGTCATGATTTATGACAGATGTAACTAACAAGCTGGGCTTCTTTAATTTAAAACTTCTATAAGAGACAATATCAAGAGAATGAGAGGAAAAGCCACAGACTAGGAAAAAAAAAATAAGCAAACTGTATGTCCAGTAAAGACCTGTCACTCAAAATATACAAAGAATTCTTAAAATTCCACAATTAGAAAACAAACAACCTGATTTGAAAGTAGGTCAAAGTCTGTCCTTGCAGATGCAAGTAATGGATTTTTATGTTTTCAGTTATATGACATTCTGAAAAAGACAAAACTGTGAAGATCGCAAAAGGTCAGTGATTGCTGATGGTTGGGGATGGGGCTGGGGAGCTAAGTAGAGCACAGGATTTTTAAGGCAGTGAAAACACTCTGTATGATTTCCATAATAATCAATATGTATTATTATACATTTGTCCAAACCCATAGAATGTACAATACCAGTAGTGACCAGTAATGTAAACTGTAGATCTGGGTAATTATGATGGGTCAGTGTAGGTTCATCAGTTATAACAAATACACCACTGTGAAGAGGGATGTTAATTATTGGGGAAGCTGCATGTGTGAGGAAAGGTTATTATGGTAAATCTCTGTACCTTCCTCCCAATCTTGCTATAAATCTAAAGCTGCTCTTCAAAACTGGTAAACAATAAAGGCTCTCAGTGGCTTTACACTGAGATACAAATCTGAAATAATCATCGTGGAATGCAAGGCCTCGTGATGAACAGAATTCCATCTGTGTATCTAATTTCTCCTTATTCCACTTTTGATCTCTCTTACTTTGGTCATTTTTTCAAGTTTCACATATGCCAAACTCTTTTTCCATCTGAAAATTCTGTGCATTTGGTTCATTCTGCCTAGAATAGTCCTACGTTTATCTCTTTCTCCTTTACTAGATATCAGTCATTGCATAATTTTTCTCAGAGAGGTACGTTATAAACATTGAATCTGTAGTTGATTTTCTTCTTTCATATGATTTACCATGAATTGTAATTACATATTTGGTGATATATTTATGTCTTCACTGTAGTATTAGTCCCAGTTGTCAAGAACTGTGTTTGTTCACCAAAGCATAACTAGCATACTTAGCATGATGAGTAGCCCATAGTCACTCAGAAATGTTAGTTTTGACTGACTGATTTCACTGTTAAGTAAATTTCTTTTGCATCATAATATTATCTTGTCCTTATAGTAATCATAGCTGACAGGTTATTATTATTCATATGTTGCAGATAAGAAAACAGAATATTAAAAAGCAAAAAAATAGAATATTAAAAAGCATTCTAATTCTAAAGTAATATAAATTCAGAAAGCAAAACATGTTCAAATTCCCATTCCCATTTACTTAATATTTGTTTATTTTTATTCTTATAAAGATATATTAAATTGGGCAAATCAAGAAATCCATGGTGTTCAGTGGTTGAATTATCCAAAAATTATTATGTTAAACAGTATAGAGATTCCTCAAAAAGTTAAAAAATTGAAATATCATACTATTCAGTAATTCCATTACTGGGTATTTACCCAAAGCAAACAAGAACGCTAATTTGGAAAAAAAATAAATGGACTCCTATGTTTATGGCAGTATTATTTATACTAGCTGAGCTATGGAAGCCATTTAAGTGTGCAGACAGAAGAATGAACCAAAAAAAGGTAGTATGCATACACAGTGAAATATTACTCAGCCCTAGTAAAAAAGGGAGACTGTGGACTCTGAGAAACAAACTGAGGGTTTGGGAGGGGAGAAGGGTGAGGGGCTGGGTGAGCCTGGTGGTGGGTATTGAGGAGGGCACATATTGCATGAAGCACTGGATGTGGTGCATAAACAATGAATCTTGGAACACTGAAAAAAAAATTAAATTAAAAAAAAAAAAAGAATAAGATCTTGCCATTTGTGACAATATGGATTGTATGGATAGTATGATAAGTGAAGTACGACAGACAGGAAAATACAAATATGGTATGATTTCATTTGTATGTGGAATCTAAAAACAAAACAAGTGAACCAATAAAAAACAGGCCCATAACGAGCAGAGAACAAAAGTGGTTGCCAGAGAGGAAGGATGTGAGAGAATGGGTAAAATGGATGAAGCGGAGTGAGGGGTACAAACCTCTAGTTATGGAATGACTAAGTTATGGGAATAAAACGTATTACAGCATAATAGGGAGTGATTATATAGAGACAGGTAGTAACTACAGTTGTGAGCACAGCATTATATACAGTTGTCAAATACCCATGTTGTACACCTGAAACTAATATCATATTGTGAGTCAACTGTATTTTAATTTAAAAATATATATTTTTAGGAAAAAATCCTAATTTTTATCATAAGCAGCAAAAATACTAACTTTTGAAAACTTCTCGGTTTTACTTGCGATGTATTTCTTATACTGCTAGCTACTGCATAACTGTATCGAGACAAATTTTTGAAAGTATACAAAATATTTAAGAGTAGATAGCTGGGCAAAGAAAGAAAAACTTTGGAAAAAAGGATAATAATAGGATATTTATAAGATAAATATCAAGTTATATACAAAATGCATACTAGAAGTGATCTGAAGATTAAAACAGAATTCACAAGAAATACAAAACTGGGCTATGAGAGAAATGGCTCTCGTGGGTCACCACAAGGAAGACAATATGCCAGTTAATGAGTAACATCCTCAATGACAGTTCTACAGTGAAAATAATAATGAGTTTCATGGTGATATATACTCAGCATCCCTCAATATAGGCTGATGGATGAGTAAAAATTAAGTTTCTGTGGAACAAAATGATATAGCCTCAATGAACCCTCTGTGTAGAGCCATCATTGGTATTTTAGTTCAATTATCTTATCTGAACAGACACAAAATGGCAAGTTAAATGCATATAACCTTACAGTGATCCTTCTAGCTATCTTATCCCAAGCAACTGGTCTTTTTTCCTGAGAGAAAAATCTCATGTATCAGATTTAAATAGTTACCTTTAGTCTTGGAAGGCTGAAAAAATAAAATAAAATAAAAAATACTAAAATTCTGACAAAAAATAGTTACCTTTGATTTCAAGTTAATGATTTTGTTTCCTTTATAAACTATAACAAGTGCATGAACAGCTAGCAATAAATAGATCAGAATTACCCTGAGGTGGTCCATATGACAAATACAAGATTACTTCGGACTCATTCAACATACAGCTCCTTTCTCAGTTTTAAGATGTTCAAAGGACTCCTCAGTGGTGGTTTTCACCATTGGATATAGCCTGTCATGTTTAACTTACTTCAGATAAGCTACAATTCTAAAAGAATATTTGATACACTATTACTTTCATCTCACATTATCCTTATGTAGAGATGACCCTGTAGTTTTTAGATAAGAAAGTTTTATTATACTGCAAGGTCAAAAGTACAGTATTTAACTTAAAGCGATGCAGTCTTATCTTTTTTCTGAATTCGCAAAGTTTGTTAGGAGAGCTCCACAATATGTAGCAGTTAAATTCATAGGCTCCATTTAAAGCCAGATGCAGTTTTATTAAATGACTACCTTGAGAAAACCTGACTAGAGTAGTGAATTTAATAGTTAAGATTAGATGATATCATGTGTTAACTGAAAAAGCTATAAATTAAATGACTCAGGAGCTTCATTATTCTTTATATCAAGGGCTCAGAGGCTAATGATCTCATGTATCTAGAAGGAAACAGGCAGGGAAAGAAAGAACCCGTTCTTTACAATGTTGTCACGCGGAAGCAGTGTGATATAATCATTAAGTAGTTATTTATTGATGAGAAATGTTAAAGACTCTAGTCTAATTTATGTACATGGTCTCAAAGTCAGATTGATAAAAGGTCTGGTTTTATGAATTACTTCCTCAAGTCAAATTGCTGAAACTTGAGGTGTTTTGGTTTGAATTATATCAAAACATCCCTATAACTATCATAATACAGAGTGAAAACTGTTTCTGATAAAAGTTGTATTTTTTAGAACATTTGGCTAGAACTTGTCATGGTGAATTGAATGAATTTTAAATTGAATGTTATGTAAGCCTTTAATAAAGATGTGAATGCAAATCATTTAGGAACAAGGAAACTAAGCTAAAGTTAATTTTAGCTTTCCTCCATCATTTTAAATTATTGTTTCCTAGAGTGAGAGCTATCAAACCAGAAAGGCTTTTCCAGTGTTTTGTGCCAATGACAAATAGCAGTGTTTCCAAATGTGTTTGCAAACAATTGCAAACAATAAAGACAACTTCCTGTAATCCTAAAAGCAACGAAGAAGAAGGGAAAAAAAAACTATTTTCAGCCACATGTGTGTATAAATAGATGTTTTTCTGTCACAGAAGAAAAAATAAATGATTGACAATAGACTCAATTTATGAACATATGCATGGAAAATGTGTGATAACTCAGTAATTAAATTGTAGACAATAGCACATTCCCAAGTGTAAGGTAACGCATGTTATCAACAGCTTGGTGAAATCATCCAGCTTGACACATCATCCAGAAGATGATAAAATTGGGAAGGATAAATTAATTTTTCCCAGCTGCACACACAGAGGATAAGGAGCAAAATAAGGGAATTTTATTATTTAATAATTACTGATATTTTTTATTTTTAATTAAACAATTTAGTTACCTGTTCTTTCTGAGAATAATAAATAAATTAAAAACAGGATATCAGTTTATTTTCTGGATACCTATTTTGGCAGAATACTTCCATGGCTGGAATATTAATTTATTTCATTAGCCACGATGACTTGAAAGAGGCTTCATAGTGGACTTAAACTGGTTTTGACTATTGAGTCTACCATTTATTATCAGAGAATATTAAAGCAAGTTACTTAACTCTCTCCTCCATTCCATCTATAGTTTTCTTATCTTAATGTGAAGATAGCAGGGTTATTCTGAGAATAAGATACCACGTATAAAAAACTTTATTGCATACTAGTTACTCATTGTTAAATTAATCTTCTTCCCATTTCTATATACACAAATATTCCAGTGACAGAATTATGCAATAAGATTTGTTATAAAAATAAGACTCATTTTTGCTTATTCTATTTACTGTGAGCTAGTTTCTGCATATATTTACATTACTAGGTCTCTGATAAAATCAAACAAAACAAAAGAAACAAACAACAATAAAAAGAAAAACCTAAGTGATAAAAACTAAGTGATAGTTCTTATTTGGACATCATCCGTACAGGTGAACAGCTCCTGTCCTAGTATTCTAGTATTCCCTTTGTAGCTTTCACACATACACTTAAGCAGCTGATATATATATATATATATATATATATATATATATATATACACACACACAATGCAATTAATACAATACTAATTAATATATTTACTTAATTATTAATTATATATTAATTAAATTAATATTGTATATTAATTATTATAGATATATTTATTTTTATATAAATGCATATATACATATATATGTATATATATATTAGAAAGCTGGTGGTCTTTGATATATACAAACTACAGGTTGAACTTCTGTGTTACCAGTTTCTCTTGTGCAAATATTTTAACGTAATTTTGCTTACCACATATTCCTTTAAACTTTGTCTTTATTTATAGAAAATGCCTGTTTCCCCCCCATATTATTAAGTTAAGTCCACTTCTTGTTAATTGGACACACCACACATACTTCTATCAACAGTGAGTCCCTTTATCACATTAATCTATGCTGATTTTATTTACCTTCTCTCTTTTTTATCAACTCCAAACTCATCAGCAAACCCTATATCATACTTTTGAAATATACAGTCTTCACTTTCACTCCTCTTCCCGGGTTCACACTTCTGTTCAAATCATCATCAGCACTGTGTTATGATAGCCTCCTAGTCACATTCCTTGCTACAAGTTCCTTGCACTTCTAAGGTCTATCCTCTGCACAATGGCCCAAGCTATCCTTTTAAAAATGCAACACATTATGTCACTTCTCTACCTAAAATATTTCAGTGGCTTCTCTCTCTCTCTCTTTTTTTTCCCCTGAATTAAAGTCAAACTCTTTACCAGTTGCTGAAGTAAATAAACCCAATTTTTGGACAAATTCTTTTGATTCTAATGCTCCCTTTGTTGAAATGAGACAATTTATGCAGTTTTGCTTTTAACAAAACCATAAAAAAGACAATCCAATGATATTAATGAGAGGTAACAAAACAAATAAAATTAATAGTTAATTCTAAAGCATATGTTCAATACATCAGTATAAAACAATAATGCCAAATATAAGTCATATCATGTCATTCTTCAAACTGCTAATTTTTTTGAAAAATTAAAAATAATCATATCTTTTAAATACAACTAATACTTCTGGGTTTACTTTTCTTTTTTTTAAGGTATTATAAATTCTGGCTGATTTTTAAATCTCCTTTGTAGGCCACTGTTCTATAACTCTCTATGTGGAATATTTCAGGTTAAGAATCAATATTTATTAGAAATAAAAATACCACAATTTTATGTTTTTAGTGATACCAGAATAGAAGAATTGAATAACAAAATTCTCATTCCATTTTCACTCTCCATTTTACAAAAACCATAGGAGGGAGACCCAAAAAATCGACCCTTAAGTATGAAAATAAACATAGATTTTAAATATAATCACCATGTGCTTCTGAAAACCAAGCTCTAAGTTTGGAGTTTATGTGTGAGGCTGCTGCGTTTTTCAACAGTGTGGATGAAACTCTTATTGTTTCAGCATTGTGAGGTCTACCAATCCAAAATAAATACTGATAGTATTAGATGTGAAGAAATCATTGAATATAAACACACCTGAGATGCTCATGCAGAGCAGAAAAATAGAGTATTAAAGAAAATATGCACATAAGAAAATATTTTCTAATTTTCATATATGCAAAGTGCTGTAGAACAGTATTTTCCAAGTATTGCTGCTCTCTTGTCAGCTTCTAGCTAAAATAATTTTTGCAACTCAAGTCCTTTTGTCAGTCTCTATTGAAATACATCATGTCAGATAATTTACCTTTAAAAGGACTCTTTAAATATTTATATTCTTGCACCAATGGAGAGTTGCTTTTTTTTTCTATCTGCATTAATTAAATCACATACTTAAGGAAAACTCCCTATGCCAGTAATCTGAACAGTGTTACTTATATATATTTTTTCTTTAGTGTATATAGGGAGATAGGAGATTTGTAAAAGCAATGCTATTGCTTACAGAAAATAATATCTCATTACCGATTCTCTCAATGGCTGTAAATTCTTTCTGACATGAAAATCCCTGAGGTTAAAATCCTATTTAAAGTTCACATTTGAGTTTATAATGGTTCTGCTTCTGTGCTGATTTAGATTTAATCAGAACATGAAATAAAAAGAACACATAACCTTTCACATCTAAAACAGATTATATAATATTTGTAATTAATAAGCATCACTACACGGATAAATGGCATTCTGCATGACAGTTTTACAGCATCATTAATATCAATAGTAAATGTCAAAGTACCCAAATGTCAAAGCATTTTCTGTACCTTACAAATACTCTTCTTAGAACAAATGGTGTAGCACCTGTGAATTCATGATAAAGTCATCCTGGGATCTGAGAAAGAGTTCACAAGCACATGATAAAGAAGTTAAGTCATCACCCCAAGTTACATGGGAACTCCCCAAATACTATGTTTCAGACAGTTGATGTTTTAGTTGAGCTGGTAATGTCAATTTAGGGTCATGTAAAATATTACAATGTTTAACTATTTTTCCAGTCAAATATTAGACTGACCTAACCATATGCTGAGCATGGATTCAAATCAAACTACTAGGCTATGATGGTTGTAGCTAAGTTTTCTTGAATGAGTGATTGGTTGGAAAAGAGACCTAACCACTCTATGTTTAAAACTTCATCGCTGTACATTATTTCACTCCATTTCAATAACTGAAACTGGATTACTCTAGTGTATGTCTCTGTACATTCTCCAGTGTTGGCCATTTCTGTCATTCTTCTCAAATATTCCTGCCAAAAGGAAACATTGGTGTTTTCCGTACCATTCTTTCCTCAATCTCAAAAGTTGTTCTACTATTCCCAACCTAGCAATCTCTCCTTTGAGGATCTTTCAAGGCATACCAACCCTAACATCACATAGAACTTCATAGTCTTTCTGCAGTCCTCCCTCTCTTCCGTCATCCCTTCTCTTTGTCCCTCCAGAGATTTTGAATTATCACTGAGGGTTAGGCACAGTGCCAGATACTAATAATAAAACTTGGAATGAAGGGTGCCTGGGTGGCTCAGTGGGTTAGAGCCTCTGCCTTCAGCTCAGGTCATGATCCCAGGGTTCTGGGATTGAGTTCCGCGTCGGGCTCTCTGCTCAGCAGGGAGCCTGCTTCCTCCTCTCTGCCTACTTGTGATCTCTCTCTGTCAAATAAATAAATAAAATCTTTAAAAAAAAATCTTTGAATGAGATACAGTTTGTTTACTTTTTCTTTTCTTTCTTTCTTTTTTTCAAATGAAATCATTTAATTTAATGCCACAAGCATGAGCCCATTATACCTGGAAACAAAAGTTAAATGCCACAACTAATCCAGCAGACAAACTTGAAATGATTGCAGTGAGAGCTGACGGATGGGGTTGGACAGTGATTTCTGTTTTCAATATTATAGCCTTCACCCTGTTCCTTGCCATCATTTTGGGGAAGATTCTTACTCACATTAAATTAATTTTCTCAGTCAGTTAAGCATCTGACTACTGCTGGGGTCATGATCTCAGGTCCTGGGATCTAGCCCCAAGTCATCTGGGACCACACGCAGTGGAGAGTCTGCTTCTCCTTCTCCCTCTGTCTCTGCCCCTCTCCCTGCTCATGTGTTCTCTATCGCTCTATCTCATATTAATAAATTATTTTTAAAAAAATGGATTTGTCGGGGCACCGGGGTAGCTCAGTGGGTTAAAGCCTCGGCCTTCGGCTCAGGTCATGATCCCAGGGTCCTGGGATCAAGCCCCACATCGGGCTCTCTGCTCAGTGGGGAGCCTGCTTCCCTTTCTCTCTCTGCCTGCCTCTCTGACTACTTGTGATCTCTCTCTGTCAAATAAATAAATAAATAAATCTTTTTTTTTTTTTTTTTTTGAATGGATTTCTCTAATCCTTGTTTCCAGCTCCTGTGATCACTTCACATCTAATCACTTGTCACTTCACTTCTTGTTTTTTCCCCCTGGCTATGATCGACATTATGGTTTAGAAGCTCATTTTTTTTGCTTAATTCTTTCTTCAAAGTTCATCTTAGCTACTCCTTTTCCATAAAAGTTATTGAATTTCAGTTCTTAAACCCTATAGTATTTTCTATTTTATCAGAACATACATACCTATATGTATTAAATAACTTAACCATTAAATGTCTACTTTGTACCAGGAGAAGTTTCCTTGCATTGTTGGATTATGCTCACTGTGATCTTCTCATATGTAGGTTCAGCTAAATAACCTTTGAATCTGGAGTTCTGCTTAACAGAGTATCTTGTTAGCTATTCAGTTATTTCTTAAAATAAATCTATCTTGTTTAAAACAATGGTAATGGTGTTATTGAGCAAGAGACAGGTGGGGCTAGGTAGGGAGGAATAGATAGGGATCTCTGGGATCAGACTCACAGAAATCCCAAAAATGTGGAGGTGCCAGGAAACCTGGGGATAAGGAAACACATCAGCTCACCCTACCCTAGGTAACTGAGGGGGAGATTTTCTGTAGGACAATCTCCTGTGTTCAACAGAAAATAAGCAGACCCTAAAAAGAAGTAAGCCATTAAAGATGTTATCACTAGTCTTTAATCAGTAGTGCCATCAGTTGAGAAGTCAAAAAGATTGAAGTTCTTGGTTAACTTTCTATGAAAGATCAACTCTAAAAGCCCTTGGTGGCAACCCTGAGAGCTCACAGCTGAGAGCTTTTTTTTTTTTTTTTCTGTATCTTGTTTAATAAAACTCCTAACGCTTTACTCATTCTTTTTTGTCCACAAGATTCATTCTTTGACTCTGTGAGATAAGAACCTAGCTCCCCTACTTCAGTATCACCCATTAAGTTTGTCAATATGCCTAGAAAGGTCCAAATTATCCTAACACAAGATTTTATCACTTGCATCAAGCAAAATAAAGTCCCATGGGGGGGGGGGGGAATCAATGTTATCTTTGTCATATGTATCTCAAACTTATATAATGAAATGGATATGAAATCTAATATAACATATCTATCATAGTGATTTATAGTTACCAAGAGAGGCAGCATGATAATGTTGGGAAGAAGAATATTTGACTTTTAAATTTCTGCTGTCAGGTGTTCCAGATCAATGAATATTTGCTATGGCAGGGTGCTGAGACCCTGAATAACCTTTGTCCTTCACATGAGTCTGTAGAACTTCTAAGTCTGACAGAATTCTAGCAGATTTTTAATCTGGTCCTCTCTTCTTAAAGCCCTCTGTGGTGGTTGACTCTATCTTATCATCCCTGAAAATAACAAGCCTCCTTTCCTTTATTCTTCAAAATAGATATAATAAACTACTCACAAAGAAAATAAATAAAGCATTTAAAAAGTTTATTTCTAAGGAAGGAAATAGCTACCACCAAAGTTCAGGAAATGGAAAAAAAATATCATTATATTGCTACTTCAACCAGATACAAATTCTTAAATATCTGACAACCAATCCAAAGAATTGTAATGAATGTACTTCCCTTGTAAAAGTCGTAGGAAATAAGTTGCTGCAAAAAAGAAAAACAGAAACTAATATATATATATATATATATATATATTTCTAAGGTTTAAAAAGAGGTTAAAGAAAACAATAGGCCTGATTCTAGGTCTTTTTCTATGGATTTAAAAAAATATATGCAAGCTTTATTTTTCCATCTTTAAAATGATTATTGTTCCCATGTTACAAATTAATGTGGGCTCATTTTCTGCTTTCTACATTTATATTTCATTTTATTATATAATTAATCATTAAAGTATTTGCACCTGGCCATGCAAAAGAAAGATTCTATATCTGACATATTTGAAAGCACCTACATCCAGGCTTCTCCCAGTTCATGCTTTACTTTGAGCATAGACTATCACAAGCAAAATTAATCTAGCTAGCCTCTTCAAGTAGTCCCCAGTGGGCACAGGATCAAGTCTGTGCTCTGTCCTCTGTCTCATTCCTTTGGCTGGAATTCCAGATACTGCTTTCCTTTGTGGTGAAATCAGTAGGGTTTTGAAAAAACTCTGAAGTGATGCTGAATGGGGGAGAAAACAAAAGACTATATAAATATTCAACATGTTAGGTACCCAACTAAAGAGGCTGAATGTTAGTTCCCCCAAGTAGATACGGAGATAATTATATAAATAGATTTTTCAACTAATTCCATAGTACAGCATTGTTCATATGAGAAATTATAGTCTGGGCTCCAAGCAACTGACTACTACTCACTACTAAATAATAAAGAAGTGTAAAGTGTTGTATGTTGGATAGTGTCTAGTCATCATGATGGATTTATAAAGCTCCTGAAAACTAATTGTAATTGGATATTAGCAATCCATAGAGCTTTTTAAAAAGTTAAGACTTAAAGGTAGGGTTTTTTTTTTTTTTTTTTCCATTTTTAATGTTCTCTGAAGACACTTTTCCAATGGGAGGGATTATATATAGATTTAAATCAGCTGATTGCTATTAAAACAGTATGTATTACATGCACTTGAAATTTCTGCTCAGTGATGAGAGGTGGAAATAATGTGTGTCCAACCTTACAATAACAATAAAGCAGCTGTAGAATCTGGGAGTTCATGAATATTTCTGAGCTCATCAGGGAGCTAAGTAAGGTTGCAGGACAACTGACTAGCTTGTAATCTAATGACAGCTGATGACCTGAAGGGAGATATAGGATGTGAACCTTTGCTTCCTTAGGGCAGAAACAGATCCAGACCAATAAGGAAAATTCAGCAAGAATGGCTAACAACTTGTTGGAAACTGCCAGCTAGGGAAAGAGTGCGGTTGATCCTAGGGGCAGCAAATATAAAAGATGTTTGTACCATTTTGCAGGCTTTTTCCTAAATCACCCCTGGCAAGATTCCTGGGAAAGCTACCTTGATGGTGACTGAGGAAAGGGAGCCACAGATACTGTGGAAGGGAAACGAAATTCTATCCAAACCCTTCTTCATCTCTCTCTTGCTGAAAAACTTTTTTCCACAAGTCTCTCTGTTTCCCTGGATCTTGCAAATAGAGGCACAAATAGCTTTTTGTCCTAGATTATTTGTCCAATAATATCTGTATAGGGAACAGCCTTGGAAGATAGAGATACTATCTCCCTCAGGTACAGAAAGCAGGTATGTTTGCTGTCAATGTAACAAAGATACAGTTTCTAATGGGTAAAGGTTAGGAATGTTTGTTTGCAGCTCCTTATAAATGATGACAGGTTTCCAGGTTTTAAGTTCCTTACCTGTGACACCTCCCCCAAAATTATTGCCTTATGGGATTTGGGAGGAGGGGAGCAAAGGAAATTACTGAGAACACAAAGTTCTTGCTGTTTGCTTTGTTATGAGCAGAAGTCTTTGTCTTTGACCCAGGAATCCTGCATTCTCTGCCAGCATACGTGGAAGTGAGGAAATATAACTTTTAGCTTTATGTAGGGTATAATTTTAGATTTTTTAGTTTTTGACACATCCTTAGAGAACAAAATCCTTAAGCTATGGATAAAAGAAACATACTTTGTTCCCATTAGGAGTCTGGTAAAAACACACTCCAATTAAAATAACTGAGGCTCTTTTAGCCCCGAAGGGGATCAGGGAGATATGGTAGGCCCAGAACTTTAGCTCAGGAAGGTTCAGAACTGCTGAGAAGGTCACCACCTTAATACCTGGGTAGAGCCTGCCTAACTCTGAGGCTCAATCCTAACAACAGAGAATCACTACCACCTTCAAACTAACAAGCAGCAAATTACAGGTAAGAGCTCAATATTGCTGTGAGAATTGCAAGACTAGGGACAATGCTCCTTGATGCATAGAATAAAGCAAGGACTTAAAGCTGAAGATGGAGATAATTGAAAAAATTCTCTGGCAAATGTACCCATATCCTAAATTCATAGTAAACAGAGGAATTTAAAATCTGTGTTGCACTGAGGATAACCATTGTAGCAATAAACCCAAAACTTAGCCACATTTCTTCCTACATCAACTATAGGACCTCACACTAAAACCACTGATGGAGGAATGATGTGCCCTCTTTTAAGAATAAAACCTTTTTACCTTAGTCTCTTCTTTCCTACATAAGATGTCCATCTTTAAAGAAAAAAAAAAAAAAAAGCAAAACATGTTAGGTGAGAAAGCCCACTTCTAAAACATAACGAATCAGCACAATGACTCATATGTGAAAAGATTTTGGAACTAAACAGGGAATTTTAAGTAACTGTGATTAATGTGTTAAAGGCTCAAATAGAAAAGAAGGGCAGCATGAAATATCAGATGCCTAGTTTTGGCATAGAGATGAAAAATATAAGAATGAGCCTAACAGAAATGCTAAAAAACAATAAGCACAGTAACAGAAGTTAAAAAAAAAAAAAAAAAGGGGGGCTTTCGGTGGGTCCCTAGTTGTCTTGATCCAACCAATGACAAAGTCTGTCAAACTTAAGAAAGGTCAGTAGATACTAACCAGATTGAAATAGAATCAAAAAAAAAAAAAAAAGAAGAAGAAGAAAGAAAGAAATAGAATCAAGAAAAAAGGTAAAACAACAACAACAAACAATCTAATAGGTGTGAAACAATATCAAACATCTGTGTAGTTGAGATCTCAGAAGGACGAAAGACAGAATGAGGCAGAAATATTTGTTATAAAAGATAAGAATTTGCCAAAATTAGTGACAGAGAATTCTCACAAATAAAATAAGCTTAAGAACATCTGGAGAGATCAACAACAAAATATACCTAATTTATCATATTCTATTTGCTTTAACAAAAGACTGACAAAATCTTATAGACACAGAGGGGAAAATACATTGCAAATAGACAAACAAAAACAGTAACAAGTGGGCATCTCATAAAAAAGCATGTAAACTACAAAACCATGGCATGATGTCTTCAAAATACTGAAAGGAGGGGAAAAAAAAAAACTGATCAACCCAGAATATCAAGCAAAAGTAACTCAAAAATGAAGGAGAAATCAAAACGGTCCTGGACCAACAAAATCTGAGAAAACTCACTGGTAACAAGTTCCACTACAAGGATGTTTACAGAAAGTTTTCCCTGAAAAGGCAGTATGAAACTGGGACAGAATCTTGGATCAACATGAAAAAACGGAGAGCACTAGAAATAAAGATAAAAGCTTATTTTATTAATTTTAATTACTCTTAAAGATAAGTGAGGATTTAAGGCAAAATCATGAACAATTTTTTGCAAGTCTGCAGGGATAAAAAAGTAAAAATTTATGAAAATAAAAATTTATGACAAAACTGGCATAATACTTAAGAGATATAGTATTGTAAGGTCTTTATATCAAGGGATATAATATTATTTTAAGACAGACACTGATTAAATGAAATTAAATATGTTCTGAACCCTAGGGCAATCATTAAAAACATTTTTTAAATAAGTGTACATAGTAAGTTTATAGTAGAGATAAATTTGAATCATAAAAAATGCTGAAGCTATGAAAAGGCATAAGAAGAAAATAAAATGTAAGAACAGATGGAACAAGTAAAAACAATTACCAAGATGGGTTGATTTCAGTACAATCATATCCACATCCACATTGCATTACAGTAGTATAATCATACCCATTAAACAGGGATTGACAGATTTTATTAAAAAAGTGGGGGGGGGCAAGACCAAATTATACTATCTAAAAGAAATCTGACTTAAAGGTAAAGATAGGTCAGAATAAAAGGATGGAGGGAGATACTTAGAGTAGTAAAAATCATAAATACAGAAAGTAAAATGGTGGTTTGCCAGGGCCTGGGAAAGGGTGGAGGGGAAGTCATTGTTTAATGGGTATAGAGTTTCAGTTTTACAAGATGAAAAGAATTATAGAGGTGGTTGGGAGTGATGGTTGTGCCACGTTATGAATGTACTTAGTATCACTGAACTGTTCCCTTAAAAACAGCGAAGATAGTATATTTTTAAGGGAACAATTCAGTGATATTAAGCACGTTCATAACATAGCACAACAATCACCCCCATCCATCTCCATATCTATATATGTATATATTATACATATACATACAAATATACACATTATACATATGCATACCTATATACATAGTGCATATATATGTATAGATACATATATATACTATACTATATATATGTCTACCACAATAAAAAATCAAAGCATACCTTATCAACATTAACCAAAAGAAAGCTGAGGTACCTATATTAATATCAGAAAAAAAGCAGACTTCTGAACAATGAGGATTATCAAGGATGAAAACATGCATTAAATAACACAAGGGTCAAGTCTCTAGGAAGTCATAGCAGTTCTAAATAGCCTTGTACCTAACAAAAGAACTTTAAAAATATATGAAGCAAAAACTGTTAGAACTGGAAGGTGAAATTTCCAAACCCACAGTGTTAGCTAGAGCCTTCAACACTGTTCTAAAAAAAAGTTAAAAAATAAAAAATAATAGGATATATTTTGAGAATACTAAAATTAGACTATAAATCTATAACAAATATCTGAAAAATCTTAAAATATTTGTGAATTTAACGACATTCCCAAATAATCTTTGGTACAAAATGCAAGTGTCAAGGGAATTTTAAAAAAATAAAAAAATAATCAACAGCAACATTTTGAGCTAAATGAAAATAAAAGCACACAGTGTTGACATTGGTAGGATGTAGCTTTATCAGTGCTTACATGTAAATTTATAGCACAAGTGCTATGATCAAAAAGATAATGGTCTCAAATTAGTGATCTGAACTTGTAAGAAACTGGGAAAAATAACAAATTTGGCAGAAAGCAAAGGTGGTTCAATATTTAAAACCAATTTTTATAATCATTTTAACAGACTAAAGAAAAAACTAACATCTCAAAAATATAAAAATAATTTGACAAAACCATATGCATTCGTGATAAAAACTGTGCAAATTTAGAATAGAGGGGAGTCTGCATTTAATATAATAATGGCAAAAAGATGGAATGATTTCTCAACAGTAAACAAGATAATAATGCCCTCCCTCATTGCATAGATACATCATCACGCTGGAATTCCTAGTCAATGCAATAAGGCAAGATAAAATGAATACAGATTAGAATGGAAAACATAAATCTGTTTCTATTAACAGAAAGCATGACTATCAGAAAAGCCCAATATTTAGGTTAATATAACCATATCATGACCCTAGTGAACATGGAGATTTGAATTATCACTGCTTTCAAGAATTGTCACAATAGTGATATCTCATCTTTATTGGAAACTTGGATAACGACAAAAATCTGCTTTCTGCTTCTGAAAAACCAGTGTTATATATGAACTATGAAAGGCACAGTCTTCAGAATTTGAGGTGAGGAATGGAGTAAAACAAGGAGATCCTTGTAAAACCTAATGATAAGGAAAAAAATCTTATCTTCTCAGAAGCTTTAATTTACCCCTTAGCAATCCCAACCACAAAATTAGGAACTGTCCTTTAAGACTGTCCTCAAGTCCAGGTCAGGCTCTCCCAAATTGAATATTTTCAGTTATTAGGAAGTTGCCTGACACTTCTGTGGTTTGATTGGTCTTGCAATGGTTTGATCTAAGATATAATGAGCAAAATGACTGTAAATTATCAGCAGTTGAAAGCTGTTGTATATAAGGGTGACTTTCCTTACATGTCCATTTAAAGGGCGTATTTACTGGAGGACTTTAAAAATAGATTCATGTCACTTGTCTGCTCAGACTTGATACTGTTACAACCGGGAGAAGCATATATATTCTTTATGGCAAAATAGTACTTAATCTTTAGATTTGAGATATTGCAAGAAATAATAGTCAATACATAAGGCAGCTTAATGGATTCATTTTTATTTGTGGTAGACCTAATTCAGAAGCACAGATGCAGAACTAAGAATCTATTAATTTTCATTTAGTCATCGTCTTTTGGTTAACCTACTTTTGTTTACATCTATAACTCAAAACATGCTCATATGTTTCAGTCTACCTTAAATGTATCCAAGATAAAGCACAAGTACTGAGTGTTTCTGACTTATTCCACTGAAGGTGCCCTTCAACCTCATCTTCCCTGCTTGTCATCCTCTAGTCATGCTGGCTGCCTCACAGTCTTCATTCATAACCTTTCTCCCATCTTTACCTTGCTGTGGCTTAACTAGCATTTCCTCAAAGAGACATCTTCTGACATTCTGATTTAAAGTATGTAACTCCCTCTTCCAGTTATTCCTTCTTATCATAATTGGTCATTAAATATTCATCAATTTCTTACTGAGCAACAGTACCCCTCTCTAGATCAAGAATTCCATTCTGATAAAATAATTGTGTGTGTGGTTAACCATTTCATATGTACGGTCTAGCAGAATTGCTGGTGCATGCAAGATGCCAACCTCAACACCTGCTTCTTGCCTAATCTTCCTTATTTTAGGAAAAAGAATGAGGCCAAAAGATGTGCCTCCTCCCTTTCTTTCTCACCTCTTTGCCAAACTATTGGCAATTCCTGAAAGCTCTACCTTCAAATATGCACTGCCTTAAAATATGCACTATAAATTATTCATCTGAGTACTTTTCACTTCCTTTTCCACCAGCATGCTAATCCAGCCCTTCATCATCACTGCCTGGGTTACTGCAGTAACCCTCTAAATAGACTATCTGCTCCCTGCTGGCTCCTTGTCTCTAGAAACTTTTTCCAGGAATAAGAATGAATCTTTAAATATGTAAATGTGATCATGTTGCCCCTTTCCTCAAATCTTTCCAGTGTTCTCCATCACACTGAGAACAAACCCAATGCCTACCCAAAGGTTAATAAAGCTTTTAGTGATCTGCTTTCTAATCTTGTTCATCCCTTACAATTCTTGGTTTTGCACTCCCACTCCAAAATGCTGTGCTAGGCACCATGACTCATGTGTTCATCAAGTCTTTACTTCATTGTAACATCATCAGACAAGACTTGCTTATCCATCTTTTCTAAGGCATTCCATAATACTTTTTTTTCCAACTTATTGAGATATTATTGACATATAAAATATATAACTGTAAGATGTACAATGGGATGATTTGATTTTCCACAATCATTTTCTACCTGCAGACTGCTTTTTCTTTTTATTTTATGCAACTTCATCCTCTCTGTCATTTAAGTATTTATTGTTTTGTTTGTGTCTTTTTTTCACTAGAATATAAGCTTTTAAGAGTATAGATTTTGTTGTTTTGTTTTGTTCAAATTCATAGAGAATTTCCAAGCAACCATTAGGTTCTTAGTAAATCCCATTGAATGAATAAATAAATGTTCAGCAAGTACTCCTTTAAATATAAATAAATAAATAAATAAATAAAATAAAATAATGCATGGATGATTAAATTAAAAATGACAAATTGAGGTTGTACAAGGAGACTTTCTCTTTGGCAGGTAATAAGCTCTACCCAGGGAAGAGCAAACTTTCAGGTTGAATGTTGCAGTGTATTAAATATGTATCTGCACATCAAGTTTTGTTCATATGTATTTGTTATATTTGCCCATATGGCCTTTAATGATATCATTTATTTGCTTGGTTAAAGAAGACCCTAAATTTTTTTTAAAGATATTATTATTTATTTGACACAGAGAGATCACAAGTAGGCAGAGAGGCAGGCAGAGAGAGAGGAGGAAGCAGGCTCCCTGCTGAGCAGAGAGCCCAATGTGGTACTCGATCCCAGGACCCTGAGATCATGACCTGAGCCAAAGGCAGCGGCTTAACCCACCGAGCCACCCAGGTGCCCCAAGAAGACCCTAAATTTTTATAGGCTATAATATCCTGGCTAATATTTTTTTGTCAAGCATTTAAAATTTTCCACAATCTAACTGTAATCTTTCATATCTCTTTTGAATCATCCAAAATGTTCAAAATCATGCTGACACTAAGCATACATCTTAGTTTCTAATATCATTATCCAGTAAAAGAAAACTGGAACTCTTTTTGAATTGACTGATAGGGCCTGGACAGGGACTATGTAAGATGATTCTAGAGTGTCCTGCCAGATTAGAAAGGAAGAATGTGTTTGATAAAAAGTCACCATAATAAAAGAATTTGTCAAAGGGGGCACAGAAACCAACTGAAAGACTTCTAAAAAACCAAAACTTTAACAATTTTTACAACAAAACAAATTAAGTAGAATTAGATTATAACCCAAAGTATAAAATAAATATCCTTGAGTCTATACTGACAGAAATAAATTAATGAGTAAGTAAATCAATGGGGGGAGGAGACAAATCTCCTGTACAGAATTCTAAAATATTTGTGTATTTCCTCTGCCTTCAAGGTGGTAGAGCATAACTCTGAAGGGGGAATCAAAAGAGGAGAAACGAGTTCCTTTGCAGTAGAGGGAAATGACAAACACTGCATCAACCAGGTGATCAAGGTCAAAAGCAACAGAGATAAGCCATGTTATAGGCATGTACCTTAATATGATATAATGACAATGACACTTTACTTCTGTGGTCTTGTTTTCCCCAACCCACACCCTAGTCTAGTCATGGGAGAAACATAAGACAGAGAAGAACTGTCTACAAAATAACTGACCAGTAGTCCTCAGAAACTGTCAAGGTCATCGAAAACAAGCAATGTCTGAGAAACGGCCATGGTACAAAGTAGGCCAAAGAGTCATGATGAATAATTGTAATGTAGTGTCCTAGATGAGACTCTGGAACAGAAAAGACATTAGGTAAATCTAAAGAAATATAAATAAAATATGAACTTTAGTTAATAACAACATATCAACAATTGTTCTTTCGTTGTGATAAACATAACATGCTAATAATGTAATATATTAATAAAAGGAGAAAACAGGTGTGAGTATAATGGATATATACTATATTTGTGACTTTCTATAAATCAAGAAGAAGAATAATTATTGAAAAAAGTATTCTGAGGGCAGCTGGGTGGCTCAGTGGGTTAGGCCACTGCCTTCGGCTCAGGTCATGATCTCAGGGTCCTGGGATCAAGTCCCGCATCGGGCTCTCTGCTCAGCAGGGAGCCTGCTTCCCCCTCTCCTTCTGCCTGCCTCTCTGCCTAATGGTGATCTCTCTCTCTCTCTCTCTCTCTATGTCAAATAAATAAATAAATAAAATCATTAAAAAAAACTTATTCTGAGCCTATATCTGGTACCTGATAAAATGTCAGAAGGAATCTGGGACTAAACATGGACCAGAGTCCATCATTTTATCCATAAACTTCCCCAGGTACCTGGAAATTTTTAATGAATCATTTCTAAGCATTTCTATGTAATGTAGACATTTACTTTGATTTGTATTTGCCCATGTCAATCCCAAGGGTGTTCCCTAATGAAAGAATACCAGGTAACAGCCTTCTAAAAGTTATATGACATCTTGAAAGCTTAGAAATTTAATCTTTGAATAACTCATACTTAGGGAATACACCTAAGTTGTATTATATTGGTGCTATTCATGTTTTGAATATTTCTAATCACATATTTCTTTTCCTGCCATATTTTTACTCAGTAATTTTTGAAAAATCTATTAGTGTTTCTTACTACTTTGTGAGAGGTGAAATAAAATGGAGTCACTTATGTCAAGCAGTTTTAAAATGGAGCTGGAAGGCCATTAAGGAGGCAGGCCTTGTCTTACCCTGTGCAACCATAAACTTATGAACTGGACCAAACTGCAAATACTCCAACAAGTCTACACAAACAACTGCAGTTTGCTACAGTAAAAGATTTTTGCTTGGTGACCAATTATAGTCAGCCAAAATTAGTTTTCTGCCACCAACACAAACCAAAACTCCTGATAAACAATGTGTACAAGCATTCCCTTTTGTCTTAAACTTTCGGTCCCCTAGCAGAACACAATTTGGGTTGTTACTGAAATTTGTGCTTCTCAAATTGCACTACTGACACCCCAAATAAATGCTTTTATTTCAGTCCTGCCTCTTTTCTCTAGGGACATTTCCATGTAGAAAGATTTAATACCCTACTTAGTTTGGGGTAGTTTGTTTTCATTCAAACTATGCATATAGTTAAAACTTATTTTGTGAAATCCAGTATCTTCTACTGCTGAACTCTGTGATTTGTGTCACAGGCATGAGCTCTCCGAAATTCGTTTTTGTTCTTCACAGCTTTGTGTCATCTGTTTTACTTTGGCCGTGGAGACCTAACTACATCATAGCATTTGACCAAGGAAATAACATTTCTTTTTATTCCTGCTTTAGAAAATTGCTTTCTTTTCTTTTTTTTTTTTATTTTATTTTATTTATTTATTTGACAGACAGAGATCACAAGTAGGCAGAGAGGCAGGCAGAGAGAGAGGAGGAAGCAGGCTCCCTGCTGAGCAGAGAGCCCAGTGAGGGGCTCGATCCCAGGACCCTGAGATCATGACCTGAGCTGAAGGCAGAGGCTTATCCTACTGAGCCTCCCAGGTGCCTCGAAAATTGCTTTGTTGCTTGTATTGGCACGAGAGGAGAGTGCCTACAAGATAATATTGAATCAGACTCAAAGCCAGTGGGTTTGGGTCATTAGCTTATGTGCCAAGTAGCAGCTTCACATTTGGCCTGAAATCAAAGACATTTTTTAAAACTCCTAGTGCCAAATATCTTTAATAAGCTATCCTCCTCCTCATCACCAGTACTGCTTTGCCACTTCAGATATGCCACTTTGATAAACCTTCAATTTCATGTTATACGTCAAAAAGTTTGGCTCTGAGGGGGGTGATTAGTCATAATAAATATAAGTTTAATATGAGTATAACTTTTTATTGACTTATAATAAATATAAAGTAAATATAATTCAAGGGGTATTATCTTTAAGGATTTTGCAGTTAACTCCTTTAATAAGGTTTACATCATCTAGAGCCTAGAATTTATTTGCACTGCAGGCTTTCTATTATTTATGTTTATATAATTATTGAAGACAACAAGAAGCACATTTTTAAATAATATTCACAAGACTCACATGAGCATTTGTATTTTCTGAAAGAATTTCCTACATAAATTTATGCATTTGTTTTCAGCAGTAGACAGACCTATGTAAAAATGCAAGTCCATTAATTTTTAAGATTGAGAAGTTTATTTTTCTTTCCTATGTCAAGATCTCCTTAATATAAAAAGACTGAAAATTGGCATAATAATGTACAAAACTTGGCAAACAATATATTAATCTGTTTGGCAATGTACCAAATTACATCTAAACCTCTGTGCCAGCATGTTAATGCCTTTGTGCTTGTAGTGATCTCTTTTAATTTGTCATAGTGGCAGAAACAAATCTGTTAGCCTGTAATGGTTCTTCACTATGTAGCGAATAGTAATGTTCCAACTCTGTTCCATCTGTCTCCTCATCCACTGATAAGAACTCATTCATCCTGACCAGTTCCATTGTTTTTGCAATGTTACATTACGGTGTTTTTCTGTAATCAGAGGATGCATCGCAGGATCACTTTTAATGTAACTAAAATTTTCAGTATTCATTTCATTATAGTCGTCAGTGGCTAGTCCCCTAGATTATGACTGACTTATACAGAAGTTGAAAGACTGGGCGCCTGTGTGGCTCAGTGGGTTAAAGCTTCTGCCGTCAGCTCAGGTCATGATCTTAGGGTCCTGGGATCAAGCCCCGCATCAGGCTCTCTGCCCAGCAGGGAGCCTGCTTCCTCCTCTCTCTGCCTGCCTCTCTGCCTACTTGTGATCTCTCTGTCAAATAAATAAATAAAATCTTAAAAAAAAAAAAAAAAGAATTTCAAAGACCTTCATGTCCTAAAGAATTCTCCATAGATTAAATGCCATTCGATAACTTTACATGTATTACTAGAAACTTTATTAAATAGTTGAATGGTAATAATGAAAGAGGTGAGATACTTGTACTTTTCAAAATTTATTTTTATATGTGAACAATTGTTAAAACATATGGTACTTTTTTTCCCCTAAAAGATTATTTAGTTATCCTTTCTGTCATTTATCACCAGCCTCACTTAAGTTTCTATAGTGCCTTAGGGCTGACAGTTTGAATGACATTTTAATCATTAGGTCCTTACAAAGGATATATAGCCAGGTGGCAAAGTAGTAACTGTGCTCAAGCTGCCTGAATTCCAGTTTTGTTTTGTTTTTAACTACATGTTGCTTCCTTTCAAGAAAAAAAAAAAATCTTTGAAATATGTGACATATATCATTCTCATATCTAGTTTATATTTGGATGGATTCATGGGCAACTGAAATAAGTTGTCAGAAAAAGACTTATGTACTTGTCTATATAATATGTGACAACAAGGCCATTATGTCTATCCATCTCAACTTAGCTCTTTACTGACTAAATCGTTGCTGCTGGAATTGCATACATATGAGGGCATACCTGATGCATTCCATATTTAGAAGCCATGACATGCAAATGTATTCTGAATCGGCAAATTTGAATTCATACTAATTTATAGATCAATGATTAACCAGTGTAGCTACATATCAGAATTGATTGTAGAATTTTGTAAAACATGTATTGATCAGGTACAGACCTATAAACCTTTAAGGAGGAATTGTGCAGTAAAAGAGAGAGAGACAAAATAGTTTCAAAGCAAAAACTGTAGCAAAGTTAAGCAGTTAAGGAAGACTTCATTCAAAGCAATTGCATGAGGGTAAAGAGATTGAACTCAACTTCACTGAAATGAAAGGCAAGAGATTTTTCTTAGGAGCTGAAACGGAGATTTGTAGAGCACCTGTGTTTGCTCATACATTGGCCAGAGAGAAGGTTAACTTCCTCATATATTCATAAAGAAGATAGTTTACAACTTGGAGCAAAGTTCGGCTCCTACCTTCCCACTGAGACGGGCCAATAGGGACATCTTCCTTGATTATTGCATCTAAATGAGATGGTATTTGGTTGTGAAAAAGACATTCTTGGGTTTTGTAAAACTGTCAAGAGGCTTTTGAAAAGGATTTCCATCTTAAAAGGACAGAGGCAGAACTTATAAATTTTTTTGTTTTGCTGTTTTTAATGCTCTAAGAAAAGGAAGGTCATGACTTCTGCTCAGCAAGAAACTTGTCTAAGATTTAATAACCTAAGAGAAATGTTAAGGTTGTCTTGGTGGATTGACAGATTTAAAAAGGGAGAATAATTAAGCAAAAATAAATATGGACTTCTCTCTTTTTCTTGAAGTTTTCATTTGAATTAGTTAACATACAGTATAACATTAGTTTCAAGTTTACAATATAGTGATTCAACACTTGCACAGAGCATCTGGTGCTCATGACAAGGTCAGTCCTTAATCCCTTAATCACCTATTTAACCCATCTTCCCTCTGGTAACCATCAGTTTGTTCTCTATAGTGAAGGGTCTGTTTCTTGGCTTGCCTCTCTCTGTAATGATCTTTCCTTAAAGATGAATTGACTTCATAGGAACTTTTGACGTTAGTTTGCCACCATCATACCTCCTAATTTAATTTCTGAGGTTTAAAATCCCATATAGTATCTTTTTCTTTTTTTTTCTTTCTGCTTTTCTTTCCTCCCTAGGGAAATCCAAATACTCCGTAAAGGGGAAATAACAATATCAGATCTTATTGTTCATTATTTCTTCTATTAAATAAACTGATTAGATCATTTCTTGAGAAGAGCATATGATTTGAAAAGAATGAAGTTTACTATTTGGGTGCCTGGGTGGCTCAGTGGGGTAAGCCACTGCCTTCAGCTCGGGTCATGATCTCAGGGTCCTGGGCCCCCAATTCTGGCTCTCTGCTCAGCAGGGAGCCTTCTTCCCTCTCTCCGCCTGTTTCTCTGCCTACTTGTGATCTTTCTGTCAAATAAATAAATAAAATCTTTAAAAAACCAAAAAGAATGAAGCTTACTGTTAGGTAAGACTGAGCTTTGTAATGCAGAATGGGGTGTCTAAGGATGAAGCTAAGTTATTCCATTGACAGATTTTAGTTTTGTACGTATGTTCCTAATATTTGGGATGATTCTGCTGGTTCTAGCTATTTTACCACATAGAAATTGTTAGTGAGTTATCTCAGAGATGAAGTTTTTTGCATCCTAAACCCCTTAATCATAGACACTGTGAGAGACCCCTTTATCAAAGTATAAAATCTCCATTTCCTCTTTGCATTTCCTATAGTTCTTATCCTGTGGTTCATTGGATATTTGATTCATTCAGTTCTTTCACTTATCCATCCATTTGGTATCTACTGATCTACTGGATGTAAAAACACAATGCCAAACAAGGCAGAATCCCTACTTTCAGCATCCTTACAAAAACACATTTGTAAATGCGAAATTATTGGCACAATGTGATAATGCTATTATCAGTTATGGACAGAGTGCTTGCCCAGTGATAGAAGATTGCTTTTTTTTTTTTTTTTTTAATTTCAGAATTGGCTTTTCTAAAAATTCAAACTGGGGTAGACCCTTAGGACTAAAGAAATATAGAGTAGTAATCTAAAGAAACAGAACAAGTTTTTGTTTTGTTTTGTTTTGTTTTGTTTTTAAAGGACATGAGTTATGAGTCATCAGGGATTCCATAGTAGCTCATCTTGGCAGAATATTTGTCTTAAAGCTTTTTAACTTTGACGTGTTTAACACCGTCCTCTAGTGCTTTCATTATCAATTAGAAATTTCAGAAGGATTTACAGAAAGAAGATAGAGAAATCCTGAACAAGACAGGGGAAAGAGCTCAAGCTTTGCACTTACCTAGTCTTGGTTAGATTGCTGAGTCTACCTCTTTTATGCAGATGCTCTTGGATGACAATATAATCTGAGTGTAAAAGGGGACTGTTCTAGTTCTTGCCTCGCGGGACTATGAAGATGAAATTTTTATATGTAAAGGCCTCAGTAAGGTGATTGGCTACTGTCAGAGCATGGTAAAAGTTGAATGTTGTACTCCCCACCATTAAATAACTGGGAGTTCTCCAGGCTGTGACGTGGAATTTTGTGGAATATCTGGTGCAAACTGTAACACATTTTAACTAAATTACAGCTCACCTAAGGCTGATCTACCAATGAGGAAGCCACTTTCAGTAGTGTGATTAATAGAAGTTTATATGGAGAAAAAGAATAGTTATTTCAAAACTTTAATTTGGTATTATCTTCTTCAAAATAGTAGGGTCTCACTATTAAAAGAGAGCTATCAATTTAAATATGTTTAAATTCTGTATGGGTTATAACTCAGTGAGTACCATAAGTATTATAAAGAAAATAAATAATATAAAGGCCCAGGAAAGAGAATTCTAGCCGAAATCACTTAAAATTAAAGATAATTTTACTTTAAACAACTTTTAGATTAAGTATTATTCTGGCAATAGTTAGTAAAATTCCCAAGTCCTTATTTTCCTAATTAAAGTAGTTGGTTTCACATTGTTTAGACACTACTATTTCATACATTGTGAGACTATAATCTTAATTTCTATGGAATTTAATAAATTTACCACTTACAATAAATTAAAAGTCAGAATTGTCATGTAATGGACTAGTTAATAAGTCTCACCAGCTGAGCAATTTGCTACTAATAAGTGACCCACTAAATCTCAATGAACCACATTTGTACATCATGGCTATCTTAATGGTTCAATCAATACCAGGGATTTTTATGGCAATATGAACCTGCTTCTCCTCTAAAGCTATATATAGGGGCTTTCCAAAGTGATTTTACATTTATTTATTATCTGGGCAGAGTAAAATATGATTAAATATACTGTCATATGTAATCAGGTATTTTAAAATACATTAGCCCCCCCTTATCCATGATTTCACTTTCCACATTTTCAATTTACACATTATAGTGGTCAATCACTCTCCAGAAGCAGATGATTTTCATGATGTCTGGTCAGAAGGGCAGTCGGAACCTAATGCTCCATCACAGTGCCTACGTCATTCCCCTCACTTCATCTCATCTTGTACGTGTTTTATCATCACCCATCATCACAATAACAGTGAGCACAGTACAATAAGGTATTTTGAGAGAGAGAAACCACAGTCACATAACTTTTATTACAGTATATTTTTATAATTATCCTATTATCAGTAATTGTTGTTAATTTCTTACTCTGCCTAATTTCTAAATTGAGATAGAGGTCGCCCTGAAACAAATAATACATTATATGTCAATAAAAAATTAAAAAAATAAATTGAGAGAGATACATGTGGAGCCCGGTGAATTCTCTGGAGAGGAACAGATGGTACCTGGAATATTAAGCTGAAGTGGCTAGAATTTGCAAAGCAAATTACTGGAGAAGAGAAGGGTATACCAGATAATCTGTAAAGGACCCGCTGAAGTGTTTAGCAAGTATTTATCCATTCATTTGGTCCTGCTTATGAGGAAGATAACCAGATGTGGGGAAAAGAACTGCCCAAAAGGAGCAATTGAAAGGGGCACCTGTGTGGCTCAGTAGGTTAATTGTCTGCCTTTGGCTCAGGTTGTGATCCCATGGTCCTGGGATTGAGTCCCACATCAGGCTCCCTTATCAGGCTCCCACACTGGGCTCTTGCTCAGCAGGGAGCCACCTTCTCCCTCTGCCTCTGCTGCTCCCCTTGCTTGTGTTCTCTCTCTCTCTTTCAAGTAAATAAATAAAATCTTTTTTTAAAAAAGAAAAGAAAAAAAAGAGCAATGGAAAAATGAAAAATTTCTCTGAGCTCAAGGATGAGAACAGTCTATGTTACCACCACCACCACCAGAGTGGAAAGTCTTAGAATTCATGGAGCATCAGGGAGGATCATCGGTATAGTATAATGATCCTCAAGATTCATGCACTTATCACAGAGTCTTAAAATACATGGAAATCAAATTGAGTAGAGCTGAAGGAGGAACACATAAATCCACACCTGGAGTCAGAGATTTTGATACTCTTCTCAATGGTTGATAAAACAAGTGCACTGAAAATTAATAAGGATTTGAAAACTTAAACAACAGTCTAAACCAATCCCAACATTGATGTACAATTTTCTTAACGAATTTTTGTCTATGTTCATGAGGGCTGTTTATCTGTAGGTTGGTTGGGTTTTTGTATGTGTATGTGCTGGCTTTATCTTGTTTTGGTATTGAAGTAATACTGGCTTCATAAAAATGAATTGGGAAGTTTTCTCTTTTTTGTTTTTTTGAAGAAATTTTATAGAATTTGTGTTAATTCATGTTTAAACATTGGGTAGAATTCTCCAATGAAACCATCTGGGCCTGGGCATTTAGTTTGTGGGAGTTTTAAAATTATTAATTCAATTTCCTTTCATTGTGTTAGAAGGCAATTCAAATTATCTATTTTATGCTGGGAGAGCTTTCAGAATTTGTCTTTTTCAAGGAAAAAGTGAATATGGAAGTGAACCATTTTGTCTAAATTGTAAAATTTATGTTTACAGAGTTGTTTCTAGTACTTCTTTAATGTCCTTCTGAGGTCTGCAAACTCTGTTGTGATAGCCACAGCTTCATTTCTGATATTGGTCATTGGTGCCTTTTTTCTTGTCAGTCATGCTAGAGATTTGTCAGTTTGATTGGTCTTTTCAAAGAACTCTTTCATTGATTTTTGTTCTATTATCAATCTGAAATTTCAGTGATTTTTTTGCTATTGTCTTTTCTCTACTTCTTCTGCTTTCTTTGGGTTATTTTCCTATTTTTTTTTTTCCCCTAGCTTCCTTTGGTAGAAAACTTAGATTATGGATTTAAGGCATTTCCTATTTTCTAATGCAGGTATTTAGTGCTATTAATTTTTCTCTAAGCTCTGCTTTTGCTCTGTCCCCAAAGTTTTCAAATATGGTATCTTTATATTCATTATATTCATGTATGATTTTAACTGTTTTAAATTTATGATTTTATTTCATCCTGTTATAAATTCCATGAGTACTTGGAAGTAATGTGTGTTCTCTGGTTTTGGGGTAGAGTGGACTATAAATGTTGATTTGATCCTATTGGTCAATGATATTACTGAGTTATTTTATATCCTAGATGGTTTTTTATATAACTGTCCTATCAGTTATTGGCTGAGAGGTATTAAAATATCTAATGATGATTATGGATTTGTCTGTTTCTCCATTCAATTCTATTAGCTGCACACACACACACACACATATATACATATATATACACACACACATATATATATATTTTTTTTTTTAATTTGACGGAGAGTGAGAGCACAAGCAGGGGGAGTCGCAGAGGGGGAGGTAGAAATAGACTCCCCACTAAGCAGGTAGCCTGATGTGGGGCTGGATCCCAGGACCCCTAGATCATGACCTGAGCCAAAGGCAGATGCTTAACCATCTGTGCCACCTAGGCATCCTACTTCACATATTTTTTAATATCTCTCTCTCTCTCTCCTCTTTTTTTTTTTTTTTTTTTTTTTGGTAGATAAACATTTCGAATTGCTGTGATTTCTTTGTGATTGATTCTTTGTCATTATGTAATGGCCCTCATTGTATATGGTAACTTCTTTTGTTCTGAAGTTTACTTAATTTGATATTAATATAGGCACTCCTCCTTTCTTTTTTTTTTAATTTATTTTTTTATTTTTTTTTTAATTTTTTATAAACATATATTTTTATCCCCAGGGGTACAGGTCTGTGAATCACCAGGTTTACACACTTCACAGCACTCACCAAAGCACATACCCTCCCCAATGTCCATAATCCCATCCCCTTGAGATACTATTTTAGCCCTTCCATTGTCTCCCTTTAGTAGGATATCAATCATGTCAAAGTTATTATTTTGTTATAGCTTCACAGATCCATGGATATCCATTTACTCTTTTTCAGTTTATTTTTCCTGTTATTTAGATTGTGTAACTATAGTTCCATCTTCCAACTCACTGAATCTTTCTTCTGTCTCCTCAGTTCTGCTACTGAACCCATCTGCTGAATTTTGTATTTTCAGCTCTCAAATTTTCATTTGGCTCTTCTTTATATCTTCTGTTTCCTTGCCAGGACTTTCTATTTTTACATTTGTTTCAAGCATGTTCTCAATTGCTCACTGAAGCATATTTAACATGGCTACTTTAAAATCCTTATCAAATAAATCTAGCATTTCAGTCATTCCATGTTGGCATCTATTGATTGTCTTTTTCATTCAATTTGAAATCTTCCTGTTTCTTTCTGTTGAAAGGCATTGTGGGTATTATGTTATCACTGGACTTTATATATACTTCTATTTTAATGATTTCCCCTGATACCACTCTGGCAGAGGAAAGGAAAGCATTGCTATTATATTACTTCCAGTTGGATATCACAGTCCAGGTTCCCACTTGGCCTCCATTGTCACTCAATGTGAGGGGGCTCCTCCTTACTGCTGGCAGGGGTTGGGTGTTTAGTCCCCATGTTTTCTCTATGGTAAAAATGGCTTTGTTAATATTGGATGATGATACAAGTCCTGACTCTCTACTGTTTTTGCTCTGACAAAGCCCAAGTAGGGGTGTGTGGGAAGAAGTATCTCATTATCACCAAAAGAAGAAGTCCAGACTTCCCTTGTGGTCTCCATTGATATCATATACATAAGGCTCATTGCCACTCAGAGGAAATGAAATTCTCCACTTTCTGCTTGGCCTTATCTGACACCAGCCTTGCAAGGATGTGGGAAATTTCATTATAGTCTCACAAGTATGCGAGTCTCCATTCTTTTCTCTCGCTTTGCTGATGTGGAAGGGAGTAAGACCGATTTTTTTCTGTGCTGTTTAACTATGTTAGCACAATTATTATTTAAAAGTTCTGTATCTTGGTATGCTGCCTCTTTCTTGTTCATTCAGCTACAATGCATAGTGGTATTTTTTTTGTCTTTTTAAGATTTTATTCATTTATTTTTCAGAGAGAGAACCAGAGACAGCGCACAAGCAAGGGGAGCAGCAGACAGAGGGAGAAGCAGGCCCCCCACTGAGCAAGGAGCCCAACGTGGGACTTAATCTCAGGACCCTGGGATCATGACCTGAACTGAAGGCAAGATACTTAACTGACTGAGCCACCTAAGCATCCCTACAATGAATAGTTTTTGTTGGGTAATTTTTGTCTGGGCCTGTTGCAGTTATAGCTCTTAGAGTTCAGCTCTAAGTAAGATATACAAAACAAACAGTACAAATAAAATAAATAAATAAACTTTTTGTATTGTTACTCAGGTCCCAAAGTCCCTACACAGTCTTCTCTCTCTCAGAATCTTATATTTTTCCTTTTGATTTTAAACAGTATTTGGTTTATAATTTTGAAATCCTTTAAATTTTTTAATATTATTGGGATTTACAAAATAACCTACTATTATCTCCAAATTATTTTTCTAGTACCTTATTTACTATTGCCTAGTTACATTTTAGGCTGTCATAACATTTGCTAGCTGCTACTTCTGAAGGTTTAGTGGGGTAAAGATTGATCAATTAATTATCAAAATATTTTGCATAGAGCTTATGTGAATAACAATCTACATATAAAATTTGATAAAAATCAAATTCAGAAAATATTTGTATACTAATGATAGTTATGACCCCAAACAACCATGACAACAATAGCAACAAAATGAATATACAAGTATCAGCAAGCTGTTTTAAAGGCAAAGAAATAGAGAAATAATGGAAAAACTAGAGGCAAATGGCTAACAAAGTACAGGCAGATATTTCAATCATACTAGCAAAAGTCAACAATAGTATTTATTTACTAATTCTTTTGAAGAAGATTGTAGATATACCAATGAAAGTATTCTCTGAGCAACACTCTGTCTTGTCTTATTAATTCAATGAAATGTTGCTGCATTTTTTTAAAGTATTTTGAAACTATAAACTAATATCCTTTAAAATGTTCATAAACTGGCTCATAGATCTACTGATAAGAAGTCTGTAAAAAAGACACAATATCAATGCAAAGCATTGAATAAATATTATAGTATTCTCTGTAATCCATCAATTGGAATCAAACCACTGTCTAACAAAATGATGGTAAAATATATTATGAATTTATATAATATCTGTTATTGAAAAAAATATTTATCAAAGGATTTATTGACAGGGAAGTACAAAAGGAAAATCAGTTTATAGACTTGCATAGACAAAATGATCTTAGCAATGCAAAATACATAATATATGCATATATCCAATTACTTAACACCATTAATTAATTCCCTAGTGACAGAATTCTAGAAAGGTAAGTAAAAACACAATTGCTGTCAGACTAAGCCATTATGATTCTATATGCTTTATTATCTGTCCCATTACATTTCTAAAGGCTATCTGTTGCTTTTGTAAATTTTTTTTTAGAAAATTATTTATTTGCCCATTTGAGAGAGAGTGAGAGAGAGAAAGAATGCAAGCAGGAGTAGGGGAGAGGGGCAGAGGGAAAGGGAGAAGAGACTCTCCACAGAGCATTTCCAGCAAAGATGGGACTTTAAACGCCCACTGCAAATGGGTACATTTTCTAGAGCCTGTCAAGGCTTGCTCTTCCTTGAATGTCCACGGATGTGAAAGATTTTATTCAACAGTTTCTTATTATTCTAACTGGTTTTAAGCTGTTAAGATGACAAGTGACTTTGAGGCTGTTTCTCCTGGAGGGCAGCACCCGTCCAGGGCAGTGAGGAGGGGCTCCATGCCTGATGTGGGTCCAGAACGCAGGCAACCCTGCTCAGAGCCTTGAACCGCCTGCTGCCAGAGAGCCTGAAGGTGCATCTGGCCTCCTAGAAGCTGAGCTGCCGAACTGCCTAAAGAAAATGGATCTGCACAAGTCAGACAGACACTTACACAACAGTGCTATTATACAATGTTCTTGTTTTAATAAAACTGTTCTAAATTCTAAAACAAACAAACACAGAAGAAAACATGGGGCCCCATCACAGGACCCTGGGATCATTACCCCAGCTAAAAGCAGATGCTTAACTGACTGAGCCACCCAGACACCCCTGGGGCTCTTTTTTTATGGACCCCTTATTTTTTTCTCTCGCTAATGCTTTTTCCTACCTTCCTTCCTTCCTTCCTTTCTTCCTCTCTCTCCCTCTCTTTCTTTCTTTCTTTTTTTTTAAAAATTTTAGAGAGAGGTAGCGACAGAGATAGCCAGAGAGCACAAGCAGGGAGGAGAGGGAGAAGCAGGTTCCTGGAAACTCAACATGAGGCTCAATCCTAGGACCCCAAGATCATAACCCAAACCCCTCCAACAATGCTTTTCTAGAGCATTTTAAAATCAGTTTATTTTAAGATGTTTGCTGCATTTAAAGAAAAAATTTTAAAGTTTTTATTTGAATTACAGTTAATGTACAATTTAATATTAGTTTCAGGTGTTCAGTACAGTGATTCAACATACTTCTGTACAACACTCAGTGGGAAAACCTTTATATAGCTCATACATACAAAAAAATGGAATTAAAGCCTTCTTTGTGAGTTTTTCTAATTCCATTGTTTTGTGTATATGAGCTAAATAAATGTTTCCTTATATAACAGTTCTCACATAGAAAAGTTCTGGGGTACATTCGTAAGTTTGAATGCAAAGTAAATAACTTTTGGCGGAAAAAGCAAAGATGTGGCTACACTCAGGTTGAATGGAAAATTAACTGTTTCAATGTTAGTTCAAAATTAATATTAACTTTCCTTTTTAATATTTGACAAAAGAAATCATTAATTATTAAAATAGATATATTTTTTCTAAGTCACTGTCCAAAAAAAAAAGAGAAAGTGAATTTTGACGAGTAAGAAATATGAAGAGAAAAAAAGGCTAGAAAGAAATTATGTAAGATATTAAGATTTAATTTCTGCTTGCTTGATTCCCAAGAATATCTTTCTAACCATTAAGCTGTAATGAAACCTTCCAGTATAGGCTGTCAATTTTTGTGTTCCCAGTAATACAAAGGCCTTGAGAAATTTAGATTCCACTTTTAAAAAACAAAAATCTGTGCGGTGCCTGGGTGCTCAGTGGGATAAAACCTCTGCCTTAGGTTTAGGTCAGTATCTCAGGGTCCTGGGATTGAGCCCTGCATCTGGATCTCTGCTTAGTGGGGAGCCTGCTTCCCCCCGCCAGCCTGTCTCTCTGCCTACTTGTGATCTCTGTCTGTCAAATAAATAAAAATAAATAAATTTTAAAAATCGAGATGCAAGGATTTTAGCATTGAAAATGAAAACAAGAATTTTTGTATTTTCATATAGATTTAAAGAAAATTTATGTAGATAACAATTTTTTAAAATCATGAGACAATGTGATTAGCACGGTGAGAAAAAAGGTTGTAGTTTTCAAATGATATTTGTATTTTTATATTGTAATTTAATTTGTTGTAAACACATTCAAATTAATATGATACCTGACAGTTTGTATCAGACTTAAAAAAAATGATGTGTTTTATTATAGATATTTCCAGACACATTTTAAAAACTATCATTTCAAAGTGGAACATATCAGATTACTATGATTTGCATACAAGAAAAGTGACAGAGTGGCTTGAAAAGAACTAGAAGATATAGAGAAATTTGACATTCATTGATATATACTGTATCTGAAATCAATATTTTTCTATAAAAGTCTTAATTAACCAATCTGATGTTTTTCTTGGCCCTGCATAGTTTGTACACATTTAGAGACTGAATGATAACATGCAAAAATAGCATATCACTTTCAAAAATTAAAAAGGAAATCGCTTGAAGTTCCACTTTTAAAATTTATCTTTTTAAGAGGCACCTGGGTGGCTCAGTGGGTTGAGCCTCTGCCTTTGGCTCAGGTCATGATCTCAAGGTCCTGGGATCCAGCCCTGCATTGGGCTCTCTGCTCAGCAGGGAGCCTGCTTCCCCCTCTCTCTGCCTGCCTCTCTGCCCACTTGTGATCTCTGTCTGTCAAATAAATAAATAAAATCTTAAAAAAAAATTGTCTTTTTAAAAATCATATAAAAAGTATATAACATTGTATGGGGTGCTTGGGTGGCTCAGTCAGTTCAGCATCTGCCTTGAGCTCAGGTCATGATATTAGGGTCCTGGGATCCAGCCCTGCTTCTCCCTCTCCTCCCTGCTTATGTGCTCTCTCTCTCTCTCTCTCTCTCTGTGTCAAATAAATAAGTAAAATCTTTTTTTTTTTTTTTTTAAATAGTGTATAGCATTTTAGAATTTGGGATTTGGAACTTTAATTGAAAACTAAAATACAATTTTTCCAAATGTTTATTTACAGTTAAATTTTTATTGTATATCTTTTAAATGAGGTCCTTATTAGACGAATTTGTGTTATTAAGAGGGAATTTGAAAAAAAAACTAGATCTTATTTTGCAACTTATTAGTATTTCTGCAACTGTTCATAAGAAAATTTTAAGGTAGTTATAATCCTGCATAAAATGAAATGATTCCAAAATTCAAGTATTTCAAAGTTTTCACTGTGATTTCATGGAATGGAATGGAATGGAATGGAATATATATACATATATATGTGTGTGTGTGTGTGTGATGCAAGTAAGATGGTACAGCAAATAAGTGATAATCTAAGACTGGACTCAAGATGATATGGGAGTACAAGATTAGAATGAGGAAAAGTCATGAGAGTATTAAGTACATGCCACTGTTGTGTGCATGGGCTCAGTACTGTAATCTGTATGTTGCTAAATCTCATTTTAAAAATGTAAAATGTGCCTAATTATCTACTCACATGGGAAGTAGGAATCCTTTAAAAATAATATAATCCTTTAAATAAGGAATCCTTTAAAAATAAGATATTGCCTCAAGTCATAAATAAAGAGAAACCTTTGGAAAAGGGGGAATAAAATTTGTATATGTATACAACCATGAGTCATTTTAAAACTGATGACTTTCTTAAAATATGTATGATTATACTAAACTGTGTGTGGGAAAAGTGAAGGCATATAAAATTGCTGTAAAAATTTTGATAATTAATTTGTAAAATTTGAGCGTGTAGTTGAATAACTAAGATGGGCTCCTCCTTTTTTTTCCAACAAAAATTTTTGTATTGTGAGTTTTTCAGGTATATCCCTAGAACCATGTTTGAAATATAGCAAACTCTCAGTGAATAGTTTTGCATAAATGCTATGTTAGAGTGTGCAGATTAGCTCACTTGGCACCCATTTAAATCCTTCTCTTTAGTGCTCCTTTACTATGTTGGTGGAACTCTCTCGCCAAAAGAAAAAAAAAATCAGATTCTTTCACACAAATACTACCAGATGACTTCAGTTAAGCCAAGTAGACATATTCACATGAGACACGGAAAGCAGAATGGAATAATGTGTCATGGTAACTGGACATGAGAAGACATGGTACAAGCATCCATTTGTCTAAGGATAGCTCTAGTGAAGTTTTTGTTTGGTCTCTGATCTTGTAGGGGTCAAGTAGTAGGCATTAACTTAGTGGGCTTTCCATTAGAACAGTCCCAGTTCCTTTAGTTCTGGTTGTATCATTCCAGAGTAGGTACATTGTTGTGTAAGTTTCAAGCCATGCTATTAATTTCACTATATGCCCTTGACAAGCTATGTGTTCATAGAATTGTGTCTGCTTGGAGGGAATTTATTTCTAATTCAAATAAACTTGCCTTAAAGGCTTGTTGGGCCACCCTCATTACTAACAATATGGCACCAGATGTTGATCATCTGCTCTTTCTAGAAATTGTGTATAAACCAATACACTGTAAGATATTCTTCAAAAAAAAATTACATTAGACTTTGTTATCTATTAACTCAGAAGTCTAACCAAAATGAAGAGCTCTTGCCCTTTTACTTCATGAATGGTAGTAATATTGTTGTGATTCTTTTCTGTTATTTTTGTGTGTGTATGTTTCTTGTTTATCTATTTACAATATGTATATTGAAAGAAAACCTTAAGTAAATAGTCTAAAAAACTGGAAATTATTTTCTTGGTAGTTATTCTCTTGCCTACAACTCAGGGGGAAAAACATTAAGTATAAAATATTGTGTGGATTCTGACATATTCTCACATATTTTTATTCTAAATTATTTCCATTTTGTTCGAACTGAAACCAAGCACAAAATTCTACATATATGAGAGCAAGCAAAAAATAACTGTTTTTCTCCGGGAAACACTTTTTCCAGTGGGATAACCTGCAAAATACCCAAAATTGCTTTTTTATCAAGTCCATAGCTTCTTTATTACAACTAAATCAGTAAAATTCTAGCTCATCAAGACTTGTTTCAAAACTCCTGCCTTGCAACCTCCCTCCTCATCCTGACATAAATCTTGCTCAATCCCAGTAAATTCCTACCTTTTGAAGGACTGCCTTACAATCATCATGCTCACAGGTTATAACTTAATTAAAATTCTCTGGAAAGGAAAATATAATGTTTAGAAATTACTGCAGTTATAAAACAATGTTCTCTAATCCCATGTCCCTCATATATTCATTATAATTTAGGAAAAAAAGTTTACACTAGTAAATATTGAGCAATAAGACTTATAATGTGACTTATTTTCTTTTTTGTAACTGATTATGGGCTATGGGCTTGGAGAGATCTAACCATTTCTTCATATCTTAGTAGTTGTTGTTAATGTTATATATTTGTAAATTGGTTATATATATATTTGTAAATTGCTTTATGCACTGGGTTCCAGTGTATAAAGCAAAATAAAACAAAGTTCATAGTCTTCTGTGAGAATGAAATCTTTAAATTTTCCCACATTAACACATGTTCTAACCTGACTATATACTACTTGGCTGATTGGTTATTCAATTTTGAACAAAAATTATGTTTATGATTATATTTCTCTTTTGGCTCTAGTTTTCTCTAATTTATTAAGGATTAAACTGTGCGTGCGTGCGTGTGTGTGTGTGTGTGTGTGTGTGCGTTTATGTTGAAGTGTATCCTCACTTCAAAATACTTTCCTACCATAATTTTATAAAATTTATATCTAGAACAATCTATAAAACCAAATGATTTACAACTAACAATGAATACCTGTGAATATATTACTAATGACCAGTTTCAGGTATCTGTCTTGGATTTATAAGAAGCCCAAGAGTCCATTTTCATACGTTTTCTTTAATTCAAGGTCTGAATTGCCCCAAACCTATATAGCAGATATACTTTTGTTTGAATCATCTAACAACTTCTTACAAACATAAAAGCTGTACCCCACCTGAGGTGAGATTATCTGGCCAGACATACAAATTATTGATGTTTCTTTTACAGAAGGGACAAATAAGTAGAAAGATATCTTGTGTTCATTGATTGGAAGAATTAATATTGCTAAAATATCCATACCATTCAGAGCAATCTACAGATTCAATGTTATATCCTATCAAAATTCCAGTGACACTTTTCACAGAAATAGAAAAAATTCCTTAAATTCATATGGAATGACAAAGATACTGAATAACCAAAACAATCCTGAATAAGAAGACTAAAGCTAAAGGCATCACACTTCCTGATATCAAATTATATTACAAAGCTATATTAATACAGTGTTTAAACCAGTATAAAAGCAGATACATAGAACAATGGAAGAGAACAGAGATCCCAGAAATAAACCCAGGCATATATGGTCATCTAATCTCTTCCACAAGGGTGCCAAGAATGCAAAATAAAAAGATAGTCCCTTCAGTAATTGGAGCTTTGGAAAATTGGACAACCACATGCAAAAATATGTGCACCCCTATCTTTTACCATTCACAAAAATCAACTCAAAGCAGATTAAAGACTTAAAAGTAATACCTGAAACCATTAAACTCTTAGAAGAAAATGGGAAAAGCTCCTTCACATTGGTCTGAGCAATGAATTTTTGGATATGTCCCCAAAAGCACAGATAACAAAAGTAAAATAAAAGAGTAAGTTTATATCAAGCTAAGGAGCTTCTTCATAGCAAAAGAAACTATCAACAAAATGAAAAGGCAGCCTCAAGAATGGTAGAAAATATTTGCAAACCATATATCAAATTATATCAAATATATCAAATAATATCAAATAATATATATCAAATAATATCCAAAACATATAAAGAACTCAGAAAATTCAGTAGCAAAAATTAAAAAAAAATTAAAAATAGGCAAAGAACCTAAATAAATATGTTTCAAAGGAGACATACAAATGAACACCAAGTAAATGATAATGTGTTCAACATTACTAATCATCAGAAAAATGCAAATCAAAATGACAGTGTAATATTGTTGCAGGATTGTAGGGTTCCTATCTCACGGAGTCAAAGAATGAATCTCATGGATTTAAAAGGGCAAAGTGAAGTGAGTTTATTAAGTGAAGGTGAGAACAGAAAGAAAAAAGTTCTCTAGAATGAGGGGATCCTAAATGGGTTGACACTAAGCGTTTTTAGTGGCAGTCATTAATTGAGAACTGATTGGGAGGCTTGTGGCCTTGAGATTCTTGTGCCTTCTCGGTTTGTTCCGTATCTCTTGCTCTGATCTGTCTCAGTGTCTCCACCTGCAAAGAATAGTTTCAGAACCTATTCAGGGGAGTCTGACCTCTTATCCCTCCTGCCTATACTTTCACCCCTTCCCTCTTCCTGGGACAGGACTTATGGGCAGAAAGAGCTATATTGGGATTGTGAGGAGTGACTGGTTGTGTCCTTTTTAATTAGTGGGTGTTAGGGCCAGTGCGAGTCTTCAAGGAATCCAGAAGCAAAGATTTCAGGATGTTGAGGGGTCAGCTGCTGCCAAGAAAATGTTACTTTTAAACATTAAGGCACTAAGACAGCCAAGAATTCCTTGAGGAAGGTCACATCTGCATGTTTCCGGTATCTATCAGTGGGGGGCAAACTATAAAGAGATTTTAATTTAAATTACATTTCTTTTGCCTTTTTTCCCCAAATCAATGTCATATACATCTGTTAGGATGACTCACCCTTCCTCCCTTCCTTCCTTTCTTTCTAAGCAAATGTTGGTGAGGATATGGAGAAAAAGAAACCTTGGCACATGGTTGATGAAGGTGTAAGTTGGTACAGGGGACAACATGAAGGTTCCTCAAAAATTAAAAAAAATAATAACTCCAGCATTTCACCGGGTATTTATCTGAAGGAATTGACATCAGAATCTTGAAGTAGTAGTATCTGCACTCCCATGTTCATTGCAGTATTATTCCCAATACCCAAGGCATGAGAACAATAGAACTCAATATAAATGTCTGTCAGTGTAAGGTCGTTTTTGGAGTAGTGTTGGCATCTGAAGCAGATGGCCAGGAAAGAATTCTTGAGATGTCTTTTGATCCTATTAAAGCACCAAGACAAGACAGTGGGTGGAAAGAGTTGCATTACAAGTGTGAGTGGTAATGATTACAGACTTGGGAGATAGGAGAGGTAAGGACAAAAGGTGGTTTCCAAAAGGACTTTCATATGCTACAGGGGACTTAGGGTATACTGAAGGCCTTACCTTTGTCAAGCTAAGACTGGTGTTTGTTTTTTGTTTTTTCCTTTAGCAAAGCATTTATATTAAGATATTTGGCTGTTTCCTGGAAGAATGTTACATTCTGCCTGCCTTGAGTACTTGTCAACAGGCTGCACGTTATAAGGAAATTTGATTTTACCTGCATTTTCTTCTGCCTTTGTTTTCTGCATCACTGTGGAGGGGAGGGTAATGTTAGGGCTCCAGGAAATTGAATCTATGGGTCTCTGCACGTGAGGTTATTGATAAGACTGCTTTTTCTTGTAAATCGCTACGACATTTCTAAGTTGAGGGAGACTCATTTCCTATAGAACTGTGATCTGTGTTAGTTAACCATTTGTTTTTCACTTCCCTTAGTTTTAGGGCAACCAGAAGTACCTAAGGAATATTGCACATATCCCATCCTGGAGTCGGCGGGGGTGGGGGGGTGGGTAGTGGGGTTTTTAGGGTGTCAACTCGTGCTTTATCCTAAGTTTGCCTTCTGCTCCCTCATCAAATGGATGAACGTTTAATATATTACACACACTATGGAATAATATTCAGCCTTAAAAATAAGGAAATTCTTCCCTTTGTGATGACATGATTGGACATTATGCTAATTGAAATGTTAGCATGGACAAATACTATACAACTTCATTTATATGAATAATCTGAAACAATCAAACTCATAGAAGCAGAGAGTAGACTTGTGGTTGCCAAGAGATGGAGGAAGGGGAAATGAAGAAGTAATTGTCAAAGTTTCAGCTTTGTGAGATTAAATAAATTCTGGAGATCACTCTACACCATAATGCCTATAGCCAACAATTCAGCATTGTTTTTATAAAACTTGCTAATCATGAAGTCCCAGAACCTAAGTCAGGTTCGGTGCGGTGAGGAGGTTCGGAGCCGACGACTAAAGAAAGAATTCTTAAGACGTCATTGGTGCAAAATGGTGGTTTATTAAAGCACGGGGACAGGACCCGTGGGCAGGAAGAGCTGCTGCCCCGGGTTGTGAATGTGGGCATGTTATATACCCCACGGTTGGGGGGGAGGTGGTAAAGGAATGGGGGATTTCGACAGAGTTCTCACATGCTAGGGAGGGTCTACAAGGTGCCGGGGGAGTCTTTGCCATTATGGCTTGATTAATGTCGTCTTTAGGTCAAGCACTAACATCAAGATAATGGGGGATTCTTGGTGGGGCATTATGATCTGGCTATCATTTACATTCCTTTCTACCCCAGTCTCCTCCAGTTTATGGTGGGAGGGGGACATTAGGGCTTCAAGAACCAAGAGTTATTCGCCTCTGGAAATTTGTGCTATTGATAAGGTAACCTCCCTGTTCAGGTCTCTAGGACATCTTGTAGGGCAAGGGAGATTCCTGTTCTGCAGGATTGTGATCCCTGCAAGTTAACTATTTATTGTTTTATGGCAGTCAGGGGTGCCTGAGGAATGCTACACATATGGAGGGGAGTGGGTGAAGAGGGGGTGCAAGGCGCCAGCTTTTGCTTTGTCCTCAGCCAGCCTCCTGCTCCCTCATCACTAAGAAGGTATGTCTCCTGAAAGAACAGGACACACACACACACACACACATACAATAATAATAAAGGAGGTATTAGGGATGGTTTCATGGACATATACTTATCTCCAAACTCACTGAACATATACAGTAAATATATATAGCATTTTACATGCCAGTCATATCTCAATAAAAAAGTAAAAACAAAAACATCTGGGAGCACCTGGGTAGCTGAGTTGGTTAAAGGTCTGACTCTTGATTTTGGCTCATGTATGATCTCAGTGTTGTGAGATCAAACCCCATGTTAGGCTGTGAGCTCAGTGAGGAGCCTAGTTAAGATTCTTCCTCCCCTCTTCCCACTAAAAAACAAACAAACAAACAAAATGAAACAAAAAAACAACTATATAAAACAGTAATAGATAAGTTTCCCTAAACTTAGTATAGGGCTAAAGGCATAAACAAATCATCCCACTTTTCTTAAAAAAATAAAAGAACAAGATTATGAACATATTAATATTTATTCTTCAGGAAAGAAGACTTTAACACTTAACACTTTCCGGGGGAAAAATAGCTCTAAGTTCATATAAGGTGAAATACAAAATTTCACTTAAAAAAATAATACTTTCAATTCTGAAGGAAACAAAATGAATGAATATATCCCCAGGATGAGTTTTGTTGGGGAAATATTAAAAACAAAGTCTTCTCCCAATCCAGGAAATCTCTCCACAAAGACAGTAGAGAAAGAAGTTTGTTGTTGAATAACCCTGAATGCCATGCACTTCATAGACAGTTTGCTAAAAGCTTGCAAAACAGAAAGAAACCTCAGCTTTTAAGTATCTAAGCAGTGACAACTCATTACATGCATGTTATCAAAACAAATTGTAACTAGTCCTCAAGTGAGAGGCTTGACAGCATTCTTTGTCACACATAGGTTATCCTAACTTCACCTGGCAGTTAGGATGACTTTATGTTGGTTAATTATTTTTATCTGGAGGAAAAATAAACCTCTCATTTCCTTATAAAAAGTGATTGTTTTGATACTTGAAACAGGCACTCATCTAAGCCTGGTTTCTATCCTATAGAAAGTAGGAGATCTGGGTGTATCTCCCTTGATTTGCCATTTCAAAAAAAATGGCTCCCATATTTTTAACACACACCCTCTCCTTCTCCTCCTAATCCCCAGTGCAAAGTGGACAGGATGCCCATTGCTAAGAAGAACTGTACTGGGATTGTGAGAAGGGATTGAGTACATATTTTAAGTTGGGGGAGCAGAGATAAAGGATTTCCAAAAGGATTTTCATATGTTAAAGAAGATTTAAAGGATCCTGGAGGTCTGACTCTTGTCAAATTAAGGTTGCTTTTGCTTCCAGCAAACCATTAACATTAAAACAGCTGTGAATTCTTTGAGGATTGTCATGCTCTGCCTGTCTCAACTATTTGTCAATGGGCTGCAAATTGTAAGGAAAATTTACTTTTATCTGTATTTCTTCTGCCTTTGTTCTCATTATTTCCCCCTGAACAATTTTGATCCTTAAATCTTTGTTGAGGATGGAAAGTCTTATATTCTGTAACTTCTTCCTGATGAATAGGGGTCTAGAGATGTGCCTATGGGTCAACGTTGGTCCTTTGGGGGAATTTATATATAGGAGTTACCAAAGGCTGAGATAGCTGTATCCAAGGTAGACAACATATGTGAACCTTCTTGAATAGAAAGGATCATGTGTAGGCTGGTGTTAAGGCATTGAAGGAGTTTTGGAGCCAGGCAGGGAGACACCAGAAAAGACAACAAAATGAGATTCATATTATGAGAAAAAGAAGCCCAATAAAAAAGGCCTTTGATGGATGACCAAAATGTTCTGCCAGCCTAGGAGTTTACCCAATCACTAAAAGGGAGAGAGAGAGGTCATGTAAAGCACTAATTTTCAGGTCAAACTCTGATAAAAGGGGTGCCTGGGTGGCTCAGTTGGTTAAGTGTCGTCTGCCTTTGGCTCAGGTCAGGATCCCAGAGTCCTGGGATCAAGCCCTGCATCAGGCTCCCTGGGAACCTGCCTGTCCCTCTCCTTCTGCCCTCCACTTCTTCTCTCTCTCACTTGGCGCGCTCTCTCTCAAATAAAATTTTAAAAATCTTAAAAAAGCTGAGAAAAAGCCAGCCAAGGAAAGGACTATTTAGTCTTTGAAAGCATTTATATACATTTTAAAGAGATGAGAAAATACTTAAAATTACAAATTTTCTAAGGTAAATTCTCAGAGAAAAGGGGAAGGAAAATCTCCTCTCCCATTTTCAACTGGGAAAATTAAGCCTTTTATTATTAGTTTGTATTTGTCCTTAGACTTTACATTTACAAAGGGATCTACAAATGGCAGCATATAGAACCAAGGATCAGTATAGAAGCTGACCTTTAATAGTAAGAAAGATTAGAAAGACCAAAAAAAAAAAAAAAAAAAAAAAAAAAACAGAATAACCAGAGACTTTAAAAAAATATTGTGATAACAAAAAGGTTTATCTTAGCTATATTTGGAACAAAGCAGAAGGAAGGAAACTATTGCTAGATGAAAACAATAATTGTTAAAATATTTCACAGGGAAACACATGTATGCAACCATAATTTTATGTTGATTTACTTTCTTTCTGAAGGATTATAATCTCCAAAATCTCCCAAAAAAGGCAATATCTAAGAGATTAAGGGATTTGTCTGTCTTTATAATACTTTATCTCTGAGGCCTGGAAGATTTCCTGGTACTTAATACATATTTATATAAGGTTTATTTATTAAATGGGGGTTCATTATATTACAGTAAGTAGACTACATCATTGAAAAAGGGAGTCATTTTAAGCATATGATTAAAATCATATTTGTATTTTTAAAACAATCTTTTAGAAAGTTCGGTGGAAGCTGGTTTTTTAATGAACAAAACAAAGAAGGAAAATATAAAGAACTTTTACCGCAGGGAATTCAACTCATATTTCTGTCTGGGTTACTTAGCCTGTTAAGATCTAGAGAGAACTGTCTCACAACCATAAAACACCCTGTGAATTTCTGCGGACTAAAGTTTCTCCTAATCACCTCAGGCTCCAGTTTTTTGCATCTACTGAATTCTCATTATGTGTTTTATATTTTATGGCTGCTTTTTCAGCTTTGCCTTGATATCAACAAAAATGTTAGTGATTCTATCAGTCAACATTCAACCAGAGAAGAAAAACCTTGTGTTAGTGTGTGTGTGTGTGTGTGTGTGTGTGTGTGTGTAAAAGGATTTGTTACATGAAGTGGATAAACAGTGTCTATAACACTATTGTTTTTACATCTAGAGCTGGAAGTTAACATACACAGGGCATGTAGTCATTTAGGAAAAATGGTTGGGGTGCCTGGGTGGCTCATTGGGTTAAAGCTTCTGCGTTCAGCTCAGGTCATGATCTCAGGGTCCTGGGATCAAGGCCCACATTGGGCTCTCTGCTTGGCAGGGAGCCTGCTTCCCCCCCTCTCTCTGCCTGCCTCCCTGCTACTTGTGATCTCTATTTGTCAAATAAATAAATAAAAGGTTAAAAAAAATATTTAGGAAAAATGGTTGTAAAGAAGGGAAGCTCAAGGGCACACTGAAATCTTCAAGAACAAATTGGATTCTCATAGGATGAACTGGACCCCATTTCAGTTCTTGTTACCTCTGATTTTGGTGATCAGAGTATACTGCAGAAGCCAGAGCCCTTCATCACTAAACCGAACACACAGCTGTGGCCCAGGCATCAGAGAAACTTCAGGAGAAGGTAGAGCAGGTTCAGTGTGAGTCAGCAGATCAGCAACAATGTGCGTGAGCTAAACAAAAATGGCGGCTGCTTCCTTTGTGTCCAGATCTCCCACTAATATCCTTTGTTGTTCATCCAATTTGGAAACATACAAGAAAATAAAATTTGGGCCTAGTCAACATTACATATTACAAAGCCATCTGCATTTATAGATATATTTTCTTAGTTCCCTCACTTCTCACCCCAACCAAGTACACTCTTCTGGGGCAGCTATCCACAGTGTATTAGACATTTTGGGAAAATAACAGTTCAGATCAAAAATTTTCTCAACCTCTATTGCCAGGTGGGGTTGTTGATTCTTTCTCCTTTATGTTTCTCATTCACACTCTGAATAACCAAACATATGTGCATTCACACGCATTCATAAACAATACTCCTCCCAGATCAAATAAAAACCCTTTATTAATTTTTTGCATATATCTTATAAAAAGTTAAATCAATACTATAAAATTTACAATCATTTTCTGCAGCAACCACAAATTAGTCATTTTAAAAATTAAATCTTTTCTCTATCATTTTAAAAATAAATGTTGTTCTCTTGAAGACACTAAATACATTTGCAAAGTTATTTGTCAAGGTTGTCCAAGGAATGGGTTTTTTAAATAACTCACAAAATAATCATTTTAGGTGGCACAATAAAAAATGAAATACAGGAACAATAATGCATTTAACTTACTAAATAGCCTTTATTCTTTGCTTTGAAATGTTTTCCTCTTACTTATAAGTTTCCTTAGGGAAAATGTGTCCTTGTTGCTTATTCCCATTTAAATGCCCTGGCAAATGGTTATGATACATGCTATAGACCAATTTTACTAGTTTATTCTTATAAAGACAGAACTGTGATACTATAAATTTACAATCTGCCAAATGTTCTTACATACTACTCTGCAACTTACCATGATCGTCTATTATTTTTTTCTTTAAATATTCTATGCCTTTTGACAGAAATCCAATAGTGGTTGCATGGTTTGATGATATTTGGGATTTTCAAGGTCATTTTCAATGGCTGCTAGATCATGATCCCTGTAAATACACATTTTGAAGCTTTGTATCTTGTGACCTCTTACTATATGAAATTAGAATTTATTTTCAGTATAATCCTGCTATCACAGGTATTTCCTATAAACAATGATTATTATTCAGGAATTTACTTCCTTTTGAGGATTTACTGTGAACCAGTGATGAGGGAGCAGGAGGCTGGCTGAGGACAGAGCAAAAGCTGGCGCCTTGCACCCCCTCTTCACCCACTCCCCTCCATAATATGTGTAGCATTCCTCAGACACCCCTGACTGCCATAAAACGATAAATAGTTAACTTGCAGGGATCGCAATCCTGCAGAACAGGAATCTCCCTTGCTCTACAGATGTCCTAGAGACCTAAACAGGGAGGTTACCTTATCAATAGCACAAATTTCCAGAGGCAAATAACTCTCAGTTCCTGAAGCCCTAATGTCTCCCTCCCCACCATAAACTGGAGGAGACTGAGGTAGAAGGGAATGTAAATGACAGCAGGATCATAATACCCCACCAAGAATCTCCCAACTATCTTGATGTTAATGCCTGACCTAAAGACGACATTGATCAAGCCATAAGGGCAAGGCTCCCCCCCCCCCCCCGGCACCTTGTAGGCCCTCCTTAATATGTGAAAACTCTGTTGAAACCTCCCATCCCTTCCCCTCACCTTCCCCCAACCCCGAGGTATATAACATGCCTACCCTCACAACCTGGGGCAGCAGCTCTTCCTGCCCACGGGTCCTGTCCCCGTGCTTTCATAAACCACCATTTTGCACCAAAGATGTCTCAAGAATTCTTTCTTGGTCATCAGCTCCGGACCTCAGCCCACCGAACCTCACCTAGGTTCTAGAACTTCATCACCAGTAGCTTTTGAAATTGAAAACATAAAATTTAGTAGTTATAATCTAAGGGATTTCAATGGATTAGGACAGAGTTTGAGATAAGTGAAGTAAGTAGGTATTCTGATTGCTAATGGAGGTGGATAGATTGGCATAGATATGGATATAGATTATGGTTTTTCAAGTACTCAAAAGATGATTTACATGTAAAGGAATGTAAATCACAGGAAATTAAAGCTCAGTTTAATATTGGTGTAAAATAATAATCTAATTTCCTATTATAAAACCAAATACCAATCTCATTTGATTTCTTTCTTTCAGAAATCCTTGTCTCCCCTTTGTGTGGATATAATTACGTTTTGTTGAGTCTGCCCACATGACTCTAGAAGATATTCGGGAAAGAGAAAGCAATTATCCCTAAAGACCACCCTCAGAGTCAGAAATCACGTGAGCACTTAGGCATCATATTGGCATCAAGTCCGAGAGCTCAAAGATGCTTTTCCTATTAATGTAATGACTGTAAAAATATTCATCAGCTGTTGTTTTCTGAATTTTTGAAAATTCAAACTCACACTTCTACTGCCTCCTCCACCTTCCCAGATCTAAAGAAAAACAAACAAACAACAACAACAACAAAAAAAATATTTTCTTTTCGAAAGAGTTCAACATTCTCATATACCTACCTCAAAACATTTTCTCTGGTTTACTGTGATTCTTTGAAATCTCAAATATCTGGTTTCAGTTAAAAGGTATAAAAATAAAATGCCCATCAGTACAATCTTTTTAGGAAGCAAGTGTCCTGTTCCTGTCTTGGGCAATTTAATAGTATTCTGCCTTTGGGTGGACAGTTGCCTCTGCTGTAAATTGGAAGGTTTCCTCCCCACATACGGAAGGGGTTTGAGATTTAGAAAAACATTGTGTATTATAATAGATGAAAATTCTGCCCCAAGGAAAGAATGAGAGGAGGAATATGAAACAAATATTCAGTTGGATAGATTCCAGATAAGATAATATTATGAACATGAGCACATAAACATAAGAGTAGTTAAAAAGACCCAAGGAATGTTTATATTTTACCCCCAATAGATACTCTCACTCTGATAACATGGTAAAACAAATTTTTATGTTAAAAATATTAATAGATCCTAAGAAAAAGTACTTCCATGCTGGAACAATTTATATCACTCTTTGTGTTAATGTCTACTATATATATATATATATATATTATTTATTTATTTCATATCAATATATAACCACAAAAATATATGTGAACAGCAATCAGGATTTAAAATAGGAAGCATTTTTATCACTTTTGGAATGTAAAATCATTAAAATACTGTGTCTCAGAGTCCAAAAGCCTGGACGACTATCAAAGAGCAAGGAAACAGCCTATTAATAAGTGTAGTATCTACAGTTTAAAAGATTATTTCAAAACATAAACAGAAATATGTGCAGTGATATATAAAATTCAGTGTCTCAAAGGGAGCATGTTTATACAACTTTTTTTTTCATTTATATGTCTTTTTAACAACTGTTATTGTTGTTTCAACCAAAAAGATGACAGTGAGCTCTTCACACCTGTGTATGTGTGATTGAGAGTTAAGCCCTGTGATCAGCAGTTCTTGCCATGGACTCAGACAGACTAGGATTTGGTTTTTCCCTTAGCCTCTCTATAGTTAGGCTCTATAGTTCACAACTATTTGCAGTTGCCACTGTTCAGAGGCTACATGATGCCTTTATTCCAACTGAGAAAGGTATTGCATACCAAGTTACCTTTCGAGCTTCTCTCATGGTGAACAATGAGAGAAACATGTTCTGTACCGTATATACCCTGAGATGCTGTCTTGACCAAATGACAAATCATTCTCCCTTGGAGTATCTTTATTTTTGTATAAATATCATATATATACATCTACAAGCCTCAGTGAGTAGTTAAGTAGTTATAAATAGGTCCCTGTAGTTCAATGATAAACCATCACTCTATTCTTTACTGATAAAAATGACACTTCAAATTTTTGGTACAGATTCTATTAAAATACATTAGTAGAAGTAAATTCCAACTATATTATTAGCTTGCAAAAGATGTCTTAATTAGAAGACTATACCTGGTTATACCTAGCCTAGCTGGCAAGGTTCAGTACTTCATAAATTAGCAGTTGTCACTTCTTTGAACTGTATTATTTACTTTTATTGCTTTAGAAAAAATCTTGGCTTGTTGGTTTAGGTCATTAAGCGTTTATACACTTAACCTTCTCAGCACTAAAATTCTTGATTCTTTGGCAGTCCCTCAGCAGACGGGATAGTGCTTAATATTTTTGTCCTCATAAATTGGAATATAATTCAGCAATATAAATTACTTACCTAAAATTGCTTTGACTCTGGAAGCTAACAAATTAGGCACCTCATTTAAATGAGTTACTGCCTAAATGTCAGAAGATTTCATTCATTTTCATGGTCTAATTACATCAATCAGTTGCATCTAATAATTTTTAAAGTCAGCTTGCTATAAATTACAAATCTATGGAGAACAAAATTACATCAATCAAATTATCAAGAGATCTAGTTTTATGAACTAGTGTGCCAGAATTATGTCATAACTCTTTTACTTAATATGTAATTAATAATCTATTTTAAGTTTGCTAATTTGAATTTATTTTTTAAGGCTTTATGGGTTCAGCAACAAAGAGGAATGCCTTTAGTAAGACTATCTGGACATCACTTTCACCTTGTGCTGTATTTTTAGTTTCAATCTTCATGACAGACCAATAATTTAGATCAGAAAATATCTTGATATTGATATTGACATGAAACAAAACAAAGCAACAGACCTTGAAAGTTGCTTTTTTTTTTTTTTTAAAGATTTTATTTATTTGACAGACAGAGATCACAAGTAGGCAGAGAGGCAGGCAGAGAGAGAAGGAAGCAGGCTCCCTGTGGAGCAGAGAGCCCCATTCGGGGCTCAATCCCAGGATCCTGGGATCATGACCTGAGCTGAAGGCAAAGAGGCCTTAACCCACTGAGCCACCCAGGCACCCCCAGACCTTGAAAGTTGTTTTTTTTTTTTTAAAGGTTTTTTTTTTTTTTTTTTTTTTTTTTTAAGATTTTATTTATTTATTTGACAGAGAGAGATCACAGTAGGAGAGAGGAAGGGAAGAGATCACAGAGAGAGGAAGGGAAGCAGGCCCCCTGCTGAGCAGAGAGCCCGATGTGGGACTCGATCCCAGGACCCTGAGATCATGACCTGAGCTGAAGGCAGCGGCTTAACCCACTGAGCCACCCAGGCGCCCGACCTTGAAAGTTTTAAATGTCTTTGCCAACCTCCATTTGAAATCCTCTGTACTTCTCTGGAAAGTTCTTCATTCTGCATGGATGTATGCAATGTTTCTTTTTGTCTAAATCACAGCAGCACTTTTCTAATTTTTATTATTGCAAAAGGACTTGTAGAAACAAGGCTGGTGGAAAAGATTTTGGACACTTAGCAGGAGCCCTCAAGAGCAATATTTTTGAGAGAATCAATTCATATCATCTCAGAACATGTTCCCTCCTTGCTATTCCCAACAAATTTTACTATTATTTGATACTTTTCTCCTTTTGTTATTCTCCCCCTCATTAACTATTCATTAATCGTTTCCTTATTATTATTTTTTTCAATAGCTAGATCCTAAGCTGGTTGTTGGGAAGGGTAAATTTTTAGATCTAAATGCACTGCACAGTGTCTAGACATATTAAGTGCTCAAAAAATACCTGATGCATTAAAAAAAAAATCTTTGCAAACATACTTACCTTTATTTTCTTTCAATTAGAATTTACAGATGCCATATAAAATATATGAACTTTTAACCAGATTTTCCCCTGCTTTTTTTCAAGGCCAAAAGCTCAACTTTATTCTGGAGATGATTATGGATTAAGAATCATCTATAACCTTAGCTTTTCTAGCCTCACTGTAGAAGAGTATGAAGTAGAAATACCACTGCTGCTCATCATGCCAGGTCCTAAGGTTGTCTGTGTCCAGCAGCAATGACTGGAAAGGTAGAGGGAGCAACCATATGGTGACTATTAAGATAAAGTTGAGTTTTTGTACAAAGCATTAAGTGAGGCCAGAAGCACGGTGGAAGATGAAATGGGAATTTATGAAGAGCTTAGCATGGCAACTTTGGGGTATGTTGTTGGTTTTGTTCTTTATTTTGAATCAGATTTTAGCAAAATGAAGTGCAGAGCAGCAAATTTTGATGAGAAGAATGCAGAATGATTTGTTGCTTAGAAATAGGCAAAAGCTACAAATAACGAGGAAGGGATAATTTGCTGTGGACAGAGTACCTTTGCTATGTTTTCTTTTTTCCCTTGAGAAAATGGTATTTCTTCTGTGCTGAGCTTTCTGGGAATGTGGATATTTTTATATCCCTAAGGCAAAACTTATATCCGCAATGCCATTTTCACCATTTCTCTCAGTACCCTCATTTAAATGACATCCTTGCATATGGAATATACCTGATTAAGCAGAAACACACACTGCCCAGCTGTGTGAGACTTTAGGGAGGGATCTGAGAATGTAATGGCATAACTCATGTAGTGTTATAGTACCCAAGGTGATCCAATGTGAAAGGAACTGTTTTTATTGAAAGGTTTTTGTTTTGTTTTGTTTTTGGCCAGGTTCCAATCAAGGAGATAAGTTTACTGCAGCTATTTTTATCTATTATGGAAGAAAACACAGAAAACGTAACTCATTGAGAAAGGATACATCATCCCAGCATGGCCCATTTTAGAGGGAAAATCAAGACTGTGTCTTTGAACACCCTATCCTGAGAATCCATCTTAAGGTTCATGAAGCAGAAAGCATTTTGTAAAGCTTATCAGGAGAAGCCGCCCTCCTTAGCATTTCAGTAGTATTACTTCAAAAGGCCCCATGAACAAATGTTCACTTAGACATTGGGAATGAGGTATCATTGAGGAAACAGGAAAGAGACTGCCTAGCACTACCTAGACATGGACTATGAAACATATGATGTACAGAAAAAAGTTATATAGACCTGGAAAAAAAGATTCCAGTTGTGGTAGGTGAAATTCTAAGAAAGACTGCCCAAAGATTCCCATCCTCTGGTTATGCAGTGAAACATAAACCTAGGTAAATATACTTCCTTGGTTTCATGAAATCCTATGTCTATATTACATCTTTTAGATACATACATACATACTATGTATCCCACAAAATTTATAGAAGTCAAATTAAACGCATAGGTCTTTAAGTTTTATTGTTACATCTAGATATGCATTTCATCTACTTGTTGTACATTTCCAGCAATTTTAGACTTTCCAGCAATACCATAAATTCAGCATGCCTCAAACCCCTCAAAAAAAGTAAAGCTTTTTACTTTATAATATCTACAAATGGAGCTATCCCCTAAGAAAAACTGGATTCCTTTTGATGATTTCTGATGCTTTAAGAGTTTTCATCTATCGTTTTATTTTAAATTGGTATAGCATCTACCTCCAGTACATCTCTCATACATCCCTTCAATTCTGATTATTCTCTTACCAAGATTATTGCAGAGCTAACTAACTCCACAGTTCTCCAACTTCTCCTATGTAATAATGTACTTTATGGTACAAATCACACTTTTGTCACTCACTTGGCCAAAAACTTTCAAACCACATTGCATACAGTTTCTCTCTTCCCCTATTTCACTCCACCACAGATCACTTTAAATGTTTCTTCCTTTCAATTTCCTATATAATCATCTAGGTAAACCACTTCTGTGGATTCTTGTGATCAGACTTCCTAATTTGATCCTATCTACCAGGAACTCCAACTTGTATCATTAACACATGGCTACATTTTGTCTTTCCTCATGAATCTCCTTTTGATGTCCAAGCTAAATGATGCTGTCTTTAAATATGTATGTTTTCAGATATTCTTTAATGCCACTTACTTTATATTGAACTTTTTTGTGTTTATATCTCATGTTCTCCTACCTAATTGTTACCTACGTTAGATAATGTAATGGTGTCTTATATATCTTTATTTGCAGTCCCTAGCGCATTACTTTACTCCCAAAAGATATTTAATACATGCTTGCCCATTTAATATGTTGAATTGAAGGAGAACTAAGTAGGAAAAAAAAAACTACCAAATTTACCTTAACAATAACTAATACATTTACATTCACTTCTCAGAAATATTTTACTTTTCTCTCAATAAATGTGATAAGCCCCCTCTTTATTTACAACATTCCATAAAAATTTCAGAAGGACTGCAGGAGAAGTGACACGATTATTGATGTCCCTTGACTTCCTGCAAAGTAAAATAGTCAAAGGTTTATTATTCTGTCATTTATTTCCAAAGAATGGCCATTCTTTTCTTGACCTGGTTTATATGTACTCTTTACAATTCTAACACAACCTGACACTAAATGGAACTAAGTGACAGAATAAACTAATATTGGAAAAAGACAGCATGTGCTGTTCACTTATTCACTGAAACTAACTCACAAATAAGATTCAAGAGCTAGAGTTCACTTTCCACAATATCATATTTACTTTATTTACCACATTATCACTTTAGGGGGGATACTTCCTGTAAGATAATATGGAAGTAGGTAACATAAAAGCAGTAGCATGTACACAACAATGCAACTGAAAACACAAAATAACTTACCTTTAAGTGGTCTTTTAAGTTATCTTGATTCCTTATTAGTTCTTGATTATCTTATTAGTTATCTTGATTCCCCACATATCAATTAATTTTGTAATTCAGAATTTATCAGGATATAAGGTGCTCAGGCATCACCCAAGTATCTCCAGCCCAGCAGATCTGGATTTTTAATATGCTCTTAGTTAATGCTAAAGCTTCTGATATGAAGACTGAACTGTACGCAGTAAGAAACTCAACTATTGAAAGAAATAAAGGTTAATCAACTTAAAAAAAAAACAAATGAAAGAAAACCCTTAATTTATCTTTAGAGGCAAAATGAAATTGGATGGAGGTTGAGGAGATGGCCAGAAAGTTAACGTGCCTGATATTTTAAGATATTTCATTAGGATATTTTAAGATAATATAAAGTTTCTTTATTTTGAAAGAAAGTGCATTCTACCTTATACAGTGGTTCTTAACCCTAGCTATAAAGTCTAATTATGTGATGAACTTTGAGAAAACAAACAAACAATGATGTGGACTTTTGTTCTGGCTATGACGAACGAGCAGGGACTAGGTGTCACCTTTCCTTCTAAACAACTAAAAATTGGACAAAATACATGAAACAATAGTTTTCAGTCATATACTGTAGTGGTTTATGAACCCTGGGAAAAGGAAAACAAATGACAGAATCCCTGTACATATTCCAATTTCTGTCAGAACATGCATTCTGGTCTCTGAAGTGCGGATAGATATCCCAAGTGCTATTTGTGGACTTGCTGAGTTGAGGATACAGACATTGGTCTTCAAATCTAGGTGGATAGAAGTTGTATGAAAGAGTTCTCCGTATGAGAGAAACATGTGCAAAAAAAGAGTTTCAGAATTTTCCTGGTGGGAACTAACAAATTATGGTGAGTGAGGGGCAGTATAGAAAAGAGAAAATTAAATAAGCCTCAAGAACAGAATTCAAGGGTAAACTGAGATTTACTAGTTCTACTGAATGAAGGAAAGAGAGGAAAACGGGGAGGCTATGTAAGTTAGCGAAATCCTCAACTTTTGTATAAATTCAATAGTTTACCGTTAAAGTTAAAGATAGAGATACAATTGCCTTGTAACCTTTATTTAATAGCTTCATGCGAGCATACGTGAATCTCTCCTACAAGAAGCAACCAAAAAGATAAGAAAGGAATGCGTATTAAGTAACCTGTCTCACTGGAAGCTGTCTTTGATTCAAATTGAAGCTTTTATTTACCTTAGAGCAGCCAAGATAGAACTAGTTTTATAATCTAGCTGCTCTAAGCTGTTCCTTTCAAATTGTGTGTAATGTGCACTATAAAATCAAAGTGCAATATTGGAAATGTCTAATCCTGTAGAGCATTGTATGTAAAATAAGGATGATACAACTTCTTGACGCCCCTGAGTGCCTCAGTCGGTTAAGTGTCCAAATCTTGATTTCGACAGAGGTCATGATCTCAGGGTTGTAAGATCAGCCCCAAGCCCAGCTCCGTGCTCAGCGGGGATTGATTGAGATTCTCTCGCTTTCCCTCTGCGTCTTCCCCTTATTGCACTCTCACTCTGTCTCTAAAATAAATAATAAATATTTTAAAGAATATACCTTATTTATATAAGGGAATATATAAGGATAGAGAAGTATAGCTGAGTTTTATGTTTTACTAAAGTGCATGAAAATGTTCCTATCTCTTTCAGATTTCATCACACGTGTCCATAGAATCAGTTTTACCACCTTCTTTTTCTTGTGTTGTCTATTACTTTTTTTCAGTATTTTCTCACATGTTACATTGTCACAACCAAAATAAAAACACATTGAAGTTAAACTGTGTGATCCGAGACCTAAAACATAGGCTATATATTAAAAAAAATACTTAAATAAATATATATATTGCAATTTATATCACTTTAGATTTACATCCTGCTCAAAGTGATGTTATGTAATAGGTAGACATTCTCCGATTTTCTTCCACTAAAGGGAAATACCTCATCGATCAGCAGGGTGCTAAATAGCCCCTCATTTCTCAAAAGTTAGATTAAATGTGTTAATATTTCCTATGTTCAAGGAAGAAGAAAAAGACAAGTAAAAAAGTCATAGCTAAATGAAAACAAACTTTTTTATATTTTTCCTGTAAAAATTTTGTTTTTAACTTTTGATTGCACAATGAAAAAATGCATTCAATTTCATTTTTAATCAGGTTTTACAAGTCTGTTTTATTATAATTTTATACTTTCATGACTTGATGAATATAACATTTAATTTGCATTCCTCTAATGATATGTAATATTGAGCATCTTTTCCTGTAACTGTTTCAAATATCTTCTTTCAAATATCTTCTTTGGAGAAATGTCTGTTCAGGTATTTCGTTTATTTTTTGATTGGGTTGTTTATTTTTGTTTTTTGTTTTGTTTTTCTGGCTGTTGAGTTGTATGAGTTCTTTATATGTTTCAAATATTAACCCCATATAATATACGGTTTGTACATAATTTTCATCGGTTGTCTTTTTACTTGGTTAATGGTTTCTTTTTCTGTGCAGAAGCTTTTCAGTTTAATGTAGTCTCATTTGTTGATTTTTATTTTTCTGCTTGTTCTTTAGATGTGATTTCCCAAAAAATCATTACAAAGACCCATATCAAAGATCTTTGTTCCTATGTTTTCTTCTAGCAGTTTCATAGTTTTAGGTCTTACATTTAAGTCTTTAATCTACTTCAAAGTAATTTTTGTGGATGGTGTAAGATGTGTATCTGGTTCTGTTCTGTTCTATGTGAATATCCAATTACCCAGAACCATTTGTTGAAGAAACTGTCTTTTTTCCATTGGGTATTCTTGACTCCCTTGTCAAATACTAGTTTACTGGATGCTTGGGTTTATTTCTGGGCTCACAGTTCTATTCCATTGGCCTATTTGTCTGTTTTTAATGTCAGTACCATACTGTTTTAATGACTTTAGTTTTATAGCATAGCTTGAAATCAGGAAGCATGATACTGCTTTATTTCTCTTTCTCAGGATTTCTTTGGCCGTTTGGGGTCTTTGTGGTTTCATAAATTTTGATGTGTTTTTTCTATTTCTGGAAAATGCCATTGGAATCTTGATGAGGATTGCATTGAATCTATAAATGGCTTTTGGTAGTATTGACACTTTTAACAATCACCATGAGCTATCACCTCACACCTGTTAGAAATGCAAAGAGCTCAGACCTGCGGTTACCAGAGATAGGGAAGGGGGAGGATGGTTGGAGAAGATGACCAAAAGGTGCAAACTTCCAGTTATAAGATAAATAAGTACCAGGGATGAGATGTATAGCATGATGACTTTAGCTAACTCTACTGTATGATATATAGGAAAACTAAAAGAGCAAGTCTTCAGTTCACCATATGGGCAGATGAATATTAGCTGAACCCATGGTAGTAATCATTTCATAATACATGTAAATCTAACTATCATACTGTTCTTAAACTTTACAGCGACGTATGTCTATTATTTCTCAATAGAACTAGAAAAAATAAAATTTAAAAACACCCCAATCCATTTTCAGAAATTCAACTTAAGTGCTCTTTCTTTTCCAGGGAAGGATGTGAGTTTTCATAGTATCTGGCTCTGTTCTTCCATATGTCATATTTGATTTCATTTCTGTTTTCTACTTCCCCGACTGCTTTTATCAGTCCAGTGCTTGATACAGGCGAACAGCCCTGACATTTAAAGAAGAGCTTGAATACCGTGGACTTGGCATTCAGAATCACATTTTCCAGCTGGAAATCCCCAACCCAACATCTTTTGAAGCGTTAAACCATTTATTTAGAAAATCATAATAGAAAGCAACATTTACTTCTTTAAATCCCATCCTATTTTCGATGAGTATGAACTGTTTCACACAATCAAAACATTTTATTTAAGGAATTATTTAAACACGGGCTTATTGTGGCTCAATACAATAAGATATTCCTTTTCAATTATGTTAATTCAATACTTGCAATGATATTCCTCTTTCTCCACGTTAGTATAAAATTACAATCATATTCATGTTTTAGGTTCCCTTGTTTCTTTAGGAGTATGAACATATTGAACAGCCATTCAATACTCAAAGAAATGTCGTTCTTGACACTTGATTATATTAGATAATATTATTTGATTTTATGTTCAAGAGTAAGTGCTGTTCTATTGGCTGTTTAAAAATTATTTAAAGGATCTAATTTTGGAGAAAGTGCTATATTATGTTCAATACATAAAATGAATTACTTTAATTTGCTAAAGATACTTAGGTTGTTAGGTAATCTATAATTAATCATATCCATCCTTTGTTGAGAAAATATAAATTGTAATGGAGAGAAAAGAAATAAAGGAAGGCTTTTTCCCATCTGTCCCATATTTCTTCCTATACTGCATAAATGTTAAGAGATTTGTCTGACGAATGCAGAATAAAGTAAAATGTGTGGCTATATTTATTTAGAATTACTGAATGCATTTTAGTATATAACGAACTAAATTAATTGTGAAATACATTTTATTTAGAATTGCTGATGTAGTCAAATAAAATAAAAATGCATTCAAAATCAAAACATAAATTATTTTTTAAATTGCCTTCCTTATCCTTTACTGAAGAGAATGAGGATATTTTGCACAGCAATGACATGCAATTTTAAAGATAGCACGTTTCCTTCTGCTGACTGGTAATATATTTATTCTAATATTTTCAGGAAATTGAAGCATTACTTATATTATTTATTCAAATCCTTTATCATAAATTAGATTCTGAACTTCAGAATTTAATTAATATTTTAAGATATAAATTATTAACAGATTGTGATAATCAATAAGATATTAATAATGATAAATATGTAATAATAATAATAATGAAAGCAGTATTGTCCAAATCCAACTCTTTTGTCTACGGATTCCCAAGGGAGTAGAAAGCTCAGATGATTATTATTATGATGTATCTCACTGAAGGCAGGTGTCTTGTTGCCCAGAGCAATAGTTGTCAAAGTGAAGTCCCTAGGCCAGCAGTATCATCTCACCTGGGAACTATTTAGAAATGCAAATTCTTGGGCCCCTAGTGATTATCATGCATGCTAAATTATGAGATTCACTGGCCTAGAATATCCCAGAATTTTTTTCCTCCTGTCTTCTTATAATCAGACCCAAATACAGCTATAAAATCTCCCAAACACATCTGCAACAACCACATCTTTTCATAATCATGGTGTATCTTCCATAAGAAATAAAGAAAAAAAGAAAAATTTATTAACCTCAAAAATTAATCTGTTACATTTTAAATATACAGTATTTTCATTTTGTTTTCTCATACTCTCAAAATCATTTTGTTTTCTCTTTGTTTTCAGAACACTAGTGAAGTCTGATGTCATGTGAGTGTTATAGTAAAATAAGTTTGTTTTCTTATTTATAGCAGGGTTCAAAGCTTGACCCATCTGTGTTACTCGCAGTCTGATCTTAATGCTCTCCTAATTGTAGTTTCCAAAACTATAGAAAAGAAATAATTACATCTACTTTTTTGTTGTTGTTTTGTTTTGTTTTACTTATTTGACAGAGGGAGAAAGAGCACAAGTAGGCAGAGAGGCAAGCTGAGGGAGAGGGGGAAGCAGGCTTCCCACTGAGCAGGGAGCCTGATGTGCGACTGGATCCTAGGACTCTGGGATCATGACCCGAGCCTAAAGCAGACGCTTAACCGACTCAGCCACCCAGGCGCCCCACATCTAGGTGTTTTTGTGTAGATTAAATAAAGATGGATTAAATGAACAGATTAAATGAAATACTTCTTGTAAAGTACTTGAAACAATGTAGGTGCTCAATACCTGCATTTGCTTTCTTATATTTTCTTATATATACACATACATATATATACACACATGCGCACGTGTGTGTGTGCGCGTATGAATATATAATTTTTTTGCAAATAATTTCTCAGTGGTTCTCTTGCAAATAATGTCTTGAAGTGATTGTCAAAGTAAAGTTTCAAAATATTTCTAAAAAGTAGTTTTACTCTAGTAGCTCTGGTAAGTATAAAGCATGTCCTCTGTTATCTCCCTTTGAATATGTAACTCTTCTAAAGTGCTCCTATTTCATCCAGTTATCTGTGTCATGTGTAACAATTCTGCCTGTTCTGTTTTTTTGTTTTTTTGTTTTTTTTCCTATGGAGGTATCAATAAATTCAAAGTAGAAATCAGCATTAGCTTTTGTCCTTGATGCCACATTACCTAGTAAAAGGCTTTGCAGATATTATGTGTTTATAGCAGAATACCTAGCCTCATCACCATAGAAGATAAAAATAATTTTTAGGTATTCTCATAATTATCCTTCATTTAATTCTGCATTAATACAATCCACAAATGCTAGTTAATTTTACCTTTTGAATTTTAAATATTAACCCTTTTGCTGTTTTATCACAAAGGTCTTTTTCCTTACATTGGTTTAAATTCTAGTAACTCAAGGAATCATTTACCATTGTATACTTTTATTTTTTCAGTGTTTTACTAAATCCAAAAAGCTTCCACTAAAACTTATTTAGTGCCTGTCACATATAGTTGAAGACATTGCACTATGTCATTTTTCTGAATTTATTATTTATTTTATATGTTCAATGACTGTGTAACCTAACTTTTCTTTTTCTCCTTACTTCTAATTCTTTACATTATGTGCCATTGGCCTTAACACCAAAACAGTTTTGTATTTCATATTATCTAAAAAGATCTATTTTATTTCCTCCCGGAGCATTCTTACGGCCTAGACTTACTCACTATTTCAGTCATTCCCCAGATATATTAGAACAAAAATATGTTGAGTAATTATGGAGAATACCAGAGAGGGTATGGCTTTGTTTTCTTGAATTTCATGGTCAAGAATGTAATATAATGTCTAAAATTTTGATTAAAGAATTGTCCTATAAAAGGAATTATTGTACTGTGTTAATCCTGTTATTAAGACTTATTCTTTTCTGGGTGGCTCATTAGGTTAAGTATCTGCCTTCAGCTCGGGTCATGATCTTGGGGTCCTGGGATCTGCCTGTGTTGTGCTCCCTGTTCAGTGCGAAGTCTGCTTCTTCTGCTCCCTCTGCCTCCATCCCCACTTATACTCTCTCTCTCTCTCTCTCAAATAAATGAATAAAATACTTAAGAAAAGCAACTTACTCTCTTGTAAAATTATTGTCTATATGTATATAACCATGAACAGCTGCATTTAAATCCCACCCCTATGACTTGTTAAGTATATGACCTTGGATAATTTATTTATTCAAGCTCTCCCCATGTCTATAAAATGTAGGTGATAACAGAAGCATCTATTCTCTAAAAGTGTTTTGAAAATTAAATGTACCAATAAATATATAGTCCAGGGAAGACAGTTGTTGGTACTAATATATTTACTATTGTAATAATTATAAAGCATGAATGAGAAAAAAAAGACCATTGAGTTTTTATAAGCATAAAAATGTAAAAATACATTAGTACTAGGATTTGCAAACTTATTTGGATGATATGCCAGATATGTAAAGAAATCAAGACTTTTAGGTGTCTTATGCTTATACATAGTTACACATAGTTAGGATACATAAAAATGACCACTGGAATGTAAATTAAGTGTATATTTTAGTCTCAGTGGAGGAAAAACAAACAAAATTTATAGCTAGTGGTCTTGTGTTTACAGCCTGACTTTGCCAGTTATCAGATGGCTAATCTAAGAAGACACATAAGCTACCCAAGATTTAGCTTTCTTATTGTAAATAGAAAAAGTAGCTCTTTTTTTTAATGGTTACTTTAGATTTAGATATTTTCTGTGTAAAGTACTGAGCATGCCAGGTGATAGGAACACTCTTGATAGGTAATTTTTTTACTTTCAATTCTAATATCTATAAAGAACACAAAACCAGGATTTTATTTTGTAGAACAAATGGAGTTTTCAGTAATGATCCTGAAACATCTAGAGAATTGAGGAAATACATGAATAAATTAACTAGTTCCAGATATTTGAATTTGGATATAGCACCATGATATCAACTGTCAAGGCAAAAAAATAAAATTATCACTGTGAGATACTCTTATAATAAATATATTTTCCTAATAAAAACTAAGTCTTACAATCAACATGTAATTCACTCTAATATTGAAATTAAAATGTGTCAAATTCTACCATTATATTTATAGGTTGTAAATGCCATCTGCATATACGGACTGAAAGTCAATTTTAAGTTCTCAAATATAACTTATTGTTAATAATAACTAAGTATATGTAGGAAATATGATCAATAAATGAGTTGTATAATACCATGTTGATTTCTTGAACACATTTATGAACTGTCATAGTTAAAATATTCTTTTCATTTATTACTTCTAATTTACATAAAGGACTTTTAAAAACTCTAAAAAATTCCCCAAGACCCAGTTGTTTTTATTTTAAATGATGACCCCCTTGATATTTCTGCTTCTTTTTATAGAAAAATTATGTGAGCAGATAATGCTAGAGATTTTCCTCAAGTGCTTAAACCAAGAAAGTGATAAATTTATAGGGAACAGATCAGCTAATCTCTCTAGAGAAGGGATTAAAATTCATTTTACCCTGATTTTTTTTTAATCATTGACTCTAACATATTCATAGTCAATTGCTGCCTTAAATCAGTTTAATTATGTATTTCCCAATTTTTTTAAGAATATTCTTGAATGAATGTCTAAAATTACCTGTCATATTGTAGGTTTCTGTTCTTCCATTATATTAGATAAAGTATTTAAAACATTCAACCCAAATTGCTCAATAAATATTAATTTCTCATCCCACTAATGTTCCAATCCATTCTCTTTTAGGTTATCTCTGTCTCCTCCTGATTGTTGCAGTTATCATACAAAATAGAAGTAATGGAATCTGAGATAACCTAATAATTTTATAAGAGATTGATAACTCTGTAAGTGTAGAAAGATTTATCAGTAGTTACTAAAATGCAATGTTATTTAATGGTCAAAAATAGTGTCCAGGAAAATGGAATTGATTTCAGTCTCACAGAATTCCTGAAAGAGGTGCTCCTGTGTAAGGCACAAGCCGCAGAATCCTGGAGGCCTTGATCTCAGCTAAAGCCAAATTCCCTGTGAGCTTTTGACTCACTGGGGAATTATTAATTAAGCAGTGGAAAACATTTTCTGATTGGTTCTTAGGCAGAAACCTGGTGAACAGGACAGGAAACACTTTGTAGTAAGACACTTCCCATGCTCCAGCAAGTATAATGCCTTATTCATAAAGAATTTTAAACAATGAAGAGTTTTAAAATTGTGTTTATAAATTGAAATAAAGGAAGCCATTAGTAAAATTTACAAAATGGGGAAGGAGATGAATGAGAGATAATTAAAAGCAGAAGCATTTTGAGAAACTACCTGTCATGTTAAAATTTTTTAAAGTTTAAATTTATTATACATTTAATAATAACACTATTTATATGTACATTCTTAACATCTTCAGCCTGTTTTGTTTTTGTTTTTTGTTTGTTTTATTTTGTTTTTTGAATTTGTTTCTTATTTATTTATTTATTTATTTGTAGTGGGGAGAGAGGCAGGGTTTGTTGTGGTGGTATTGTTTTTATCCATTTTTATTTTTAAAAAAGATTTGTTTATTTGAGAAAGAGAGAGAGAGAGGAGGGAGGGGCGGAGGGAGAGAGAGTTTTAAGCAGACTCACATGGAGCCCTATACAGGATTTGATCTCATTACCTTGAGATAAGGACCTGAGCAGAAACCAAGAGTCAGATGCTTAACCCACTGTGCCACTCAGGCACCCCATTGTTGTGGTATTGTTTTTAATCTGCCCAGCTACACTTCTGTTTCTTAGCAGAATGTAAAGTTTTGTCTTCAACAACTTATGACCATTTAAATAATTAAAATGCCATTCATATTACAGGAAACTGACCAGAACATCTGAAGGCCGAATGTAAATATTTTTTTTCCACACAGAGTCTGACTTGCAACACATCAGAAAACTTGGATGCCTCACTAAGAGGTTCTGATACTTTAAACTCTACCCTTTTGTCCTCATGTTGATAAATGGAAACACCAGATATTAAATGTACCTTTCTAGTCCCTCCTTTTAGACTTTAACTTTGATAGACTTTCTGGAATCCCCCCTATTTTTCTCTTGTCTTCCTTCCTCTTCTTTTCTTCCATTTCCTATCTTCAGTCTCTCTTCCCCTTCAACTGCCCTCCCTTCCTCGCCCACTTACTCTCTTCCTTTTTTCCATAGTCTTAATAATTCTTCTAATTTCAGGACTTATACTAACATTTATTTTTAATTTATTTCATTTAGAACAGCTTTTTCTTGCAAATAGCTTGTAAACAGTGGAACTTGTTACAATCTTCTTGCTACTACGTAGTGAACTGAATGTCTTCTTTCAGCTCTCCGAGTGCATTCATTATTTTTTCTTTTCCCTCTTTGTTTTCAAAGACATCTTCTGCTCCTGCCTTTGATTCACTTTCATCCAGAATATTTTATTTGTTTGATCTCTGGCTTTTATTATGGAGACTTTCCTCAAATGTCAGATGATTTCGACATTCTTATATTTAAAAGCCATGTAGTATAACATTAATTGAGAATTCTTGGTAATTAGTGGTGATAAACCATCAGTGAACTTCATTCACTATGAGCTGAGATCATTAAATCTAGGTAGACTATACAGTAAGAATAACTGTAGTCCTTTTCCCTTTGAGCTGGTCAGTTTTGTTTTCTTTGTTTGTTGTTTGTTTGTTTTCTTTTAAGTAGACTTTATTTTTTAGAGTAGTTTTAAGTTCATAGCAAAGTTGAGCAGAAAATATACAGATTTCCCATTATACCCTTTCCAAAACACTCATACTCCTTCCCCATTATCAACATTATATCCCCAATTATCAGCAATATATCCCTAATATCAACATCCCCCACCAGGGTGGTATGTTTGTTGCAATTGATGAACCTACACTGACACATTGTTATCACCCAGAGTCTATAGTTTACCTTAGGATTCACTCTTGCTGTTGTATATTCTATGGGATTGGACAAATGTATAATGATATGTATATGTATTTCACCATTAAAGCATCATACAGAATAGTTTCACTGGTCTAAAAATCTTTTGTGCTTCATCTATTCATCCCTTCCTCTCCCAAACCATTTAAAAGACTGATTTCTTTTTTTTAACTGAAGTATAATTGGCATGCAGTATTCTGTTAGTCACAGGTGTACACCACAGTGATTAGACATTTTTATACATTAGGAAGTGGTTTCCATAGCAAGCCTAGTTACCATCTGCCACTGTACAAAGTTATTACAATGTTAAGGACTATATGCCCTGCACTGTATATTACATCCCCATGACTTATTTATTTTATAACTGGAAATTTGTGCCTTTCAATCCCCCTCACCTATTTCAGCCACCCTCAATCCTCCCCTTTCTAATAACTAAGTTTGTTTCCTGTATGTGTTTCTGTTTTGTTTTTTTTGTTCATTTTTCTTTTTTTTTTAGGGTCTACCTGTAAATGAAGTCGTATGATATTTACCTTTCTCTGACTTAGTTCACTTAGTATAATACCCTCTAGGCCATTCATGTTGTCACAAATAAGATCTTATTGTTTTTTATGAGAAAGTAATAATCGTGTGTGTGTGTCTGTGTGTCTGTGTGTATGTGTATTTATATATCTGTTTTCTATGGATAAATCCCCAGAAGTGGAATTGTTGCACGGTGTCAGAATTCTGTTTTTAACTTTCACATATTCTCCATTACTATTTTCCATAGTGGCTGCACAGGTTAACATTCCCACCAGTAGTATGTGCCGGTTCTCTTTTTTCCACATCCTTGCCAATACTTGTTATTTTTTGTCTTTTTTTGATACTAGCCATTCTGACAGGTATGATGTGATATCCCCTGCTTTTGATTTGTATTTCCCTGATGACTAGTAATGTTGAGCATCTTTTCATGTGTCTATTGGTCAACTGTATGTCTTCTTTGGAAAAAAAATGTTTATTCAAGTTGTCTGTCCATTTCTAAATTTGTTACATCAAGTTGCATAAATTTTTTATGTATTTTGGCTGTTAACTCCTCATCAGATACATGATTTGCAAGCATCTTCTCCCATTCAGTAGGTTGCCTTTTCATTTTGTTGATGATTTCCTTTGCGATCAGAAGCTTTTTAGTTTGATGTAATCCATTTATTTATTTTAGCTTTTGTTCCGCTTGCTTGAGGAAACTGATCCAAAAAAAAAAAAAACTAAGACTGATGTCAAATTGCTTACTATGTTTTCTTCTAGAACTTTTATTGTTTCAGGTCTTACATTCAAGTCTTTAATCCATTTTGAAATTATTTTTGTATGAGGTATAAGGTTCTGGCATAGTTTCCTCCTTTTGTATGAAGCTCTCCCATTTTCCCAGCCCCATTTGTTAAAGAAACTGTCTTTTCCCCATAGTTTGTTCTTGCCTTTGTCATGGATTAATTGAACGTGTATGCCTAGATTTATTTCTGAGTTCTCTATCCTGTTGAGCTGTGTGTCTGTTTGTATATCTGTACCATACTGTTTTGATTACTATAGTTTTGCCACATAGTTTGAATTCCACAAGCACAATATCTCTGGCTTTGTTCTACCTCAAGATTGCTTTGACTATTCAGGGTCTTTTGTGGTTCCATACAAACTTTAAGATTCTTTTTTTCTGATTTTATGAAAAATGCCATTGGTATTTTGATGGGGATTGCATTGACTCTAGAGACTGCTTTGGGTAGTATGGACATTTTAACAGTATTCCAATTCACAAGAATGGTATATTTTTCCATTTCTTTGTGTCATCTTCAATCCCTTTCATCAATGTAGTTTTCAAAGAATAGGTCTTTCATCTCCTTGGGTTAAATTTATTCCTAGCTATTATATTCTTTTTGACACAATCATGAATGGATTTGTTTTCTCAATTTTTTATTTCTGATAGCTTATTATTAGTGTGAAGAAACCCAACTGATTTCTCTATGTTAATTTTGTATCACTCTAAGAGGAAACCTCAATGTATTTGGCCAGTAGGTGAATAAGCCTGGTGACTGCACTCTTGCATTTCATATATATTATGGACCTTGGGTTTCGCTGTCTGTAATATAGAATTTCATATGATTCTTACATTATTTTAATTCAATCCAATTCAATCCAATTAACCAACAAATATACCTGGTGTACTCAGATTTAATTAACTAGCCCAGTATTTTCAAAGAGAAGTTGTCATTTTGCTGTTTGGATTTAGTTCTGTACATACCAATTTTAATGATAACTGCATACCTTCCCACCCAATAATTAACTTTCTGCTTCACCATTTTTGTTAAGAGAGTTATTACTCATTTATTGGTTTTCTCTTCCCTTTCTTCTGACCTTTTTTCTTCTCACCCACTTACTTGTTTTATTATTATGGATTTATGACTAACTCTTTTTTATAATGGAGTTTACTGGAGGAACATAGATATTTACTTGTATTTGAGTAACCTTGTCCCATTGGAAGTGCCAAAATATTGAAGATACTTTTTAAATTATTTTCTTATAAACTCTTTACCCTTAGGGTAGACTATAAGTGCTTCTCAGAATGCAAAAACCTTAATCTATCCTGAATAAGCCAACACTTATGGATAGGAATTATGTAAGAAATGAGTCCTTAGATTGCATTTGCTTTGGCATTTATTACATGGCACATATCAACAAATACTTCTTTAAAAATTAAATTATTAAATGAATTTTAGGCTTGTAATGAAGTAATGAAGTAATGAGTAATGAGTAATGAGCTGGTAATGAGTAATGAAGAGGAAGTGTTGTGTTAGAGTTGACGTTGTTGTGTGGACTTCAGGGACTGTGCTACATTCATTTTGTGTCTTCAAGTTTACTTGGTGCAGATGAGAATATTTGAGGTCATTTTATAGGCAAGACACTGTCAGAGACAAACTTATGATCCCCTGAAGCTTACATTCTAGGTGAGAGAAGACAAATAGAAAGCAAATTTATATACATGTTACATTAATGATTACTGTTTTTAAAATTAGAAAATGAAAGTGAGAATGATAATAAAGATATGTTCTTTTTTTTTTTTTTAAAGATTTTATTTATATATTTGAAAGGCAGAGATCACAAGCAGGCAGAGAGGCAGGCAGAGAGAGAGGGGGAAGCAGGCTCCCTGCTGAGCAGAGAGTCCGATGATGCGGGGTTTGATCCCAGGACCCTGGGATCATGACCTTAGCCGAAGGCAGAGGTTTTAACCCCCTGAGCCACCCAGGCACCCCAAAGATATACTCTTCTATAAAGAGTGTTCAGTGCAAACTTCTGCAATAATGTGACATATGAGTAGATTCTGAAGAATCTGTGGGATTGAGCCATGTGAGTATCTGGATGGTGTTCTATGTGAGGGAAGAACAACTAAAAATGCCTTGAGATGAAGCATGCTTGTTGAATGTGGGATTACAAAGAGGCTGGAATGTCTGAAATAGAGTGAGCAGGGGAGACTAAATAGCAGGTTCTCAGTCATGAATTTCCTAAGAGACTTGACAAGGGCTTCAGAATATACCTTGAGTGAGATTCAAAGTTATTAGAAGTTTTTGAGTAGAGCAGTGACATGATCTGATATGTATATTTAGTAGATCTTTCTATGGAGAGCAGATTTAAGGGCAAACCCGAAGCAGATATACCAGCTATTAAAACTAATTTCAGAGTCAGATAAAAGATGAGAATTGGAAGGCCTGGGGGAATTGATATAAGTTAGCAGTGGAGACTGGTTTGGAAATAAATTAAAAAGACTAGTCAATAGTATTATTTTGTGCCATGGATGTAGAATTAGGAGGTTCAGTATTTACTATAAGTGGTTGCCCTAACACAGAAAGATGAACTTGTCATTTATAGAGAAGAGTGCAAGGAGGTAGTTGTTGAACAAGATGTGAGGGTTGGGTAGAAAGTAATGGCTTAAGGCTTTTACATATTCTGTATAAGATACCTAATTTACACCCAGATATAGATTTTGAGTTTTCAGGTGGCTATGTAAGTCTGGAGTTGTGAAGCAGAAGCAGATTCTTAGACTCTATTATTATATACTATAGTTAAACATAATTATTATTCCTCTGTCATTTAATGGCTTTACCAGTTTGGAATATATTATTTAAAGGCTGAGGATTGCTCCAGTTTAAACATGAAAATTATTTTGTATGCTAAGATAAGATACCTTAGGTGTTCTTTGACAAATGCCAAATGAATTGTATGGAACCAGATTGTCCCCTGAATATTAGAAACAGGCAAAAACTTCCTAATGTAGCTGATAAGCTTTTTAAAAATAACAAAATGAAATAAGACAAAACCAGAGGGAGACAAACCATAAGATACATTTAATTTCAGGAAACAAACTGTATTGCTGGAGTGGTGAGGGTGGGAAGGATGGGGCTGCCTGGGTCATAGACACTGGGGAGGGTATGTGCTATGGCGAGCACTGTGTATTGTGTAAGACTGATCAATCACAGACTTGTACCCCTGAAATAAATAATACATATATGGTAATTATATATATATGTATATATATATATATATATATATGTGTGTGTGTGTGTGTGTGTGTGTGTGTGTGTGTGTGTGTATAATAAAAAAATAACAAAACCTAAATTTTGGGCTTTTCTTTTCATTTCTTTTTTCCTTTCTTTTTTTAGGGAAAGATAGAACATGTACAAGGTGGGGGGAAGAAGCCAAGGAATAGAGAGAATGTAGGGCTCTGCAGTGGGGCTTGATTTCAGGGTCCTGAGATCATGACCTCAGGTGAAATCAAGAGTTGGATGATAGCGAACAGAGCCACTGAGAGATGCTCTTTCTTTTTCCATTTCTGTATGAACTCTAAAGGCAGAAAAAATATATACTAGTGAGTTAAAAATAAGTGAACAGGGAAAATTCTGTTTATTCTATACCTGTGAGTATCTACTAGTATGAATAAAACATGGTAACTTTTATACTTAACAGAATGATTACTTGTGTCCTGAAGGTAATATATTTTAGTGTTGTTAATAATAAAAGACAGAGAAGAATCACAACTCCATTTCTTTCTCAAGTGTTCCTTTCTGGTGTCAGGATAATTAAATTTCTTATGGAAATACATTTGTATTTTTCTCTTTTAGGACCACTTCTGTGTTTATATGTCAATTTTGTAGTAGATGTGTATAAACTACTTTTTGAATAGATCTGTAAATTCTAAGTGGATAAGTGTAATTTTCTAAAATAGATTTATGGTATTTGTCTTGTGAACATTGCATCCAGTAAGTCTGAAAATACAATGTGGAGCTATCCTATACCAATAATTCCTTTGTTACCTTATTAATATCTACAAACTCACTAAGCCCTATAATTCTCCAACTGTATACAACTAATGTTACTTCTATAATCAGATAAATATAGTCAAACTTCTACTTCCTCATTTTATGAAGTATAATGGCAAGCTCTAGATGGTGCTCATTAAATTTTCCACACCCACAAACAAAAATGTTAAATTACATTGAATGAATATTCTGCTTAGCTTCTTAAAAGTTATTTTCTACTTATTTCTGTTTTGTATATTATGAGTAGCTTATTTGGGATAGAAAGAGAAAGAGTTAGCATGAGAAGGGGAAGGAGCAAGGGAAGATGGAGAAGCAGACTCCCGGCTGAGTGTAGAGCCTGACGCAGGGCTGGATCTCAGGACCATGAGATCATGACCTGAGCCAGAATCAAGAGTCAAATTCTTAACTAGCTGAGTCACCTAGGTATCCCCTTGCATTCCTTCTTAATTTTAGGTGTACACCTAGTGAAAAACATAGTCATGTGCACATAAGCTGGATTTATGAGTCCTGTTATTTATAGGAAGATCGATTTTGTTCTTCATAAGGGAACCCAATTAATCAAAAATTTGAACTCAAGAGAAAGAATAAAGGAAAGATGTTTTCAATCATCTTTACACTTCCTAGCCATCTCCCCTCTTCTGTGTCATGATTGAAAGCCAAGTAAATAGAATCAGGATTTTCAAGAAGAAAAGTGCCTTTAATATCTGAATAACTTTACTTTTAATATATAAAGTAACCAACTGAGTAAATATATGAGGTGACAACTAAATGTGCCTATTTTTTTTTTTTCAGGAAATAGCTATACTATTGGAAGTTTCAGGATATAGGCACCATCTTCTAGTTCATATTTTTGTTGTTTTATACTTACTAGGTAAAGGAAGGCCTCAATGCTAAAATGATATTTACATCTTTCCTGGTTAATTTTTTTTTTTTTTTAAAGGCTGGGGGAGAAGGAGAAGCAGGCTCCCCGCAGAGCAGAGGAAGCCCCATATGGGACTCGATCCCAGGACTCTGGGACCATGACCCAAGCCAAAGGCAGTGGCTTAACCAGCTGAGCCACCCAGGTGCCCCTTTCCTGATTAATTTATATTGAATATTTATAGTATAACTTTCTTATAAGCTTGCATAGGTGCAAATGTATATATGTGTGTGTGTATATATGTATGTATACATACATATATACACACATGCACACATATGTATGTGTAACAAAAGGTATATCGATTGTTGCTTTTCTGCATTTCTTTGCTCTTGAGTTGAAATAGTTTCATATGCCTATTGGCTAAATCTAAGAAATGCATATATACCCTAAGGCCATAACCAAAGTTATTTCAATAACTTTTTTTTTCTGTAAGTTATTTAAGCTCTTTTAAATTTAATTGACAAAAGTCATTCATAACATCCCATTGTTATATTTCAAATTTCTTTAGTGTCTTATATTCCTGATGTCAGTAGGGTTTTGTTGCCCCAGTTTTGCAGTACAAATAAGAACTATAGTAGGCTATCTTTCTATTTCAGTCTTAGGGATACCAAGATAAATTCCTTCCTGCCATATCTCTGAAGGTTCTATCAATCTGGGTACTGCTTTATCCATGCATACAACTCATCACTGCCTTGTCTCTAGCAGTCAAGTGCTACTACCAGGATTCTCCTCTTCTGATAGCTGCTACTAATATTTAAATCAGGTTGCCCTTTTAATGGTAGCATCTCACATTTCCTGCTATGACTGAAATTTTCAAGGATTTGTGTACTTTCTCATCAATATATTTTTCATACTTTAGTAAAGAGAACATCTCCATGCTTTCCCAGTATTGAAGGAGTGGGAGAATGAGTCATACTTAATACATTTGCTTCAACACCTATTTTTTGAAGTCTGTGGATTCACATTTCTGCATTAGGCAAAGTTCTAACATCTTAATATTGCTTAATAGAAGCCACAGTTGGCTTCTATAATTTCCAGTGAACCAGTAAAGCACATAGTTAGAAGCCCTTCCAGGTATTTAAGCCAGAACACAGAACCCTGCTACTCTGGTAACTGGAAGTATATCTGATCTAACCTTATAGAGACATTTTGTTTAACTTGAATCCCAAAGATTTCTCCACTGGATTTTAGATAACATTGCAACGAATGGCTAAATGTTAATTATCAGTAGTACTGGCAACATGTCCTCTATTATGCATTTTCTATTTTTAAATGTGTTCCTTTTGAATCAAAATCACACTAAGGTTATTTAGGAGATTTGTGACCTAAAGCTTAGTGAGGTGGTAGCAAGGGATAAATCTAGTTCTCTAGCTATTGGAGCTAAGGTAGAGACATGCTTTGATATTTCCTGCGTGCACCTCACGGTTATCTCTAGATCCTCACCATCTCTAATTCTTGGGTTTTGCATTTGCATTTATAACCCGATTCTCCATTTTGATCCAGATCCTCCATTTGGTGCTTCAGATTTTTGCCTTTTCTTCTTTTCTCCGGGATAGAACTGGTAGATCTCCATACTGTTGTTGTTGTTTTTTTCCCTGATTGGGAGAAGAAGAGTATTGGATTAGAGATTCACGTGAATATGCACTTTTGACATCAGGCGCTCAGAAATAGTTCTTTCTTGGCAGGTTGAGTTTGCCAGCAGTCCCTTCATTAACTTAGTTTTAATGTCAAATCTATAATTCAGCCGAGATGGATTTGCTTGACTCTTATTCTAAAATAGCAACTTGGTTAGTGTCCTTACAATCCTAAACTAGAAGTATTTTCTATGCTAGAAATAATCTTTAGTTTGGGTACCACCCATTGGGCAAAGTCAGAAGTTTTCTTCATACATTAAAATCTTAATAGAAGCCAGTGTTTCCAAATAGTACTGATCAATATGGCCAACCAACCAGTACAAATTGATTAATAAATAATCCCTTAAAATATGTATAATGTATTTAAAACAGCTTTTAAAAGGTTTACTTAATCCCAGTATTTCAGGAAATTAGTTGTTATACAGACCAAATATATAGAATTACCATCTTTTTAAGAAAAAAAATAGAAATAGCTTTATGCCTTTGAATAATAACAAAAGCACTATCCATAGTGATCATAATTCTATATAGATGTTGTTTTGGATACAGTTCTCTTTGTCATACGACTTTCTTCTAAGGATGCTTAGATCCCGAGCTCTTTCTTCCCATGCTTAGAGTAAGCAGGAAGCATTCAGATACTATCCTGAGAAGAGGCTCTTAACTGATGTTCACTAATAACTTAAATTTGAAAGATGAGTCTGGGAGTGAATGAGCTTTTTTGAATATGGTACCTCTTCATCCAGAGACCTATAAACTGATAGAAACAAGTGATGTGTCCTGACACACAAGTATAATGGTGAGATGATAATAGTAATGTGATCTGTATACAAAACCGTATAGCAATTACACAAGGCATACTTGCAAAGACACCTGAACTTCTACAGTGCATACTCATATGCATCTCTTATAAAGGTAAAGAATAAGGCTCAACAAGAGAAAGGAAGCTCAGGCAGGCAGAGAGGTCCCAGTGCAGCTTGTAGAGCCCTTTGTTGGCTATAGAAAATATCCTTTGCCTTTGAACTGCCAAGATGCATCTATACATTTGTCATAGGAGCCAAAGGCTCAAGTGTACTGAGAAATCTTTTATAACCTACTGGTAAGATAGCTAAAACCTGCTCTAAAACCAGTTAAACCCAGATGTTAAGGATGTATTTTCAATAGTAAAGTTGACAACCCATGCCCTCCATGACAGGGAATTTTTAAATTTCAAGTAATGTGCCATAAGCCATTCTCTAGTAAGTTTCTTCCCTGTGTTGACCAAAGGTAAATACCAGAGTTCCAGACTTTTGGGATATTACTATAGAGCTATCAGAGACCAGATACATGTGAACTCTATACACTTTGATTCCAACAGAGAACAGTAGGAACAGTGTAGCCACTGGTCCCCCAGGGCAAATGTATCCAAGCCCTTTCTGAGAAAGGGTCTGGTTCTGCTTCCTGAGAACTCTTCCCCATGACACTGTTCTCTCTCAACATAGTCTCAGTTCTCTCAGAACCTTATCTTCTGAAATAGACTTTTTTCCCCCCTATCAAAAATGCAGCAGTTAAGTAGCTTTCTTACCCTATAAAAAGTTAAGAATCCAGGTGTTTTGGTAATTTGAGCCATCACAATTCCTCTTAGCCCAATAATGGCCTATTTTGTTTTTTTTCTGATGCAACGTCCATACAATGTTTGTGGAATTTCCATGTAACAGAAATGTCATCACTTCTTGTGACAAAGGTCATACTCACAATTCTTTCCCAGACTTTTCTCACTTTTGAGTGGTTTGTCAGATTGCCACAAAACACTCCATATAAGATTCTTTGAGCATCTTTTGTCTAGGTTTTCTTTTTTTTTTTTTTTTTTTTTTCCTTGGACCTGTTCTACTAAGCCCTGGCTTAAATCTTTCAGAACTCTTAAGGGTCTTCCAACCATACTGTTGATTTTATCTTTGACTCCAGGCCTTTTTCACTTTGAGCATATTTTACGAACTGAGAAGACTGGTGGTGACTTGCATCCCAATTTTACTTTTCGAGCCTAGCAAAGCCTGTCTCTGTATTGCTTGAAAGCTGACAGCTTCCTTCTTTACCTCCTCCTTCTTGCTGGTATTTCTCATTCACAGTTAATTAAACCAAACAGTTAACTTGCAGCATTTGATCTGGTGATCTCCGTAGCTAGATGCGAATAGTCCTTGGATACACTGGTTGTTTTCCAAGTCACCACACAGGAGAGTTTGGCTATTAAAATTTCCACTATTATCTAGCATGAGGAAGCATAAACGGGAAAAGCATTGAGAAAGCTATTAGCAAAGGCTGATAGCAAGCCAATGATTACCAGAGGCTGAAAAAACAGTGATGTGAGTAATTGTGACAACAGACTAGAAAATGGAATATCTGCCATCTTCTCTCAAAAGAAATGCCACAGGTTTTATTATTTATTTATTTATTTATTTTTAATGGCAGCATCCCACTACCAGGAACCAATTTCTCTATGAGTTACCAATTGCTGAGGCATCAAACATCCTAAATTTGAGTAGCTTAACACTATGGCCATTTATTAAGATTGCAGTTCCCATTATTGTGTTACTCTGGTATGGACCAAGTTCAGCAGATCTGAGCTGGTTTTTATTGTGTTTCTCTTGGGAGTTGGCAGATTGGCTGGAAATGGCTTGTTTCAGGTGGTCTCACTCTCAATTGTAGAGGTTGGGTGGGATGACAAAAGAAATTACCCTCGTGCTACTCATCACCCAGCATACCCGTTCACGTATCTTCACATGATAAATGGATTCCAAAAGCAACAAGAGAGAAATATGCAAGTTTTGGGAGACCTAAATTAAGAGCTTGTTTAAAGTTATTTCTACTGCATCCTAATGGTCAAAACAAGTCACAAGGCTGGTCAAGGGTGGGGATTTCACATCCTTATCTTTGTGGGAGGACCTGAAACTTGTTGTGGCCATTTTTTCAGTAACGTCATTGCCTACTGTAAAGTACAGGAACTTTAGCCTTTGCCTAAACTGACATTTCTGAAATGGTCTTGAAACCTGGAATCAACTTGTGTTTTGATTTACACATGCCTGTCCCTTGATAAGTAACGTCCTGAAGTTTTTGTTATAATCAATATCTCCAATTTCATTATAAAGGAAAAAAAAAAAAGAGTAATGATTAGTCCAGCACAAAATAGTGTCCTTCACAAAGAAATATTAGAGAAAACTAATTAGGCTCTGCTGGTTCTAATTAGCAGATAAATTCTACTATGACAGGATTTTAACAACAAAATAGGAAGAGCAAAAGCACGTTAAAACCTTGTTAAAGAAAATATAGCTGCCCCAAAGAAAACCAATAAATTATTAGATTAAGATATTTTGGTGTCATCTACCCACATTTAATTTTGTCTGTTTTGTGTTGAGTTAATCACCAAACAAAAATGCACTACTTAATAAAGCCAATTATATACAAGTAGACTTTGAGTAATTTTCTGAAAAGTGCAACATTTGAGAAAGTGTTGACTATAAAGGTAAAGAAAGGTTTCTAGACTTGGCTTATCTGTTTTCAGGATCAACACATTAGTTATACCTATAATTTCTTGATTATAAAGTACATTTGTCCACTTAAATAATGTAATAAATAAGGAAATAAATGTCAAAGTGTTATTGAAAACATTCTTTGAGTTGAACCATATATTAGAAATTAATTTATGTAGGCTTTGCTGCTACTCCAAGCTAATTACCAGTGTCATTTCCATAATTATGCACCATATTCATTTCACAGAGCAACACTTAGGATGGAAATAACATAATTTAGCATACCCACTTCAGTAAACTGTAGAGTTGAAAATATGCACGAATAAATTTTAAGGTATATGGGTTTGTGGAACATCAGTGTCACAGAATGTCTGGGAAATAAACATTAATATCATCGAATTAGTTATTTTAAACAACCTTGAGCTCATGACTTTGCATAAGCCTTTATTTAAATTCAAAACAGTTAAATATGATTAATGCAAATTCCTCTACTCTGAAATCTGTGATTAGGCAGATACAAACTGGGTTTAATTTTACCCTATCAAGGAGATATTGATTTAAATATAAGTACTATGGTTTGTAATTCATGACATATGCTAACTTTCTTGATAAAACAAACTTTTAAAAACATTTTTTAAGCTTAAAAACTGACTTCTTCATGTAACAAGAAGAAATGAAATAGTGTATTTATCATATTCTATGGTAATTAACATGATTATTCACAAACATTTCTTGAGTTTGTATGCATGATATTATTAATCCACAAATAATCCTGTGACAAAGGGATGAATATCATTATTTCACAAATAACAAAGTCAAGTGTTAGAGAGGTTGTTTGATATCTGGAGATATCAGAGAGAGTAGGTGCTAAACAGGGACACTATCCTGTGCTTCTGGGCCTATCTTGGTCCACATCTGGTATACTCCCAAGACATCACTTTGACATACTCTTGACATTTCACTGAGCATTTTAGATGTTTTCTGAAAAGAATGCACATTGATTGCTATTTTAAGTTAATATGAATCAAGAGCTTGGCAGAGACTCAGAGGAAAGACACAATGATTGTAAATACAATGAGAATTAATGTTTGGTAATAACCAACTCCCTTCTCTGCTTCCAGCTCGCCACCTCTGCCATTCATTTTTTGCTTCACTGTTTTGCTCGAGTCCTCTTAGCTGATCATAACCAATCAGACCCCACTTTACGTTTTCTAATTTCCTATGCCCTGGATCAACCCACCATGTTGATTCTGCAATGCCTATTGATTGGCCTACCAACACTTAATGGCTGCATAAGCCAACTCATAATCTACTGTGAGACTTCAGGAGTTTTGCAAAAACGTACAACACAGATTTTTTTTCCCATCCTCTTTGCAGTATCTTAAGATATATTTCAACCTAACTTAAATTTAGAAAAAGCCTTTTAAACTAAATTTAGCTTTCTAGTAATGACACAAATTTTCCTAATTAGTATATAGCTGGCATTGTCTCATTTGAATAATTTCAGTTCATTTGTATCTACTCATTCACTCAGTTTGTATCTTATTTCATTGAAAATTGGGAAATGTGAAAGTGATCTCTTTTGAAAACGGATATATAAAATTAGCTTTTAAATACATAATACATTGGGGAATGTGCTTTATATAAATTAATGTAAAATAATATCATATACTGACGGTCTTTAGAAGACTCAATTTAGGGCGCCTGGGTGGCTCAGTGGGCTAAGCCGCTGCCTTCGGCTCAGGTCATGATCTCGGGGTCCTGAGATCGAGTCCCGCATTGGGCTCTCTGCTCAGTAAGGAGCCTGCTTCCCTCTCTCTCTCTCTCTCTGCCTGCGTCTCCATCTACTTGTGATTTCTCTCTGTCAAATAAATAAATAAAATCTTTTAAAAAAAAAAAGAAGACTCAATTTATATCCTAAACCTATATCATCTAGCACAAACCACCAGAAAAACATTTTTCTTCTCCTTTTAGCCTATTCCCATTGGCCATATATATGCCTAACCTACTGTACTTTGCTAACCACATGGTTCTGTCACCATTTGTTGAATTTTGTTTATTAACTCATTCAACAAATTTTAATATGTGGAATTTCCCAGGATAATACATGTCCTGTGGGCTATGCTCTAAAAGTTCATCTACTTTTTGTATTTTCCCAAAGCAAAATGATTCTGTACTTTTTTTAAAGATGAAAAGACAATGTGTCAGTGTTTTTGAATATTAAACAACTGTTTCTGAATCCTCCCTATATGTCATCTGCTAATAACACTTAATTCTCCCCACAACCTTGTGACAATATACTATGAAATATAGGATAGTACATTCATATATTTACATGGTTAATTTATTCATTTAGTTGAAAACTTGCTACTCATTATGGGGAAAGGTGATCCGAACTGGTAACCATGGATCCATATGAAAAGCTGTTAGAATCAACTCACAGCATGGTCAGTGGTTAGTGATAATAAAATTTTAGCACTGCAATTATTTTCATTTCTACCACCATTTTATTTCTAGTTAGTATAGATTATAATTAGTCTCATTTCTCAAGTGATGCTCGAGTTTTATAGTTCAAGCAATACAAATAAAATATTAATAATTAAGTCCCACAGAAACACGGGAACTTTTTTCTTCTTATTAAAGCAAGGCTGAAATAATAACCCAGTTTGTAGGACCAAACAGAATTGTACCTGGCCTTCTCTAATGAATGTTAAAGTTGAATGGAAATTATTTGTAATTAATCAAGTTCCATATATGAATCCCTGCATTTTTTTACTTCTTTTTGTTTAAAATCATGTCATTGTAGACTTCTTAGAATTAGAAGTAGAATTCTTAGACAGTTTGAGTTGGAAAGATGAAGATTAATTATTGAAATATGTGACTTTGCTGTGACTTTTTGAAATTTATCTAAGTAAACACCAGATTTGAGAGATTTAAGTGATAAAGGCTTAGTGGTAGAACAGTAAGGTTATGAAGAATTGAATTCAGAGAATAAGCATCCTTCCTCCATTTCTCGCCAGTGCTATAACCTAGACCATATATTGTAAATTTACAGTGTAAGGATTTAAGGCAGGCATATTTATTTCAACAACTAGATATTATTAACACAGTACCTCCAAAGGTCTAAGTTCTTGTACTTCTTTGACCTCGTTTATATCAGCCAGTCATTATCAAAGGCATTTGCTGAGACTAGTCAATATTGTTTGAAGTCAGATAAATTCTATAGGTAGGGAACTTGGATTGTGTGGGTGTAGATGAAGAATGGTTCAGTGAGTTGTCCATTATCAAAATGTCCAAGGTTAAGTGGAGAATTAAACTGACCAAGGCCTGCAATCTAAGTTCCTAGCCAGGGAGAGGGGCAGGTAACTCTCTTTAACAGCAAATTCTTTTATCTATAATTACTTACCTCTTTTAACTTTTCTAACATCTGCCAGCATGAGCCTCCTGCTTTTATAAATGACTGCACTATTAGACGGATTGCAGGGTTTTTTTTTTTTTTTTCCAGCTTTTTCAGTGAGTCCTTTAGAAGAGAATTAGAAAAGTCCTTTCCTGATTTTTCTCCCTGAACTCCCACTGTTTCATGAATTGTAATCAAAGTGGTAATGTGAAAAAGTGACAAATTTGGATAATACCTCTCCATCCCCAAATTTTACAACAATACTCTACTTATCAGTGCTAACAGTAGCAAAAAAATAAGCTATTTGACAGAATACAAGAACTGCATTAAGTTTATGTGTTGTGTTAAGAATTGCAATCTTGAGCTTTGTAAATTAAAAAAAAAAGAAAGACAGCATTGCACATCTGTGCCCAATTTTTTGAATGTCAAGTTATTTGATGAATTTTCTGAACTATCTGCAAAAAAAAAAACACAACAATTTGAGTGGTTTGCCTTTGGGGGTTAATGTAGAGCATGAAATCAGGCATAATACTTGGCTTGCTAAAATGTAACACAGAGGCCGCTGGGGGCTAAAGAAGGCGTCTGAGAAGGGAGTTGGCCTCCTCTGGAAGGCTGAGGCCTGCCTGGAAGGCTGAGTGAGGGGAGTTGCCTTCCCCCAGGCTTTCTTAACCAAACAGCCACCCTGTGGTCTGGGAGATCTCTGCATTGTCCCTTAGGCTATGTTTAGTAGACCATGCAGATGAGCGTATTTTATATTTCCCATAAATAGATCCTCTTAGTTTCTTTAAGACCCCTTGTCACATATCACATGCTTGAGAAACAGTGGACTAATGAAAGTGGGACCAAAGAGGCTCCTGGGTGGCTCAGTGGGTTAAAGCCTCTGCTGTTGGCTCAGGTCATGATCTCAGGGTCCTGGATTCGAGCCCTGCATCGGGCTCTCTGCTCGGCAGTGAGCCTGTTTCCCCCTCTCCCCCTCTCTACTTGTGATCTATGTCTGTCAAATAAATAAATAAAATTAAAAAAAAAAGTGGGACCAAAGGTGCTCCTGGGTGGCTCAGTCGTTAAGCATCTGTCTTTGGCTCAGGTCATGGTCTCAAGGTCCTAGAAACAAGTCCAGGTTCCAGCTCTCTGCTGGGTGGGAAGCCTACTTATTCTCCCTCTTCCTATTCCCCTACTGGTGTTCCCTCTCTCTTTGTGGCTCTCTATCAAATAAGAAAGATTTTAAAAAGAAGAAAAAGCGGGAGAAAGGAAGACTAAAGGGTCCTCCTCTCTAAGCCTTGACCTCTTTGCCTTCTCTCTTTCACAGCAAGGTTTGGAGTAATCTTCTCATCCATCAGTCGGTACAGGGATTGCTGGCCATTCCTGGCTTTTGCCCTCTAATTTTGCCAAGTTTAAGTTCCTGGAAGGCATATAAAACATATATATGCATTAGAAATATTTAGATTATTATGTGGGGTTTAAAAACATTACAGTGTATTGTAAATATCACAAGTTTAACTTTATCTACTTAAGCATCCATCTCTTGGATAGATTATCAGTCTAGATTTAAAGTATTTATAATGCAATTTAGAGATGAAGTGGACTCCAAGGATAAATTGTAAGTAGGAAGTAAATTAGGGATTTAACTGGAGAAAATACAAGTAACATACCATATAAAGAAGAAGTAAAGGAAAATACAAATGACAAAGGCAATATTGCTAATGATTAAAGCAATGACTCGCGACCCATGGCCTGGGATTGAATCACAATGTCACAACTGGTGTCTATGTGACTTGGGAAAATTTGGAAGCTGTTTTTTTATAAAGTCTCATAGCTTAGAGTGAGACTTAAATAATACACACAAAGAAAATATACAACAATATATAGAGAAATTAATCTATACAAGCTTATAACAGTGCCTATCATATAATGAAAGCAATATGTTTTTTATTTTAAAATATGCAGGTAATAAAACATCAATGGCTACTATAGATGATTTTATTTTTTAAAGATTTTACTTATTTATTTGAGAGAGAGGGAGAGCACAAGCAGATGGGATGGGCAGAAGTAAATAGAAGCAGGCTTCTTGCTGAGCAGAAAGGGCCTGATGTGGGACTAAATTCCAGGAGCCTGAGATCATGACCTGAGCCAAAGGTAGACTCTTAACTCACTGAGCCACCCAGGCACCCTTAGATAATTTTAAATATAGCCCAGCTCTCTAGTAATAGAAGTAGAGAGATATAAAAAAAATTTTAACAGTCCATGTGAAATTCTGTTTTATCGTGTGGAATTCCTAGCCCACAGAATTGTTGCCGGAATTGTTGCAGAATTGTTGCAAGACCATAATTCTTGCAACAGTTATGGTCTGGCATATATTTGGTATTTGCTACTTATTAATGCTACCATTTTATTATATGATCTCATTATTATAAATAAATACAATAAAAAAATCGAGGTTATCAAGGCTTGTTTTTGTTTCTGTTTTTACTTGTCGTGGGGTTTTTAGGGCTAATTTATGGCACAAATTTTTCTTGTGGTGATTATGAAAATGATACAAAAATGGCAAGAACATTTTTTTTTCTAAAAACACATAGGGTATTGCCCAAGTGTCTTTTCACAAAGGTCAAAGTAACCATGCTGAAATGCAATACCATACATACAATTCTAAAAAGATTTAAGTTAATATGTGACAATATATTCAAGACCTAATGTGCCTTGGGGCGCCTGGGTGGCTCAGTGGTTTGGGCTGCTGCCTTTGGCTCGGGTCATGATCTCAGGGTCCTGGGATTGAGCCCCGCATCGGGCTCCCTGCTCCGCAGGAAGCCTGCTTCCCTCTCTCTCTCTCTCTCTCTGCCTGCCTCTCTGCCTACTTGTGATCTCCGTCTTTCAAATAAATAAATAAAATTTAAAAAAAAAAAAAAAAACCTAATGTGCCTTACTTCTGGGTGACTTGCATGTCTTTTTCTAAGCAATTTTTTACAAATTTTATTTATTTGAGATTAAGTTAGAGAGAGAGAGAGAGCACAATGTGGGGAGTGGACAGGGAGAAGGAGAAGCAGACTCCCCACTGAGCAGGGAACCCTGATGTGGGGCTTGATCCCAGGATACTGAGATCATGACCTGAGCCCAAGGCAGGTGCTTAGTCAGCTGAGCCACCTACAAGCCCCTAAGCAATTTTAGATATCATTTCTCTCAGGAATTCTTAGACAACAGCCTATTTAGCAGACAATTTAAAATTGATTTTGTAGTAAGAGTTCAAAGTCCTGGGATTCTTTGTTAATCAGTGATCATAGATAACTATAGAAAACTTAGAATGCTAGGGTATATGTATGTGAGTACCTTTAAGTGTTGTTCTTTAAATCTGAGGTATCTAACAAAAAAATCTAAGGTATCTAACAAAAGCTCATGAATAGGTCATGAGCTTTCTTATCTTCATGTAAATATGATTCAAGAAGCAACATCTTCTCTCTGTATCCACGTGAATAAAGTCAGCATTTTTCTTCAAGAAAAATGTCATGATTCATGTCAATAAAAATGAAAATATTCATATAGTTCCCAAAGTTTACATGCCAGCCAAGATAATTTCTGTTTGGGCCTTTTTCATGCTAGTTTTTATTAGTTCTCTACTTTTATCATAGTAGACTTTTAATAATGCAATATTTAGATATAAAGTTTTGAGAAAGAACTTCCTAGTCAATTGCACCAGTCCTAAAATGTATTGATTGAAATTGAGTTCCATGACAACTTAGAAAACAAAACAAAGCAATCTTACTATGTAAGGTGATCTAATTTGATTCGCATATGAAGTATATTTTTAAAGTTAATTTCTTATGCTTTATCTACAGTTCCGTAATTCCTTCCCCAGTATTCTGGATGGCAGTTATTTTTATTTGAGAAGTCCTGTGGTTCATGAAGGTGAAAGCATACATTATTTATGGGATCCAAAGTGATTTTAAATAATATGGATAGAAGAGAGAGAGATTGGTAGGGGTGTGGCATATCTCTCTTTTCTCCACTAAAATATTTATTTGTTTTCTCAGAACTGAGTTGAAGATCAGTTGCTCTATTATCCCTGAAACTAAAAGCGTTATTGAAATTCAGGATTGAGCTATGTGTTATTAGCCAGCATTTTATATTGAGTTAGTATAGATTAGGTAGTAACTAGTTTCTGCCCACAGAGTCAAAAGCCAATGAAAAATCAATAAAAGTTTCAACTGCTTGTATTATTCTTGATGAAATTCCCCAGAAGTTGAGTGTACAGCATAGATAAATACTTGAGTTGTGTGTCTAAAGCCCACTAGATTTTACTATAAAAATGATAGCATAAACTTTCTGAGTTTTAAAAAGGAAACTGGCACTATGTTTGGTGGACTTTCTTAAAAACTAAAATGGTTCTTGAGTATCTGCACAATAACCCTTTTGAAACAAAAATCAGCGTGGGCTATGCTTTGAGGTTTTTTCTTTGAGAATATAGCTGTAGAACTAAAAAAAAGAAAGAAAACAACTTTAACGATATTTGATATATAAACTTAGCAACAATCTTGGTATTCATGCCTGAAAGTAAAAGGACTGGTAAGAAAAATTGTAACTTAGAATTCATATTTTAAAAGTGATCTCTGAAAACTCTGAAAAAAATCTCATTATTTTGAAGATTTTATTTCTTTATTTGACAGAGAGAGACACAGCAAGAGAGGGAACATAAGCAGGGGGAGTGGGAGAGGGAGAATCAGGCTTCCTGCTAGGCTTCCTGATGAGATGAGCAGGAAGCCTGATGTGGGGTTTGAACCTAGGACCCTGAGATCATGACCTGAGCCTAAGGCAGAGGCTTAACAACTGAGCCATCCAGGCTCCACCAGAAATCTTACTTTTAAGATGCTATCTTGAAGGAAGGAACTGTGAAGAAACCTTTATAGCAAGTTGAGTAGGGGAAGAAAACATAGAGTTAGAAAATACATGTGATAATGTCAAAAAAAAAAAAAATCAAAAGGTAGGCACTTTAAAAAGTTGGGGTAAAAAATGATTAGGATATGTTAATGGGTAACATGGAAATCATTATCTGAAGCAGGAATAGAAAGCTGTTGCTTATTTAGCAGGAGATACCATGAAAGAACAAGGCAAAGTGTGCTGTCATTTGGTATGCTCTGGCATAGGATTTACGTGTATAGCCCAGAGATTCTATTATTTAAAATTATATAATTGTGCTTATCCATTTGGATTTACTTTTTTACTTTTATGCGATTTTTTTCTCATTTTAACAGAGACAACTATTTGCTTTAGGGGGCCTCCCGATTCTTACAAAGAGAATTCAAAGGTTAAAGAGAAGATGAGTGCTCAGCTTTGTGCATCAAAAATAAAATTTCTGAGCCTACAGAATCAGGCTTTGTCTGGGGAAAGCAATCTAATAATTCCCAATACTTTAACGTGACAAATCAAGAGGGAAAGTTGGCCAATTCAGGAATTACATGATTAATATAATTAATAAATTAGAAAGAAAGTAGTCTATGTCATAAAGGGAACCCCAAAAGAAAGGAAGATTATCTAAACTTTTCTACTTTAATTCAAAGGGAAAGTAAGGAGATTGTATTATATGTGGTGGAAACAATTTCTAGGCTGTGTGTTAGGAGCCCTGAGTTCTAATTTTTAATTGATGTATATGAGCCTTGGGCCATTGGTTTTCAGAGTATAGTCCACAGACCCCCAAAGGGTCCCTGAGACTTTTTCAGAGTGTATGCAAGGATTTTGTTTTGTTTTGTCTTTAAAAAAAAAACAAAAACACAAAACTAAGAAGTTATTTGCTTTGTTCATTATCCTGTTATTTTCACTCATGGTGCTAAGGCAGTGCTGGGTAAAACTGTGTGCCTTAGCAAGAATCATAATGTGACACCAAATCATATTCATAATCATGTGTTTTCTTCACCACCACACATTCAGTCAATTCAACTGCCATTAATCAGGAAGCTTTTATATATTAACTCTTCCTACCTTTCTATTAATATTGTTCAATTATCTTAAGGACAATTTATGTTATTTACTAATAAAGACAATGGGTAATAGTATTTCAGTAGGTACTGAATTCAAATAGTAAGTGAATCATTTTTTAAAAAATATTTTATTTATTTATTTGACAGAAGAGTGACAGAGGGAACAGAAGCAGGGGGACTGGGAGAGGGAGAAACAGGCTTCCCACTGAGCAGGGAGCCCGGAGCAGGGCTTGACCGACCGGAAGGCAGAGGCCCAGCAACTGAGCCACCCTGGTACCCCAAATGAATCATTTTTATAAATCAGGTTTTAGTCATATTTTAGAGGTTTTCAATTATTTGAAAAGATGAATTTTTTTAAAATATTTAATTTATTTATTTGACAGACAGAGATCACAAGTAGGCAGAGAGGCAGACAGAGAGAGAGGGGGAAGCAGGCTCCCCGCTGAGCAGAGAGCCCGATGTGGGGCTCGATCCCAGGACCCTGGTCATGACCTGAGCCGAAGACAGAAGCTTTAACCCACTGAGCCACCCAGGTGCCCCAAGATGAATTTTTTTAAAGAAATATTTATTTTTATTATTATTAACAAAAATGTATTGTTTGTTTTGGGGGTATGAGTCTTGTCTGATCTCAGAAACTAAGCAAGGTTGCGCCTGGTTAGTACTTGGGTGGGAGATAAAATTATTTTTTAAAATTATTTTAAATATTTGTCCAAAAGCTAAAGTAAAAATTTTAAGTCAACTTTGTTGAGAAGATGCTACTTATAGCATATGCAATATATAAAATATATTCACTTTACATGCAAGCCGTATTTCAATTAAATAATTATGCAAATAAGGTCAGCCCATAGCTTTAGGATATTGTAAATATTCAAATTAACAAAATATAATAGTGGCTAACTAATTTTATTTAGTATAAATATTTAATACTTTCCTTCAAGTATGAATTTAATTAAAAAAATCACCCCCAAAATAGATTAGTATAGAACAAGTCTTGGGGCACATGGATGGCTCAGTTGGTTAAGCAGCTGCCTTCAGCTCGGGTCATGATTCCAGGGTCCTGGGATCAAGCCCCACATTGGGCTTCCCGCTCAGTGGAGAGCCTGCTTCTCCTGTTCCCTCTGCCTGGTGCTCTGCCTACTTGTGCTCTCTATCTCTCTAATAAAAAAAATAAATAAATAAAAAATAAAAAAAAATCTTTAAAAAAAAAGTCTTGAATATGCTTGCATAAAGTGTAGATAACACTAATCTTACAGATACATAAAATCACCTGTCCTGTTCAGTAGTTCATTGGAAATAAAAAGTAATCTCAAAGAACCTCAGCTGCTAGACTTTTTGAATGTGAACTTCATCAAGTTCTTTATAGTATCTCTAAATGCTTATTCAGAGAGAAAAAAAATGTATAAATTCACTTAAAATTCACACATGCTGTGATACACTCATATTTTTAAATGAGACCCAAGATTTGGGATTATATGTTAAAATATTTCAAAAATAATTTCTCCAGATATTCTCTAGTAGGTAATATGCCTGGCTTATGCATTTTTATCCTTAGTTTGAGGGTTACAAGAAGGCTAGTTAACTTTTAATTGTTGAATGGAATGTATGGAATATATGTATATAAACATATGCATACTTTCTTATACTTAATCATAAAATTCAAAATGTATTCCAATTTTAGGAATCTTAAGAAAAAATGAACTCATAGATACAGAGGAACAGACTGATGGTTTACAGAAGTGGGAGTTGAGATGGGTGGTCAAAATTAGTAAAGGTGGTCACATGAACAAACTTTGAGTTTTAAGGTAAGTAAATTCTAGGTATGTAAGGTACAGCATGGTGACTGCTGTTAATAATACTGTATTGTATATTTGAAAGTTGGTAGGAGAGGAGATCTTTCTTCAGTGTCATTTTTTTTCTTCCAATTTTATTTTATTAACATATAATGTATAATTTGTTTCAGGGGCACAGGCCTGTGATTCATCGATCTTACACAATTCACAGCACTCACCATAATACATACCCTCCCCAGTGTCCACCACTCAGCCACCACATTGCACCCACTCCCCCTCCCTTCCAGCAACCCTCAGTTTGTTTCCTGAGATTAGGAGTCTTATAGTTTTTCTCCCTCTCTGGTTTTATCTTGTTTCATTTTTCCCTCCCTTCCCCTATGATCCTCTGTCTTGCTTCTCAAATTCCTTATATCAATGAGATCATATGATAATTGCCTTTCTTGGATTGAGTTATTTCACTTAGCATAATACCCTCTAGTCCTATCCACGTCATTGCAAATGGCAAGATGTGGGGGTTTTGATGGCGCATAGTATTCTATTGCATGTATGTGTATGTATAATGTGTGTGTATGTATATATGCGTATATGTATATGTGTGTATGTATATGTATATATATGTATATGTATATGTATGTGTGTATATGTATATATGTGTATCTCTATATAGATATATAGATATATATCTTCTTTATCCATTTATCTGTTAATGAACATCTAGGCCTTTTCCATAGTTTGGATATTTGTGAACATTGGTGTCATAAACACATGCCCCTTTGGATCATTACATTTGTATCTTTAGGTTAAATACCCATAATGTGATTGCTGGGTCATAGGGTAGCTCTATTTTCAACTTTTTGAGGAAACTCCATATTGTCTTCCAGAGTGGCTGCACCAGCTTGCATTTCTACCAAGAGTGTAGGAGGGTTCCCCTTTTTCCATATCCTTGCCAACACCTATTGTTTCCTGACTGTTAATTTTAGCCATTCTGACTGGTGTGAGGTGGTATCTCACTGTGCTTTTGATTTGTATTTCCTTGATGCCCAGTGATGTGGAGCTCTTTTTCATGTGTTTGTAGGCCATTTGGTTGTCTTCTGCCCATTTCTTAATCAGATTATTTGTTCTTTGAGAGTTGAGTTTGATGAGTTCTTTATAGATTTTGGACACTAGCTCTTTATTTAATAAGTCATTTGCAAATATCTTCTCTCCTTCTATCAGCTGTCTTTCCATTTTATTGACTGTTTCCTTTTCTGTGCAAAAACTTTTGATCTTGATGAAGTCCCCATAGTTTATTTTTGCCCTTGCTTCCCTTGCCTTTGATGATATTTCTAGGAAGAAATTGCTGTGACTGAGGTGGAAGAGGTTGCTGTCTGTGTTCTCTTCAAGGATTCTGAAGGATTCCTGTCTCACATTGAGGTCTTTCATCCATTTTGAGTCTATTTTTGTGTGTGGTGTGGTGTAAGGAAATGGTCCAATTTCATTCTTCTGCATGTGGCTGTCCAATTTTCCCAATGCCATTTGTTGAAGTGACTTTTTTCCATTGAGCATTCTTAAATTCCAGTTAGTTAACATATATTGTAATATTAGTTTCACATGTACAATATAGTGATCCAACAATTCTGTGCATTACTCAGTGCTCATCATGATAAGTGTACTCTTTAGTCCTCATCACCAATTTCACCCATATCCCCACTCACCTCCCCTCTAGTAACCATCAGTTTATTCTCTGTAATTAAGTCTGTTTCTTGGTTTGTCTGTGTCTTTCCCCCCAACTTGGCTCATTCGTTTTGTTTCTTAAGTTCTACATATGAGTGAAATCATATGTGAAATCATATGGTATTTGTCTTTGTCTGACTGACTTATTTTACTTAGCATTATACACTCTAGCTCCATTCATGTTGCTGCAAATACCAAGATTTCATTCCTCTTTATAGCTGAATAATGAATAATGTTTTACACATACACACACACACCTCACCTTTTGGTACATATACAACAATTAAGCAACTTCCATAATTTGGCTATTGTAAATAATGGTGCTATAACATAGGGGTTCATGTGTCCCTTTGAATTACTACTTTTGTATTTTTTGTGTAAATACCCAGTAGTGCAATTACTGGATTATAGGGTAGTTCTATTTTTAACTTTTTGAGGAAGATCCATAGTGTTTTCCATAGTGCCTGCACCAACTGTATTCCCACCGACAGTGCAAGAGGCTTCCTTTTCTACCACATCCTGCTAACACTTGATATCTTCTGTTTCTGGTTTTAGCCATTCTGACAGGAATGTGGTGATACCTCATAGTATCGATTCGCATTTCCTGAAGGGTGAGTGCTGTCGAGCATCTTTCATGTGTCTGTTAGCCATCTGTGTCTTTGGAGAAATGTCCATGCAAGTCTTCTGACTTTTTTAACTAGATTGTTTGAATTTTTTTTGTGTGTTGAGTTGTATAAGTTCTTTATATATTTTGAATACTAACCTATGTCATTTGTAAATATCTTCTCCCACTTAGTAGGTTATCTTGTAATTTTGTCGTTGTTGCGTTTGCTAGGCAAAAGGTTATTTTGATATAGTCTGAATAATTTATTTTTGTTTTGTTTCCCTTGCCTCAGCTACCCATCTAGAAAAAATGTTACTATGGCCAAAGTCAGAGAAATTATTGCATGTGCTCTCTTCTAGGATTTTTATGGTTTCAGCTCTTACCTTTAGGTCTTTAATCCATTTTGAGTTTATTTCATTATGGTGTCAGAAAGGGGTCCAGTTTCATTCTTTTGCATGTAGTTATCCAGTTTTCCCAATACCATTTGTGGAGGAGACTGTATTTTTCCCATTGCATATTCTTTCCATATTTGTTGACGATTAGCTGATATAATTGTGCTTTTATTTCTGGGTTTTCTATTCTTGTTCTATTGGTCTATGTGTCTGTTTTTGTGCCAGCATCATCCTATTTTGATTACTATTGCTTTGTAATATAATTTGAAGTCTGGAATTGTGATACCTCCAGTTTTGTTGTTCTTTTTCGAGATTGTTTTGACTATTCAGTGGCTTTTGTGCTTCTTTATGAATTTTAGGATTATTTGTTCTCATCCTGTGAAAAATACTCTTGATATTTTGATAGAGATTGTAATTAATCTGTAGATGACTTTGGGTAGTATAGATATTTTAACAATATTTATCCTTCCAACTCATGAATGTGAAATTTCTGTTTCTTTGTGTCATCTTCAATATTTTTCATCAATGTTTTATAGTTTTCGGGGGAGATCTTTCACCTATTTGGCTAAGTTTATTCCCAAATATTTTATATTTTTTGGCCCAGTTGTAAATGGGATTGTTTTCTTAATTTCTTAAAGTATATCTTAAAATTTCTCATCACAAGAGGAAAAAAATGTAACTATGAAATGATGGATGTTAACTAAATTTATTATAATAATTTCACTATATACACAAATATCAAATCATTGTGTTGTATACCATATCAACACAGTGTTGTATGTCAATTATAACTCAATAAACTGGAAAAAAAAATCATGTGCCTTTCCTTCCTAAGTCATCCCCTTTATAGGAACAATCTATAAATGTAATAAATCCCTGATAAATTTGACCTCTGGCAGATATTTTTTCTAGTTTTCCAAATTTTAGAAGGCTGGCACTATATAATACAAAGATATATTTAAGACAATATTCTACTAAACATAATGTTAGATTTGTTGTTGCAAATGGCAAGAGAACATCCTTTTTATTCTACTATTCTAATATTCTACTAAGATAATCTACTAATTAAGACAATATTCTACTGGGGCACTTGGGTGGTTCAGTGGGTTAAAGCCTCTGCCTTCGGCTCAGGTCATGATCTTAGGGTCCTGGGATCGAGCCCCACATCGGGCTCTCTGCTCAGCGGGGAGCCTGCTTCCTCCTCTCTCTCTGCCTGCTTCTCTGCCTAATGGTGATCTCTCTCTGTCAAATAAGTAAATAAAATCTTAAAAAAAAAAGGCAATATTCTACTAAGCATAATGTTAGGTTTGTTCTTACAAATGGCAAGATAATGTCCTTTTTATGACTGAATAGTACTATACACACACACACACACACACACACACACACCAAATCTTCTTTATCTTTCATCTATCAGTGGACACTCCATCTGCTTTCATATCTTGGCTATTGTAAATAATGCTGGAATAAACATAAGAGTTCATATATCTTTTCAAATTAATGTTTCCATATTCTTTGAGTAAATATCCAATAGTGGAATTACTGGATTTTATGGCTTTTTTAATTTTTAAAGGCACCTCTACACTGTTTTCCACAGTGGCTGTACCATCAACAGTGCACGTGTGTTCCTTTTTCTCCGCATCCTCACAATACCTGTTAATTATTGTCTTTTTATTTCTAGCCATTCTAAAGGGTATAAGGTGATATCTCATGGTGGTTTTGACTTGCATTTCACTGATGATTAATGATGTTGATTATATGTTCATGTGTCTATTGGCCATCTGTATTTCTTCTTTGGAGAAATGTCTGTTCATATTTTCTTCCTGTTTTTAATTGGATTATTTGGTTTTGTTTGTGTGTTCAGTTGTGTAAGTTCTTTATGTATTTTGGATACTAACCCTTTATCAGATATGTCATTTGCAAATATCTTTTCTTATGCAATAGATTGTCTTTTAGTATTTTTGTTGTTTGTTTCCTGCACTGTGCAGAAGCTTTCTATTTTGGTGTAGTCTCAATAGTTTATTTTTCCTTTTGTTTCCCTTGCCTCAGGAGACATGTCTAGAAAAGTGTTACCAGGATTAATGTCAAAAAAATTACTGCCTGTGTTTTTTTCTAGGAGTTTTATAGTTCTATGTCTTACATTTAGGTTTTAATCCATTTTGAATTTATTTTTGTGTATGCTGTAAGAGAACGGCCTACATTCATTCTTTTACACATAGCTGTCCAGTTTTCCCAGCATCATTTATTGAAGAGACTCTTTTTTTCCTGTGGTATATTCTTTTCTTCTTAGTCATACACTAATTGACCATATAAGCATGATATGTGAAGTAAATCACACAAAGACAAATATCATATGATTTCGCTTATATGTGGAATCTAAAGAATGGAACAAGTGAATAAACAAACAAATAAAAAGTAGAACTAGACCCATAAATACAGAGAACAAAGTGATAGTTGCCAGAGGGGAAGAGGGGAAAGTGATGTGCAAAAAGGGAAAAGGGGAGTGGGAGATATAGGCTTCTAGTTAGGGAAAGAATAAGTCATGAGGATAAATGGGAAAGCATAGGGAATTATAGTCAGCAGTATTGTAATATCAATAGATGGTGAGAGATGGAAGCTACACTTGTGAGCATAGCACAGCCTATGGAGTTATTGAGTCACTGTTATACTCTTGAAATTATGTAACATGATCTGTCAAGGATACTTCAATAAAAAGACAATCTTCTATGTTGAAATGCATATTGATGACATACTTTAAAATTTTATAACCCCGCAAATATAGGTTTGGAATATTTGTATGTTTTCAGATTTTGTTAGAGAGGTTTCCTCCTAATTTTTTCCTTGAGGAGGTACTTTTCTATGGGAGAAATTTTAAGGTATTTTCATTTGAGGAAATAGCTGCCTTAGGGGAAATAAGTATATTTGTAATATAATATAAAATATAATATAACCAAGTGGTTTTACTTTCAGCATCTATCCAAAGTACAGAAGTGAATTAAACATTTAGCATTGAGGCTATGTATTCAAGTATTGCATACAAACAAATGATCTCATTTAAGCTTCATTGATGCCTACTTTTCATAATAATAACAAACACAGATACAGTTTTTTTCTTACTAATTATCAGACTTTGTTGGATGTGAACTGCATTATAGTAACTCAGTTTTTACAACAAACTTAAGTTCTGTTGTTATGTACACTTTACAAATATAGAAACTGAGTTTTGGAGAAGTTAAGTAATATACCTAAACTCTTGCAGCTAAGAAATGGCATAGTAAAGGTGTGATCTAGGTGGTCTGACTCTTAAGGTCTACATCCTTAATACTGTGCAGTATAGCAACATCAGATATCAGTAGGTACAGTTTAGTGTCATCTCTTAGTTGCTAATATTTAGTGCTACAACAGCTAATTTGTAGGTCATCAATTAGTGCCATATTTTTACTTAGCTTACCTCTGTTATTCCTTTTTATACATAAACACACACACTTTTGTCTTACTGATATAATATATTTGAAACCAAGAAAGGCAGAGTTTAAATTTTTTCTTTTATTAAGATATTCTGCATATGGTATCTTATTTCAAATGGTGATATCATACCCAAACACCTCACACCATTCAAGGTCTGAATAACTCTAATCTTGATCTCAGAAGTTAGGCTTAAGAGACGAAGAATATTTCAGTTTGTATCCCAAGATCTTTATCTGAAATTGATCAATTAAACAAAATCAGGCATTGATATATACTGTACAATGTTTAAAAACTTAGTCGGGGCCCCGGGGTGGCTCAGTGGGTTAAAGCCTCTGCCTTCAGCTCAGGTCATGATCCCAGGGTGCTGGGATCAAACCCCACATCAGGCTCTCTCCTCAGCAGGGAGCCTGCTTCCTCTTCTCTCTCTTTCTGCCTAATTGTGATCTCTGTCTGTCAAATAAATAAATAAATCTTTAAAAATAAATAAATAAATAAATAAATAAATAAATAAAAACTTGGTCATTGGTTATTCAGCTTTAAAAATTGTTAGCATATATTATTTTAAAGATAAATAATTACTAATTGGAATTGATCTAGAAAACTGCTAGAAAGTTCATCTACCAGCAACCACAGGATATTATTTGGAGGATACATAAGGCTAAAATGGCACTGCATTTTTTTTTCCAAAATATGGAAATCAATTGAACTCATAAGTATAAACAAAAAATTTAGAAGAAAAAAATGTGTGCATTTATATGTAACTACTAAATAAGATACATAGATAGATATATAATAAACCAAAATCTTTCATATATTCTATAAACAGAAAATTGTTTTCCCCATAAAATAATCCAGAATTTATGACAACCCCAATTTCTTGTAAACAGAAAAGTGCAGTACTTTCTTCATATATATTCAACAACTCTCTAGAGTTCAATAGATTCATATGACCCAAGGAAGAAGTGAGGCTAATAAAACTGGAAACTCATTGAGTTTCAAAAGGTGATGACCATGGAAATAGAAGTGCAGTGTTTCAAATTGACAGGGTAGTGTAAATCTATGCTACAAACTCTGGATAGAGACCTGTCACCGATAAAACTGGACCAAGAGAGAGAATCATTAACTGGCAGTAGCCTCATCCAAAAAAGAATTATGTGAAAAGGAAAACCCTGTTCAATTAAAGCAAGGATGCTTGTTTTTGTTCTTAAATCACTGAAAGAAATGCAACCACTTGATTTTATTTTGTTTCTTCGCTATCTGATCCACTTGTACAGTTATTTACTTGAAACCCATTATATTAGTTTGAATCTAAGTTAATTTCATGTGGTGTGAATTTTAGAGAAAGATGTAAGGCACATAACGAGAGGTGCCTCCACAGGTTGCGGCCCAGAACAAAGATGGCGCCGGCTTGCCGTCTCTTCCGGCCAACAAGGCGCCAATTTCACAGTTTCGGTTCCTGAAACCTATGGCACTTCCTCCTCTCGCCTGATCTTATTGGCTCTTCCCCCTCTGTCCTCACTTCCCTTCTGCTGCTCTATATAAGGTGTGCCCCCACACAATAAAGTGAGATTCTGCTTCGACAGATCCCGAGCCCGGTGTCTTCTGTGGGTGCGTTCCGGGTTCGCAACACTCGCCATCCCTCTCAGCCCCAAGGAGAGGCTTCCGGCTGGCCCGGGCGCCTCCTCCCCTCAGCGGGGAGCCCAACAAAAGAGATGTATCCATTCATGTATTTACTGAATCTAAAGATACTTTCATTCTAGAAAATAAATTTGAATACTGAATTTTCCTTTTAAATTTCTTTTTCACAACTCTGCAATCAATAGATAGTATGAGAAATTTATTTTTTTCCTTCATGGAATTATTTTAAAATACTAAATTCTATTTATAAATGTGATACTGATGACCTGCATTTATACCCAAACAAGAAAAAAACAAAACAAAGCAAAAAATTCACCTGACATTAGCTCCTTATATTAAGTGGCAAAATCATAACTTGAACTAAATAAAGTTTCATATTATAAAAATCAACATTTTACAAAGTGTTATCTAGGCTGATTTGTTCTTTATTGTTCAAGGCAAGGTTTTAATTTATGTGAAATAATTTATATTAGTTTCCTGTTGCTCTTATTATAAGTTACCACAAATATAGTGGCTTATAACAACACAAGTTAATTATATTTACAGTTCTGGAGGTCAGAAGTCCAAATTTCATTGTTCCCTCCAGAGATAAAGAAGATGTATTTCCATGCCTTTTCTAGTTTTTAGGAATGACTTCCTATCATTCCTTGATTCGTGTCCATTTCCTCCATCTTAAAAGCCAGAACCATAGCACCTTCAAAATTTTCTCTGCTTCTGTGTTCACATTGCCTTCTCTCTTATAAGGATTCCTGTGACTACATCTGGGCTACCAAATTATTCAGCATAATTCCTTGTCTCAAGATCTTTATTCAGCATAATCCCCTGTCTCAAGATCCTTAATTCAATTACCTTTGTGATGCCCCTTTTATCCTATGAGGTGACATATCCACAGGCTCTGGATATTAGTACATGGACATATGGGGAGACCATTATTTAGCCTAGCATACAGTGTTAGGCATAATTTAGAAAAATGTTTTCAACCTAACTAGTGTGTGATTTACTAGATTTAAATATCTCTCAGGGTCATAGTAAAGTACTTAGAAAAACCAAGGGATATTTGAATATAGAAAATGAGAGACGTTATTTACACTACAAGTTTTCTTTTTCATTTTAAAGATTTTTCTTTCACTTATTTACATATTTTATACAATAGTCGACTCATAAGTCATTTTAATAAACACAATTTTAAAGTAAAAAACAATGTATGAGGGAGAATAAGCATGAATGTACTTATTTTTACATTTTGATGGTCTTTAATCATTGTAAGCAAAAGGATGACCACCTGAAATGATATCCATAGTCAGATTTCAGTTTATAATCTTTAAATTCACTTTTGGAAAGTCATTATCAGACATGTACACAATTAGTAACAAAATTAATTATAGAAATCCTATTCGGTAACATGCCAATATGGTATATATTCATGACTAAGGGTAATATAAGAATACCTATTGGAAACATAAAAAGAATAAACACTATAAAATACAAGCTTCAGAAGTAAATGAAATGTATATCCTCCAAAAAGAAGTACAGTTATTGAATTATTTATGACCGAGAATATTTGTGTGCACATAAACAAAATTTAATTCCTTTCTTTAAAAAATCTTATCTAAGTCATTGATTAGCCTATATTCCAACATTTAAATGAGTAATTTACTACTGTAAAAAAGTGGGTAGGAGAAGAATAAATGAAACAAGATGGGATTGGGAGGGAGACAAACCATAAGTGACTCTTAATCTCACAAAACAAACTGAGGGTTGGTGGGGGGAGGGGATTTGGGAGAAGGGGGTGGGATTATGGACATTGGGGAGGGTATGTGCTTTGGTGAGTGCTATGAAGTGTGTAAACCTGGTGATTCACACACCTGTACCCCTGGGGATAAAAATATATGTTTATAAAAAATAAAGAATTAATTAAAAAAAAAGTTATTATAATACAAATACCAATCTTTTTTGAAAAATGTATATTCTGATATAGTATTACATAATTGGAGGGTATAACTCTCAAGTGCAGTTAAGACAGGGAAGAAAATCCATGTTTATCATCTTTCTGACATACAAAAATCTTAAACAGATTCATAACATTGTCTTTCCTTCACAAAAACTATTACAAAAAAATCCTATGTAATTATACAATATGTGAACTTAGTTACCATTATGTTTATGACAAAATGTGTTTGTACTTAGCATATTCCTCATATCTCATATAATCACATATTGTCTCAATGTAGCAATTTACATCGTAAACTCCCCAAGGACACAGATCTCTGGATTATAAAACATATTGACCAAAGTGACACTTAGTCAATGTCTGATAAATTGAGAAAATGATTTTAAATGATCAAATTAACTTAGATTTCTTCATAAACATTGTCTTAAAATTTTCAGGGTTCCTTTTCTGCCTGTTTATATTTTCTGGATCCCAAAGTTGACAAATCTCCATAGAGTACAAATGGAGAGCATGTCTTCTTTGGAGTGAAAAGTTCAATAATTTTTAAGCCTGAGGAAAAGCAAATATATTCTATTTTAAAATTCTATCATGCTAGCAATTCAGTTTCAATAATATTTCCCTAATAACACAAGGTTTGCAATTTTTCTGATCATAATAAAATAAATGCTGAACTCTACATGCAATTTACCCCAACACAGAAATCGTGTGTCATTCATGCCCCTTCAAATTCAAATTAACAATAATGTTTTTTGATATATCATCTTCATCCATATTGGTTCACTCGACATCCCAATACAGTTCTCATTTAAAGAAAAATAGAAGAATATCTTACCAGGACATGATTGTAATAAACCTCTAAAAGGCCACATATGTACCTTCAGTAATAAGAAGAATTAGGAGAGATAAAAATAAGCCCTATCTTATGTCCACATCAGACAAAAACAGTCATCCATTTATTCAACAAATATGTATTGAGATCTACTCTTGTTTAAGGAATGGCACGCCCAGATCATAAAAGAAAAAAAAATGCAAAACCTATGTTTATGGCAATAAATGATTCAAGACAAGAGACAGTATTCCTTAATGGCTGCATTCCTAGTGTGTCTTATGTACATATAAATGTGTGGGTTGTATGTGGAACCATACCTATGTGAAGGGGGGCATATATACCTGGAGATGTGAGAGTAGGTGTCTATGCATATTTGTGTGGCTGTATGGCTAGGAACATGGCAGCTGTAAATATGTGAGTGTATCATGTGTACACATGTGTATAGAAGTGGGTGTGTATAAAAGGAGAATATTTGTGTCATTGGTTCTCCACCAGGGCACTTTTGCCCTCCTCCCTTGGCAACATTTAGCAGTTACTGAATTTATTTTTGGTTGGTTGTCACAACTGGCAGGGAAGTGTGCCACTAATTTGTAGCAGGTAGAGTTTGAATAGATGCCTAATGCCATCATACATAACAAAAATGTGTCCAGCCCAGAGCAAAATGCCAATAATACTGAACTTAAGGAACACTGGTGTGTGTAGATGGGGGGCAGAGGTGGATGTTGACAATGATGTTATAAAATTTGCATAGACTAAGGAATCAATAACCATTTCTGCAGTTTCATGCTTCATGTCGTAAGCAAAACCTGGGGCTATCTTATCATGCTCCTTTGCATCATTGGTATCCAACACTTGCTATTGTTCTTGCTATTCTTCACTGGCAAACCACCTACTAAGAAACATTTAGCCCTTACTTGATGTGCGTAGGAGACTTATATATTTTTCCCAGCTTATAAAGAAAAATATCCCAGCAAAGATTTCTTTTTGTAGACTCTCAGAGAAGCAACTTTTTAAGCTACTTAGATAAACCCATTAAATTTTGTTAACAAAAGAATAAGTAATGCCTATTTCAGATTAAGAGTCTATATGGAAATGGTTGATTTACTATTAATTGCTTCATTAGTCCATAGATAATTGGAGCCATTTTATATTTGGATTCTGTGCATAATGGATGCAGCATATTAAACAGATAAAAATGTAAGATTATCTTTTATTTCTACCTTTTCTCATCCATGGTCCATGAAAGGCTTCCTGGTACTAAAAGTCCTGCCATGCACTAATTACATCTGCTTGTTTCCAGGAAAGTTCTTTTCAGACACTTTATGACCTATGCACCGAGTGGATGATTTAATGCCACCCCTTTCATTATGATTTCTACTTTCTCACTTCCCAGCTTTTTCTGGCTTGTCCTGGCAGAAGAAAGGGCTGCAAAGTGATATCTCCAATTTATTACTGCATTTGTCTGCGGGCACTTTTCTGATTGAAATGACACTAAATCCACTGGGAAGTAGAAACTGTAGACTTGATGAGGATGCAACCCACACAGCTGTGATCAAACCTTTGACTCTGTTACTATAGCTGTCAAAATAAACTGATATGAAATATGAAAAAAAGAGAGTTCTTATTGTTAACGGCCAGATACACTGCTATAACTCTTTCAAAGTATTTTCTGTTCATTACATGAAAGATGCACACTTTTTATGTCATAGAGTTGCAAAATACATAATATAGAGAGACTGTGTACATGTCAAAAGCAAGTTTGTTTATTAGCACAAAGACGTGCATGCTGCCGTCTCATAGATAAAGTTATTTCTAGCAAGCTGCATACCATTTATTTTTAAAGCATATATTTAGAGCAGCTACGTGCTGTCAGTTTCTTCCTGAAATAGTAGTGGAGAATGTCAAGGTTGATATTAGCTATTATTACTGTACATTATTCCATACAAAAAAAACAACAACAACAACAACAACCCTCTTTTCTCCTTTCACAGGAATATTAACTGTATGCCTTTTGTGGGTTTAGGGGAAAGATACAATAGTTTACTTTATTTGTACTTTCTCTCACATGTGTAATGGAATCCAGGTGGAAACGTAACCATTAGGGTACTTTTCAGCTGTCTTCTAAGAACGTTACTGTTGTCTACAATAAGCCAGTGGATATCAGTATATTACTTGATATAGTGAGTTTATGTAATTGTCTTTTGGTCTGCCTAAAATGCAACAATTTTTTTTCCTCCTCTTTAAAAACATTTTGCAAATGCTTTAAAAAGATATCAGAGAGAATGGACAATCAGACTAATCTTCTGCCTGTGGGCTTATCTTTAATACATTATTATCTGTCTAGTTTTTCAATTTGAGAAGCGAGGCAACCCAGACAATACCAAAGTCATTTATCTCTTGAGGTTACAACCAGTGCATTGCTGCTTCCTTGATGAGCAAACAGTCACTGCAGAGAAAGACATCCAGACATTTTATTTCAGATTAAATAGGATTAGACAAAATAGTTGTAAACTGTCAATCACAAATCGTTGGCAATAGAACTTTTCTGCTTTCTTCTAGTGAAATTTCTGGATTTGCATTTGGGATTGTTTCACCGTCATTAAATCTGGCATCAAAATAGGCATTGATCCTTCCCATTGAATGGGGATAGTATTTTGGACGATGCACATGGGTGTTGAAGAATGTCAGGTGGCATGAGAAAAATGGCTTTCAGGTAGCAATTAGCACATGAAGAACTAGAAAGTTCTTGGATCCCTATCTTATTAACATCTGCTTTTTAACCAGTGCAATAGACTATTACTAGACGGAAAAGAAGCCAGTGATCTACTTCTCTATGAAGATGTTTGACCTGTTCTTTTGGTTTTCCTATTTATTTAATTTTCTCCAGGTCCTTGAACCAGATTTTGCAGTGACAGGATAAATATAGCCCAAATTCCCAAAATGAATCAAATATAGAGTGACACCATAATAATTATTATGGGGAACTGTGCATGTTAGCAAGAATCTCTTTAAATTAAATAATTTAATAATTTATATAGTCTAATAATTTAATAAAAATAATCTCTTAAATAATTTTAAAATGAGACTACAAATATAAAAAGCAGATTATTTCCTTCCCTATTAATAATGTATCTAGATTAATATTTGAAGAAAAATGTTATTAAAAGCAGTTTAATTGCACTTAGGATAGATTTAAATTTTTAATGAGAAAAACATAAAGAAAGAAAAGTGTAAGGGCACAAAATGGTACAGGTCATTTTCATATATTTGAGGAAGCTGAACAAATTTAAAGGGATCAAAATTTTTATACTATGATACATAATCACTATCATGTATCATTGATGGTTACTTCAATATAACTTCAAGTAAAAAATCTGTATTGTGTAAGGCCATTAATTATTGAACACAAGTTTATTTTAGAAAATATCTTAGAAATCTTGATGCAAGTACTCATAGTTAAGAGGTTAGCTGTGCATTGATTTTAGATCTAGAAATGCATCTAGAATGTGTATTCTCACAACTGTACATCACAGATAGACTGGAAGAAATGCTGGACTAATTTAGACTCAAGTATTTTATTCACTTTGTATGACATAAGCTTGGGCATGTTATTTTGTCTCCATTTATTCATCTCTAAAATACAGGAAGTAATACTGATCTGGCTTGAGCACTGTAATGACAAAAAAAGATAATTTATGCTAAATTATTATTAGACAATAAACAATGTCAGTATTTTAACAAGCATTCATTAAATGCAAACTACATACCAGACACTGTCATGTTGGGAGACACAAAGTTAAAAATAATTGTTTCTTTCAGATAATCTTACATACTAGAATGAGAGAGAGATATGCAGTCATATGTTTCATATACCATATTAAATACCAAAGAAAGAGTTGTTGAATGACAAATTACCTTTAGAAATTACTGCAAAAGCATAAAGCTTAACTTAAACTATGTTAGCATCAAGACTTTATATAATCCTGAATTTTTATTATTTCCTATTTTTTTTATTTCTTCAACCTGAAGAACTTCTTTCAGTGTTTTCTCTAGTGGAATCCGATGGCTGTGAATTCTCTCCACCTTGTTTTAATTGAAAATAATTTTATTTCATAGTCATTCTTAATATTTTTTCCTGGATGAAAAGACTGGATTGAAAGGGTTTGTTTCACCTTTGAGCACTTAAAGTTGTTCTACTATCTTATTTCTGACATTCCTGAATGGAAGTCAACAGCATGCAAGTGTTTTTATTATTGTTCTTTTACATGCAATGAGCTTCTCTCTGGCTCATTTCAGTATCATGTCTTCATCTTTGGTCTTTAGTAGTTTGATCATGGTGTACCTAAGTGTGGTTTTCATTATATCTATAGGGTTCACTGACCTCCAGGAATCTGCAAATTTATGTATTCATCATATTGCAAAATTCTCAGCTATATTAAAAAACTTATTTCCTCAATACCTTTTTCTCAATTATCTTTTTCTGTTGTGGTTTTTTTTTTTTTTAAAGATTTTATTTATTATTTGACAGAGACAGACACAAAGAGAGAGGAAACACAAGCAGGGGAAATTGGGGAGGGAGAAGCAGGCTTTCTGCTGAGCAGAGAGCCCAATGCGGGCCTTGATCCCAGGACTGTGGGATCATGACCTGAACGGAAGGCAGATGCTTAATGACGGAGCCACCTAGACGCCCCTCAACTATCAATCTTTGGTAGTGTCCAGAAACTCCTAATGTTCCATATTCCTTCTTAATATGTTTATTGATTCTTACTTCCTCTGTCATCTCTGTTCCGATGCTCTGTAACAGAAATTGGAGATCCCCCCTCTAAAATTTCCGTTTTTTAAGAATTTCTATTTCCTTGCTGGCATTTCTTCTGTTTTCATTAACTATTGTCAGTTTTCCCTTTTCCTTGAATGTAATGGTAATCGCTACTAATCTATTAATCCTAACACCTAGGCCCTCACAAACTCCGTCTCTGTAGTCTTTTTTCCTTGAGAATTGTTCATAGTTTCCTCTTTCTTTTGACATAGAGCAATTTTTATTATATCCTGGATATTGTGATATTATTTTGGGGGACTCAGGATTCTGAGCCTTTCTCCCCTCCCCCACATCCTTCCTTCCTTCTTCCTCCCTTTGTCCGTCCTTCCCTCCCTCCCTCTTTCCTACTATCTTTTTTTTTTTTTTTTTTTCATTTTGAGCAGGCAGTGACATTGGTTGGGCCTAAACTACCAACAGTCTCTTGAGTCATAGCTCAAATCTTCTTTCAGTTCTTGGATCCATAGGGGGACTGCTTGAAGCCAAGCATTCATTGTTCAAAGGTCACAAGGATTTTTGGATTTGGAAAGAATTTATACATAGAATTTATACAACTTTCTAAGGCTCCCTCCTTTCCAAAACTCCCTGCTCATCTAGTTTTCCAAGGTTGTGGTTGAAATGAACCATTTCCTCTATTCTTCACGTCAGAAACACTGTGTGTGGATTTTCTATTAAACTTTTAAAGGTGTGGCATGGTGCAGGGTGCAGACTGCAATCCCTGGGCTGCCCTCCTGCTGGAGGCTATGAAAATAGGAAAGTCACTCACTTCTATCACCATATTCCAAATATTATATACCCCTATGGTCTATGTACATTTGGTTATTCTCTAGTAATGTCAAATAGTTGCTTTTTTCTTTTTTTTTCTTTCTTTCTTTCTTTTCTTTTTTTCATTTTATTCATAGTGTGTAGTTGTTATTGGCAAGGCTATTTGCCACATAGTATGTTACTCAGAGAAAATGAAATTGGAAGTCATTCAGCACCAAAATTATAAACCTTACTTTTTTTGTCTGAAAAGATAAAATATACTCTAAATTGTTGCCCTGAAAACATGAGATGAAATTCCTCCTCTTCCCCTGCCCCTCCTAACACCCAGAGGATTCTCTTTCTCTCTCTTAAGCACTGACTGTGAAAACCTTACCATGGCAAATCTTACCATAGTAAACTACCCCCTGGGAATTTTCTTGAATTTTATTTTTAAGATAAAATTTTTGTTGAAGTTGAAAATACACAGGGAAAGAACAACAAATCATAAATATAGACATACACAAATGATTTTAAACACACTTGTGCAGTTCCACCAATATCTAGGCATAGAGCATGGGTTTTAGGAAGCTTCTTTATGCAAATCCAGTAATTATTCTCACAATTTTCCCTAGTGCTAACCTCTCTCCTGATTTCTAGTGCCATAGAAGTTTTCCCCGTTTGGATATTTTATATAGAATGGAATCATAACACAGGTATTACTCTGTGTCTGGCTTCTTTCACTCAACATCATGATTTGTGAAGTTAGTTCTTGTTTCATTGCTAAAGTGTTTTCTATTTTATAAACAAGAGTACAATTTATTCATTCTACTGTTGATGGATACTTGAATTGCATCCACATTGTGGCTTTTAAGTATAGCACTGTTATGGGTATCTTGTAATGTTACTTGCTGCTAATATTTACCCAGTTCTTTTTACAGTGGAAATGTGGGATCATATATTGTGCATATATTCAACTTTTGTAGATAGTGGCAAACAATTTTAAAAAGTAACTTTTTAGTTACCCTCTCACAAGCAGCGTGCAAGAATTTCAGTTACTCCACATCTTTGACAATATTTGGTATGGTCAATTTTTAAATTTTAGTTATTTTTGCTGGAGTATTGTGATATTTTATTGAGATTTTTATCTGTATTTCTATAAGAACAAATATGCATAATTAAATTTTTATTTATTTATTGACCACGTGGGTAGCACTACCTTTTTTGTTGAGTGAGTTGTTAGATCACTTTTTGTTTTTTAATTTTAGTGTGTTGTCTGTCTTTTCTTTGACAATCACAAATTGCAATTCATTATCAATATGTTACAAATACCTTTTGTCACTCTTTGGGTTGCTTTTTACTCTCAAGTGCATCTGCTAAATTTGATAAATCGGTTTTAGTGGAGTCTAATTTATCAATCATTTCTGTTATGGTTAGTACTATTTGTTGCCTTGTAAAAAGATACTTACATACTATAAATCTTTAAAGTGTATACCTATCTTGTAATCTAGAATCTCTATGTTTGCCTTTAATTTGGGAGTATCCATAGAATCAATCTGCTTTAAGATAAGAGTAAAGTTATTTCATAATATCCTACTCAATGCTAATACCATCTGGAATTGTGATAAGAAATTGTACTTTTTAAAAATTCCTCTCAATTCTTAATATTTTTACATTCATCTTGTTTATCAAGATTTTAAATGCTCTGTATCTTTATGTTTGACCAAGAGAAATCCCCTATTAGGAGATTTTATTTCTGTCAGTTTTTACTTTGTATATTTTAGATAGTATTCAGGCCACCTTTCTTTTGGGGGTGAGAAAATGTTCTAAAATTAGATTTTATTGAAGGCTACATAATTCTGTAGCTATGAAAAAAATTGAATTGTGCTTTTTAAGTGTGTTTTGTAGTATGTGAATTATATGTCAATAATTTTTTTTAAAAAGCTTAAAAGTAAATATATTCCAAGATTATTAAATTAAAGAAGTCAGTCTTTTTACTAGTATTGAAAATCCGCTTTTGTTACACATAGCCATGATCCATTAAATCATAACTTGGGTGAAATTAAAACTGCTAGCCCAGCCTTTTATTTATTAGCATAGGGGTATATCTTTTCCTACATTTTGACCTTTTTAAAAAAATCTTTTTCTTAAAAAGTGCTTCTTATAACCTAAAAAAAAGGTTGTTTTCCTTTTTTTTTTTTTAAAGATTTTATTTATTTATTTGAAGAGAGACACAGTGAGAGAGGGAACACAAGCAGAAAGAGTGGGAGAGGGAGAAGCAGGCTTCCTGCTGAGCAGGGAACCCCATGCAGGCCTCAAGCCCAGGACCCTGGGACCATGACCTGATCTGAAGGCAGATGCTTAACAATTAAGCCACCCAGGTGCCCCAGAAGTTGGAATTTTCATCTGAGTTTTGAAAATGTTTTATTAAGAGTTAACTGAGGGGGGCCTGCGTGACTCAGTAGGTTAAGCGTCTGCCTTCAGCTCAGATCATGATCCTGGGATCCTGTGATGGAGTCCCACATAGGGCTCTTTGCTCAACAGAGAATCTGCTTCTCCCTCTCACTCTGCCCCCTGCCCCCCACTTATGATTACTCTCTTTATATATTTATCTCTCACTCTCAAATAAATAAATAAAATCTTTCAAAAGGTATTAATTGAATAATTTGTACTATATATTTTAAATAATAGTGTTCATGATAATTCTACCTCACCTTCACAAAATCTGTTAGATAAATCTAATTTTATTTTCCAGGTTTTAAAGTTCTGCAATCTTGGGGCTCCTGGGTGGCTCAGTGGGTTAAGCCCCTCCCTTTGGCTCAGATCATGATCCCAGGGTCCTGGGATTGAGCCCTGCATCAGACTTTCTGTTCAGTGGGGAGCCTGCTTCCCCTCCTCTCTCTGCCTGCCTCTCTGCCTACTTGTGATCTCTGTCAAATAAATAAATAAATAAAATCTTTAAAAAAAAATAAAGTTTTGTAATTTTCATTTTTTTTTCAATTATTTTCCTACTTTATCCATACATGTGTTAGAGCTTATTATTTTGTGTCAAGGTTTTAATGACACCTCAATATCACACTGTTTAGGAAACCAGTTTGGATAATTAAAGTTAATTTCTCAAAAATATATAAGGAAAATACTTATTAAAATCAGGTCTATGAATCTGTCCTCTTCATTGAATATCATCTTCATTACCTATTGTTCTTCTAGTTGATATAAAAATATGAGACTTCAGGTAACAGGGCACGATTTAAAACAAAATAACTTTAGTAACACATTAGAAAAATGTTGAAAGTGATAATTAGTGATAAAAAATATAAAAGTAAATTAATACTTAATTGGCACCTATTAAGACATCTTAAAATGGGTAATGTCATGTAATTCTAGGGAAACCTTTAAAAGTAATTATCATCGGGAGGGGGTTTGGGAGAAGGGGGTGGGATCATGGACATTGGGGAGGGTATGTGCTTTGGTGAGTGCTGTGAAATGTGTAAACCTGGTGATTCACAGACCTGTACCCCTGGGGATAAAAATATATGTTTATAAAAAATAAAAAATTTAAAAAAAAATACATAACACACACACACAAAAAAGTAATTATCATCTCCATTTCTAGAGATAGAGAGTGTTTAGAATAGGTACATAAATTACTATAATAACTATAAGCGATCATTTGAACTCATAATTTGTGACTCTGAAGCCAAGGATTTTTTTTCAATTGTTATTTTGAACCTCATAAGAGTTCTCATTATAGATGGATGGGAGCTTACTCGCTTTCCTCCCCTTTATTCCTATCTTCTCAGAGCAACCTTTGTAAATCCTGTTCTTTCTTCTTTAATTTAAATTAAGAATTTCCGGGGACGCCTGGGTGGCTCAGTTGGTTAAGCAGCTGCCTTCAGTTCAGGTCATGATCCCAGCGTCCTGGGATCGAGTCTCATATCAGGCTCCTTGCTCGACAGGGAGCCTGCTTCTCCCTCTGCCTCTGCCTGCCATTCTGCCTGCCTGTGCTCACTCTCTCTCCCTCTCTCTCTCTGATAAATAAATAAAAATCTTTAAATTAAGAATTTCCAACATCCACTTACTGACACTCAAAGGCCAGCAGACTTCAATCTGTCCTCTTCCTGACTGATTCTTCCCAGAAATATTATCCCAAGAGACAACAGATCATTTCTGTATGAAAAAATGAAATGGATGTGTCACATGGGAGGGAGGGGGCTGTCAAGCAGAAAAAACTCAGGAAGTTTCTTCTTTCTGTTCCTTGCCAGTTGTTTTTTACTTCCAACATAGCAGGCTTTGTTGGAAGGTCTTCGGCAAGTATTTTAAAAATATTTAAGAATTAAAAACATTTTTATTAATAACAAAAGTGAAAAGTGGTTTTTATGTTTATCTTATCTAAAATTCTGTTACAGCATAATTTTGGACTTGGTCAAATGTTTGTTTACTCAGGCCAGTTAGATATTTAGAAATAACTTTTGATGTAACCTGCTTCAAGTAATAAATTACAAGTTATTCTATATCAATACTAGAGGAAATGAATTCTGTATTCATGGAAATATCTCAGTAACTGATAAAAGTCTCTTCTTGGTCAAACTTTAGTCGGACTCCTCTGAATCCTCTTCCCAACTAGGCCTCAACTTTCCGACTTCTGTGTCAGTCTTTGCATTGCCCAGCTTTAGCAACAACCCTGCTAAGTCCATTTAGCCAGAATTCCCTACCCTCAGTATCCCGCCATCCTCAATCTCTGGCCAAATTCCTCATCCTGCATCACCCAACAGATGATAATTGGTGCTTATTTTAGTCCATTCACCATCCTATGCAAATGGCCACACCCATAATTCTTTTGAAAATGTATCTTTCTCATTCTCTCTCTCTCTCTGTCATTTAGATATATTTTGAGCTTATCCGCTTTTCATGGGATGACACTTTATGATTCTTTTACCTGGATTATTTTTATTTAACTAAAAAATACACTGTGGTCACTTTATTCAAATCAGAAGACCTATGGGTCAAGTCCTTGATTTGGCTTTTGCTCCCGTGTTGTGTCCTAATTGAGAGTGCTGGGAAAATTATCTTTTCTTAGATATCATTACAGTCTTTGTACTTAAACATGAGTATGAGTATGCATGAAAAGTATGTTAATCACTGAAAAGTATTTCTATTAGCATATTATAGTATGCTGATCATTAATCTAGAAGGAAAATCTTTTGTTTTTGTTTTTGTTTTTCAGGAATTCTTTATGCTAGTTTGGTAAGAAAACACATAGCAGTTTGTATTTAATTACAATCTGAAGGATTTTTAGGCCAACATAATTACAGTATTCTTATTGTCCTTCCTTTTAATATGGTGATGAAGCAAATCTGTCTTACCTAATGACTGTTTTAGGAAAGCCAAAGATAGTACTAGGGTAAAAAAAATTCTTATCATTTTGTTAATCAGAATTTGGGAAAGGCAGTATCAAGCATAAACGTTAGAGAAAATAAAAACATGTATAATTATAAGTGGCTTGATAAAAATAAACAGCAAGAAAAAATAACTCTTAGGAACTTAATCCCCCCCTTTTTTTAAAAGATTTTATTTATTTATTTGACAGAGAGAGTGAGAGATCACAAGTAGGCAGAGCTGCAGGCGGGGGCAGGGGGCTGGGAGCAGACTCCCTGCTGAGCAGAGAGCACCATGCAGGGCTGATCCCAGGATCCTGAGATCATGACCAGAGCCGAAGCCAGAGGCTTAACTCACTGAGCCACCCAGGTGCCCTGAACTTAACCCTTTTTAAAGTAAGAGAAATATTTTAAGTACTTTTAAAATATGCTTAAAAGCATTGAGAGAATAATTTGGTAACAAAACAAAGCTCTACTAATCAGAATAAAACAGTTTAGTAATTTTATTAAAAAGTACCATAGATTCTAATCTTATTCCTCTAGTACGTTTTCATGTAACAATTTGCCAAGAAGGAAATATTTTTATAACAAACATGTGTATTTAGGCAGATTCAGATACATAAGTCTATAAATTGTTGTACTTTAAAGCTTTAAAATGTAATTGACTTAATATATTAAATAAAACCATACATATTTCACATTAAAATTTCTATCTGAATTAGCTACAATGGAAATTTTAATAAAAAGACAGTAAGCATCAATTTTCTTAATCCTAAATTCAAATTTTTTCTGAAATTATTGTACCTAGTATAATTAAATGTTTGTATTAATTGCCACATTTAGTCAAAGTAATCAATGCTTATTTTCTCCAGGCACAAATGAAAATTAGAAGTTATAAAATTAAAAATAACTACTGTATTCTACATGAACATTTATTTTATATCATGATTAAAATTTGGCGAGGCAAAAATAAACAATTTCACCCAGACAAGGAGAAGTTTCTGCTATAGCAAATACTTTGTGGTATAGCCACACTCCTCGGCAGTCAGGACAGTTCATGACTAGTCTAAACAAACAAAGAAATAAACAAATGAACTTTACTTCTAAAAGAGGCCTTGTTGAATACTGGGACATGTTTCCATTGCATGGACTTTAATTATCTGGGACCCTGGCTTCAACACTTGTTACAAGAACTAAGAACCATCTTATTGTTTCTGGTAACTGTGCATGTCACAGCTGGCCAGTATTTTATGTCCAGAATCTTAAATGCTACTGTATAGCCAGTGTCACATCAGAGGATTCAAAACTCATCTGGGAACAAAGGGAGCAGGGAAGATTTATCTTAGTCCCAGCTATAGACAACTTTTAATCAGCAAAATTTGACTTTGGTGAAAATCAGGATATAAATAGATTGATGTCCTAGTACCTCGCTTCATCTTCCTTTGACTTAAAAGGTCGACTGGGGTGAGGGATGAGGAAAAGAAGGAAAGTAGAAGGGATTGAGAAAGATAAACACACATTCAGGTAAGTGTTTCCCTTCTGTTCAGGTGATGATCTCTGGGTCGTAGGACTGAGTCCTGCATTGGGCTCCCTGCTCAGCAGAGAGGATGCCTCTCTGTCTCCCCCTACTTGCCTACCTCCCCCCCACCGGCCCCACTGACTCATGCTCTCTCTCTCTTTTTCAAATAAACAAATAAAAATCTTTATAAAAGAAAAAGAAAGAAAGAAAGAAAGAAAGAAAGAAAGAAAGAAAGAAAGAAAGAAAGAAAGAAAGGGAGAAAAGAGAAACACAGTCCCTGACCTACAGGAACTCACCTGACAGTAACAATTGGTCTTTGTTGTTGGGCGCTGGCCTTTGCAGCTAGGCTGTGGTAGTCTCCTGCTGATCCTGTGACTTGGTAAAGTGACGGAGATTAACTGAGACCAAAAAATACAAGAAACAAAAGGAAGGTCAAGTGCAAATCACAAAAATATCGATAACCTTAAATCTCAGCATGTATGAGAGACTGTTGCCTCTTTATCAATTAAAACTTCAAATTTTGTTGATTCCTCAAACCTTATAGATTTACTAAGGAGCTCAATCATAAAATTACTCCTCCTTCTTATAGCATCCACTCAAAAGCAGCACCATGCTTTCTTGAACTCTCCTACAAATCACCTAACAAACTCGAAGACCTTATAATACATTTCTTATGATGCCCTCTTACTGAGACATTCTGTACTTCTTTCTTAGTCTATTCTCCTTTAATGCAGCAAGTAATGCACTTAACTTAGTTCAGCTACAGGAGTCATGGGAGTTGAAAATGACCCTGTTTGGAAAGTATCTGGGGAAAGAAAATAAGATTTATACTTACTTGGACATTTTGCTTCTCTCTTTAATGGCATTAAAATATGCCCCCAAAATTAACTAAGCTAAAAATTAAATCATAAGCAGTATAACCAATGAAAACAAATCTCAGTTTACTGTTTTAGGATTACAAAAACCAAAATTTATTTTGGGTACATGCATTTAGGTGAGTTATTTTACTAAGAAATAAACAGAAATAAACTGTTAAAGATATAATTTGTTTCCAGCAATACAAATACTCCTGCTCCTTCACAAAACCTAACAGATAGTCTGTTATGATAGCTCTGGTACGTCAAAGAGGGATATGTCTCCTATTCTGGATTTTCTGAGGAAAGGGAGATGTCCAGTGACAATTTACAATAATTTATAGTCCTTTTTTTGGTGAACATAGTTTATGATAGATGTCAACCTTCATGGTGCATATTTGTCTTGTTTTTCTTAACAAGAAGCAAGCCACTGCTGAGTGCTTTACCCATGTATAAGTTGATGCATTCCAACTATCTGCAGGAAGGAAAATTCTGATGAGGTTTCAAGTCGAAGTTACTACTCAGAGATACTGAGAAAGTGTTCTGACTTAAAGTATTGGCTGCCAAGTTTTTTTTTGACAGTGACAAATGATGAAAGGGTATCTCATAGGAAATACAAAATAGGTGAGGAATGTCTTAGAAAACATTTCTTTGGGGCGCCTGGGTGGTTTAGTGGGTTAAAGCCTCTGCCTTGGGCTCAGGTCATGATCCCGGGGTCCTGGGATTGAGCCCCACATCGGGCGCTCTGCTCTGCGGGGAGCCTGCTTCCTCCTCTCTCTCTCTCTGCCTACTTGTGATCTCTGTCTGTCAAATAAATAAATAAAGTCTTAAAAAAAAAAAAGAAAACATTTCTTGCCTCCTTTATTTTGGTAATTTTTCTGTTTTATTGACTTAGACTGGGCATTTATTACTTCTCACATCAGTTTATCTATTCTGTAAGGGTATTTCCTCACAGTAGTTGGCATATGTAACAATATCTTAATTTCTTGTGTTGTGTTAGTGTTTGGCATATGTAGCAATATCTTAATTTCTTATGTTGTGTTAAGTAGGCTGGTTCGGTAGACCTTAAAGAATATTCCAGTGGGAAATGAGTGTGGGCAAATTCAAAAGAATACGTCATCACTCAGAAACCTCAACAGTCGGTTCACAAATTGTTGAACAGGTTGTCATACGCTCTTTGCCAAATCTTAGAAGTAAAATTTCTAGGTGTAAATGGTAGATTAAAATATCAATAGCAATATTTAACTAATAATCTTAAATATATATGAAGATGGAAAACTAAGTGAAACCAGTAAACGTAGTATGGTCACAATGGAAAAAAAAAAAATCACTGTCCTTTCAGATGATAATTTTTCTTAAGTGGCACACATAAAGTGATATATTTTTATAATGACATTCGTCCATCCCTAAAGAGCATGCTGGTAATTAGAGCATAGATTCCACATAGTAAGCATCTTTCTTATGTTAAGCTGATTTTTATTTTTCATGTCCCTTTAGTGGCATTAGGATATGTGTGAGTATGTGGTACAGACTTTAAAAATCTGCCCTTTTAACGACCAACATGGATATACCTGTTCTCTTGTGTACCTGTAATTGACGATCTTTGCTCTCAAGGTTATCTAAGATTGCCATATTTGAATCTCTCATATGTAAATCTTCAATGTTAGCAGATGGGGTTGTGAGACCATAAAACACTATAACTAGTATTTAATCCTTAGCAAAGGATGTTATCTTCATTTCAAAACCGTTTCTCCTGTGCAGCAGGTTAAGTCAAGTGATAATGACATCGCAGGCTCCTCACAATTCCAGTTTAGACTTCAAGAGGTTTTCTTTCAGTTCTGAAGGTCAAACTTTGTTACCATTTACTTACATGAATAATAACTCCTCTCCCTGTATTATCAAGAGAAAAGCCTCATATTTAAAAAATTTTGCTTATATCTATACCCTTAAAGAGTCTCCAAAAAGACCTTCAGAGAGCTATACTTGCTAATAATTGGTGCCAAAATCCTTTTAGCTCAAGGATTTCTAAAACTTTTCATTTATCTTCTAAGATCTCATGTCCCACACCATTTTACCAGAGCAACTGAAACATCTTCCACACTGTGGCTACTTACAAGGCTCTTGCTTTCTCTCATATAACCATAGCTTTTGGATCAACATGATTTTTAGTTCTAAGAAGAGACAGGAAAAAAAAAAAAGATGGTTATTTTATCTTCTATACAAAGGTCAAAACTTACTTTAACCAGAAGACAGTGTAATCCCTTTATCAAAGTGCTAAGGAAAAATAACGTTCACCTTTTTGCATACCAGAAAAATCTTTTATTTAAGAAAGGGGGCAGAAATTTTCAGTTCAGCCAAACTGAATTTTAACCAAACTGAATCATTTTAATCAAACTGATTGCTTACAATCAGATCCTCTCTAAAGAGATATTCAAAAGGAAGGTGATCTCAGAAAGAAACTAACAAAACTTGTCTCAATAAATAAACACATAAATAAATACATGAAAGAGAGAATAAAAGATTAATCTTTTTCAAAAAGACCATAACTATAATATTATATTTGAACATTTAAACCAATACTTGGCTCTAATATCACATAACTCAGGAGATAGTCAGTCAGAATTTATTAATACTGACTTCACCCATATTCCTGTGATCCTCTAAAACAGATGTTGGCAAATCTGATCTACTGACTGTTTTTGTACGGCCTGGGAACTAAGAATAGTTTTTGCATTTTTTTAAAGGTTTATTTATTTATTTGAAAGAGAAGAGCGAGAAAGCATGAGAGGAGGGAGGGTGAAAGGAAGAAGCAGACTCCCTGATGAGCAGCAGGAAGCCCAATGCCAGGATGGATTCCAGGACTCCAGGATCATAACCTGAACCAAAGGCAGACACTCAATCAGCTGAGCCACCCAGACACCTCTAGTTTCTGCATTTTTATATGCTTAAACAAGTAAGAACAAGAATATTTTATAACACTAAATTACATATAATTTAAGTGTCTGTAAATAAGATTATTTTGAAACACAGAACACTCATTCATTTAACTTTGATCTATAGCTGCTTTTATGTTACAACATCCAAGTTGATACAATGAAAATAGTATGGCTACAAATTCTGGAATATTTAATATATGATCTTTTACAGAATCGTTTGTCAACCCCTACCCATAATCCAGTCTTAACCACTGGTATTTGTGGCTAAATTCTGAATTCTGGCTAATTCAGACCCATCATTAGCATACAGATGTTTTTCAACTTTTGTGGAGTGCAGCAAAAGCAGTGCTTAGAGGTAAATTTATCACAGTAAGTGCATATAATAGAAAAAAAAAACTGTAAGGTAAATAATGTAAGCTTTCTCCTTAGGGAAACAATAAATCTTTAAGCCTAAAACAGAAAAAAAAAAAAAACAAAAAAAGAAATAAATAAAAATTAAAGCAGAAATCAATGAAATTGAAAACCCTATCCTATGGAGAGAATTAACAAAACCAATAGCTCATTATTCTATGAGATCAATAAAACAGATAAACCTCTAATGAGGCTAATCAAGAAACTAGGATGCATAAATTACCGATTCCAGAAATAAAGAAAGAATCATCACTATTGATCCAATGGGAATTAAAAGGGTAATAAAGAATAATACAAACAACTCTATGCCTGCAAATTGGTTCCATGAATGAAAAGGACCAACTCCTTGAAAGACACAAACAACTAAAATTCATACAAGGAAAAATAGATAATCTATAATTAGAAACATAGATAATCTATAATCTATATTATAATAGATAATAAACCTAAATCTATTAAAGAAATTGAAACAACAAGTAATAACCTTAAAAAGAAAGCAACATGTTACAGAGTTTCACTGGGGAAAATCTACCACACATTTAAGGATTGCTATCAATTCTCCTAAATCTTTTTCTGAAAGCAGAAACAGAAGTACAACTCTCTAACACATTTGATGAACCTAGTATTACTTTAATACTAAAGCCATACGAAGACATTCCAAGAGAGGTAAACTAGAGGTCAAAATTTCTCATGAACATAGACGCAGAATCCTCAGAAAATATTAGTGAATGGAATCTACTAATGTATAAAAATAAGTACACCCTGAAACCAAGTGGGATTTATTTTAGATATGTATGGCTGGTTCAGTATTCAAAAAATCACATCCAGGGGCACCTGGGTGGCTCAGTGGGTTAAGCCCCTGCCTTCGGCTCAGGTCATGATCTCAGGGTCCTGGGATCGAGTCCCGCATCGGGCTCTCTGCTCAGCAGGGAGCCTGCTTCCCTCTCTCTCTCTCTCTCTGCCTGCCTCTCCATCTACTTGTGATTTCTCTCTGTCAAATAAATAAATAAAATCTTAAAAAAAAAATCACATCCATCATATTAACAAGCTAAAAAATATAGCCATATGATCATATCAGTGATGTAGAAAAAAAAATTGACAAAACCCAACAAACATTTATGTTCATGTTTTTATTTTTTTATTTTATTTTTTTTTAAAGATTTTATTTATTTATTTGACAGACAGAGATCACAAGTAGGCAGAGAGGCAGGCAGAGAGAGAGGGGGAAGCAGGCTCCCTGCTGAGCAGAGAGCCCGATGTGGGACTCGATCCCAGGACCCTGAGATCATGACCTGAGCCGAAGGCAGCGGCTTAACCCACTGAGCCACCCAGGTGCCCCTTATGTTCATGTTTTTAAAAAGTAACTATTAACAAACTAGGAAGACAGGTTGACTTCTTCAAGTTGAAAACTTGATAAAGGACATCTGTAGTAATTTGCAGCTAATATACTCCATTATAAGAAACTCGATGCTTTCCCTTTAGGATCAGGAAAAGATAAGGATGTCCTTTTCATACTTCTGATTCATTATTGTGCTGGAAGTCCTAATTAGCAAAGTAAGATGATAAGTTCAAATAAAATGTATACAAATTGAAAAGGAAGAAATAAAACTGCCTTTATTTGTAGGGAACATGATTATCTTTGTAGAAAGAGTTAAGGAATTAGCAGCAACAACAATAAAACTCTGGGACCTAAACTAGTATAGCAGTGTGACAAGATATAAGGTTAAAATACAAAAATAGATAATTTCTGTATATACAGTGATGAATCATTAGAACCTGAAATTTTAAAAAATATTTATAGTAGCACCAAAAAATGAAATAAAATACAAATCTAATAAAACATCTAAAGGACCTATATGTGGAAGACTACTAATTGTTGGTGAAAGACACCAGAGTCTGTAGAAATGGAAAGATATCCCATTCATGTATTGCAAGAAGCAATATTGTAAGATGTCAGATCTTTTCCAGCTTTATCTATAGAATCAATGCAATCCCACTCAAAATGACAGGAAGCTAGTTTGTGGATAACAACTTGACTCAAGTTTATAAGGAATAGCAAAAGAACTACAATAGCTAATACAATATTAAAGAAGAAAAATTAATTTAGAGCATTCACACCTTCCAGTCTCAAGATTACAATAATTAGGACAGTGTTGTGTTGGTGAAAGAGTAGAGTAATGGACTTAGTGTAAGGACCAGAGTCTATTAATGGATCAGAGTAGATAGTTTAGAAACATAATGAACTGAACCATGACAAAAGACCACGGGCAATTCTGTGGATAAAGGAGAGTGTTTTCAGCAAATGTTACTGGAAAATTGAACTTCCATATGTAAAATAAATGACCTAAACACAGACCTTTCCCATTTCACAAAAATTTACTCAAAATGGATCAAAAGACTTAAATGTGAAGTGAAAAACTATAGAACTTCTGAGGGAAAGTGTATGTAAGCTTGGAGCTGATGATAAGTATAATATAAAATACCAAAAGAGAGAGAACTCAGATCAACAAAATCAGAAATGAAAGAGGAACCACCAACACCAAAGCCACCCAAGTGTCCACTGGTAGACAAATGGATAAAGAAGATGTTGTACACACACACACATACACACACACACACACACACACTCGAAAATTACTCCGCTATAATAAAGAATGAAATCTTGGTATTTGCAACAATATGGATGGAGGTAGAGAGTATAATGTTAAGTAAAATAAATCAGTCAGAGAAAGACAGGTACCATATGATTTTACTGATATGTGGAATTTAAGAAACAAAACAAATGAACACAGAGAAAGAGAGACAAACTGAAAAACACTCTTAACTACAGAAAACAAACTGATGGTTACCAGCAGGGTGGCGGGTTAGGGGGATGGGTGAAATAGATAAGGGGAATCAAGAGTATAGCACTGAGTAATATATGGAATTGTTCAATCACTATGCTGTACACCTGAAACTAAGATAACACTTCAATTTAACTATATAAGAATTAAAAAAAGAAAAATAGATAAAATACATTAAACGATTTAAAGTTTTAAAATATCTAAGGGTATGGAAAAATATTCATTTGCTATCAGAAAAAGTATACATTTTTACATTTTCTTGTGCAAAGAAATTTGGTTAAATCTAATACAATTTGGGGGGCACCTGGGTGGCTCAGTCAGTTAAGCATCTGCCTTCAGCTTAGGTCCTGATCCCAGCATCCTGGGATCCAGCCCCACAACAGGCTCCCTGCTTCTCCCTCTGCCCTCATCTTACTCGTGCTCTCTCTTTCTCTGCCTCTGTCTCTCAAATAAGTAATAAATAAAATTGTTTTAAAAAGGTCTTTAAAAATATATTACAATTTTTAATTTATTTTTCTTGCACGATAACACAATTTTTAATGTTTATGTTTCTTGATTTCTTCTTGTTTTACCTCAGGGAGAATAAGGAAAAAGTGATTAACTATTTCACTCAAACCCAATTACCTCCATGTTTCTGGTGGGAATTTTCATACCACATAATAACCTGTGAATCAACCAGTCACTATTGACCTTCTGTAGCTAAATGTTAGTAATTGAAAATTGATTGGTATTTGCCACTAACTCAATGAATTCAGTTCAAATATACTAACTATAGTGGTGCCGATCTTCATATATTTTAACAATCCTACTATACATACTACCACCAGCTAATCAATACCACCACCACTACTAATACCAAGAAGTTATTGAGTTCTTACTTTATGCTGGGGATGGTTCCACCATATACATATATATATATATATATATATATATATATGTATATGATGTATAGTAGGATTGTTAAAATATATGAAGATCGGTATATATATATATATATGTGTATATGTATATATATACACATACACACACACACTCATTTAATCTTCATAGCAACACTTTTTGACAAGTATTATTATTTTCTTCATTTTAAGATGAAGAAACAGTTGGCTTATCAATTACTTTTAACAACCTAAATCTATTAAAATTGTAAATCTGGTAAAACAAAATAAAACAAACAAAAATATATAATACCAAAAGTATGACCCACAAAAGAAAAAATGATTAAGTTGGACTTTATTAAAATTAAATATGTTTTCTCTGTCAAATACACTGTCAAGAGGATAAAATAACAATGAATTTACAGGGTGAAATCATTTGCAAAATGCACATCTGATAAAGGATCATTTCCAGAATACAAAAATATCCCTTAAAACTCAAAAATAAAATTAAAAACTAATAAAAGTGGGCAAAAGTTCTAAATGGACACTTCACTAAAGAATATATATAAACAGCAAATAAGTATATGAACATATGCCCAACATTTGTCATTAAGGAATCATGAATTAAGACAGTGAGCTACTACTGTATACCTCTTAGGATGGCTAATATTCCTAAAATTAACAATACCAATTACTGGAGTAGCTGCAGGGCAACAGGAATTCTCATGTGTTGGTGATGGGACTACAAAATGCAACAACCACTTTAGAAGGGAGTTTAGCAATTCTTACAAAGCTAAACAGTTTACCATGCTGAATCAAGCAATTGTTCTCAAGTTATTTCCAACCAATTTGAAAACTTATGTCCACATGAAAACCTGCACATAAATATTTACAGCACCTTTATTCATAATCATGTAAAATCTGGAATTAACTAGTATATTCTTCAATAGGTGAATGGATGAACAAATGCTGGTACATTAATACAGTGGAATATTATCCAACAATATAAAAAATAGCTACACAGCCACAAAAGACATGGAGGGAGCTTATATGTATAATGGCAAGGGGAAAAAAAGCTAGTCTGAAAAGGCTACAGACTATATGATTCAGTTGTGTGAGGTTCTGTAAAATACAAAAATAGGTGGTAAGGTAAGGTAAAGTAAGGTAAACCCACAGCAGTTTCTGTGGGTTTGGGGGATCAAATAAGCTTATATAAATCAAATGCAAGGGATTATTTGGGGCATTGAAATTATTTTGTATGTTACTGTAGTGGTTTATACATGATTCAATGAATTTATGTAAATCCATAAGAATATTGCAACACAAAAAGTAAATCTTAATGTGTGCAAAATTTAAAAAAATCATTTAGGAAGTTGGTGAACCTTGGAAGGAATACAGACTGGGAAGAGACAAATTGTATGAAAAATGAATGAAACAGGGGCGCCTGGGTGGCTCAGTGAGTTAAGCCTCTGCCTTCAGCTCAGGTCCTGGGATAGAACCCCTCATCGGGCTCTCTGCTCAGCAGGGAGCCTGCTTCCCCTCCTCTCTCTCTCTCTCTCTGCCTGCCTCTCTGCCTACTTGTGATCTCTCTCTCTGTCAAATAAATAAATAAAATCTTTTAAAAAAATGAATGAAACAACCTCATTGAAGTGGATGGTGTGGAGTGAGTGATGATCTTATTTAGTACCGTTATACTAAAGGGCAACTTATCCACACATCAGCACTGCACTCTAGGTGGTAAGTTGTTTCCCACTGAGGAACAGGTTAACATTCTTTTTCCATTGCGATCTGCTTCCATTGTACATGTGTACTGATACTGAACAGGGAAGCAGTTGGATGGTGGGAGTCAGGTTTGTCATTGTTGCTATGGGAATTCATAGATGAGCAAGGGGAGGAGGCTAAAATGATACATGTGAAATGGATCAGAGATGGAGACTTAGCAAGACCTCGTAGATAGTTTATAACAGAGTTGCACACGGTTACATACAGAAATATTTATAGACCTGTATATTTACACAGGTTAGCATACACAAGAACATTTCCTTCTTCTGTCAATTGAGAGGGCCTAGAAATAGTGACACTTTAGTAGCAATAAGCACACCCAGCACTCAGATCTTGGTTTCTAATATTATTCTCAATTACAAGGAACCAGAACTCCTTACAGAAATGCATCATAGTAGAATAGGACAGGAAACATGCAAGATGATCCTCTTATAGTATCAGAAATTAAGAAACTAATAAAAGAAATATATCACAATTATTGGATATGTTAAAAGACATACAGGAGACAGCTTAACAAGCTCCCAGTGCCCAAAGCTGGAACATTTGGGCAACAAATTAAGTAATGTAACTGAATTATAATCTGAAGTATTAAATAAATATTCATGAGTCCATATTGGTATAATTGAGTGATTAAATAAAAAAAAATAGAGGAGGACATCTGTCACAAAGAATTCAAAATAATGTTGATACTCTGTCTCTAGGATGTGGAACATAACTCTTCCCTCTTTCCTTCCAAAGAGTGAATAATATAAAAGGAATAATTTTACAACAGAGAAACCTGATAAACCTTCCTTATCCGGGGGATCAAGCATCTGTAGTCATGTTGAAATTTGTATATTTGATTTGATGTAATGATAATGGCATTTTGCTTCTATCATCTTCCTCCCAAAAACCCATTGCCATAGTCCAATCATGAAAAAAAATCAGACAAATCCTGTTGGAGAGATATTTTGTTAAAATACCTGTTCAATAACTCCAAACTACCAAGGTCATGAAAGCAAGGATGCCTTAGAGAAGCTGTCACAGACCACAGGAACCTATGAAGACATGATAAATAAATGTAAAGTAGTATCCTGGATGGGATGATGCAACACAAAAAGGGCATTAGGTAAAAACTAAGGAAATATAAATATATTGTGGGCTTGAGTTGATAATAATTATCAATAGTAGTTTATTTATTGTAATAAATGTATTGTACTAATGTAAGATGTTAATAATAAGGAGGTTAGGGTGAGATATATGTTGGGGGACTCCCTATCTTCACAATTTTTCTATAAATCAAAAACTTCAGAAATAAGAAAATTAAAAATATAAATAATGGATAAAATATGAGCACTTTGCATATATCAGCTACACAATGCTATTGCATATTTTAATATTATTATTGATCAATTTAATGCATTTCTTGTTCATCATTGAAAAATTGAGATCTCACTACTAATATGTATTTGGCTAATATAAGGTAATTTTTGCTGGTGATTATAGCTTTTTTTTTTAACCTCATATTAATAACTCATATTTATGGAAATGTAATATTAAACTGACAATTAAATGTGTATGATGGGTGTCTATCTGAAATTACTCTTGAGCTTTAAATTATGGATTTCACACCTGGTGTGTTTCAGTGTGTGTCGATAACAAATGGAAAACACCTTTGTACCATGGGCAGCTAAATGATCTCTATTAACTTGATGGTAAATATTCCTTCATGCTGTGTTTGCACAAAGCACAGCATACATTACAGATCAGGTGTAGAAGAAATATATTTAATTGGATATTAGTAAGACTGACATGCACATGAAAAACACATCATTAACTTAGAAGATAATTTGAAGGTTACCTAGTCTTTTTTGTGCAAGGAATTTGTCTGAATTTATAATGCTCAGGAGCTTATGATTAAATTTAATACAATAATGGCATAAACAAAAATTACCTGTTACTTAAGCCAGATGCTAAAATTTGTATCAATAGGCATTGCCTATAAACACTTGACCTGCTTTTTATCATTAGAGCAACTTTAGGATAATTATCTGATTTTCCTATATATAATTAATCATTCTAATACATAAACATATAAATTATGAAATGAATCCATATCACAAATTTAGGAACTCACTAGAAAGTGAAGGTAGTGTATATTTCCTTTATCCTAAGGCCATTGAAGACTGATAAAGAACTCAAACATAAAAATACTTTGCAGAATTGAAAAATAAAGTTCATAGCTGTGTGGCTATAGATCTTTTTTCTTAAGATGCTCCATTATTCCAAGTATTTGGAAAGGCTGCTTTTAAAAATTATAAATTGGAAGGGGAGGTGAATCATGAGAGACTATGGACTCTGAAAAACAATCTGAGGGGTTTGAAGTGATAGGGGGGTGGGAGGTCGGGGTACCAGGTGGTGGGTATTATAGAGGGCACGGATTGCATGGAACACTGGGTGTGGTGAAAAAATAATGATACTGTTATGCTGAAAATAAATAAATTTAAAAAATTTAAAAAAATTATAATCACATTAAATTGTAGGTCAAATATATTTTAAATCTGAGATTTGTTCATCTTCTCAGCATTTTCCAATAATTAAAAAATAACAGATGTGTCCTAACATCTGATTCTCATAGATCCTCATAGAGTAGAAAGAAGGATTTAAAAGATATTATGAGCTAGCATAGCCAGTGGGGTAAGGAGAAGTAGAATCTGCTCAACATCCCTTGAGCAAATAATTTTTCTTAGTTTTTACATTGAAAAAATGGGATGTATCTTATTTGGGATATAACTATTGGGATATACCTACTCTCTCTCTTCCCATTATTCTGCCTGAGAATGGGAATAAGCAAACCAAAAACTAGGAAGAAAACCCCATTAAGAGATTCAGTGATATCAGAAAATTTCTTGGATATTTATGCAAGTATTATCTAGATTTACCAAATCAGAAGAATCATTTGGAATACTTGTTAAGGTCAGACATCCAGGTATGGCCCCAGACCTCCTGAACAAGAAACTGCAGGAAGAGGGCTTGGAAGTATAGGTCATTCTTAGCAACAAAAATATTGGAAACACTGATCTAATTTTCACATCAAATTGATATTGTTATCTTTCTATACATCTAATAAAATTAAAGTTATTTCAAACAAGTTAAATGTTAATGAATACTATATACCTGGTATATTGTATCTCAAATCCACTTTCTAGACAAGGTATTTCTAGAATCAGCTTGCTAATAACAAAAGTTAATCTTAAGGTATGCCTATAAATTATACATTTTTTAGGTTATCATAGGTTTCCTAGATTACAAAATACTTTTGTTAAAGAAATTAATAGTATAAACAGGAAACAATAGATCAATCTGTGTCTCTCTTTCTGACTCTCTGTTTATTAGATTTGAGATAGAAAATAAGGTGAACCTTACATTTCTTTCATAAATTCTGCTGTATTGAAATATACTTTATATCAATAAAATTTATCCACTTTAGGTATGCTGTTTTGTAACCAACACCATGGTCAGTACATAAATTTATTACTCTCAAAAGTTTTATAATGTCCTTCCTAGGCTTACATTAAAATTGTAAATTAGAGCTTACATTACCTACATCTAAAATAACCCTAGTTGAATGAAAAACTTCCTTCCTGCTTTAAGTATCAATAATAATGGTGTTTACTGAAACCTTAAAAGTCAATCGTAATTATCTTCATTGTTTGGATCTAGAATAGAATTGAGTCTCACCCATCCAGTCTCCATCAATGTAAAGTTTTTACCTTTAAAAGGTACTGGGTACTCCAGAGCATTCCTTTTTTCATCTGTAGCCATGGGTGCAGTCTCCACCTGGAGGAATGTATGTGGGAATGACAGCATTTTGCATTACCTTTCTTACTACAGTATCGTAGTAAATGTCTCACTGTCTCTCTGAAAGAAAAAAGGTGGGGGGAACCAGCAACACCCTGATTTGGAGTGTTTAAGAATTCTAAGTAGTTGAATACACCCACTGGCTAATGTCAAGCTACCTATGTAACAACTTTGAATATGAACTTTAAAGAGATGCTACTGATCGGCTCTCACAAGCTTATATAAGACAACTTCATTCACACACCACTGCTCAGAACTCAAAAGAGAAATACTTTTTCTCTGATACAGTAAATGAAAAGTGGAAATATAAGCAAAAGATAGACTAGTCTTTAGAATTGGGATTACCTCTATCCATAGAATTTAATCATTGGGAACAGGATTTGAGACTCCTGTAACTATCTGTTACATTGTTTTTAAACTCATAAAGTTAAGGCAATAAACAATAAAGAACCTCAATACTCCATGAGAAAAATTCTGCAACTCTATTGTCCAGAAAAATAATTTATCCCTATGAACAAACACCTCTTCAATCAGGGCAATATATTGCTCATCTGGATATACAGCTTGCTTATTAGACAATATCCACAAGTCACAACTCATTTCCAGACTCTCACCTCATAGCATCCAGTAATTCTAAATGATTATGTCTTTCATAGTCTTGGCCCAAATTAAATCACTTCTCACCTTGAAGACTTGCATTAAATCACTTGACTCTAAAAACCAAAACCTTATAAATATGCTTTTCTCACCAACCCCTTCTGCAACGCTACCAAGACTTTGACACAGAGGTGTGTACCTCTAAAACAAACAGTTTGGGGGCACCTGGGTGGCTCAGTCAGTTGAGCATCTGACTCTTGATCTTGGCTCAGGTCTTTATCTCAGGGTCTTGAGTTCAAGCCCCATATTGGGCTCCACACTGGGCATGGAGCCTATTTAAGAAAATAAAATAAATGAAGCAAGCACTTTTCCTTTTCAACTTAGATTAACTTGATAAAAAAAAAAATTAAGTCAACAGTCGAGAATTAATTTTTCTCAGAAACCAAAGTATTGCAGACTTATAGAGCTCTTATACTCACTAATAGAAAGAACCCTAGATGCCCTAGGAAGAAAGGAGCCTTGAATGCAGAATTGTCCTCTGCTGTTCTGATCCTCCTGTCTTTGTTGTCCTTGCTGACCCCTGCTATTTGCTTGAGCATGGGGAGACTATAGAGATGAGACACATTTGGGTAACCTACCCTGATTATTTCAGGCTCCATTCTTGTTGTCCAGCCACTCCCAGGTTAGAACTGTACCAATCTATGTGGTCACAGTAATTCTTTAAAAACTATCTCTCCATTAAACCTTAGACTTAAGCAATGATAAACCATACCATAATGACCTGGACACCATATATTACGTTTCTGGATATGGGTCTTATAACCAAACTCCTTAAGGAGGGAGACTTCCTTCAGATGCCAAGGGTGGCACAGATTTGGAAGAGCCAGATTCAATAAGCTCATGTGCTTTTGGCCTAAAAAGGCATAGGTCAAGGGTCCTGTCTCCTCCAGTATTTATTGTGAGTTTCCTATATTTGTGCTCTCATTCTGTCTGTGGGCAGGACCACCCCAATTCATTAAATAATTGTAATTTTGAAGGAGGTTTTATAAGTATCCCTCTTAGAATATCCCTCTGCTTCTATCTATGTAAATGTGTGGGTGAAAATATTTGAATGAATAGATTAAATGAAAGGGTTACATCTAACTCTCCATTTACCAATGTCTGTGTGTGTGTGTGTGCATTTGTGTGTACATATTTTAGAATGAGGATTAATCAAGAACCCCCTATAGCTATATAGTTTTCCAAACATACAAGTGAGAGTGTATGTGAGAGAGAGGGGGAGTGGGGTACTAGTGAATCAGAGAATTACCAAACACAGCTTCCTTTGCTTGAATGGAATAAAATATGTAATGGGAAAAACGACAATTAACCATCAAACTGTGGTTAAATGCTATAGGATATTTTTTTAAAGAATGGAAAGAAAGGGCTCTCAGAGGAACTGTATTTCTCTTTTCCCTCAGGTAGCATATCACTTTTCTGTAAGATTACTGAAATTGAGCTTCGAACATTGCAGATGTTTTAAATAGCCATAAGGTAAATGGAAGGCTGTTTTCAGGAATGGATATGAGCTTGGGGAATATTACTTTTCTCTGCCATAAAATGCATAGCCATGGCCCTCTTTGTTGGGACCCTTACCTCTAGAGAATGCATGGGTGCTATTTGGCTCGAGATGGTAGGGGAGTTGTTTGAAAGCAGAGAACCGCCATAGCCTGCAACCCTTCTTCATTATCGGCAATGGTGATTTTTACCACATCATATTGTATTTCTGTTTGTTTCTGATAGAACATTTTCCTGTTTACAATGTGACCCTCATCATTTTTAAGCTCTTCCTCTGATCTGCAAGCAATTTAGCTGTGTGTTTTTTTTTTAAGATTTTATTTATTTATTTGACAGACAGAGATCACAAGTAGGCAGAGAGGCAGGCAGAGAGAGAGGAGGAAGCAGGCTCCCAGCTGAGCAGAGAGCCTGATGCGGGGCTCGATCCCAGGACCCTGGGATCATGACCTGAGCTGAAGCCAGAGGCTTAACCCACTGAACCACCCAGTGCCCCGAGAAATTTAGTTTTGATGGTACCCTTTAGTTTCTCAAATTGTGTCACATTCAGTGTCTCTCATTTTTTCTCGTTTTCATTAACATTTCTATTGTTTATTTTCCCACTAACATCATCAGCATGATCAAATAAAGCAAACATCCAGAAAATTCAGGACAAGAATTTGTGGCTTTAAATTTAGGGGACAACAAACAGAATGCAGGTACCCTTCCACTTTGTGCAATCATAGCTTCTACCTAAATGCATGGGGATAGTTGAGGGTGTCATTTGGATAATACATATAAGCAAAATATCCTTCTAAACTTATTTAATTCTCTCCTGAAGGTGTTATAAACAAATATTTTTTATTCTGTGCAGATCCAATTATTTTTCCCTTGGTAGAAATAATGTTTACTCATGAGTTGATGAAGGTGGAATGAATGAAAACTAATAGTCACTCAAATTCCTGGGGACTAGTAACCTCATTTACTCTGCACGATGTTATGTGATTGTGATAAAGAAATGAAATGTAACACAGATAACGTGACTATTTTGTTTTTATATTTCGTTTTTATATATTGTGTTGTTTGAGATAATGCAGGTTGAGTTGCAGGGATATTAAGCCAAAAATCTCAGTGATTTCATGCAATGCAGTTTTATTTTTTTCCTCACAATTGGTATCGTTTCAGGTCAATGTGTATGGAAGAGGGGTAGGGAATACAGGGCTTCTGACTTACATCATTCTTATTCTGTGAGCTGAGCTGACCAAGCGTCTATGAAGAATGTTGCTTGGTGCTTGAGAGTGTGAAGGGAGGGGAAATTACAAATAAAAAAAATGGAACTTAAAGACTTCCACTCAGAGTGACCAGCACCATCCATTTCATTTACTGAAGCAAGTCAGATAGCCAGATAGCCAGGCTTAACTTCATAGCCCCAAGAAAGTGCAACCCTACACACACATGCCAAAAAAAAAAAAAAAAAAAGGAAATTGGAATATATTTGTCAGTACACCTCAAGGTCCACAGGTACTATGCCAATTTCTATGTGAAAACAAAAGAGATTAAAAAATACTGAAGTTATTTTCACTTGAAATTTTATAATTTTTTGAGGATGGTTGACACAAAGCAATGCATTAGATTCAGGTGTACCACATAGGGATTCAACAAGTTTGTACATTATGCTATGTTCACCCCAGCTGTGACTACCGGCTGCCCTGATACATCAGCAATATCATTGGCTATATTCCTTGTTCTGTGTCTTTTATTCTTGCGACTTTCTCATTCGAAGCTGGAAGCCTGTCTTTGCCTATTATGGTTAACCCTTTACCCACCCCTTCTGGCCACCATCAGATTGTCCTCTGTATTTATAGGTCTGATTTTGATTTGTGCCATTTGAGACAAATATTTTATACTCTCGTCGGTCTCTATCCATACAATTTCTACTAAGCATATGGCATGATCAATAGTAATATATTGAATAATTCTTAGAAATCATCAGTTAGGAATATTGATTAAGGACTGAGAAACTGGAGAGCCCTAAGTACCTACAATAGCCGTCTATCTGGGGCTTCGTAATGTTTAAGAAAGCAGTGATGAAAAAAGTAAGAAAAAGTCCAGCAGGGGGAACCCCAAACTCAGTTACCAGTTCTGATCAATAGTTATGTTTCTGTGTAAACCAAGAGCCTACTTCAGTGACAGCATAACTAGTAACTAAACTAGGCAAAGACAGAGAGAGGTCTCTACCTCTAGATACGTTGCAGTATAGTCTCGGGGTGTTCGATAATGCTATCTTCTGCTCCAAATACTGTCCCTCAAGAGCATTCTTGCTCTATAAAATATCCATTTATTTATTCACATCCAGTAATTTAGGAAAGAAAAACTTTGACAACTTTCATTTAACTAATACGTGTGATAGACCAGGCATGGCTGCAGAAGGGAAGACTGAAAGATGAAGTATTCACGGTCTCTGCCCTGGAACAGTTTTCTGTGATGGGGGCGGGGGGAGAAGAAATGAAAATAAATTACAGTACCATATGGTTAGCGCTCTAACAACAGCCCAAACCATGACTCAGGAGGCAAAACAGAAGGAACTTTGCTTTAAGGAGCTCAACTGGTTCTATAGTTGGAGTAGAAATTGTCCAAGTGAAAGAGAAAGAGAGAGAGAAGAGAAGAGAGAAAATAGAAGAAGAGAAGAAAAGAAAAGAAAAAAAGAAAAGAAAAAGAATGGGAAGGGAAAAGGAAAGAAAAGAAAAGAAAAGAAAAGAAAAGAAAAGAAAAGAAAAGAAGAATACAGTGTGGTATAAATATACATTATAACAGTCCTGTTGTTACCAGATAGTAGTGACTTAATTGCAGTTGAAGAGTTAACAGAGGTTTTATTGTTTCTGCTGTTGGTATTGTAGTCATTTTAATTAAAGGATCTAGATGATTGGATTTGTTCAAAAGAAAATAATTCTCTGGCCAAACAATTACTTTAACATTCAACTTTTCTGTTTATTTAACTAGCTCAGTGACTAAGTACCACTTGCCTGATCCCCTCACACATTTCTACAGAAGCTCTCTCCAGGCTGCTCATCCCTCAGGGTATTGCACATTGCACAGATAATGCTGTTGTTGTTTTTATTTCCTCCTCTGATCGCCATGTTTAACAGATTTTACAATCTCCCTCCCCTTTCCCTGGATCAGTATGGACTCGCTCTTGTTTCAGTATCAGTATCTCATTCCTTACCTCATCTCCTGTCCTTTTCCTGTCCCTCTTTTTGTGTGACAGCTTTGGGACCCTATGTGTTTTGTTTTTCTTTGATTAAAGGCACTCTTGTGGATTAATTTATCCAGATTTTAACTTGATAAAATTATTTTGTTGCAGATAAGGAAAATAGTAATACTCCCAGTTTGGGGGAAAATATTAAGATGTGTTTTAAAACATCTTGGAGGGTTTGGAGGGTTGCTACTCTAATAATTAACTGCTTATTATTTCTGATTTTGTGAAAACCAAAGACGTTGAAAGTATATTTGCCCTACCCATTCATCTCACCTCCACCAGAATATTCTGTGTCAAACAGGATTCACATGTGAAAATGTAACAGGAAGCAAGTCACAAAAGGTAGCAAAGTATTTCTTAGAAATTACTATCATACAGAGGTTATCATATTTTCTATGCCCCTGGATAGTTTCATTTTTGCATATGAATGAAATCAAGAGTAGTAAATCTTTGTTAATTGATTACTTAATACTACACACATCTTAATGAAATGTCAATGAATTTTCCCTATTAATCATGGCACTACTTCTTAATATTGAAGTTTGCCTCATCTAATACTACATAGGGTATTTTCAGTATTCATTTATCCTACTTGGAAATCAGAGTTTCATCCAGAAATGATCAGGGTTATAATAGTGCTTGTCTTTCAATCTTCATATACATATTAAATGTCTTTTTCAAAATTAATATGTATTTATTATATTTTAACTTTACATCAGGTATATTGTTACATGTAGTTTGAAAGTCAGGGTTACCACACCTTACTGTCTGTCATATTCACAAGCGGATGAAGTATTAAATCATTCATCCAGGAAATACTATTAGACATAGATTAATATTTTATATGTTAACACAGATTATCCCCATAACGCATTCCTCAGTGTACTCCTCTGTCAATGATTTCCTGAAGACCTGAAAAATACTGTGGAATCTTCCAACGTCTTCCCCTGAAGTGCTCTGACCCTTCACATGAGTAGATCAAATATTGTGCAATGTTTTCAGAAGGGATTAGCTCCTGACTTACAAATGACCATTGTATTGACTTCATGCCTCCTTTATAAAATAGGTCCACAGAGGCCATCTCTGCTATTGCTGTGGAAGCCATCAAGGGGAATTTAAAAAACAACAACAACAACAACACTGAATGTTGCTGTTCTGAATAAGGGATTATCTACTCACAGCCACTTCTTGGGTCATGATCAGTATGAAATCAATAGAGAATGACTTTCAAAATTTTTGTTAGAAATCAACCCTGACTATTATTAAGCATGATACTTCTTTTTTTTCTTCTAACAGCAACCTTATACAGGTCTAGTTAGTATGTTCTCCAGGTGGCAGTCTTCCCAAATCTTCCCAAAGGGGACCCAGAAGATTCAATCATAAATCTGCTTCAGAAACCTGGATTCTCTTGTTGGAATGATGAGGTCCCTGTTTATCAGTAAAATGACCACTTGGCTTAGTCATTTTTCAGTCCTACTATAGTAGCAACACAGGCCAAAGCAGGCATAATGATTCCATGTAAATTTTTAAAATACCCTTTTCCTTTTGCCTCTCTCGGCATTTTAAACTAAAAGCTTGGATTATGTAAAAGATGACTGGGAAGCAGGGGGGGTTATAGCTATGGGGATGGAAGGTACTGATTTTGTCATGGTGGAATGTGAGTAAAAAACCCTGCACTTGCACAGGGAACATATTAGATGCTTAGTGGTACAGAGAATGAAGGGACATTTATAATCTTTGTCTGTGGAAGTTTCTCCTAGGGACTGACTCATGAAGAAAATGCACCGATGTACGTTTCCCAAACTATTGCAGTTGCTTTGAATTTAAGTAACTTCGGGGTTGGTCATCATTTCTTAGAGACTCTGACCATGCTTTTATTCCCATTTCCTTTAATTCTACTAAGAAGCCTGTCAGATATAGCAGGATATGGCCCCAGCTCCAACCCGTCTTTCACAAAAAACACCTGCTACCACCTCTGTCTGGGTCATTTCCTTTTCCATTCTCCTACCCACTGCTTACTCACTGGATACTGTGGACAAAGAAGACAATTTGTACTGATGTCTATCAGCAGTTTCTCCAAAAACAAAGACTAACTTTAACTATTTGAAATGAATTGGGTAGCCTTAGCCATATCTGCTAGTCTGGAGGACATGCTGAAAGCATTGAGAGATATAGATCCTATATGGGGCCTCCCAACAATTTTTAACATGGTTGAGTGCTACCATGCACACTTCCTTGACTGTACTTCTGGTATGAAAATTCAGCCATTGATTTGAAACACAGTGGCTTACACATTAGAGGTGACCATTGGAGACCTTCACATGTTTAAGAAAATACTACCAAAATGATTTAACTCTTAGACAATGGCAGAGACCTCTTCAGAGGATCACCACCTTCCTTACTCTGGGGAGCTTCCTGGAGAGATACACTACCCTGAAGGCTGTTATTTCTATAGTAGGAAGGATCCAATTACAGAAGGTGGTACAGATAACCTGACTTCAGCTGAAGAGATCAACTATACCACCTCAGCCCAAAGAAGATATTCAGGTCATCCTCAGCTCTTTGGCCAGTATTGTTATGGATGATAGACTTGCCATAGATACCTCCTGATAAGCCATGCTAAAGTCTGAGGAATTATACATTAGTCTGATCTAATAGATCATGTTCTATCTCCATTAGTTCCTCAGGTGAAAAAAAAAAAATGGCATGACATAAATTTCAGTAACTTGACTTCTTAAAGTAAACTTGGTTTTCTAAGGAAAAATCCAATGGCTTTTAGTTTTTCTTTTTCAATTTTTTGAGGTCTACAACTTTGGGAAGATATGGTTGAAGTGATACTGTAGTTTGGTGTCATCCTACTAGAATCTCTTGATAATAGTCCTAATGAAATACTGTATGAGACAAAATGAACAGATTTCTTCCCAACCTGTCAGATTAATCATAATGTCTGATGGAAAGTGTACTCATGGGGAAACTTTCCAGAAGCCAAGACAGAGTAGAAAGAAGGGTTAGATATTGCTGGGAAACAATTCTCCATATATATCTCATGTTTATGCAAATCTTGAGAGCTGTGGTCCTGACTGCCCTTTTGTTCTGGGCTACTTTTTCAGGAACATTTATATTATATGCAGCCTCAGAAGACAGAGGTAATGTTTCTGACATAGCAGAAAATAGATTTGCTTACAGTCTTTTACAATATTCGTATTGTTTCCATCCAGAGCTAAAAGCAAGTTTGCTTACTGCCCACTGTAAAATGCTTGAGTTCCCTGATCTCAGAGATCTTCCCCTGGAACATTCCTCATTACATGTCCAAGTCTCACTAGGACCTATTCATGTGACCCTGTGGGAACTGGTGGTCAGTGAACTGATATAAGAAAATGTCAACACTCTGGCTACTTGTTAATGCTGGGATTACTAATTCTCTTTGTCTCTGCACCAGGATTCTGGTGTCTTTGGCCAGCATTTATTAACTGCACTAGGTCACCTTCTTAGCTTAAACCCAAGAGCTTTATGTCCCTGCCCACATCAATGGAATGGTGACAGGCTAGATTTATTTTTTTTAATTTTTAAAAAATATTTTATTTATTTATTTGACAGAGATCATAAGTAGGCAGAGAGGCAGGCAGAAAGGGGTGGGGTTGGAGCAGGCTCCCTGCTGAGCAGAAAGCCCCATGCAGGGCTCGATCCCAGGACCCTGGGATCATGACCTGAGCTGAAGGCAGAGGCTTTAACCCATTGAGCCACCCAGGTACCCCTAGGTTTTTGTTTGTTTGCTTGTTTGTGTTTTTTTGTTTCTAGAAAAAAAAAAATGGATTCTTCAGTTTTTGATATGAACTGAGGCCAAACTGTAAGACCACTATCCTCCTGCAAAACATGTTTTTATCCTATTCACTGTTTTCCTTCGCTACTCATTCTTTTTTTTTTTTAAGATTTTATTTATTTATTTGACACAGAGAGAGAGAGATCATAAGCAGTCAGAGAGAGAGAGGGAAGTAGGCTTCCTGCTGAGCAGAGAGCCTGATGCGGGGCTCAATCCCAGAACCCTGAGATCATGATCTGAGCCAAAGGGAGAGGTTTAATGCACTAAGACACCCAGGCACCCCTCACTACTAATTCTTATTCCAAACCACTATATCATCTCTGAATTACTGTGAAAAACCTTTATTTTTTCCTTTATGCCACCCAATGGATATTCAGTAGAGCAATGCAAAATTTTAAAGATATAAATCAATTATGTTCTTCTTGTTACAACCCTTCAGTTGTTTTTCCAAACTTAGATTATCACCCTTCCATTTGCTATGGCCAACAGTATTTTATGCCATATAGCTTCTGCCAGTCTTCACAAACTTACATGATAGGTCTCTTCTCCTTGTTCACTATAGTCTGGCAACATAGCTTGTGATAATGTTCTTGGATACACACAGGTCTGTCTCTTCCCAGAGTCTCATCACGTGAATTGTTCCAGTAGGGAGCAAAGGTTTCTCAGGTTCATTGGAGGGCTCATCCCATCTTCTAGATGGGATTTCACATTGGAAAGACATCAACTAACCATGCTATTGAAGCATAAGGCATTTTGTTCTTATTTATTTTTAAATATTTCTTATCACAAACAGCAATCCTTAAATATGTTGATCCACATATTAAAACCCTTCCCCCATTAAAATATAAGTACTGCAAGGACTGATATCATATTTATTTATGGGCTGAATTGTGTCCCTCCTAAAATTCCTATGCTGAAGCCCTACATCCCAGTACCTAATATTATGACTGTATTTGGCGATAGGAACTGTAAAGATGTGATTAGGTTAAAACTAAGTCATTAAAATGGACCCTAATGGAATATGACTGATATCTTTATAGGAGGAAGAAATTTGGTCAGGGATGGGCATGCACAGAAAAACAAACAAATGGAAAAACAAAAAGCATTGTGAGGACACAGCAAGGAGATAGCCATCAGTGAGCCAAGGAGAGATCCCTCAGAAAAAGCAACCCCACAGATACCTTGATCTCAGACTTCTAGCCTTCAAAACCAAGAGAGTAAATGTATGTTGCTATCCACTCTGTGTTTTTGATTTTGATTTTGTTTTTTATTATGGAAGGCCTAGAAAACTAATATAAGCAGTATGTCATAACATGATTAGTTCTTAGTACATATTTAGTGATGAATTAATGAAAAAAGCAGACTCTAATGGCATTAAATGCATTCCACAACGCTCATTTCTGAGCTACCAAGAAATGTTCTTTTACTCTTCATCACAGTTGAATAAGAAAGTACTTCTTTTCATTCAAAAATGTTATGGAACAAACTTTACAAAAAAAAAAAAAGAAGATTGATGATGTACTGTTTGTTGCTGACAATGCTAAAGATGAAGTCTATGAGATAGCACAGTTCTTGAAAAATGATGATAATGTTTGGTCCGTAGGATTTTTGAATGATGGGCCTACAGTCAGTGATATCAGTATAGTTCTTTTTTCTTGAGGTATTTTATAGAATAAATCTAAATTTTATCAGAACATAATATCTAGCTAAGCGAACAGAATGCCAAAGAGTTAGAAACCTCTTTCTCAGAGATAGTTTATTAAGTGTAATATATATATAAATTTCTATTATATTTGTTTTTAAGAGCAAAGTTTGTGCTGAGTCATAATATGAATGTATTCTTGTACTTCTTGTTTTTCAAAACTCTTTCCATTTTCTCATATTTGAGAATTGTCCAGTACTCTTTTATCACTCTTCTTCTTTGTCAGATTTACCCTTAGGAAAGAATAAAATATCAGATTTTTATTCTTCAATATGACTTACTATTTAAGTGCTCCTAGGAATGTTTATATGTTAAACCATATCTTTAATTACAGAATGGAAATCCTTGCTAAAATGAACTAAGACATAAGATTTTGGAGTTGGAAAGTCTTTCTTAGGGGTCCTGAAGAAATAAGTCCACCTTTGCCTCTTTTAATACAAAACTTAAACCCACTCTACTGCCAAGAAAAGGTCCTTACATAGCATATCTTTCAAGAAGATTTGGTATTTCTGTCATATAACAGTTTACTCTGAGAGACTTGGTATATGGGTCACTCTGCCACCATAGCCCACAGCTGAGTAGATCAGGCATGGGCAACTTGTTGGAAGGAAGCTGGTATTGCCTGTTGTGGTTGCAAATGACAATTTCCCAGTAGGTGAACTATTTAGTGGGTTATAGTTGGAAAAAACAAGATTTTTTTTTTTTCTCTCTCTCAGAGACTTTGTTTAAAGGACATAGATGAGAGAGGGTAGATTGGCAGGCAGACAGTGGGTCAAAGAGAAACACATACTGTAAAGTAGGCAAGAAGAGATATTAATTTATTTTACATTCAACAGACACTTGAGAATATGCAGGGAACTGTGCTAAGTGGACATCAAGAAGTCAATGAACACAAATCCTAAGTGGGAGAAGCCGTGAGTCAGTGAAAAGCAGAAGTTATCAAAATATAAGAGTTGTATTTTGCTTAGCAATTCAAATATTTAACATTTCATTATACAAAAGTAAGGAAAGGATTGTATTAAAATGTCAACTATACATCACCCAAGCACAATATTTCGAAACCTGTGAACCATCTTATTCCATCTCTGGGCCTTCCACTGCATATCTCAACACTCTGAGATTATTTTTAATCAAATCCCAGATATTATAGTATTTTATCTGAATATTTCAAAGTCTGCCTCTAAGTGATTGGGGGTCCAACTGTAAAACCCACAACAACATTATTCCAAATAATATATTTAACAATAACATCCCAGTAATGTTAACTTTCTAGTTAGTTTTCACATGATTGTTAATTATGGTGGTTCTCAAATTATGTGGCCTCAGGAAATCTTTGGATTTAGATAATTGAAGTCCCCAAATATTTTTTGCCTTATGGGATTATATCTATTGATGTACATTTATCATAAATTAAAATGAAATTAATTTTGTGATTTATTAATTCACTTAAAAAGTATAAAAATCAGATGTGTTTTAACACAAATTCCACATCATATCTTAAATGAAAAATAACTGTATTTCTCCCTGAAAAGTGAAATGGATAGCATTACTTTATGTTTTTGCAAATCTCTTCCATATCTTGCTTAATGGAAGACTGCTAGGTCTTCATATCTCATTTGGCATGCAATATGTTACTTTCTGCTGTTGTAATGGAAGTATATGAAGAACTTAAACCCCCTTTTTTTCCATATAGCTGGAAAATGAAGAAATACTTTGAATAGCATTTTTTTTTCAAAACAGAGACTAGAATATTTAAGTTCTCTCCTTCTGACTCAGCCATCAACCAGCTGTGTATGCCTCAATGTCCTAATGTCTAGATGACACTAGCACTGAAGTTTTTTGTTTGTTTGTTTGTTTGTTTTTAACAAAACCCACCATTTGGGAAGCCTCAATATATTCAACAATAAAAGAACTGTTAGAGGTAGATCATTAGTCAGAGATCTGGACTTCTGTCTTTTTTTTTTTTTTTTTTTTCCCTTCCTCTCCAACCTTCACTCTTGAGCCTTTTGAATGAGTAAGGAGCACAGTTGGAAATCTGTCTCAGAAGTCATTCCATACTAGGCCCAGACAACGCATTGCTGGGGAAGGGTTGAAAACAGTTAGGATGAAGGGCAAGGCTTCCATGTAGCTTTACCCAGGAGGACCTGACACGCATCTGGTAATAGGGACCCTGTCTCTTCAGACTTGACTCTGCCAAGTTCTGAACAGCATTTTTAGATAATTGTGGATATTCTTTCTGACATTTTAACAAATGGAGTAAGTGACATTTTCCTGACTTTATTGAATAATAACTGACAAATATAATTGTGTATATTTAAAATGGACAGTGTGATGATTTGATACACAGATATTGTAGAATGACTACCAAGATCAAGATGATTAACAAATATTTTAGTTATTAGTTAACTGTGTTTGGGTGGGCTATGTGCATGTGGTGAGAATGCTTAAGATCCACTCTTAGCAACTTTCAAGTATTCCTGACCATATTATTAACATTAGTCACCATGCTGTACCTTAGCTCCTCAGAACTTATAACTGAAAATTTGTACCCTCTAACCTACATCTCTCCATTCCCCCTCCACAAGTCCTGGCAACCACCATTCTATTCTTTGTTTCTATGAAATTGGACTTTTTTTTTTTTTTTTTTAATGATATAGGGGCACCTGGGTGGCTTAGTCAGTTAAGTGTCTGACTTTTGATTTGGGGTCAGGTCTTGATCTCAGGATCCTGGGATTGAGTTCACATTGGACTCCACATTCAGTGAGGAGTGTGCTTAGATCTCCCTCTGCCCTTCCTTCCATTTGCATGATTTCTTTCTCATTCAAATAAATAAATGTTAAAAAGAAAAAAAAAAAAAAGGAGAGAGATTCCACATATAAGTGATACTGTGCTGTGTTTGTCTTTTTTCATATGTTAAGTTCTAACTCTCAGTCACCACAGAATGCGACTGTATTTGGAGACAAAGTTTTACAGAGTTGAAGTAAAATGAAGTAATGCGGGTGGGAGCTAATTCAGTATGACAACTTCTAGAACTATGAAGAAATAAATTTCTGTTATATAAACCACACAGAATGTGGTATGTTGTTATGGCAGCCCTAGAAAAATAATATACTCTCTTCCTTTTTCTCTTTTTTAGTTCTTCCTTATTCTGTTTACTAAAGGAATTTGGTTATTTGTATTGTAGTGGTTCTTACCTTGTGGATTGTGATGGCTACTTCCCTGTGATACCGTATATCACAAAATGTTATCATTTAACATGTATATCATAGGTACCATATAACTTGCTTCTCTAGCCTCTATATTTATGTAAACTAATGGTTCCCTCTATAGGAATTTTCATACTCATGCTTTTCAACATTTACTTCATAAATGATATTAGTGTTTTCATGAGAATTCACATAATACCTGCACCATTCATCTTTTTATGATCTTCTCAATCATTTAAGATTATTGTCTTTAGATATTAATTTATTTAAAAAATTGCAAATCATCCAAATTCAAACATGCATGAATTTGAGGGGGGGTGCTCAATTTGATAAGGCATGTTAAGCCATTTGGTGTTTAACCTTTAATACAATCCTTCAAGATAATTATTGTTAGAATTAACATTTTGTGAGGAAGAAACCTGAACTTAAGGGAGCTTGGGTTGTTTTCAAAATATCAGAAGTACAATAAGAATTAGAATGAGCTTGAATCCATGTTCACTTACACTATGTATGTTCTTTCCACTCCCCCAAAATATGAACATTGTGTAAGATGATGAGAGCATATAATTAAAACCAAAATATTGCTAACAAAATTATATACTGTTATAAAGGATTATGTGGAAAATGAAAATGGGTTGGTTTTATAGTAAGTATGAATATGGGTAAAATTTCTTTTTTAACTTCTAGTGATATTATTATATTATTTAGAATAGCAATAGAAGTGGCTTGTTCTTTAAAAATACATTGAAGTTCTCATTGTTCTTTATGGTTATATATCTATTGTATTTATACTGCATATTTATACACACCACATCTTTATCCATTCATCTCTCGATGAACCCTTGGGTTACTTCCATAGCTTGGCTCTTTTTTTTTTTTAAGGTTTTATTTATTTGTTTGTTTGAGAGAGTGAGGGTAAGCATGAGGTGGGGGAAGAGGCAGAGGGAGAAGGAGAAACAGACTCCCCGCGAACAAGGAACTTGTGGCGGGGTGCATGACCTGAGCAGATGGCAAACACTTAACTGAGCCACCCAGGCACCCCTCGGTAGCTTGACTATTGTAAGCAATGCTTCAAAGAACATAGGGATGCATATAACTTTTTGAATTAGTGTTTTCACTTCCTTTGAGTAAATAGCCAGTGGTGGAATTACTGGATCACATGGTAATTCTATTTTTAAGTTTTTGAGTGACCTCTAGACAATTTTTCAGAGTGGCTGTACCAATTTACATTCTCACCAACAGTGCAGCTGAGTCCCTTTTTCTCCACATGCTTGCCAATGCCTATTATTTCTTGTTTTTATGATTCTAGCTGTTCTAACAGGTGTGAGGTGATATTTCATTGTGGTTTTGATTTGTATTTCCCTGATGATTAGTGATGTTGATTATCTTTTCATGTGTCTGTTGGCCATCTGTATATCTTCCTTGTGACAAAATGGATGGGCATAAAGGTATTATGAATAAATAAGTCACTTAGAGAAAGAGAAAATACCGTATGATTTCACTTATATGTAGAATCTAAGAAACAAACCAAATGACCAAACAAAAAAAATGCTCTTAAATACAGAGAACAAACTGATGGTTGCAAGAGGGGAAGTGGGTGAGGGGTGGATGAAATAAAATATTAAGAGGTATGAACTTTCACTTATAAAATATATAAGTCACAGAGATGAAAAGTGCAGCACAGGTAATATAGACAATAATATTGCAGTAATATTGTATGGTGACAGATGGTGACTACACTTATGGTGAGCATTAAATAATATATAGAATTGTTGAATCAATATGTGATACTTCTGAAAATAATACAACATTGTATGTTATATTTCAGTTAAAAAAATACACTGAAATACTTTTGAGTGTAGAATCCTATGCGATCTTGGTAGAGTGGACCGATCATTCAGATATCCATTAGCTCTTTCTGAGGAAAGAGGATGCCGACTGTGAGTACATGCTTTCATCATTTGGTGATTTTATTCATTGTGTAGAGCTATAGTTTAGCTAATGGGTTTTCCCACCTGTAACTGATGATAATAAATAAACATGAGGCCAACTGCTAGTACAGATTATCAGTTACTAGAAAAAAAGGAAAATGACTCTATGCTTTAAACACTATATACCTACGTAGACATATATGTATATAATTTCATTTAAGCTCCCAGCAACACAGAGATATAAGTACTGTTATATTTAGTTTGCACAGAAAGAAAATGAGGTTGAGAAATGCTCAAAGTCACTCAACTAGTAAGGAATAGAACCAAGATGGCAGCATGACATAAAAAATATCAGATTTCAGAGCATCTGCACTATACCATATGTATTACAGTTCTCATACTATTTTGAAAGATTAAATCCAGGGCTGTCACTTGCTTGAAAAAATTGACTTATCCAATTATTTGGATTATTATTGCAATGAAGTTATATAAACAATGCACACACTATATGTTTTGTTTTATTTAAAACATTTGGTAAGAAAAAAGCCCTATTACATTTGGAGAGAGGAATTAATTCTATGAAGCATTAGCTTTATAGAGATAATTTCCTTTTTTATACATCAGCCAATAATTACATTTCAGATTGTGATCCATTCATTTTAATCAGCCTAACAAGTTTATACCTTATTGGGAATTTCTCTATGATGGAGTTAACTGTCAGTATGGGATCTATAAAAGCATAATGCAATGTGCCATGAAGATCTTTTGTCCTATAACTGTTTCTTTCTATAAAATCCTTTTAGACTGAATATCATTCACCTGGAAACTGAAAATAGAGAAACAAAGGAAATATGAGACCTTGCAGACAGACTATCTGAACCAAATAATCAAAACTGTTCCAACAGAGAGGAAAATCAGCAAAGGAAAGAAGAGTTTATGTACCTTCAAACCACATATTTAAAGATATTTTGGTGTGTTTTAGTAAAATATAAAAAACACAAAAATAAGGACAATTTTGAAAAACAAATGACCCATAAGCAACATCTAAATTAATATATTTTCTTTTGTGTATGTACATATAGAGAGATAATATAAATATATATAAATATAAATCCATATTATATAATATATAGATTTAGAAGATTATCTGTCTATGAAATAATATATGTCTAAATTTGGTTAAAAGCAGAACAAGAAGAAGCTCACCACTTTATCACAGACAGTTGTAAACTTATATAACAGAAGGATGAGGGAAAGAAGTTCAGGAACACGGTAGACAGAAAACATGAAGTGCAGTGACCTGGGGATTGAAGGAAGCAGACACCCATGATCTCAGCTGCCTGTTGGAACCAAAATAAATCATTTTCAGGACACCCAGAGCCTCTAGAAGTATGGTTGCTAGATAAAGTACAGTATGCCTAGTTAAACTTGAATTTCAGATATATAACATTTTTATAGGATAACTATGGACCAAATATTGCATAACATGTTTATGCTCAAAATTATTCCTGTTTTCTCTGTAAGTCAAATTTAACTTAGTGTCATATGTTTTATTTGCTAAATCTAGCAATCTTACCTGGAAACTACTATAGGTGATTTCAGCTGCCTACAGCCATGCAGTGTAGAATACACAGACCTCTGAGAGCCAAAGGAAGCCATTACCAATGATCTCAGCTGATTGCCCACCGCTACTAACAGAGAACAGTGGCTTCTATTCTTTCTGGGAAAGGGCTTTTAGGTCTCCCTCTAGGGCACAGTATGGATGGGGATACATGAGTTTGCCTAGTGTAAGTATGATTCAAACATAAATATTTACTATGATATTTTGCTTCCAATATGCATTCATATTTTAAATCTTGCTGCTTAAATATTATAATTTCACTAATGTGCATGTAGATGTTATATGCACATGTGTAACATATGCATACATTTTATGTATATGTGTGTGTATATATTTTTTAGACCTCCTCACATTATTGGGTATTTAGGTTACCTTTAAAAGTATTTCAGGGGCGCCTGGGTGGCTCAGTGGATTAAGCCGCTGCCTTCGGCTCAGGTCATGATCTCAGGGTCCTGGGATCGAGCCCCGCATCGGGCTCTCTGCTCAGCAGGGAGCCTGCTTCCCTCTCGCTCTCTCTGCCTGCCTCTCCATCTACTTGTGATTTCTGTCGGTCAAATAAATAAATAAAATCTTTAAAAAAAATAAAATAAAAGTATTTCAAGTAAAATGAATAGAATTAAATATTAATGAATTTGAAGAAAAAAAACATTACTAGAGATGATTTCAAAGTGAAATAAAATGTGAGATAGCCATAGCAAATAGAACAAGAAAAGTACAAAAAAGGTAAAGGTATTTAAAAAACAAAAAACAAAAAAGAGTTGACTCAAAAATTATAAAATAATGATAAAGTGCATCAAGGTCGTATGAATGATAAAGTTGTATAAAGGATGCAGTTGTGCTGGAAAAGAACCTTAGAAAAGCTGCAGAAATTTGTGGCAAGCACATGTGACATGCCTGAACAAAGGCTTCTTAAAAATATTAATTCAAAGAAGTTGTAGAATGAATCGGTTTAAAGTTTTAAATTCCAGTACTATTGCAACCCAGTTAATACTTGAAAGACTAGGGTGTTCGCTTCAGTTTACTCATTCATCTCATTCATACAATGACTCTGCCAATCATTTAATTCTCTATGCTATTCTTTTCTGATTTCATGTGCCTATTATAAAGCAGCACTTGCCCATAGAGAAATTCAATGGGTACAACTTCAGAAATCTTTAAGAATATTTAGTTCAAAGTACTTATATTTTTAAGTTTTTATTTAAATTTCAGTTAGTTAACATACTTAGTTTATCTTTGTATGGAAAGTTCTACTCCCATGGAGTCTGAGTGAGGGCATCAGAGCTGCGTTTGAACCAGTGGAGCACATACCATTTCACAAAAACCTGAGTTCTTTAACAGTTTCTTCACTGTCTGCTTCCTTGTAACTCAAATTGTTGGCCTCAGCTTCACAGTTAAGCTTTTTTTAAAAGTACAATAGCTCTTAGGATATTTAAACACAGATCAAAACAGAATCTCCTCTTCATTTTGAAATCAGTTTTGAAAACTGGCTGCACCAGTTTGCATTCCCACCAACAATGTAAGAGGGTTTTATTTATATTTATATCAGAAACATAAAATTACTTGACATGAAAAGAACTTTTAACTTTTAAAATGTTTTACTTAATTAGTATGGATTTTACTCAACTCTGTGAAGTTTCATAGCCAAGATTTTGGGGCCAGAAACCCAACTTTGTTGTTATATCCTGGTCACTGTGATCAAATCTCAAATATCCAATTAATGGATATTCAGTAATTACTAATGATTATTTTTATCATAATGTTACTTAAAATTACAAAGGAATGCATACCTTAAATACAAAGATAACTTTAAGTTTCTAACATTTACATTTATAATGTTAATTAAATATAGTGGATACTGTTGTTTTGCTGAAATGCAGTATGCATTTTCAGTATTTACTTAACCAACATTTGAAACAATTTAATAGAGCAAAAACTATTACATTCCATAGTGCCTCAGTTCTCCCACCAGGGTTCTCTGTTATCGTTATCTTCTTACCTTGTAAATTATTTATTTTCTAATATTCCTATCTTTATTATATCTTACCCCTAAAATTTTAATGATTATATCTTCTTCTGCTTAAATAAGTTGTCTATCTTTTTGTATTAAATATTATGAATATTAATATCATTTTCTTTATGAACCTTGATCCTTAATAACCCTTCCTTTGTTTTCCTAAGCTTGAGTTGAAAAAAAAAATTCTTCTTTCTTCGTTTTGGGCCTTATTTTCTATTTCTATTCATAACCTGGTTTCTATTCCAAAAGTTGACTGACAGTTTATATTTACTGAAATTAGAGTTCTCACTGTCAAAGGAAGTATAAATACATTTGCATATGTCCTAATTTTCTCTATGGGAACAGATGGATGGGGAGATTGTAGAGTAACTTGCTTCAAACTAACAATCAATGTCATTCACATAAAGCTATGGGTAGAATAAACATTGCACGTCTTATGTGATTTTACTTCTAGTGACGCCTTCATATATACTATTTATCTATGAAGATTGAATGGCCTTTTACAATCACATTTGGAAAATGGGTAGATTAGAAATCAAGCCTTCTATGTAAAAATAATGTTACAGGACTCATTTGTCAGCCACAATGTATGAAACATCCTTATCAATCTGTCAATATAACTTTCTTACCCGTCTGGCAACTTCACGCATCTGTCTTTATCTGCTATGAAACTTCATGTTGTATTAGCTCTATAGCACAATAAAACAAATGGATACTTTATGGTTTCCAATTGAAAATAAATGTTTCATGTGGAACATTTTTCTTTTAACTGAACCAGCTGAAATACAAACACATGATTGCTTTTCTTTGCATCTACAAAGTTTTAAGTGAAGAGAAACACAAAAACAAAACAACAGAACAAAACAAACAAACAAAAAAAAACACACTGAGCTCAGGTTGGTTACTAGTCACAAGAAACTGCACTGGGAATGTTTTACAGGTGGCCTTGCTGTCGGGTCCAAACCCTAGGCTTCTGTAGCATCGTGGACTGTTGCTGCACATCTTTGTGACCGAATCAAGTGTCACAGAGTATGGTTTGCTCGTAGCCAATAATATGGGAAGTTCTCCTTTTTTTGTTTCTCCCTGGCCTGTTGAGCAATGGCAGTCAAAAGCCAACTGAAGCCATCATGCGGGGACCGGCGAGGGAGAAATTGCTGGAGCCCAGATTTCTGTCTGGGCCCATATATGGGCTATGGGGCAGCCCTAGGAGCAGGTGGGTTTTATCTGGCACCCCTCCCATTAAAACCTGCCTCAGAAATCAGTTTATTTGAAGGAGTTAACGAAAGTGCTAGATATTTTCTACCACTGGCAGAGGGAAAAGTAGTGCACACGTCTGAATAAATAACTGAAAATGGCTTCTCACTGTTCAGGAAGTACAATCAATTTGAAATTAGGATTATGGAAACATCTGTGTTAAGGCACATTCTTCACAGAGGAGCGTTACTCCAGTGAACACTGGAATAAGAATTACAATCTGTCGGAAACCTATACTGTAAGCCGCGTAGTTGGACAAGGTGGGTAGCGGTAGATTCATTATGTAGGATCAGGTGTCATGAGACTTGCCTGAGAACTGAAGTCAGTCGTATACTTTTTCCCAGTTTAAGCTCACTTTTCCTTTCTTTATTCAGGTAACTGCATTTTTTAAAAAATATTTTATTTATTTATTTGACAGAGAGAGATCACAGGTGGGTAGAGAGGCTGACAGAGAGAGAGAGAGAGAGAGAGAGAGGGAAGCAGGCTCCCCACGGAGCAGAGAGCCCGATGTGGGACTCGATCCCAGGACCCTGAGATCACGACCTGAGCCGAAGGTAGCAGCTTAACCCACTGAGCCACCCAGGCGCCCCAGGTAACTGCATTTTTAATTAACTAATTAATTAATATTTATTTTTATTTTTTCAAGTTTTTATTTAAATTCCACTTAGCTCACATACAGTGTAGTATTCATTTCAGGTGTAGATTTTAGTAATTCATCACTTGCATCCAACACCCAATGCTCATCACTACCAGTGCCCTCCTAACCCATCATCCACTTAACCCATCTCCCTACCCACTTCCCCTCTAGTAACCCTCTGTTCTCTATCAGATAACTGAATTTTTGATTGACTATTTTGGCTTTTCCGGTTTCACTTAGTGTTCAATAAATTATTTTTGGAAGAATAAATGAAAGAACACATTTTGAGACAATAAAATACCCATATAAGAGCATTTTCGTTAATATTATTTCATATATATTGTCCCACTTATATATACTTTATTATAGTTAATATTTATAAAGAACATTTGATTGTACTGTACTTATAGTTTTCAATTGAACTTATGAACAGATGATAATTACGCAGATTTAAATATCAATTCCTTGTAAACTCAATACTTATTTGTCTGCTAAGCATTGTTTTGATTTTCCACTTTCTTTACATTACATGATTTACACTTCTGGTAAACTTATATCCTGAATCTTTTGCTCTTTAGTTTAATAAAACATTCATTGTCCAACAGAGTAAGTTTTTTGTTTTTGGTGTTTTCTTTATATCTGCAACCTTGTTTATGTAAGAGTCCATGGTCTCCTTGCCTTGTTTATAATGTACACATTCATTATTGTCTCTCAAACCTTAATTTCAGGGCCATGGTTTTGATCATAACACTAAATATTGGGTAGTAGGGATAATATTTTACAAATATTAATATTACATTTTTGTTCCAATTGTATAGCTTTTCTTAATTCTTATGTTAAGTACCAAGACTCAATAACTCAAAGCAAGTTTTAATTTTGTTTTGTTTTCCAGAAAAGGGTATATGCTTCAACTATAATAACTAGGCAATCAGGCTATATGCTCTAAGTAGAATAGGATGTAACTTTTATTCAGGCACAGAGAAAGAAAACCTACCTCTTTTCATCTTGGAAGAATATGAGAAACAAAAGTAGGAAAAATGAAGTTTATGGTCGCCATTAGGAATTTTAGTGGAATAAATTGGTTGAATGAAACTGAGCAGTATCACCTAACATCACTCAGCACCCAAGTAACAAATTTAGGGGAATAAAACTAGCAACTTGGTGTTATAGAAAAAAGAGCCCTGGGTAATACTTTTAACCCACTCACAGATCCCTTTGTGTCATGGAGGAGATTCAAGAATCTCTTTGAAATTCAGGAGATAATCAGCTAAGCCTGGTAAATGCGCTAAAAGGGCCTTCAAAAAAGGGGCAAAATAATGCTATCTGTTAGAGTTGCTGGACTATTTTATAGATCAACAAGGAACACAAGATCTAGCATTATCCACAGGACCAGTGTGGATCAAGGTCAGATCAGTTTATCAAGAGAAGTCTTCAAAGCCCTTTTCAAGGGAAGAAAACAAGACACAAATTTACTGGTCAGACATTTCCACACTAGATGACATCAAGGCAACTGATGATTAAACCTCAGAGTGATATTGCTTCCCACTGCCTTGAAATAACATTAGAATAAAATTATTCCCAGTTTTTCAAAAATAAGAAGCTGTTTAATCTAAATGCCAGAGAAAAACTTCTTGTCTATATTAGATAAATTTGTGAAGAGAAATGCCTATTGTCAAGATTAATTTAATAGATTGTTACATATTTGTCATTCTATTAGTAAGAGTACTAACCTATGACATTGACAGCACCTTTATCTTCCTGAAATAGTATCTAAAAAACAAAGTAACACAGGATTAGCAATGCTTGCTCTTTATTGAAATGACTTTTCCATCATTAATATTTAATAAATTAATTAATATGACTTAGTCATAAAATCAAGAATCGTAACAATGAAGCAGTAGAACATTATATTTTGACTCATAACAATAAAATTATTAGTAAACATTTTTATATGCTGTTTAAAAAAGGAAGTAACAGTGCAATATTTTAAACATATCACTAAATAACCCATGAATGCAAAACAAAGATTAGAGTTTACATTCAGCAGTAACAAATTCAAGCTAAACACAAATTTTCTTACTGTAAGGGTCAAATGATTTTACTCTGACTAAAATTATATCATGTTAAGAGCTGGAAAAGTGAAATTAAAATAGATTCTGGTATGTAAAAATAAAAATGTTTTGTCTTTTAACTGTTAATGTCAAATTTATACAGGGAAATAAATAGATAATCAAGAATTTTAATGTTATTTTTAAAACTTGTTTGTACCTTAGAGCACTTTATCTTTAGTGACTCCCTATTCATTATAAAACATGCTCTCTATACTGTGATAGTATCTCTCAAATTATTTTCAATTATATAATAATTTAGATGATTCTCAAAGAAGTTGTCTAAAATTTTATGTAGGGCATAGAATTAGGTTACAGTCAACATAAATACACAATTAGATTCTAATAAAATTCATGCGAGTATTTCACTATGTTGGTAAAAGCACTGCTAATAAAGATGCACACATGATTTAATTGTAATGAAAGTTCTTAAATTTTGAGTATCATAATATTGATGTAAAACTTTATATTGGATGAGGTAAAGTGATACATGGTTAGGCTGATATACTGCAATCCTTTATGATATGTGTATGTTCATACATTCATACACACACACACATATACTACATTTGGGTGAACAGAAGTAAAATGGTGAGACAAATTGGTTATCATAACTCTGAAATAACATAAGCTGAACAAATTAACACTATTAATAATGAGATCTTATTTCTTTATATTGTTTATTAGAGATATTTTAATTTCCAAGTAATAGAATATCCAACACAACCAAAATAGAGTTGTTTATATGTACATAAAGAGGTTTTCAGAAACAATAGTCCGGAATTGGTATAGCAGCTCAAAAATATTGTCAAGACTTGGGTCTTAGATTCTTCTTCTTAGCCATTTCTGTTGTCTTTGTTTTAATCATCAGGCTTGTATCCTCATCATCTCAAGAAGGCTACGGATGCTTGAGGCATCATGTGTTCTTAGAAATTCATTGAAAAACATGAAGAAAGACAGGATCTTTACACTCTTTCTGTTTGTATTGTTTCCTAGTAACCTCTCAAAAGACTTCTTCCTATACCTGATCAATGAGAATTTAGTCATATGTCCACCCTTAATCCAAGTACTGTCAATATACCTGGTTAATATTTGGTTAAGGTTCATCTTCCAAGGCCTAGCATAAAGAACCTTATATTGCAGCCTGATTTCTGAGGAAACTCAGCAGGAAGATAGGTAGATGGTGAATGCTGGGTAAAGTACCAGTTAGTGTACGAGCTAGCAAGCAAATGTCCATGTTCACACTGAAATAAGAGATTTAGTATAAATATCTTATATAATCATATGAGAAGCTAGGGTAGAAATTCTAGAAGAATATAGTGGTAAATAAACCAATTTCTGAATCCAGGAATGGCATATTTGGCCAAAATATTACAGACACAAAAGGCAAATTTGAACTGAGAGTGCTTATTTCAATGGGAACAAAACACTTCCCTTCAATAATATAAATAATTCTATGTATTAAGATCTGTGAGCCATCTGAAGTTTCAACTGAGGTAAAGACTAATGACATAGTCTGGTATGCTTTCTTGGGTGACATGAGACTCCTGGATCAAAGATGGGGGATGTGTTAACATTCACTGCATTAGTAATATCCAGACACCTTTGTGCTGGTTTCTTGAACTTCAGTTCTCCCTGGGGGATTCAAAAGGGTCAGATGGCACTAATATACGCACTGGATTGTGTTGAAGAAGAAGAAACCTGGTCTTAGGAAAACAAGTATTTTATAATAGACAATAAGCAAGATTGTTATTTGCTCTAATACCCAAGATCCATGGTTACAAGCAAGCTTGCTTTTTGTCTATTAGGATACAGTATCTCTAATTTCTAGCATTATTAACTATAAAATCATTCATGGAAATGTGATCCTGGTAAAAGCCCTGTTTTTCCTTATTCACAAGACAGAAATATGAATAACCTATCTAGAGTCATTTCCCAATAATATTCAACCAGTAATTTCTAGAGCATCTTGATTCCTGGTGAGTTTTCACATAAATATGACAATATACCATCATTTCTAAACTACCTCAGAAATCCAGGTGGCTCTCTCCTTAAGTTTCTCTATGGACCTTTCTACTTGTCGCATGGAACTAGTCCAATTAAAGCAGGAATTATTAGTAAGTGTATGGGATTTATGAGATGAGCTATTTTTAAATTGATCCAACTTTTTCCCTTAATTATCTTTCTTTGTGTGTTATGTATATATGTGTTATATATATTCCAATATGTATTATATATATAATTGTATATATATACACATATATATGTGTGCATATATATATTCTAATGATAAACTAGAAAGAGAAAAAGGCATATCCAAATGACAGAGATTTGTGGATGTAGATTCTTTTCTTAGAGGAGAAATAATTAACTAAAATATTGCCTTTAAAGCAGTATAAGAAAAAAACAGAAAAGCAGCATAAGCAATCATATAGAGGAAGCTTGGTTAGAAGTTAAATTCAAACTAAATAGATATTTTTAACTTTATTGAGCAATTATGTACTTGCCTCACAGTATTTTAATGGTCAAGAGTACAAATATTTAATTTTACTGAATGTAACCATGTTATATCATATATTCAAGAATTCTATTAAAAAATTTTATAGCCAGTATTGCAAGGCAGAAACCATTAAAAATGGACACAGTGATCCATCAGAATGGACATCAGCTATGAAAAACAATCTAGCTGTACCCGTGAGTACTAGCTTATATGTATTCAGTATGGCCAGAAAATACTCATTTATGTAGACACAGTCTTCTAGTAATTTGGAGTGATGATTTGCTTCACTGATGAATCTTAAAAATCAATCAGATGGAAATTATTTTTAGCACCCCACAAATATTCATTGCAAAATATCATTGAGATGATGTACTTGATGGCTCTGAAATTTAGGAGCTTGATAAAACAGGAAAATAGCAATTCAAGTGATACTTTAATTTTTACTAATGATCTAATATGACCAGAACATGATACCTTTTTAGATTCATTTCATTCTCTCTTAGATACTTGCTTACTTCAACACTTGTCTCATTGGAAATTGTGCGCTTGTGAATTTACAGCAAAAAGTTGGATGCATTCTAATCACGGCTTTCACAGTGCTGTAATATCTGCATAATGAAAAAGTCATTTAGGCAGCAAAATATCAAAAAGTAAAATTATAAGTATTTTCAGTTTAGACCTAAAGACAAATGGCCATGAAACTAATTCACAGTATGTAGAAATGGAAAAGGTTTACTTACAGACCTTTACAAAGCCTGGAAATTTTTTGAAAATTTATATCCAAATGATATGTGTGGTAGTTTGCACACAACAGATTTTTACTCTCACATGCTTTGAAAAAAATGCATTTTAATAAATAGCACAATACTAATATTTGAATCTTATATAAAGTCAATCATATGTTAAAATATTTCTAATCAGGCCCAGAATAAGAAAAGTTAGCTTCTGCTACTCTGGCAGTCCCTTAAGTAGCAAGTCACATGAAAATGTGTTAATTATCTACCGAGCCCTACACACAGAGTGTGGACAAATTCAGACAACCATCAAAAGGATCCAGGGAATATGTATATGAAAATATAAAATGTACTTTGAATATTTTAACATAAATAATGTGGGTTTTTCTATTGTGAAGCAGTTAGATTTAATAGTAGAGAAAAAAATATGATCTTCTTATTCTATAGATATACATCTGTGAATACCTTAAAATCAGAAATGTATGCTTAGATGTTTGATTATAGGTATTTTGCTAGATAAAATGGTGTTGAAGCCATTGTTATATGTAGTTTCACTATTAAGTGTAGAATTTTAGGAAATTCCTTTTAATTATTTTATTTTATCTGTTATAATTTTTGTCCATATACAAATTAAAGTTTTTAATAACTTTATAATTTTTGCTAAATATCCTTTGCTTGAAGGTAATTTTCTGCAAATGCTTTGTAAGTGAATTTCCTGAAATGAATCTAGAGAAGCAGGTCCTAGGAAAGCTGTTAGTAAGATTTAGTGACAGGAACTAATAGCCCTGAATTGGGTTCAAATGTCTGTCCTAGACCAATGAAGTAGCTCTGTGACCTTGGGCAAAAAGTCACTTAATTGGTATTTTTCTAATATATTCACTTTTTATATAAGAGAATGTATCATATATCCAGAGTTCTATAATTTTAGCACTAAATCATGAATGGGTGTCAAATGCTTAACATCTTTAGAGTGATAGTTTAAATGTATCACTGTTTCAGCAACAGCTCAATTCCGTCCTGACCGAAAATACATTTGCATTATGTAAAAGTAGTAAGTGAATAAGAAAGGAGGTAATTCCATCTTCCATACACCAGAAAAATGTTTTCCTTCGAGGATAGAGAAATCAGCAATGGATCTCTTTGTCAGGGAAATCAGACATGATTTTTCCATCCAGTTGATGCCTCTTAACCCTTAGAAAAGTTATAAGCAGGATCTCCTTGTTCCTAAGGAATGTACTTATTGTACTTGTTAATCACCACTGAATTCCACCAAGCAGATATGTCTAAAATATTTTAGACCAACTGGTCTTCTCAGGTTGTACTAAAACATTTCTGCCTTGAGTCTTCTCTGTATATATGGAACAAACTCCCATGAATTTGTCCTGCAGGAACTCCTTTTTAGTTATTCTGACTTGTTACCCATGAAAATAGTGACCTATCCTGATCTGTGTGTTTCCTACCCACAACTAATCTCTCAGTCAACACAACTTTTCCAGTCCCTATGATGACTGCCAATCCTCAAACACAGCTTCTTTTCCTAGGACTCTAAAATTAGCCAACAGTGGAGGCTTAGAACCTTCAGGTTATTATTTATTCAATGTTAGTCTTCTTAATTGGCTTGTTAACTGAATGAAATAGACTCGCTCTCTTGTTCATACTATTACACCTGAAGGTAATGCAGGTTTTCTGTAAACATTTGCTGAATGTATCAACGAGCAGGAATGGAGAAGTTCCAGTGATAGTCCCTCATGTATGTTCCCTTGAGTGATTCATATACATGGTATTTTGTTATTGCAGCTTTTACAGATGCCACTAGATGTGAATATTGAGTTGATAAGCTAATTCAGTAAGAAGTGATCATCAAATTATTAAATTGTGATTTAAAGTGGTACAACATGCATTACATACATTAGCTCATTTCAGTCATTATCCCCTTTGATATACTAAAGAATTACTCAGAGATGCCTGGGTGACTCGGCTGAGTTTCCAACTCTTGGTTTTGTCATGATCTCAGGGTTATGAGATGGAACCCTGCATCAGGTCCTGTGCTTAAGTGGGAAGCACTGAGGGAAGTCCACTTGAGATTCTCTCTTTTCTCCCTCCTCCTTTCTCTCTGCCCCTACCCCCAGATGTGCTCTCTCTCTCTCTTTTTCTCAAAATAAATAACTAATGAATCATTGAACACTACATCAAAAACTAATTATGTACTTTACAGTGGCTAACTGAACATAATAATAAAAAATATGCTTTCAAGAGTTAAAAAAATAGACGTTCTGATATTGGCAAAAATGTGCATTTTTAAATTTAATATTTAAGATATTGAAAATATTTAAAAAAATAGCTACTGAAATCTGTGCATATTTAGTCATGATTACCAATAATCTATGAAAGTGTTAATATATTTATGTTTTCCCACAGTAACATTTTATATTTATAATAAATACCCACAAATATATTTATATTTGATGATTGTTTGCATAGAGCAATTATTTTTCTATAGTTGAAGTTGATAAGAAGTTAATGCATAATTTGGATGAGGGTAAAATATGGGAAATTATGGAAGAATATGAATGATTACATAAGTCAATGCTGCTATTTTAAGAAACAATGGAGTCCTACCAATTATATAGCCAGATGTTAGAGGAATTGGGAATAAGCCACAGGTATCCAAATAATATATTCTTTCCAATATTCCACAGTCACAGTCTTTTCTAACATGTCCTGTATTGCAAGTTTCTCTGTTCATCTGTGGCAACAGTGTGATGCTACTTCCTATTTTAGTGGGTTAATAATAAAAAAATCCAAATCTATAACACATGCCAGTATTTTCTGCTGAATCTGTGGAAGAAACAGACTTGTGCTGCCTTAGTAGGGAAGACAGTACATAGGGATCATCATCGGCATGCCCTGAGTTCAAGCATCTGAGGGAATCGTTCTTTGTCCGTGTGCTACTGTGGCCAACATCAGACGCTTGATCCTCAGGGGGCCCAATTAACTGTGCATTGTTTTATAGCTGCTGGTTCTACAGTTCATTTAATTCCTTTTAGGGTGATATCTTTATATAGACATGAAAAAACAGATTTCTCTTATGGTAAGGTTTTGGTTTCAGAAACACATTGTATTTAGAATGAATTGCTTTTATATTAAAGGAGTACTATGGAAATGTTATCTTGCAGTGACTGAAGAACTGAAGTATTTTGGATGCTGAACTGTTCTAATCTGTGAAGTTAGACATGCAGATTTGAGAGGCTTTCTCTCATCTTTTAAGTTGGTGTCATAAACATCTCTGGAACACATGCTGGCCAATGCATCATGAATAAAGAAATTAAAATGGTCACTTTCAACTGTGAACTTCAAGTGGGAATTTTTTATTTATGGAGGCAGAAAATTTTATTCATCAGGAGCAACATATTTTGCGTTTCTGTAGAATAAAATCACCATCTATAATAGGATTTTATATGTGCATTGGCTTGAAAACTTCAACAGAAAAAGGAGCTAAAGCTGTAAATTTGTTATTTAAGAGAAAAACTTGGGGGGGAAATAGAAAGCTTATCAAAACCGTTCTTTCAAAATTATTGTATAGGAGAGAATGACTGTCAGTTTCACCATAATGGACAAATTCTGAACAAATTATAGGCATTATCTTAGAATCCTTTAAATTACTTTTAAAAACCTTATATAAATTTTATTTTTTTATTAGTATTATGCTAGTAAGTATGGGGGTATTATGGTGGCAGTGTGAGAATCTTATACAATACATTTTGGGTTAAAAAATGGAATGTCTTTGAATTGGGAGAATGTGTAATATATACATTGCTCACATTATGAAGCAGCAAGAGAGTAAGCATTAAGGAGAATGATATACATGTGATTTATAGAGGCACAAAAATCACATTTTATTAAAAGCTATTAATGTCAATCTCCATTAATACAGATATTATATGAAAAGCAAAAATATTAGTAATCCTATAAGTAGCTCTGTGGAAAATATGTCTTGATTTTATACCTTAAATTTTGCAATTCAAATCATGATTTCTTTTTCATAGACTATGAGAGGATCATAAAAATTGATAGCAACGTTAAACTATCTGTTCTGTATTTCTCAAACAAGCAGGGTATTTTTTAAATGTAGTGAAAATACACATTTAAATTCAAACAGCTTTTCTTCACTTCTATTAGCTAATACTTCATGTAGTGAAGTAAAAGTGTCTAATTGCTGTATTCTCTTATAAAGTTAAAAGAGGCCTGTTCTAGAAATTACATGTAATCAATATGAATGCAACTATAAAAGTCACTACATATGGCACCCTGCAATTTAATTCTTTCTTCATAATTATTACTGGTTGCTGGTTTTATATTTAGAATGTACATAAGGAATTAATGCTTTGGTATCAAACAAAAAAATATATTTTCTTATTATGTTAACCCAATAGATAATTTCTCAAATCAACATGTTTCAATAAGTAAGTTTCTTTTGGAGAAAGAATATATTAGAACTTAATTCTGATGTAGGACTTTAAAAAATAGATGTTTCTTCTTTTATAAAGAGAAACTACCAATTTTGCCAGAAGAAACACCATGGCAGTCAGCCAAAAACATTTAAAAATTCAAATTAATGAAGTGTGCAATTCAGAAAAGTATTTGGGGGAAAATGTCTGATTCTCATGAAAGGTAACCAGAACATGCAAACATCATTCACTCATACAGTGTGACTAACCCCAGTTTGAGAGTGGTTAATTCCATCTCACATCAGTGACTTCCCCTGAAGTGACAGGTTGCTTTTTGAATGAGTTTGTGGTAATTTATTTACCATAGTGATACACCTGGTTTTATATATGGTCTAAAGAGCAGTGAGGCAAGGGGAGGAAATTGTGGGGAATTGTTCTAGATACATCTTTATGTTGTTTCTCTTCTGGATGATGCTAAAACAATAAATTATCAGCTCTAAGTGGCAAAAAAAAAAAAGGTGCTATTTACTACTTAGTAGTTGACAGTACCGTTTAGTTTCAGTAAACATTGTTTTCATAAATTAGTACTGTGACAAATATTTCTGTGAGAAAGTAATCATAAAATATAGAACAGCCATCTTACGCCAAGCATTGTTGTATTTATGTTGCATACAATATGTTCTTAAAAATGTTTTGAACTCATATCCACCTTAAATAAATTCAAATATATTTTGTTCACAGTAGCAAAGTGCAATGCTTTCATAAAAGATAAAAGTATTTAAAAGTCAAGTAGTATTTATTGTGCTCCTATTGTATGTTTAGAAGGAATAATATTTTCTAGGTTTCAATGTAAACATTTCAGTTATAATTGGAGTTTTAAAAGATGTAGTTATATAATTATCAATATGATAGTTAATCATTGATATTTCATAAAATAAATAGTAACATATCAGCATTTTCTTATCATTAAATAGTTAAGTCTTTAAGACATAAGCAGTTCTTAGGTTTATTTTTATTTGTTCTTATATTTTATTTCTCTTTGGGGAGGGTTTCTCCTTTAAGAATTATTCCTTTTTTAGTCTTATGCCTACATTCTGGTCATTATTTCAGGTTGTCTACTCCACCTTTAAATATCTTCTTAAGGGGTGCCTGGGTGGCTCAGTGGGTTAAGCCGCTGCCTTCGGCTCAGGTCATGATCTCAGGGTCCTGGGATCGAGTCCCGCATCAGGCTCTCTGCTTGTCAGGGAGCCTGCTTCCCTCTCTCTCTCTCTCTCTCTGCCTGCCTCTGCATCTACTTGTGATTTCTCTCTGTCAAATAAATAAATAAAATCTTTAAAAAAATAAATAAATAAATAAATAAATATCTTCTTAAAAAAATTATATGACCCAGTGGAGCTAACATACTCATTATTTTGTGACCAAGTACTCTTAAAGTCTTTGACTTTTATGTGATAGATGCATCATCTGTAATATTTTAAAATGTGTAATTCTTTCAGAAGTTATTTTTTCCTATTAAAGACTACTTTATTAAAATAGTAGGATTTTATAAATTGAGTAAAATTATCTCAAAAATTTTAATGCAAGGTAGATAAAGGAAAAGGGGAAACACAAGTATTAAACTAAATTTTCACTTCATAATTGAGCTTTCTGTTCCACCATTGATCTTCTAACCAATCTTACACAAAAATACCATACTTTCTCTCTCTTTTTTTTTTTTTAAGATTTTTAATTTATTTATTTGAGAGAGAGAAAAAGCATGAGCAGGGGGAGGGGCAGATGGAAAAGCAAGCTCCCCACTGAGCCGGGAGACCTGATGCTGGGCTCCATCCCAGGACTCTGGGATCACAACCTGAGCCAAGGCACATGTTAAGCTGACTGAGCCACCTAGGTGCCCCAATACTATACTTTCTTAATTATTGTAGATTTCTAAGGTTTATAACACTAATAATCTGGTAAGATCTGTCTCCTTTCTGAATACAAAATTGTCTTGGCTATTTTTGACTCTGGCTTTGAGTATCAATTTGCAGATTTTTGTTAGAAATTCATTGAAATTGTAGATTAATTTTGGGGAGAATGGTTTCTATAAAATATTAAATAATATATCCATTTCCATTTCTGCATTTATTTAAATAATATTTTTGATTAAAAAAATATATTCCTAATTGTCTCCCATCAAAATGTTCTACATCCACCATTTTCCAGTGCAGGGTTCTGGGAATGTGGCCACTGGATTGAACATAACCATAGAGTTCTTTTGAATCTTGTTTCAGCATACTTTACTCATTAAGTTTTGCCCCCATTGATCTTCATGTTAAACCCCATTTACCTGTTGCTATTTATGTTTCATTGCTATTGCTTGAAAAGGAACAGTGAAAGTGGGCTTACTGGGGAATTCCTTTCTGACCTTTTCACTGAGGGGGATATAAACAGAGGTCAAAGAAGACAGTTACGACAACAGAAGCAGCACAAAATAGAGGAACTCCTTTATTTCCTTCCAAGTCCTAAAAACAGAGAACAAGAGTTCTAACTCTAGAAACAAATTTCTCAGGGCACCTGGGTGGCTCAGTGGGTTAATGCCTCTGCCTTTGGCTTGGGTCATGATATCAGGGTCCTGGGATCAAGCCTTCATCGGGTTCTCTGCTAAGTGGGGAGCATGCTTGCCACCTCTCTCTGCCTGCCTCTCTGCCTATTTGTGATCTCTCTGTCAAATAAATAAATAAAATCTTAAAAAAAAATAAAAATAAAGATAAAAATAAAAATAAATTCCTCAGTGGAAATTTATCATGGACAACAAATTAAAAACCCAACCTGTGAAAAAATTATATTTTTTTAAGTTTGCCATGACATAAACTAAATATTCAGATTTAAGATGCATTCTAAGATTGATGCCAATTCTTTTCTGAGTTATCTATAATTCACTTATATAAGCATGATAATAATGGTATTTGCGTATTCATTTCACAGTTTTAATTATATTCTCATCTGTTATCTGATTTGAATCATACATTATTATCATATAAAAATGACAGAATATGAGGTTAAGTGACTTGTTTGATTGGTTAATGACTAAATAATTGAGCTATCTAACTTTAGGCTATGAAATTTGCATGTGATTGAGCCATATTATATTGGTTTTGCAAATTCTTTTGGTAATAAGTAACTTTGGATACAACCCACTTGCATTTTTCAAGTTTGCCTGATATAAGTAATACCATGACAGGTTATTGATTATTCTCAACAGGAAGTGTAACAATCTAATGTACAAAGAATTCAAATGACTTATACTGATATTTGTTTTACATTCCACAGAAGTTAATATAACACTCACAGATTTCATTTTAAGAAAGACAGTGATTCAGAAACACAGGGAAAATATGTCCATTCTTGCATCTACACATTCTTCACATCCTCACATCCCACATTTTGTTGGAAATAAATAAGTCTGTCTTAAAGCATGCATGGACCTCTCTCTAGCTGTTCCCATGGTGTCGGCTTTAAATAACATGTAATTATGCTGAGTTTAGAATGTTCTTTAAAATTATATGATTTTCACCATATAAGAATGATGAATCTCCCAATAGTAAAACCTAATAATGCAATGATCCATGATGTAAAAGAATCATGCATGATGATCTATATGAAAAGTTTTTTATTTCTCATAATTGTTGGTTTAGAGCCCTACATCATTAATATTGAAGCAGTTGCTTTATTACACTTCTGTTGGGTATGCTTTGGGAAAATTCTTTCCTTCCTTCCTCCTACCCTCTTTTCCTCCTTCTTTCCTTCCCTTCCTTCCTTCCTTCCATCTTATTGTGGTGACAAAACACATAAAATGACAACTATCATCTTAAATATTTTTAAGTGTTCAGTTAATATTCATTAACTGTAAGCACAGTGTGGTACAGCAGTTTTCTAGAACTTTTTTTATCCTTCACAACTAAAACTTTATGCCCATTGGTCAGCAATTCTCCATTTACCATTCCTTCCTGCCCCTTGGAACCACATTCTACTCTGCTTTTATCCATTAACTACTTTAGACACCTCATATGAGTGGAATCATACAGTATTTGTGCTCTGACTGGCTTAGTGTATTAATGTTTCCTTCTATTGGCTCCGTGGTCTGGGAGTGGAAACAGAATATTGAAAAGACTCCTAAATGTTTAAATGTTCAATTGAAAATATTGATCAATTCAAAAATTTATTGGAACATAGAATTAGTGATATGGCTTGAACATTATGGAAATTCTTAATGCAACCTTCTTTATTTTTATGTTGTATTTATGTTGAAAATTTTACCAATAGTAGCATGACCCCAAATCCCAAAAGAGGCCTTGAAAATTGCATTGGCGAAGGATATTTACATTATACTTCCTTTTTATTATTTTATTTTATTTATTTTTATTTTTATTCAGTATAATTAACATGCAGTGCTCTATTAGTTTCAAGGTGTACAATATTGTGATTCAACAATTCTGTATTACTCACCCTTGATCAAAATAGGTGAAGATGACTAAGAGTACTGCACTTTTCTTGATGTGCATTCTTCTTCTTAACATTACTATTTTCTTTTTTTTAGATAGGGATAAATAAACGGATCTAAGTTCAGTTACTTTATTGCTTTGTAAAAACTGACCCTTTTTACTTCCCTTTGCATTTTGGATTTTTATGATGACTTTTACTTTGGATTTTAGGAGACTAATTGTATATGTTTTGCACATGGGTTGTTTAGATTATTGTAAGGTATAGGCTCATGAAAGAAATCTGTTAAATGTGTTATAACATTTCAATGTGGACTTTATGAATCCTATACTATTAGGATAGATATATAATAATACATGGGTGATTCTTTACAAATCTTATTGAGTATCTTTATTTGAAATGAATTTGGCAAAGACAATGTGCAGTTGAAGTTACATTTCTCAGATCTCATTATATAATCAGTGAAAATGCCTAAATTTGAATACTTATTGTTAAACTGTCTAATAATACCATGATAAATCTACTTTTATAGATATCTCTGAAAATGTAGTTTTGTGCAAAAAAATCCCACACTACTTACTTTCCTTATTTTTTCAAAGAAAACTTTTCCCCTTCAAATAGAAAAAACAAGAAGCTATAAACTTTAAATTTTATCTTACCAAATAATTTGATAACAAAATTTAACGCCTGATGTGTTTGAAAGTCCTTTTGAAGAAACAAATTTTTACTGATAAGTTAATACAGTCATTTTATCAATGGACCATTTGTTATATAACTTATCCATAAAAGGATCACAGAATAACAGATAATAAAGTAAATGGTTTTATTATCATGTTTATTTTAATGATAAAATTAATCTGATTATATAATCTTAGTTTCATTAAAATAATTCAGATGCACTACAATTCACTGGATATCATTCATTGTCATTGTATATTTTAGCATGTTGTTCACTATTATTATGAAATAAATATGCAGTAGTCCCCCCTTATCCACAGTTTCATTTCCCAAGGTGATCAGAGCCCAGATATGGACCCACAACTCTGTGGTCAAATAATCTTTGACAAAGCAGGAAAAAATATACAGTGGAAAAAAGACAGTCTCTTCAATAAATGGTGCTGGGAAAATTGGACAGATATGTATAGAAGAATGAAACTCAACCATTCTCTTACTCCACACAAGGATAAACTCAAAATGGTTAAAAGACCTCAATGTGAGACAGGAATCTATCAAAATCCTAGAGGAGAGAGGCAGTAACCTCTTCAACATCGGCCACAGAAACTTCTTTCAAAATATGTGTCCAAAGACAAAGGAAACAAAAGCGAAAATAAACTTTTGAGGTTTCATCAAGATCAAAAGCTTCTGCACAGCAAAGGAAATAGTCAAAAAAACAAAGAGGCAACCCATGGAATGGAAGAAGATGATTCACAAATGACACTACAGACAAAGGGCTGATATCCAAGATCTATAAAGAACTCCTCAAACTCAACACACACAAAACAGATAATCATGCCAAAAAATGGGCAGAAGACATGAACAGACACTTCTCCAAAGAAGACATACAAATGGCTGACAGACACATGAAAAAATGTTCATCATCATTATCCATCACGGAGATTCAAATCAAAACCACGTTGAGATACCACTTTGTACCAGTTAGAATGGGCAAAATTAACAAGACAGTAAACAACATGTGTTGGAGAAGATGTGGGGAAAGGAGCTCTCTCTTACACTGTTGGTGGGAATGCAAGTTGGTGCAGCCACTTTGGAAAACAGTGTGGAGATTCCTAACAAAATTAGAAATAGAGCTTCCCTATGATCCTGTAATTGCACTACTGGGTATTTACCCCAAAGATACAGATGTAGTGAAAAGAAGGGTCATCTGAACCCCGATGTTCAGAGCAGCAATGGCCACAGTCACCAAACTGGGAAAGAACCAAGATGTCCTTCAACAGACAAATGAATAAAGAATGTAGGACCTTTTCCTCTAGTCTCCACTGCCATTAGTGAGATGAATAATGATGACTGTGTCCATGACTATTGCTTTATTTTCTGAGACCATTTTCCAGTGGGGTAGTTTTAAGGACACAGAATTTCTTTAAGGGTATAACTGTATATACTCCATATGTACAATGGAGTATTGTACCTCCATTGGAAAGGATGAATATACAACTTTTGTATCAACATGGATGGGACTGGAGGAGATTATACTCTGCAGATTTCTAATTGAGCTACCATAATATAACTGAAGGTATGGTTGGTGGATTAAGTATAACCAATATTTACTATCCATTTCCACAAGATGGAACTGAAAGGTGACTATATCCAACCCTGAAAAATCTTTTTTTTTGTAGTCTATTTGATCAGTATATTCTTTATTTTTTCCCAGAGTGGAACTTGTTATATATTCATACATTTCTTCTACATCCTGCACTCCTGATCGTCAGTACCCATCTGTGGTGAATATCTGTTTCATTTTTGGTTGTTACAGTGAAGGTCTATGAAGGCACCACATCTAATCTTGCATTCTGCTTAAGCAATAGGCAATCCAAACATTAGTTATTTTATTAAAGGTAGAAATTCTAGCACCATTTTAATAACCAGTATTTAACTGAAGAAATTACAGTGTTTAGGCTTTATCAACATTATGTATTCTAGCTTTTTTTTCTCAGTGTGTCACCAAGCTACTATACACTTTCTGCTTCTAAGTGATATGCAGGTTACATTTTGAGATAAATCATATGTGACCATCTCTGAGTTGTTAATGCAGTTATACACTTTAAGATAAGTATACAGTTCAAGTATTATGTATTAATCATACACCAATAAAGCTTTTGAAGTTATTCCTAAATTCTTTCTTTTTTTTTTTTTTAAGATTTATTTATTTGACAGACAAAGATCACAAGTAGGCAGAGAGGCAGGCAGAGAGAGAGAGAGGAGGAAGTAGGCTCCCTGCTGAGCAGAGAGCCTGATGCAGGGCTCGATCCCAGGATCCTGAGATCATGACCTAAGCCGAAGCAGAGGCTTTAAAACACTGAGCCACCCAGGCACCCCTAAATTCTTCTTTCTATGAAACCTTACATTTTATAATTTTAAAAACTTGCTAGGAATTAAAATAAATATCATACTTGTTTGTGGTTTATTATAAGATGCAATAAAATAAGACATTTAATACTGATGGACGTTGGATCAATGTCCAGCTATCAGATCATTATTTTTTTAGAAGGATTAACCATTCATGGCATCAGAATATCTTGCAAATATCTCTGGAAGGACTCACTTCCCATTGTGTCTATGGTTGTAATATTCTGGCCCCAAACTATCTGACACAGTTTAACTATAACCATTAGACTGTAAAATTATCATAAATCATGGGGTATATATAAAACTTCAAGGATATGTTTATTCACATGGAAAATAACAATCTTTGTGTTTAACAGCTATTTTGGTAAGTCAGAGTTGTTTTATGTTTATATTTGTTGAGTAAACATATATACCAGAGACATCATTGTTAACATAGAAAATAATCTTCTTATGACTATTAGCTATTTTACAAGATAGAAACTCTTTCGTGTTTATAAGAATATTTACATCCCATGAATGTTTACCCCTAATCCAATCCAATCCAATCCAATCCAATCCAAGGAACCTATGCAATGCATCCATCAGCTGTGCAGGACATTTCTTGTTGCCTTGTTTTAGATTTTGATTGTTTCACTGGAGTAGTAGATAAACCGAAGCTATCTTTGAAATTAGAGCCTGACTGTTCTCTGCAGGTATATACCTTTGTTCCAAAATGCAAAGATCTGGAAATACTGAATGGAAAAACGTCTACAACTCTGCTTCTCAGAAAGTTTGCACATAAGAATGAACCCAGTGTTGGAGAACTGTCGCCTTCCATACTTACTGTGTCTTCAAGGTTCTTCCTTTTCCTCTAATCTCCACTGCCATTGGTGAGATGAATAATGATGACTGTGTCCATGACAATTGCTTTATTTTCTTAGACCATTTTCCTGTGGTGTAGTTTTAAGGACACAGAATTTCTTTAAGTGTATAACTGCCATAGGCTGTTTTAGCAGGACAGGTATGAACAGGTAATAAATTTCTCCAGATACATAGTAGACTTCTGATTTATTTGCTTCCAGGCCTAAATACAAGTAACCGTAGCCAAGAAAAAATTAAATAGACAAACTGTTTGAGATTAAGGATTTTTAAACTTCCTAATCCCTGTTAATTTCCCATCTGCACTTCTTTGAAAAATGAGGCCATCTGAAATAATGAGCTTTTGTAGAAAAGCAAAACCCTTAATACCATCTTTGCCAACAGTCATCTTTCAATGCTCCAGCACTGCTAAAGCCTCAGCATTGCTGTCTATCTGTCTATCTGTCTATCTGTCTAAATTGGGACAAATAATGCCCACAAAAATTCATTTCTAGGTCGAACCACAGAATGTAAACTTTTTGGAAATAGGGATTTTGCTGATATAAAGAGTTGAGATCATATTAGACTAGGAAAGGTCCTAAATGTAATGACTGGCATCCTTATAGATAGCCCATGTAAAGACACAGACAGAAAAGGAAGAAAGATAGGTGAGAAATGGAGGCAGAGAGAAGATTTGATACAACTACTGGAGTTGTAGGAATGTCACAAATTGCCAGCAATACCTGAAGCTAGTGGAGATTATGGGAGACTCCCCCTAGAGCCTCCAGACAACTTGAATTCAGGCTTCTAGCCTCCCTACCATGAGAGATAAATTTCTGTTGCTTTAAGTCAGCAAGTGTAGTAATTTGTTATAGCAGTCCTAGGAAATGTATTCCCTCTTTCTCTAAATCTATCTACACACACACACACACACACAAACACATTGCATCTTCTGGCAGAGAGATGTTGCCTTTTTAAACTGCAGGTCTACAAAAAAAAAAGGGGTACCTGCCTCTGCTTGTAAATGTGCTTCCTTTTGCTTGAGTCCGTAAACCCTGTTGTAGGACTTTACTGAGAGTAGCATATAGGCATCCCACAGTAATCCTATTCCATTCAATGCTACTACATTGGTCCATGTGGATCTCCTTCCACAGCACAGCATGTAATAATCTACCAAAAATGCTTCACCAATGCAAAATCAAGGTCCAAACAGAGTTTTTTGGGGCTGTTTTTCAACATTTGGATGTTTGTTTACATTACATCTGTACAATTAACAATGGTTCAGCTTCCTCCATCTTGTCACTCTTCCATGCGATTACAGACAGAATATATCCAGCAGGAAGTAGCTGGAAGGAAGGTAGAACAAACACTCCTGAAAAAGATTCTTGAAAGTACTATAAAACTGGCATATCTCATTCTGTAGATTTTAGTCACATGGTCCAACCTAACAGCAAAGAAGACTGTACAGTTTTGCCTTTCAGCTGGGTCCGTTGCTGACCTGAAAAAATAAATGAGCTTCTGTTGCTAAGGAGCACAGAAAGCATGGATACTGCATTAAGCAACTTGCAATCTTCGTGTCACCAATCATTTAGGCATTGTACGAAATAAGAAAAAAAAAACAGTAAATGGATGGAAGCATGTAGATTATCAAATGTAGGTAGCAGAAAAAGGACAAGTTAAGTAGACTTTATTGAGCAGTAGAGAATGTCAGGATTGAATAAACAAAATGCAGGAACTAACTCTAGGTTCATACTACCGTTAACCTCCATGTTGCTCAGTCCTCGTCTTGTCAACTGACATCCGTGGATGTCATTGACATCCTCTTCCTAGAAATTTTTTCTTTGAATGGGTCTGGAACACATTCTGTCTTTTTACCTCCTTTCACATTTTCAGTCTATTTTACTAGATCTCTCTCATCTTCCTGTGGCTGAAAAAGTTCAAGGCTTGGTACTCTAACCTCTTCTATAATAAAACTATTTTGTCTCTGCTTTTACCATGACCCAGGCTTCCTGTCTGTTTACTGTAGAGCAGTCAGGGTGGTGTTTTAAGTGAAAAGCCAGATTGGTCTCATCCTTTGTTTAAAATCTCAGATGGCTTCCAATCTCACTTACAACAAAATACAAGTTCTTACGATGTCCTGTGATCTGCCTGTGATCTCTCACTTCCTGGTCTCATTTCATTTCCCTCTCCCTCCACTCTTTTGAGCCATATGGAACTGTTGGTTTTTTTCAAGTATGTGGCTTATATTCCCATTTCAGGACGTTTCAAGTTGTTTTTTTGTTCTGCCTGGAATGTGCTTCCTTCAGAAAGTCTAAGATTGTTTTAGAGACTTCGGATTCTCATTAAATGTCCTGGATCAGAGAAGCCTTCCCTGTATATCTTACCTCTAACAGCATCCATATACCACTTAGTCCACTTAATTTTTCAACATAATTATCACTCGTGAAATAATAATTTCTGTCTCAGCCCAGAATTTGAGCGACACAGCAGGAAATATTCCTGTTTTGTCTTCTGCGGGGTCAATGGCAACTAGAGCATCATCTGACATCTACAGGTACACAATTGATATTTCCTGAATAACTAAGTGAATAAATATAATTAAAGTCCAGACATAGGGAGAAGGATCTACAAAACTGATTGCAAAGGAGCAACTGAATAATAGGATGTATCTATCAGAGCTCATAGCTGAAAATAGCAACATCCACTTTAACTTGCTTAAGCAGGAAAGGAATTTATTTAATGATATCTGGTGGCTTAATGTATCTCCGGAAAAGGGCAGAAAGTTAGGCTCTGAGTCAGGTCATGAATGACATAACACACTGTAATGGTTTTCCCCTGAAAACTCCCTTGTCACAACTGGGCACAAATGTGACACTGCTTACGCTGGAAATTGAGTACTAGAATCTCTACTCTGTTGGTCTAGAAAGCCTTACATTGAAAATGGATTCCATGTGGTGCCCACTTCCTCAGACTGCTACGGAATCTAAATCTTTGCATTTACTGATGGACCCAAGTCACAAGTCACAAGTCGGCATCCATGTGCAAGAAAGACAGGAAAGTGAGATCTCTAGCTTCTACACTGGAAATGCAGGCTTTATACGGTGGGAAACTGACAAGATATAAGATGGACACTTATTTAGAAACCCCTTGAAGGAGTAATGAACACAGTGGAAATAAAAAGTTTAGGCATATAAATGGAGCTTGCATCAAAGCAAACATTAGGGGAAGCATTTCATTTTTTCAGACATTTTGTTGAATGCCTCCTAGCAAGAAAGACCTGGATTCTCTTCTATGGGAGCTGGCAATCTGGTGGTAAAGAGATAACAACTAAACAGAGAATTTTCAGTGAGGAATAAATAGACTGCCAAGATAATTATGTGTGCTATAGAATTGACTAACCACGTCTGCAAGGGCCAGAAAACTTCTTAGAGAGAATAATATTTACGCAGATCACTAAACAATAAATGCTTTTTAAATTCAGATCAAGGAAAGGGGAGGAGAATTGAGGGAGAGGAAGGACTGGTGAGATTTAATACAGGTTTCAGGTACAGGGGATAATCTGACTAAAGCCTGACAGTGGGTAAAACCATGGAAATTCTGAGTAACTAACAAAACTTCATTTTATCTGAAACGAATCTTTTGGGTTTCACAACTAAGATGGGTATGATGATGTTTTCCAGAGCAGTGTTAGGGAGTAATCAAGGTGAAATAATCCAATGTTTTTGAAACTACCCATATATTAAGTAGTAATAAATTGATGATGATTTATTTAAAATGCTTGAGTGATGAAGAAAAATGAGACAGGTTCATACTGCATAAGACACAGGTTCAGACTGCTTTTAAAGGATTTATATATATCGAGAGAAAAGAGCTAGGGTTTCAATTGAAGAAAATTTAGGAAATGAGTGATGATTCCCAAATTCTCATTAAAGTGAAAAGAAACATTACTCCATATTTCTCTCCTACAGTGTAGATGTTTAGTTTGGGAATGGTAATCAGAGTTTCTCTAAGAGCAGTGATTTTTATACTTTGAGGTGTATTGAAAACAACTTGGAAGCTTGTTAAAAATATGAACTTTCTAAATACCAATATTTAAATATCATAAGTAAAGTGTATAGCAACATATTGATTTAGTAGATGGGGATTTTCTAAGCTACTTTTACTTGAAAGTGATTCAGATAAATTAACAACAAGGGAAAGCATTATGGACAACTTATTAAAAACAGACAACAAAACAAAACAAAACTTCACTGTGTCGTGGACAGGAGGCTCCTTGGCAAATAGCCATCCCTGCATGTGCTCTCGTGAAACCCTTACAGCATGCCAAAAGGTTTTCCCTAAAATGTAATGTATTACCTTCTTGTTATCTTTCAGGGTGCATTTGATTATCTTTCTGAGATACATCCCTGGATAGAATGTTTGTGGTGTTGAGACTGTATAGTGATTTATTGTTTGCCTTATGCCAGTAAACCTCTGTTTTCCCCTATCCACTAATTTTCTTATCCAACCAAAAAAGCCCTCACATATATCTCATTGATGTATTATGGCACATAACATTCTCTCTCCTCAGGTTATATTTTAGATTTGTACTCACTTTTTCCCCCCTCCAAATTAATGGCAAACAGCATTAGATGAGGGTAGAATGGAGGGGTGATTTGTAGATTTAACCTCCTGCAATAGCCTAAATTGTTCCTGAATAATGGTCACTTCTAACTTGAGATGTTCATGAATTGATTTTAAAATCACCTTAGTTAAATGAGAAACTGTATGCCAAGCCAAGTGCGTGGCAATGGAAAGCAAAGAATAAGATACCAAGCGTGTATTTAAGAACCATACATGTATGATCTTAAGGGGAAAATTTATAACTTAACAACTAAGAATTTTCAAATGACAGTCAAAATCAGGAGAGAGAATTAGGCTGTCTTGTTGTGACTATTTTTATTTTCTTGCTGTTTAACCTATACTTCTCATTCAATAATACAATAAATTATCATAGTAATTCACTGTACTAGTAATACTAGAATTTGGAGGCATTGACATTTTGCTTAAATGACAATATTTGCATTGAAGAATAAATTTTTTCTAAAATTAACTGTTCCGTCAACTTAATCAAGTTCTAGGAAATGTAATGACATAAAAACGAGGCAAACTATTTAGAAAATATGCATTACTTCGTATTATATTTGAGTAATGTAATTATTATATAAGTATGTATTTTGTTAAATACTATTTTACATAAAATAACCAATTACATGTGTGGGAAGATACTAAGGGATATGTCAAAAGGTTAAGTTGTATTAATGCGCTTTAACTATGATTGTAAAAGTCATCTATCTTTTTTATATGCAGCAGAATACCTTAAGGACTTCTTTTGTCTTTGAGAGCTTTTTTTTTCTTAGCTAATAACGTAATGAAATAATAAATAATCATATATATGACATTTATTAATATCATTAACCTTTAAAACTGTACCCAAAATACCACAATTTTCTATGACTTATATAATTATTTATTCTCTCAATGTTGTCTTCTATCAAAATTATAGTAAAATAATGTTAATTTTTAATACAAATGATGTCATATCATTGATGACTCATAAAACATTTATCAATTTGTAATGCACAGCAGATTTTTTTTATTCAGGAATCTTATCACTATGTGGTTTTTCAGATTAATAAATAGTCTTTTTATCAATACTTTCTCCTTGGAGAATGTGTTCATATCTGTTCCCATTGTTCTCTTGCCTGATTGGTATCTTCTTAGCGCCTGGCTTTAAATATAAAGAAGCAGTAAATAATAATACTTATTTCAAAAAATATGTAGTATCTTGAAAACAAATATATGGAGATATATCATTTAGTATTTAAGTAAGTGAAATTCAATGCAGCACTAATGTTTAAATATTGTAATACAATAATATACATGAATATATGTTGCAGGCCTTGAATTCATTGCAGTGGGAAGAAGGCACATGCAGCTGTTTTCATCGACAGACATCATCTTGGATATTCTGAATGCATTTAGGCCAGAGAGGTGAATGGGATATAGTTTAAAATAAATGTATAAACAGTTTATTATGTATATCAGTGTTTAAAATAAATATATAAACAATATTAATAAGTGTTGCATAGTTATATCAGGAAAGGAAAAAATAATTCACAATACCTCTCTCTATCTCTCATATATGTGTGGGTAAGTGTGTGTGTGTGTGTATATACATATATGTTTGTATATATACATATATATATATTTTTTTAATGTGCTCCTCAAAGAACTGATTCAAGAGATGTTTCTGATTCAGGAAATGTTGGAATACTGCTGGTTTATTTTGCCAGTCAGTGAACTTTAAAATATTGTATTCATTTTTAAATGCTTATAAATTTTGTCTCAGGCATTACTTTGCTCCTAACGCCTCCCAATGATTGCTTATATCTCGTAAGAACCTTCTAACAGTCCTCATCTTTCACCTTATTTAAAGAACAGAAGATCATTTCCAGTAAACCTCCATTTCTCATCAAAACTCTGCTTTTATGGTTTAAATAGGATTGTTGACTATTCTTAGCATCTATTTTCGGTGTATGTGGTAAGCAACTATTCAACACAGAAGGAAGACAACATAAAAGAATGTGTCACTGGCTTCAGGAAACATTGTCCTTTGTATCGATGCTTGTGACATTTAGGGCCTATAGCACAGTGTTCCCCAATACCTGAATCACCAAAACGAAATGAAATGCAAAACTAGGGTCTTTTGAAGCAGCTACCTGTCCCCAGTAGATAGCACTATTTTTAGTAATCGTAACTTAAGTGGGTTCTTTTAGGATTTTCTCCTCTTCTTATTAATTTCTACTTTATCTCGGCCTGAAATCCAAATATTTATCACTTTCCTCTTCTATAATGAAGTTTTGCTACACCACTGGGAGCCGAGGCATGGCATTTTTCTCTCCTTCACTAATGCCTCCCATGTTGCCACTATTCTACGACTTCATGATGTCACAGAAAGTATAAAGAAGAAAATTATTCCAGTATGACAGATGGGAAAAATCAAGCTGAAAATGTGACCCTTTGGCTACAGTTGGTAGGTAGAATAGGAACTCAGAACTCAGATTTATTTTCAATCTGTAAATATTAGTACACTAATGAAATTATTTTTTGTTTGTTTTTTTGTGTTTTTGTATTTTTTTTACAAGTTTCTATTTTAGATGATCTCAAAGTTCACATCTGGCATCCTAGGATAGAAGACTTTCAAATATTTGTTTCATTGCATGAATTTCCAGCTTTCACTTTTGAATGTAATACAGAATATGTCTTGAGGAAGGAAAGAATTTCTGAACCATAATAAGTCTTTGAATCCAAGGCTTTTTATCGCTATCCACCAGTGTTAACTCCACTTTATATCAAATGCTGTCCTGGTGAGCAAATTCTAAAAAGAAAACAAAACAAAACAAAACAGTCCTAAGACTGTGATCTGCTAGTCTTCTTTATGAAACATCCAGCAAAGGTGGCAGTAGAGCCCTTGGAAACAAAATTCCTGAATCCGTGCTAAATGTACAACAGTGTTTGTTAACATTACTGTTCATTACTATTTTCCTCTAGTCTGTTCAGTAAAATGGCATGGAAAGGCATTCTTAAGAATTCGTTATCGTGACAGACACACCAAAAAGGAAGATGACTTTCAGCGAATATCGATCACTGACATCAACATCAGTTTTTAAGTTGAGAACAATACTGTCATACTGTAATCATAATGCACTGGGCCCCTTTTTGAGGGTAGGGCTAGTCATTAATATTATAATTGAATCTTTTTAGCCCTTTCAACCTTTGGTTGCTGGTGAAGAAATGTAGAAGCTCAAAGAATAAGAGAGATCTGTTCTAGTAGGTGCATGTGATGGTATACTAAAAGGGAAAAAAAAAATCCATGAAGAGTAGCTCATCTACTTCTTTTTTTTTTTTCTTTTAAGATTTTATTTATTTGACACAGAGAAAGTGATCACAAGTAGGCAGAGCAGCAAGCAGAGACAGAGAGCCCAATGCAGGGCTCAATCCCAGGACCCTGAGATCATGACCTGAGCCGAAGGCATAAGCTTTAACCCACTGAGCCACCTATTGCCCCAGCTCATGCACTTCTTGATCAAACTTATCCTTCGTGACATTGGATTTAATACATTGAAAGTACCTTCAGAGATGCTGATTACAATATTATTATGTTGTCAATTAGTAAATATTAATTAATATATTTAACAATATTATCAAAGATGCTGAATACAGTAATATTACAATATTACTCCGGAGAGCTAGTTGTGGACAAGGAAGACACACCTCTGTCTTTGGCTACAAATTGCTCCGAGCCAGGTGTAAATGCCTCTGGAATAGTCATAGTGGTTAGCTTAACGTGTGTTCTTGCTATTGTCCACTTGACAAAGAGAAGAAAGTGGTATAGCATTGAGAGAACTTCTCGAGAACATGCAAATGAAGTTAAAGATGGGGGTGAGACTTGAAATGAAAGGACCCATAGTATGCTTTAAATTCTTTAAGAAAACCATATCACCTGCTTTTTTTTTCTTTAAAGAACTCCATGGTTTGATGTATTTTATTTTTTAAAATATTTTATTTATTTATTTGAGAGAGAGAGTACAAGAGGGGTGAGGGGCAGAGGGAGAGAGAGAAGCAGGCTCCCTGATAAGCAAGGAGCCCAATGTGGATTCCAGGACCCTGAGATCATGACCTGAGCTGAAGGCAGCCATTTAACCAGCTGAGCCACCCAGATGCTCTGATCATCTGCTTTCTTTAAGCAACACTTAAATTTATTAAGTTATTTGAGTAAAAATAGATTTGGAGGGAAAAATGATCTCAGAGTTCACAGGTGAGACTAACAGTAAAGGTTCTCCAGAAGCTGAAGGAGTCAAGAGTGTGCAGTTAGTTGTCTGCTCAATGAACCTTAATCGTCCCTGGGACTCTGAAGAGGGAGAGGGTCTGAGGGATCAAAAACACTTTAAGGCTTCCCAGAAGTGCCCTGCAGATTCATCTTCTCATTCTTCCTGACTGAGAAAACCAAGTCCTGAAAAAATAACCTGGTTGGATATTTACACCTTTCCATCTAAGAGAGAGATGTCTGAGAGAGAGTGGGTACTGAAGCTGGCAGAGAAAATCAAGCAATTCTCGCAAAATATTTGTATACACACACACACACACACACACACACATACACAGACACACAGAAGTACTGTACATAGTATAAAATACAAATTTTTTTGTTTAAAAGTAAAATTTTATATATAACATTTGTATTATAAATTATACACACACACATATATATATGTATATATATAATTTCATTTTTTAGTCACAAAACTTGGTATTTATGAAAGTAACTTTTTTTCCCCCTAAGAGTTTATTTTGTCTGTAATTTAGGTTTCACTTATAGGTCTCAGTATACCAAATATCATGTATATTGATGACTTTTGTTTATGTTTTAAATATCACTTTGTTATAAACCTTCTAATAATTATTCTTTTCTTCATTTTCCAGTAATTTCGAATGTTCAGAAGGGTAGTACTCTAGTCTATGAGAAATATAAATTTGGTATTTGTTGAAGAAAGCAAGAGTCTTTTTTTTTTTATCAGTGTAGACAATTAGGCACATTAAGCATCTTGTTTTTTATTACATAGTGATCATTTTAACTCATTATTTATATTTAATACTGCACTGTGTTATATATTTGTTCCCTCATGAGAGACTCAAGTCTGTGTTGAGGAAATCTTCTCTTCTCCAGTCTTACACTGTCTTACCTTTTTTTTTTTCCTTAGACTGTATTTCAAATTAACTTAATTAGCATTAAATTAAAGTTTATGTTCCTCTTATCACGAAGAGGAAAGAATAAGATATTATGCATACTCTGGAATAAATTCACTACTACCTATTGAGTATATGCTGATAGTAAGAAGAGCACAGTTGTTAATTACTTTTGTAAAATACAGAAAAGAACTCTCATATAAAATCCATAAAATTGAGATTCCCAATGAAGGTGTAGGTGTAGGCCACACATATGTTTCTAAGGTTGTGGATCAGAATGGAATACATATTATTACTAAAAATGCAATAATTAAAGCCTTCTTGTTTTATTCAGGTCTTCAGCTAATAAGATGGGCCCACCCACATTTGCTTTACTCAGTCTACCAGTTCATATCTCAGTCTCATACAGAAACATCCTCACAGACCCACCCAGTTTGACCAAATGTCTGGACACCCCATGGCCCAATCAAGTTGAAAGCTGAAATTAACCGTCACACTACCGTGTCACCATCAACCACTCATCCTAGATAATATGGATTCTCTTTCAAATTCCACACACTCTCTAATTAACATCAACTCTATCATATCTACCTCAACAATAACTATTGAATGGGCCTGCTTATTTGCGTTCCCACTGTTTCTTCTCTATTTATAGTCGCCATAAGCTCCCACTTCAGCTTTACAGAAACATCTGTGTTTGAAAGGTCTTTCATAAAACCCTTTATTGCTACTAAAGTACTTTAGAAAAAATACTGAAAATCATTTGAAATTATGTATATATATATACATAATTTCAAATGATTTTATGATTTCATTTAAATGATTTATATATAAAATTTAATGATATATATTGCTTATGTAAACATATTATAAGCAGTCTAAGCTCCAATTGATGGTGGACTAGTTGTATATAGTCTTATACATTTATATAGTGAAATAAAATCACTCGTTAGGAGAAAAACTGGCAGACTAACATGGAAACACCAGCTAGGTAAAACAAAACAAGAAAAGAACTCATTACAAAATAGAATTAGAGAAACATCACAGTTTGTTATAAAATGAAACACATTGTTTGTGTTACACATAAATATGTAATACATTTATGCAAAGTCTTGGCATGGTCCTCAACTCAGTTTTTCAACCTCCTTTCTTATCTCATATGTGCATTACATTCCGGCCATTAACAACATTCTCAATCCTTCATTCCTTGAAAATGACCTTTATTTAAAAATAATGGATTTTGCCCATACTGGCTGCTCAGTTTCATTATATTTCCACCCCCATTCTGCTTTAGAAACCCTACATATTTTTTCAGTGGAAAACTAATATGCGGCCTCTTTGAGGAAGCTTTTCATAATCCCTGTAACAGGGTTTCTTCAAGTTGGAACTATTTATATTTTAAGCCAAGTCATTCCTTATTGTGAAAACTGTCGAGCATTGTAGTATGCTTCTGAGCACCCCATCTACTATCCTTCATATGCCATAGCACTCCACCCCACTCCCAGCTGTGAAAACCAAAAAAATGTCTTCAGACACTGCTAAATGTTCATTATGTGGGAAGGGTGTTTGTGTGCAATATCGCCCTAAGAATCGTGCTCTAGCATAGAATTTCTCTCTTACTCTTTACACTCTGATGGCACTTTATTTGTGCTTCTGTCTTGGTGTGTATCACATTCATGTCACATTTTAGTTGTGCATCTAATGGTCTCTTGTTCTGTATGAGGAACTATGCTTAATAGATTTTTGTTACACAATATTGCATAAATACCATTTTTCTTGGTAGGTACATTGTTTCCTACATATAATTGAATCCCAATGCCTAGCATCTTCCTAGGCTTAAAGATAAATTTGGATGCATCAGTAATAATGATATAATTTGTTGTTTTTGTTGCAGTTATCTATTAGCTCATGTGGGTCTGTAATATCAGGGCTCTAGAGATTGCTAGATGTTCTCTCATGCCTGTATCTTTAATAAACTGCCACTAGATAGATGGTGGTATGATTTTGTGTTAAAAATGGCTCACTTTGTGAGATTAAGAGTCACTTATGGTTTGTCTCCCCCCCAATCCCATCTTGTTTCATTTATTCTTCTTCTACCCACTTAAGCCTCCATGTTGCATCACCACACTGAGGGTTTCTGGGGGGAGGGGGTTTGGGAGAAGGGGGTGGGATTATGGACATTGGGGAGGGTATGTGATTTGGTGAGTGCTGTGAAGTGTGTAAACCTGGTGTTTCACAGACCTGTACCCCTGGGGATAAAAATATATGTTTATAAAAAAAAATGGCTCACTTTGTCAGAATGTAGCTGATTAAAACAAAGATAAGCATGTCTTCTAACTTGTATAACAAATTCACTCCTTTTTAAAACAACTAAGATGTGTATTTAAAGATTAATTCTCAGTTTCAAAGTGGAATTCAAAGTAGATTCTTTCTGTGTCTATCTCTTTATCTAAAAGTGCATAATGAATACTAGGAGCAAGATTAAGCACATGAAAACAGAAAACGTGTTTATTTACTTCATGTTTAATCTGCTTAATTTAAATTAAAGGTTGCTTAATCTAACTTTTTCATTTTATTTTTTCATTCTGATGTTGAAAATATATCAGTCTTAAACTGAATCTCCCTTCTTGGCTGAAACTTATCATTGCATATGGAAGGTCTCATTCCTCTGACCATAAAGCAACAAATTGCACACTAAAATAAACTCTTGCAACTTACTCCTAATTCCCTCATTCTGCTATAAATATTGAAAGTCAGAGTTTTGTCACTATTTTTTAAAGGAAAAACAAATAATAAATTAGAATGTGTTGGGGATTTTAGAGCCAAGCCTACTGACAGTAGGGAAAGTAACCATTTACTGTTGACAGAGTAACTTTGCCAAAGCGGGTAGGAGTTGGGTCTCACTATATTTATTAGGACAGTAATATGTTGATCACATTGAATCATTGATAAAAAATTCATGTATGTTCACAATTTTCTGCATAAGAAATCAGAAAAATATATTATATGCTACAGAAATAATTCTGTCCTGAATAATTTTGATGTTTTTAGAAAGTACTCAAAAAAGTATTTTCAGATCATTTAAGATATTTGAAAAACTCCATATATATGGATTCCTCTCCTAATATTATTGGCTAATATATAATGGCTAATTGCAAGATAATAAAAGTAATACAGAAATGTTAAATAGACTCTCTTTGGCTGAGGCCTCAGCCTTCCTTTGTGGAAACAGTCCCATGGGGATGGATGGAACTGCACTGAGGGTGAGAGAGAAAACCGCAGGAATGACATCACCCTCTGTGGTACCGCAGGTGACCCATTTCTTAAAAAAACAAGTGCCCACGAATCCAGAGTGATACTTCATGTCCGAAATTTTGCTTCCAAGTGTCCTCAGTGCACTTTTTTCTGTCTATTCTGCCATTTATTTATTTATTTATTTACCTACTTTAGTCGACCACACAACTGCTGGTTTGCCAGATATATTTAACTTTCTAAACTGAGGTTCATGATGTTCTACTATGAGTTTTTCTTGAAGTGTCTTTCTGTATCCGGACTCATCCCAAACATGTGCTAATATGCCCTATAGAAAATAATTGTGGCTACCAGAACCATCTGCTGTTCTCATGCAAACCTCCAAAAATATGGCTAGATATCTGTAAGACATTTCCTCCTCTTGACAGATCTATTTCTGTTAATGTCACAATTCTCCATGCCATCCAAGTTTTGTATCACCCTTGATCCTTTCGTTCCATCAGAATTCTTTCCTGATAATTAATTATATCCAATATTCTAACAGCTCTCCCATTTATTTCTTTTTTTCCCAAGTACTTCTATTTAGGATTTACTTTTGAGACTCTCTTTAATGGACACTGAAGAGCTTGAATAGCTTACTGAATGACTTTGTAACTCTAGACTTCATATTTCTCCCCAAATAGATTCATACAATCTTGACTAATAGCTTTAAAATGATGGATTCTAACTTCCCACAGCATAAAATCAGAATGAAGTCTGGTGTTCAAATTTTCTTTTCACACCCTCACCTTATCAACTTTTCTGTTGATGGAAATCTGAGACTTAAGACTTAAGCCTGATTATCACCTAAAATTTTTATAAATTATGCCTTTGCTCAATTTATTCAGTCACTCTTGTGTATTTTTTTCCCTAAAATAAATACTCTGAAACATTTTCTTAGGTATTTTTACAACCTGTGAATAAAATTATATTAATAAATCATGTTGTATATTCTAAAGGAAGAGCACAAGTCTAATTTAAAATAATAGCAGTAATAAGAGGTTAAATAGCTTTTTTTTTCAGTATCATTTTCTAGTTTTACTTTATATAATGCTCAATATTCAGAGAAGTATGCCTGTTATATCTAGTCATTTTTTACTTTCTGTTACTTTGGCCATTCATTAATAATATTCTGTTCATTTGAACAGAGTGGTCCATCTCAATCTTGTGCCCAAAATGACTTATTCTTCTCTGAACACCTAGAACTTACTTTCTGGTACTAAAAGATAACCTAATAACCCTTGCTCCTTTTTTTTTTTTTTTTAATTCTGTGTGTACATACCTGATACACATTGTATGATTCAATACATATCATCTTTTTAAAATTTTTTAAATTATGTTCAGATAGCCAGCATATAGTATCTCATAAGTTTTTGCTCTAGTGTTCAATGATTCATTAGTTGCATATAACACCCAATGCCCTTGTTCTTTTTATTAGAAGATTATATTTAGAAACCGAGTCTGGCCACTTAGTGAACTCCATGCTCTGAAGTGTCATTATCTCTAGGCCTCCCAGGAGACAGACCTAGGTAATAAATACTCTATGTCTACTAACACATTTATATCTATACAGCTATAGTTATTTCTGTATCTATCAACTGTATGTGTATTAAGCTATACGAGTTACTTTTATATTTTAAAAAAGGACATCTGATAGAATGCATTTCTATGAGCCCAACTTTGGGCTTTTAATATATACATTATTTATTTTTTATCTCACAACAACCTTGTCAGGTGGATGCTATTCTTATCTCCATCTCACAAAGAAACTGAGATTGGAAAGATCAGATTATAATTATAATGTAATAGTGGTCTCTGCCAGTTAAAGGTAGTTTCCTAGTAAGTTGCAGTAACATTGTAGAGGGGCACAAATGTATGCCTAAAAGACAAAGAGGAGAGTTGATTTTTTTTTTTTTTTTAAGAAGGACATAGTATTATTATTGGACTTTGGGCGGTAGCACTTGACTAGATTGTAAAGAGCCTTACTTGCTGGTAAACTCCTTTTGATTGACAAATACTACATGGATGATTCTGCTGAAAGTAATGACTGGGATCTAGGCAGAATGCTGTGATCAATTAACAATGCCTGCATAGGATACCTGAGGGGCAAGTGGCAGGATGCTATATTTAGTACCTCTATTTTCAGTATTGCCTGCTTTCAATTAATCATATAATTCCCACAGCATAGAACTTAGTACACTCAACTACTTTTTTAACTCTTTTATCTGCTTTACCAAACTGTGAATGTTATAAAAAAAAAAAAAAAAAAGTGGTTATGGGGGCGCCTGGGTGGCTCAGTGGGTTAAGCGTCTGCCTTCAGCTCAGGTCATGATCTCAGCGTCCTGAGATAGAGCCCCGCATCACGCCCTCAGCAGGGAGCCTGCTTCCCTCCTCTCTCTGCCTGCCTCTCTGCCTACTTGTGATCTCTGTCAAATAAATAAATAAAATCTTTTTTTTTTTTAAGTGGTTATGTCCATCATGGTTTTTGTTTTGTTTTGTTTTGTTGTGGGTTTTTATGTTGTTTTTTTTTTGTTTTTGTTTTTGTTTTTTGCATCCAGAGTGAATAGTATAGTGCATACTACATACATGAATTACAAACTGTGAAATATGGAAGAATAAAGTGTATAGCTCCCTTTGAACCCACTTGTGAACAAGCAGAACCTTATTATGTAAATAATACCAGCCAAGATGAAATTACTGAGACCTAATAAAATGTTCAGAGGTCATCTGTTAAGCACTAGCATCCTAATAGTCATTTATATTGAGATGCAAAATGATTGGGGAAAGTTTCCGATACCAAATCTTTTAACATCAGCTGTAGCAATAGTCCTATATAACCTCATTATTACTGCAACATTATAAAGTCAATGGCTTGTAAAGTATATGATGTAATGAATATTCATGTTGCACAGATTGTAATGGAAATGCTTCTAGAACTCCACCTCCTTTCTAATGCATTCCTGTCATGTAGCGATCTCTCTGAAATAGGTATTTCACCTTATATTAGTTTATTCTAAAATGTGCAAGCATGGAGATGAATGCTGAAACCTCAAAAGATATCAATTATGGTTACAAAATATTAGAACAGAACTTCCTGTGTTGATTGTGGAATCTTACCTTGTTTTAGGAGTATGCTTCCTCTTTGTGAGAGGCAACAGAAATAACTTTCATTGCACCCAAATGCAGCCTTCTAATATACACAGTAAATGGTGACAGAAAAAATATAGATTGCATTTCTGTACCTGAAATCTACACATAAAATCACAACTAGTGATATTTGGATTTTTTTTTTCCTATATGTCAGCCAAAAGCATTAAGATTAGTATGAATGGATGACTTTCTTTCTTTATGCAGAAACTTGAGATAACATAATTTTTGTTCTGCCACCATATATGATGAAGAAAAATTGTTATGAATGTATTTTTTTTCTGATAATTGTATCTAAAAGTCAAAATTACTCACCATTGCTTATACTAACAAAAGAATTTTGTACCTTGGAGTATATTTCCCATCAGTGGTTTTACAATTTATATTCCATTAATACATAAAGAATGTTAGGAATTATGGCTTAGCTAAAAATTAAATGAGTTTGGGGGAAAATACAATACTTCTACAGTATTTTTCCTCTTAAAAAATCTTTTAAATTTTCTGTATTTTAAAATTTTGAGGTAGTATACTACTTTATTTCCCAGAGAAGGTAGGTATCTATAATGAAGTATACCTTTCAAGAATAGTCAACACAATAATTTCTAATTGGCAAAAAAAAAAAAAGAGAGAGAGAGAGAGAGAGATGGAGATGTGAATTTAATCAGAGAATTTAGGGGACACAAATTTCAAAATTTATTATTATTGGGATGATATAATCTAGTTGTATGGATTTCATTAAGAATTAAAAATGCATAATTGATCTGTTTATGTCTTGCTTTCCTGAGGCATCTAAAAGGGGGTATTAAACATAACGCATCCTCTGATATTACACTGCTATTAGTCATTTGTGTACCAACTTAAAACAAAAAGATCAGATATAACAGACATCTGGAAATAGACAATTTAATGAGAATTTTTTTTTAGAGTTTTTAAAGCATCTCAGATTTTAGTGTAACTTGTTCTTAAAAGCAGGTATGTGGGATCTTTTTAAAAATATGTGCCAGAAAATTTGTTGCGGTGATTTACTATTGAGAATCTCTTCAGCTTCATTTTTGTGAGCCTGAAGGTCAACATTTGGTTGCAGGAGTTTCGAGTCATTCTTATTATTTTCATTTTTATAACAGGTAGCAGAAAGGAAGGTGTATTCTTCCTCAGCTTGTAAAAGTCAAATGGGTTGCTATGAGAATGCATATTCTCAGCCATAAATTAAAATGTAGGGATGGTTATAGTGTTTCAATTAGAAGATATTTATCCTGTTTCCACCTGGAACTGGTGGGGCATCCCCTTGAAGACTTTTTTACAGCCTATATTTGAGTTGTGCAACTGATACACTGCTTAATAATTTGTTGTTGGTGGTGAAGATTTTTATCTTGTTTTATAATGCAACAGTGTCAAAATGTAACCAAAAGGTCACCGACACTACCTTTCTTTCTCCCTGCTGATTGATGACCCAGGTGATTTCAAAATAGCATTTTTTTTTTTTTCTGACAGACAAATTGCAGCTAAAAGGAAACAAAAGCAGCTTTGTAATTACCTTCAGAAATAAGTAGAGCCATCTACAACATTTCACTCAAAGAACCAGTCTACTTTTATACTCAAATAGCACCGTATTTAAAACAAGCAACCCCAAGAATATAAAGCGCTAATATATAATAGCACACTTTCCGCCCCTCCCTTTCAGCTTTCAGTGTTACTCTACAAATATTTCTCTTGAACATCACAGTACTTTTGTGCGGTAGGAATTCCTAATATTATTATTCCCGTTTTGCTCAAGTATGAACTTGAGGTTAAAAGACCTGACCAAATGCCAATTATTTAAACAAAACTGAAATTCAAATCTCATATTTATATTCCAGTGTGAATTCCCAAAAGCGTTGAATATTCAGATAACTCCATTTTTGATGTTTGGCTGGGGACAGCTAGGCCTCACCACTCCTTCCCCTTCTGACCACACAGGCAAGCTAATAAGAAATCCCTGGTGCTCTCTTTGGCGCTGGTGGAGGGACGTGCAAATCACAGCTTATCTAAGCCCCCACCTCTTATCACTATAGAACCCAAGCCAAGGATCCCTGGCTGGGTCATTCAGAAGAGCATGTGACTCTTGATGTTGGAGTCATAGGTTCAAACCCCATGTCGTGTGTAGAGATAACTAAAAATTATGTAAATAAACTTGAACAGCAGTAACAACAAAAAGCAAGCCAGTCTCCTTTTCCTCCTCTCTCTCAAATCAATTTTGGACCAGCTTCAGAAACTGTCCTTCTTTCTCCCTTAATGAGTAAACCTCATTTTGTTAGCAGGAAACCTTTCCATACCTTCTTGGTATATGAGAGGGCATGATCAATATCTATGTTCAACTACATTTCTGGGGGTGGGGAAAGAGTGAGATAGCTTACCTTTGTAATGTAGCCACAAAACAGAGACGTAACTTTTAATTTACTTTTTTTAGACTGTTCCTTCCAAATCTCTACAAATAAAACCTCCTTCCTGCTTGCTTCCCTTGGGCAACGCTTGCCTGTATTTGTACTGGCTGTTATTTTCTCTTCAAAATTCCTCCTCCTAAAATTGTATATTTCTAGTAACCCCTTTTCCCACCCTTATCTTATTGTCATTTCTGTGGTCTTCCCATGCCCTGTTTTAGAAAATGTGTGACAATATACATTTATTTGTTTACTTACAGCAAGAAATATTGCTGTGCAAACATATATAAATTTGCATTTTAAGTTAATTATTCTAATGGAGCAAGGGTTAGCAAACTCGGTGAAGTCATAGATTCACCGAATTGTTTGACCAGTTAGTGAATATTGTAGACTCATGGGCCATATCCCCCTGTTGTAATTATTTAGGTCTGCAGTCATAACACAAAAGCTACCGACAGCACATGAATAAGGAGGCATGGCTTTCTTCTGATAACAACTAAAAATTGAACTACCATATGATCTAGGTATCCTACTCTTGGAAATATACCAAAGGAATTTAAATCAGTATCTTGAAGAAATATCTGTACAGCTATGTTCACTGAAGCAATGTTCACAGTAGCCAAGGTATGGAAACACCCTAAGTGTCTATCAACAGACATATGAGTAATGAAAATGTGTTGAAGACATCCTTCCATTTGCTACACATGGGTGGACCTTGAGGGTGTTATGCCAAGTGAGATAAGTCAGACAGAGAAAGACGAATACTGTATGATATTACTTCTATGTGAAATCTAAAAATATTGAAGTTGAAAAAAGGATAAAAATAATGAACTTGTGAAAACATAGAGTAGGAGGCTTTCCAAGGGCTGGGTGGGGGTGAGGGGATTAGGGAGATGTTGTTTAAGGGTATAAACTTTCAGCTAGTAAGTAAATAAGTTTTGAAGAGCTAGTGCACAATATAGTGATTATAGTCAACAATACTGTATTACATCCTTCAAAATTGCTAAGAGACTAGATCTTAACTGTTTTCAACACAGACAAAAAAATGTATCATGTGCCATGATAAAAGGTTTGTTTAGCTAACACTAATACAGTAATCATATTTCAATACATAAATGTATTAAACCAACACTTTGCACACCTCAGCCTTAAACAATGTTATATGTCAATTATATCTCAATAGAAAATGTAGCAAAAAAGAAAATGCACTTAAGGAAAAAGAAAAATAAAACACTCATGTGCAGGCTATACTTGGCCCTTAGCTGCAGTTTACTCACCCCTCTATTTATTCTAGGCAGTTTACCATAAAGAAGGAACAAACCAAGGGGGAAAAAAGTCTCAACTACTGTCATCCTATTTTAATTAGTTTAGCCTTTAACTCTTAAGAAAAAAAATGGAGGACAGGCGAGATAATAGCAATATAGATGTTGCAAGCAGGAGCAGTAAAGATTTTTATCCAAAAGTTCCATAGAAGAGACTAGGCATTCAGTTGCTATTTATTAAATAAATTAAGTGAAAGTCTATCACACACTATTGAGGACATCACTTCAGTCTTAAAGCTATATAGTTAGTATTTAAAATTAGAAATAAATCAGTGAAGTATTTTCAATGTAAATATTTCAGAATATTATCCACTAAAAATATTAATCAGAGAGTTCAGCTTTCAAGTATATTATAATTATGAACTAATCCATGAAACAAATTAAAATATAAAAAATCTGTCAGCTGATATTCAAAATACTAGATCTAGCGACCTAATTTTCTTATTCAAATAAATGCTGTTGTTTCTAATTCTAAACATATATATGGTTTCTAAGAAAAATGCACTCACTATAACAGATTTAAAACATCATTTCGTATCTGTAATAACACATTCCATTGAGCAGTTCTGAAATAACTGCATGGCTTTGCTAGTTAAACATGTTTGGCTTTGGTTCATGCCCAATAACACATCCAAAAGATTAAATCTGCAATAAAACAAGCCAAAGGCCTCCAAAGGATATTAAGATAGCTGTCTGCTCTGCTTTAGATTGTTAGTTTCCTAAAATTTCTCATTTGGATCTAAATCTGAACACTGAATATTTTTTTTTAATGTAACTCTCAGGGATTTGATAATCTTTATGAAGAGTTTTGAATCAGGGCCATGCCCTACCTTATCTTTGATCTGAATTCTATTCTCTATTTGGCCACAGGGATAAGCAGTTTTGCTGCAACTCATGGAAATGGTGTCTGCATCTAAAGAAGATGACAGATAAAGGTTTTCTATAATAAATATCCACTTATATTATCCATAAATGTATGTTCTTCCCCAATGTCCCTGACATTGGCATCAATAGGGATATAAAGACAATGGAGTTATGTATAGTTGTAGCTTGCACTGAGTTTTTTGACTGATTGATAAATGCAAACAATATATAGGAAATTAAAATATATGGCATAGCATAATATTTTGAGATGCTTGTCGTAGACTTTTAAAAATACTCAATTTTTCCTATCTTCCTGTTCAATCATTATCAGCTCTCTTTGCTTTTAGAAAGAAAAGGTTAGAAGAAATAAAACCAAAAAAGCCCTGGTATTTTTTCTGAATTTTCATTTTAAGTGTCTAAAGCCTTCAATGTTTTTGTGGAATAGGTTATAGAAAGATGATTCAGGGTATATGACACGAGTCTGGCAGAAGCAATGTGTGGTCGTGATGCTACTTGCTTCATTTCCAGAAAGTAACTACCCTGAGTAGGAGGGATAAGAGAAAAGTGAAAGAAATGGGACTTTTTTAGACTGCTAGGCAATACTACCTGAAAGATATCAAGGACCTTGAGAGAAAATGGATGTATAAATGTATCTGGGAAGCTTGATCCATGGACAGTTCTTACAGAAGGTTTCTGTTCTCAAGTGAGGCATAGACGAAACAAAGAATAATCACGCACCATGGTTATCACCCAGTGGGCTATTGGACATGTGTTAAGTCTGTGAAAACCTGATTTATTCTGCAAATTCCATGGTAGAATGGAAGTCAGCTCTCCCCAGTGAAATGGACTTAGCTTCAATGGAAGGAGGGAAGTAGAGTCAAGAACAACTTCTACCATCCTGTCTAAAGGAAACTGAAGTTAAAATGTAAATCAAATTGTGAGAGAATTTAAAGGCAAGTATTGGACTATGACACCTGATTTTGTGGTCTGTGATTCATTTTTCCATAACAACTCCAATGTAAGCTGTATGTCACAAAAACATAATTATAATAATATATAATATATATATATAATATATATAATAATGTAAGCTATATGTCACAAAGACATAATTAGTAATTAGGATGATTGTTGTAGTTTAGGAAACTTAAGTTTTGGATTCAACAATTTTATAGATATATATGCAGGGGCTATTCACTTAGGAAAGAAGAGTGAGGAAGATAAAAGTGGATAGGAGGCACTGGCACAAAAACAAATGCATAGATCAATGGAACAGAATAAAATAGAGAGCCCAGAAATAGACCCTCAACTCTATGATTAACTAATCTTTGACAAAGCAGGAAAGAATGTCCAATAGAAAAAAGATAATCTCTTCAACAAATGATGTTGGGAAAATTGGACAGTCACATGCAGAAGAATGAAACTGGATCATTTCCTTACACCACACACAAAAATAGATTCAAAATGGATGAAAGACCTCAATGTAAGACAAGAATCCATCAGAATCCTTGAAGAGAACACAGACAGCAATCTCTTTGACCTCAGCTGCAGCAACTTCTTCCTAGAAACATTGCCAAAGGCAAGGGAAAAAAGGGCAAAATGAACTATTGGGACTTCATAAAGATCAAAAGATTTTGCACAGCAAACAGTCAACAAAACCAAGAGACAACTGAAAGAATGGGAGAAGATATTTGCAAATGACCTATCAGATAAAGGGCTAGTATCTAAAGTCTATAAAAAACTTACCAAACTCAACAGCCAAAGAACAAATAATCCAATCAAGAAATGGGTAGAAGACATGAACAGACATTTCTGCAAAGAAGACACCTAGATGGCCAACAGACACATGGAAAACCATTCAAATTACTAGGCATCAGGGAAATATAAATCAAAACCATAATGAGATACCACCTCAAACCAGTCAGAATGGCTAAAATTAACAATTCAGGAAATGACAGATGCTGGCAAGCATGTGGAGAAAGGGGAAACCTCCCAAACTATTGGTGAGAATACAAGCTGGTGCAGCCACTCTGGAAAACAGCATGGAGGTTCCTCAAAAAGTTGAAAATAGAGCTACCCTATGACCCAGCAATTGCACTACTGGGTGTTTACCCTAAAAATACAAATGTAGAGATCTGAAGGGGCACGTGGACCTGAATGTTTATAGCAGCAATGTCCACAATAGCCAAACTATGGAAAGAACCTACATGTCCATCAACAGATGAATGGATAAGGAAGAGGGGGCATATATAAACAATGGAATACTATGCAGCCATCAAAAGAAATGAACTCTTGCCATTTGCAAAAATGTGGATGGAACTAGAGGGGGGTATTATCCTGAGCGAAATAACTCAATCTAGGAAAGACAATTATCACATGATCTCTCTGATATGAGGAATTTGAGAGGCAGAGTGGGGTTTTGGAGGATAGGGAAGGAAAAAATGAAACAAGATGGGATCAGGAGGGAGACAAACCATAAGAGACTTTTAATCTCACAAAACAAACTCGGGGTTGCTGGGGCTTAGAGAGTTATTGACATTGGGGTGGGTATGTGCTGTGGTAGGTGTGTAAACCTGATGATTCACAGGCCTGTACCCCTGAAACAAATAATACATTATATATTAATAAAAATAATTTTATTTTATTCTTTTAAATATTTGACTTATTTATTAGAGAGATGGATAGAGAGTACAAGCAGGCAGAGCAGCGGGCAGAGGGAAAGGGAGAAGCAGGCTCCTCGCTGAGCAGGGAGGCTGATGCGGGGCTCAATCCTAGGACCCTGGGATCATGACCTGAGTTAAAGGCAGAGGCTTAACCCACTGAGACACCCAGGTCCCCCAATAAAAATAATTTTTTAAAAAGTGGATAGGAGGCACTATGTGTTTTAGGCAACACTGAGGCAAATGAGTGGATGTGAAACATAGATTTAGAAATTTATGGAATACTATGCAGCCATCAAAAGAAATGAAATCTTGCCATTTGCGACAACATGGATGGAACTAGAGCGTATCATGCTTAGCGAAATAAGTCAAGCGGAGAAAGACAACTATCATATGATCTCCCTGATATGAGGAAGTGGTGATGCAACATGGGGGCTTAAGTGGGTAGGAGAAGAATAAATGAAACAAGATAGGATTGGGAGGGAGACAAACCATAAGTGACTCTTAATCTCACAAAACAAACTGAGGGTTGCTGGGGGGAGGGGGTTTGGGAGAAGGGGGTGGGATTATGGACATTGGGGAGGGTATGTGCTTTGGTGAGTGCTGTGAAGTGTGTAAACCTGGTGATTCACAGACCTGTACCCCTGGGGATAAAAATATATGTTTATAAAAAATTAAAAAATAATAATAAAAAAAAGAAATTTAGAGGTCTTTGACACAGAAGTATCAACTGATGTTATGGAATGAAATAACCCAGGGAGACTATGTAACTAAGGAGGGTCGAAGTCATAGTGCAAGAAGCCAAAGAACTTCCATTTCAAAGCCATGAGCACAAGAACAAGAATCCACTAAAGAGATTATGAGTGAACAATAAGAGCCTTTTGGAAGAATTCAGGTTCAAGTTTTATCTCAGTAATTAAAATAAAAGTACATCATAAGAAGAACACTAGGGCTAACAAGGCTAGATGATGCCAAGATATCAAGTAGGATAAAGAAACAAATGTGCTAGATTTATCTAGGAAGTCATTACTGCTGTGGATGTTTTCTGGAGTCAGACACGCTACTGTTGCGCCACGAGGTCCTCAACTGTGGATGTTTTCTGAAAACTCACTCTGCCTTGGCTCACAGAATGATTAAAATAGGAAATAGGAAAAGAAAGTATAGATAATTTTCTTTAAAATTTTGGGATTTCCAAATGAGTGTTATTTCTATTTTCTAAGTTTTTGGCCAAAAAAAGCATAAAATAATTATATATTAAGTACATTTAAAAAATGCTGGTGTGTGTGAGATATTGGGGCAGCAAAAGAGGAAGACTTCTATTCTGCTAACTGAGGACAATGGGAATTTGCTATGTCCTGTATGAAGGGATTTGCTCTTATATCTAGACATTTCTTTGCAACATGTTCAGCACAGGATTTTTTACTATTGTGATTTCACTAATTATAAATTATGAATTTTGTATTTTTTTTCAGTATGTAACTCAGTGGCTTCTTTCTCATGTGCTAGAAAAATCAATTCTTCCTAGAGCTTATTAAGGCACTGAATACTATGGCCTGTCCCATCCTCTCTGACTCCCTGTATGTCCCTTCTTGAGGCAGAGTGGTCTTGCGTTGTTTGAATATGTGAGGCATACCCCCATTCTGAGGCTTTCGAACGTTCTGTTCCCTTTGCCTTAAATGCTCTTCCCAAATATATCAGCATAACTCACTTATATACTTTAAGTTTTGGCTCAAATTTCACCCCATTTATCCTCTCTAAAATAGGCTTTCATTCTAATTGCTAACTTCTCAACCCCCGTTTTAGAAAGCACTCATTATCTAACATGCATACATTTAGTCACGTACTTATTGCCTGATTGATCCTACCAGAATTGAGGATGCCTGTGAGCTAGAACCTTGTCTCTTTTGTTTGAAATCATAATCTCTGTGCCTAAATGCATTCTCTAGTATGACGGCCACTAGACACATGTACCTCTTAAAATTAAAATAATTAAAAATCAATTCAAATAAAAATACTGTTCTTTAGTTGTATCCATCTCATTTCAAGTGCTCAGTAGCCATACGTGGTTAGTACCTAACAACTGGACAGAGCATTTCCATCGCAGAAAAATATGTTTTTTGGATCAGTTTGGCCTAAAACATGCCTAGTATAGAGTTGGTGCATAGTAAACATTTTCTGAACAAATCTTAATTCTTTTTGATGAGTTATATCCAAAGTGATTACAATGTGAGGAAATTAGAATCAACTATTTCAAATGGAAAAACGTCTGCCCATGTCTTGGTAGAGGTTTGGGTGGTAAGAAATGCCACGCCCTTAAAATATGTCCCAGGTCTTTGTGCCACAATCAACTGCAATGTTTTAGTTGTAAAAATTGCCCCAGTTTCTACCAAACATTCATAAGAACAGATAATTGGGACTATGGAATGAAATATGTTTCTTTTACTCCTTTCCTGTTAGTGCACACACACACGCGCACACATACACATACAGGATTTCTTGTTTTAAGGAATCATGAAAATTATGGTAGTAGTGAGAGGTAAAGCTTACAAATAAGTATACCAAGAAATTGTAAAGAATTTTCTAGCAGAAGAAGGAATACTCTAGTTTGGCTTAGTGCATTTCCAGTATGATTTTGAGTCTCACTTCATAAGAGTTTAAAGAAAAACAGCTTTTGCCTGTTTTGAAAATGCCTATATTCTTAGCTACATGAGAACAGACTCAAACAGATGAAGACATTTTTTGCCAATGTTTACATTATCTATAGTTCTGTATATATTCATTTATTTAAATCCTGTCTTATGTGGCAGATCATAATCTCTTCCAAATAAGTTACCAGATAGTTTTACTGTCTTTGCCAATAAGCAGCATCTGCACTGTATTTTCACACAGCAGGTATGTATTCTACCTGTTTGAATTTATAAACAGATCTCAGGGTATTATTAAAAGTTTTCTTTTTTTCTTGCTATTAGCTTTTTTGCAATCATCTAAAATATATGTATATAGATAAAGGAAGAACTATAATAAAGACAGAGAGAAAAGTGGCTAATGATCTAATATGTTTATTTCTCCCTTTTACTGTGAATATTGTCCTTTATATGAATAAGCCAGGAATTATACCTGTTGTGTGCAGGAAAATCTCTGTTTATGTAATTATTGTTCTGAGTTCTGGGACAATAAAGTCAAGGCAACATAAATCAAATGATGCTAAAATTAAAAGTACTTAGAACATTGCCCAGCATATGCTAGGTACTCAATATACATTGTATTTATTTATTCATTTATTTACTTATTGCTTAAAATAAGTAACTACACCAAACTCCATTTTATGTTGGGCATAACACTTATTTCTAATTTTTGAGAATGTTATAATTAACATACTTATTTCTAATGGTGTTAGGGATCCATACCATTTATTTTAGACGCAGCCAATTAAATTCTAACATTTGAAACGTGCACATAGTCAGAGTTTTGTTTTCTTTTTCTTTTTTGTTTGTTTTGCTTTTTTTTTTTTTTTACTTTTTTTATTTGTTTTAATCCCTGAATTTTAAGTAAGGGAGTTCTGATTTCTTTCATAAGATTGTGTTTGAAAGACTTTAAATATATATGTCTTAGTAAGATGTATTTCAAGGCACCTACTCTGTTTTTCTAGTTAAGATTAAACATAGCTGAGGATTTTTAAAGCTAAAATGCCTGCTACCACTAATTTGATGTGGTATAGTTTTACTCCCTGTTTAAAAAGTTGTGCATGGGTTTATAAATGAAGTCCTATAATCTCTTCCTATAGCAGAAGTATGCTCCATGCTAGGTCTTTCTTTCTTTTTTTTTTTTAATATACAATGATGAGAGAATTATAGGAAACAATGTATAGATGGTAATAAGGAATGAAAAGATAATTTAAGACTCTGAAAGTTTTGACCTTCGCATATCCTGAGGTTTTATATGTTTTTTACTACTACTCTTATATGGCTTTCTCCTTGGGAAAATTTATTTTGTCTTATTAAATAAAATGAAATTCAAGTTATTGCAAAGTGGTCCACTCCAGGAATGTAGACATCTTTATCTATTAAAGAGTTTTCTTGGGGTGCCTGTGGGGCTCAGTGGGTTAAACCTCTGCCTTTGGCTCAGGTCATGATCTCAGGGTCCTGGGATCAAGTCCTGCATCTGGCTCTCTGCTCAGCAGGGAGCCTGCTTCCCCCCCTCTCTCTGCCTGCCTCTCTGCCTACTTGTGATCTCTCTCTCGATCTGTGTCAAATAAATAAATAAAATCTTTAAAAAAAGTTGTCTTGATGAATTAATGATATATTTTGCTCTTGTAATCTCATTAAAATAAGTGATACTTATTTAAGAACTTATACAAGCAGACTATAAATTTCGGATACTAAAGCACTAAATTTTAGAAACAATCCCATGTTTATTGGGCATAAACAGTTCCAACTTTCATTCAAATGTAACAAAATGAAACACATGAAATGGAGCACAGTGTTTAAAATTAAGATTTTATTGATTCTAAAATGTTGATAGTGCTTTAAATCAGCCTTATTTCTGGATGACATTAACAACAACAACAATTTGTTAGAAGGCAGTGAGAACTTTTGTTCCAAAATTTCACAGAGAAAAGAAACTCAGAAAATGGGCTTGACATTTAGCACTGCTTTTCCATGGAGTCATTGGTCAACTTGAAAGCCATGAAGAAGCTGAACAGAGCATTCCATGGTCTTAGGAGGCTAGATGGCACTGGGAAGCACTCCCGAAAGTAGTAAGGGCAAAAAGAATGACTCTCACAAGGACTAAAAGCTTATCTTCAAGTCAGCCCCAGAGTATTCTCTAGTTATGTGGAATCGAGGTAAAAATAGATAATAAAGCTTATTAGAAATGTTGAAACTAATCAATCTCCTTAAAATATTACCAGATATAATAAGTACCACAATGGAAATTAGAAAATACTTTTGGATTAAGTGATTGTCAAAATATGGCATATCAAAATCCACGGGATGCTGACAAAGCAGAGCTTGAAGAAAAATATATAGCCTTAAAAACATTAGCAGTCGGCAAGCTTGAAAAAGCAATGACGTAAGTACATCTTAATTTACGTAAGTAAAGAGTTAAACTCGGGGCATCTGGGTGGCTCAGTTAGTTGGGCATCTGCCCTCAGCTCAGGTCATGATCCAGGGTCCAAATTTGGAGTCCCCCCATCCAGCTCTCTGCTCAGTGGGGAGCCTGCTTCTCCCATTCTCTCTGCTGCTCCCCCTGCTTGTGCCCTCTCTCTCTCTGTCTCTCTCTGTCAAATAAATAAATAAAATCTTAAAAAAAAAAAGTTAAGCCCAAGAAAAGAAAAATAAAATCAATAATGATGATAGTAAGAGCCTAAGTTAAAAATTATATTGCAAACACAAAATAGATTCTAAAAAACTAAAATTGGCTCTTAGAAAGGAACTAATAATATGGATAAACTCAAAAAGATCATTAAGAAAAAAAAAAAGAAGAGGTAAAAATAACCGATAATTAGGAGTGAACAGTAAGCACCACTAAAAACTTTAGCCACTAAAGAGAAAATAGTAGAATAGAATAAAACCTTTTACTAATAAACCTAATAACTTCATAATATTTATAAATTCCTTAAAATACACAAATTCTGAAATACACGAAATCTTTTAAAACTGGTCTTTAATTATTGAAAATTTGAACCTATGACTAAAAACTTCCAACAAATGAAATTCATTCAAGATAACACTGGGGTATCTTGAATATTGAATTATTCTAATAATTTAAGAAAGAGATGTCACCTTCCCTGCACACATTGTTCCAAAGAATAAAGATATTTCCCAAATTACTTTATGAACATAAAGTAACTGTGCTATCAAAACCTGACAAGATACGGGCGCCTGGGTGGCTCAGTGGTTAAAACCTCTGCCTTCGGCTCAGGTCATGATCGAGCCTCACATCGGGCTCTCTGCTCAGCAGAGAGCCTGCCTCCTCCTCCTCTCTCTCTCTCTGCCTGCCTCTCTGCCTACTTGTGATCTGTCAAATAAATAAAAATCTTAAAAAAACAAAAAACAAACAAACAAAAAAAACCTGACAAGATACTACTTAAAAAAAGGAAAATTTCTGGCTATTCATTCTCATAAACATAGATGCAAATATACTAAACAAAATATCAACAAATCAAATCCCACAATATAGAAGTATGATACCTCACAACAAATCTGTTTTCATTCCTGTAATGTAGGTTTGGATTAAAACTTGAAAATCAATGTAGTTCATTGCTTCAACAAAATTTGGAGAAAAGTAAAACATGCACGCTTTTCTTTAAATACAAGAAATAAGCTAATAAAATATAGCACAAATACATGGTTTATCAAAAATAATTTTGCAAACAAGAAACAGAAACTGATAAAGGATGTCTACTTAATATCAAGAGCAAACATCATACATTGTGAAATACTGAAAAGTATATTCCTCAGCTCAGAAAGTGATGTTGACTATGATCTCTTCTATTTAACATTGTACTAGAAAATGTAATTGGTGCAACAGGGTAAGAAAAAAATAAATAAAACATGCAAGTGTACCATTTATTAAGCTACTTTCTCTCGGCCCTAAGCCTCAGCCTATATTTTGTTTTGTGATTCTGGTTTTGAGAATTGGCAAACCCCACTTCTAATGTCACATGTTCTAGGACAAGAAATCAGAACACTCCTATTGGGCATTGTTTAAAGATAAGCAGAAGTCATACTTCATAATTTCCTAATTTGTATTAAAACCAAGTAGTATTAATAATTAACATAACTGGAAACATATTTTCTAAAGCCCTGTTATAAGCTAAAGGCTTAAATGAAAGTTCTGTATGCAACTTTTCTGGGGAAATTTATATATGTGAAATAGGGTATTCTACCTAGGCTATTTTTTAATCTTGCTATTGATTGAAATATGCCAGTATAATATAATTAAGTATTAGTTATTATGAAAGTACTTTCTATAAGCTCTCCTCTACTGACTGGCCACAATTCTACCTAGCTGGAAGTAAATCAAGCTCAGAATAATAGCAGAGTCAGTGTGTATCACCTTAAACCAGTTTAAATGAAACAAAATCTCTTGTGATCACTACATCCTTTCCAGCTATTGCTCTATCGTCTCTAATTTGCTCATCTTCATGTGAAAATATCTTGAAATGTTGCCTAAATTCAATTGTTTTCTGTACTTTATTATCTTTCATTAACTTCTCAAAACTCTAGAATATGAAAACTGAAAGTGCTGTCTTTGAAGGTGGTGCTTTGAACTCATTGTCATCTGTTGGGACAATTTTCAATTTTGTCTTACCTTACTGTAAACAACGTGTGTGATTTTTGACAGCTTAATCCCTCTTTAAACTCTTTCTTTTGGTTTCTATAATACCACCTTCTCGTGTTTTTTTTTCTGTTTCCTCATTAGCCTCTGTTTTGCTTTTAAGTGAATTCTTTTATCTATCCCTTTATGAGCCTGTTTAGTCAGACACTAAACAGATCTTTTTGACTGTTTAGCATATTCCAAGAACTGGAGATACTTGATAAATAAAGCAGTCATGGGTTCTGCCTTCATGGAGCTTACAGCCTACTGAAGTAGAAAAACAAAAATCAGGAAATAAATAAATATCTAAATAAATATCTAAATACTAATTGTGATACATCAGATGAGAATGACATAGTAAGGACAGAAAATAATAGAGAACTTATTTAGATGACTAGAAAATATACATAAATATATAACTATAACTATATATATAATAAGGAAGGGCTTGTAAAACTGAGCTGAAAGATGCAGATATGGGTTGGGGTGGGGGAAGAGGGGAGAGAGCATGCCATGGGAAAGAATAGCCTTTGCAAAGTTCCTGAGCTGTATTTTTTAAAATATTTATTTATTTATCTATCTATTTTAAAGAGAGAAGGAGAGAAAGAGAGCGTGGAGAGGAGCAGGAGAGGAAGAGAGAAAAATCCTCAAGCAAACCCCCTGCTAAGCACAGAGCCCAATGCAGGGCTCAATCCCAGGATTCTGAGATCATGGCCAAAATCAAGAGTTGTCCATCCAACTGACTGAGTCACACAGGCGCCCCCTGAACTGTGTTCTTTTTTTTTTTTTTTTTTAAGATTTTATTTATTCATTTGACATAGAGAGAGATCACAAGTAGGCAGAGAGGCAGGCAGAGAGAGAGGAGGAAGCAGGCTTCCCACTGTGCAGAGAGCCCGATGCGGGGCTCAATCCCAGGACCCTGAGATCATGACCTGAGCCGAAGGCAGAGGCTTAACCCACTGAGCCACCCAGGCGCCCCCTGAACTGTATTTGTAAACACTCTGGAATATGGTAGAACAGGAGGAAAGTGCTGAGATGGAGCTGGCTGAGATAAGCCAAGGCCAGATGCTACAGATCTAGGTCACCCTTTTACTATCTTATCCTCAATTCCATTTTTTTGTTGATAGCTGTCAAATTCATATAAAGCCAGCCCAGATTTTAAGAAAGACAGATGGTCTGGGAATCATATTGAGAGCTTCAATGTGCTATTTAAAGCCATGAGACTGGGAGAGATCACTAAATAGTGAAAGAATGAGTGTAGAAAGAGAAGAGTCTTGGGATTCTCTAACATTCATTGATCCAAACAGTGAAGAGGAACCAGCAAAAGTCACTGAGAAGAAGAAACAGGTGGATAAGAGGCAAACCAGTAGAGGGTGGTGTCGCAGAAGACACATGAAACACGTGCATCAAGGATAAGGATGTGGACAAACACATGAAATATCGATGGAAATTATTCATTATTCATTATTTTTAAAGCTAAAATAAACATTATTGACAAGAGAGATCTTGACATGAGATATTTTTCTGTGAGTAAAAGAAGTATAGTTATATATATATATAATTTAAATTAACTATGTGTGTGTTTATATGTATATGTATATATGCATATATGTGTAATATAAATCTATTAAGGCATTTTATTGTAAAGGGTAGCAGAGAACTATGCCAATAGAGATAAGGGATAAGGAGCTCAATGAACAATACTTTGAACAGAGAAATGCCATGTCCATATTCTCATCTGATGATATAGTAGGGAGAGAAAGGCTGATGTAGAGACAGAAGGGACTATTACTTGAGACATATTCTAAATGATGAGATATAGTGTACAAGTATAATATAGTATACAAGTAGAGGGCTAGAAACATGGATATTTCAGGGTTTCTGTGTAGCTCAGTTGGTTAAGCAGCCAACTCTTGATTTTGGCTCAGGTCATGATTTCAGGGTCCTGGGATCGAGCCCCACATCCAGCTCCACACTCAGCAGGGAGTCAGCTAGAGGATTTTCTCTCTCTCTCTCTCTCTCTCTGCCCCTCCCCTTGTTCAAGCTTTCTAAAATAAAAACATAAACCTTAAAGAAATGGATACTTCCCTTAACAAATATAAAGTATTTGAAAAATGGCAAATGGTATAAAAATGTCACTTTCTATCCCTGTACTATGCTTATTTACTTTTAGAACTAAGATTGAATGAGGCAATGGTCCCTATTTTGTAAAAGAGACAAATAACAGACCATAAAATGTTATTTAACATCAGTGGGACTCTACAATAGAGTTCTCTGATCCCCATGTATGTTCAGAATATTTTTAAAAATTAATCTGTAAGTAATCTCAGAGCTGTTGTGCACACAAGATCTGTAAACTATGCTATCACAATGCCACAGAAGACACTCATGATCAAGGTAGTTTCAAATGGCTCGCTCTTCACTTTGAACTTGCTCTCTGATTTAGCTAGGCTTGCTGGCATTAGGAAAGGGTGGAGAGAAGTCAAAGTGCAGCATTTTTCCTTAGACTTAGATAAAATTCTTATTTCTAGTTACTGTGAACTAAATAGAAAATTGTAACATTTCCCTGAAGTCCATTGGTATTTAATTGTAATTCTAAGAATAAGGCTTTTTTTATCTCCGAGTATTCTGAAATTAGGGCATGCTGTGAACTTCCAGTTCTTCCAATATCTTTATATTAACCCCACTTTAGTAAAAAAAAAAAAAAAAAAAAAAAAAAAATTGAAAGTATTTTCTGAATATTTAGTAGTCTTTTGCATAAGTACAATAAAAGACAAACAAAAAGGAAAGCATCTCCTAGACATAGTCATAACACCTGCACCCGTTTTGAATTAATTAGGATGCTTGCATCTAAAAGATGATTTTTTCTTACCTTCAAGAGATAAAATAAAATTCTGTGATCATATGATGTGTTCCTAACTGGGGAGTTATAGAAGAAATTAAAGGAATTCTTCCTGTTTTAATGACTTTAGTATGTAATTGAGATAACAAAATACTTTGTATACAATTATAAAAACTCACAAGTCAGTTTGTAATTAGATTCTAGCATACTAGCTCAGAGGGTTAAGTGCTCTGAGCATTAAGCCACAAAAGAGCCAGAGCAACCACAGAAGTGCTAGCTGGGACCATGGGGCATGATAACCACCTCTTCGATAGAACTAGAGTGGATTTCCACAAGATGAAACATTAAATGAGCTTGTGTCTGTCTGAATCTAAATAAGTGGAAACCATGAGCAAAGTCAAATATATATTTACTTACCCCAGTCCTTTACAGAACAGCATTGGCAAGATATTGTTACAACCAATGTTTGAAGGTAATCCATCTCTGTGAAGATTGCAAATATAAAAAAAATCAATATAAATATTAAGCAATTGAAATATAGAAGTTGATACCTACCACGAATAAAAGATAAACTGACTATAAACATGTAATGGATGTAAAACTGTTCATACCATAAGTTTCCAGAATTAAGATTCATTTTCAAATGGCCTTATTCAAAAGTACAGAAGATGCTTCATAATATACTCAGAGATATATCAGTAATGTAAATTAGGGCTTTTAAAATGTTTCAGGTGTGCGATCACTGGACCAAGAATTGGAAAATCTATTTTTTTAAAAATATTTTATTTATTTATTTGACAGACAGAGATCACAAGTAGACAGAGAGGCAGGCAAAGAAAGAGGGGGAAGCAGGCTCCCTGCTGAGCAGAGAGCCTGATGGGGGACTCGATCCCAGGACCCCGGGATCATAAAGGCTGAGGCTTTAACCCACTGAGCCACCCGGGCACCCCGGAAAATTTAAATTTTGAGGTAGATTATCTGAGTAAGGATGGCAAAAATCACGTAGCCTTTCTGAATCCTTGAGTGGACATTTGTGAATCTTCCGAACTTGAGAGCAAACAGGTAGTGTTCACTGAGCTAGTGTTAATTGTCTCTGTCTTATTCTCACTGAAGACTTTTTCCTTAATTATTATAACTAACCTATATTTGGCATTTAATATGTGTCAGGCAGTTTGAGAATTCCATGTGTGTTATTTTCAGAAGTACTATTAATCATCTATTATTATCCTCACTCTTCCTCTTGCTATTTCTGTTTTATATACAAGAGGACTGGTACATGAAGCCATTAGGTAATTTTCCAAGATTCCAGAGATATGTGTCAGAAGTGGGATATGGTCTCAGTTTCTTTGATTTTAAAAGTTGAACCAAAAACTCATTAAGCCGTTGTGCATTCCAGAATTTTGTAACTGTAATATCTATATTTTTTATTGAATTAAACATAAACTCATTTTTTGCAACAGAATTTGATAACATTTAGGTTTAAGTTCTTCAAGAAATTTGTTGAGTAATTTTAATTATTTTATATAAAATTTTTTCAAATAAAAAAAGAGATAAACTGTATCAATACTTAACAACCTAATAGCAAGATGAATTAAGGCAAATCTAACCAATCTTACCCTACAGGTAACACATGTTTATGGCCTATGTGTATCCTTGCTAAAGCAAACATATGCAACCCATGATACTCATAGATTATTTGTTGGTTCTTGTTTTGTTGCAACACAACCTAATACATATAATCTTCTCTTCACCCAAAGGAGTTATCCTTAAAGAGGTATTCTATTTAGATCTAAATGTATTTTTTTCAGAGCTCTTCATTTAGATTCATAGTTATATAAATATTACTATATTTATATTAATCTGCATAATATTTCTTAATCTATATACATATACACAGTTATATCCAAAATATCATTTCATGCATGTTTTCTTAACAAAGGCAACTTTTTTTTGGCCTTCAGTCATACATTCAACCTTCTCTGTTTTCAAATTGCATTTCAACCCAAAATCTACATTAGCATTAAGTATAACTTCCTTCCACTTTTAATAATTTTCTTATATGGGTATTTTATATGTATAAATTTGGGTAATACCTTTAAACATGCATAGACATAAACTTTCATATGCATATACACTAATACAAAATGTTATGGTCATTAATTGCCTTCTAAAAATAGAATATTATACATGATTCAAAATTAGTTTTATCTTAGTTCTTCTAACTTTATAATATAGTATGAAAATACCTTGAAGTCAGTCGGACAATTTTGTGCTAATTCTTTTAGAAGTTGCATAGTGTTCCATTAGGTAGATGCACCAAATTTTTTGCAATCATTTCTTCATTGATGAATTTACTGGGATCCCACAGAAACAGTGTTCTAATAAATACATTTTACTTATATCCTTAGTTACTTGCATTTTCTAAAATTATTTGTGATAGATTCCCAGGTGTAAGACGGTTGGGTAGAAGAATAGGTATGTGCATCTTATTTTTAAGAGACATTGGCTGGTTGCTTTACAGGAATGCCACAACAATTTGCCTATCTATCAGTAAAAAGTGAGAGTTCACTTTGCCGTGACTCTCCAACAGCAATTGGACGTTTTTGCACTTTAAAATTTTTCTAGGTCAGGAATTTTTCTAATATCTGCCAAGTTTTGTGTCTCCTTCTCATCAGTCCCTTCTGGAATTAGATGAGCACTTTCAACCTGCGGTCACAGGTCTTTTCTTCAGTCCCAGGGCAACTTCTATTATTTGGTAAGTATTTGTCTTTCCTTCATCCATTTCCTTGTCTCCTGATAGAATTGCTCTCATGTGTATGTTAAACCTTTGGGTTTATCACTTCCCTTTTCAAACCTCATGGTTTTCTGCGACTTCAAATATTTTTACCATTGTTTCTCCAGCTCACTAATTTAAGTCGTTTTAGTTTCTATCTTCTTTGCAAGATATGGACAGAATTTTATTCATTTATTTATTTAGAGCCCTAAAAAACTTCTTTAATTCACTGGACTTAAATATTATGAGTATTTTTCCTTTGTTTGTTCAGGGTATGCCCAGGAGGAGATTTCAGAGACTCTGTTTTCCTAGGTATTTTTCTAATTTTCTGATTCTTCTTTAACTCCCTGGATACAGGATCCTATGATGTTATTATGATTTACTGTATGAAAATGTTCAACTATATTGAAAATATGGGGCTCGATCCCAGGACCCTGGGACCAAGACTTGAGCGCAAGGCAGATGCTTAACAACTAAGTCACCCCTTGATTTTTCCTTTTTAAAAAACAATTGTGTTATATATAAGTAGTCTGTCATATATACTTATTCCCAGTCTCAACCTCATCTTTTGTGCCAAAGCATGGTAAAAAACACTTCTGCTTTTTTTATTTACCATTTTTATATGTGGTGTTTAATTTTACTCAGTAACTACTGATTCATTAATAGAGTAGATCTAGTTTGGCCAATTTTTTAATTGTATATATGTGTGTGTTTGTGTGCATGAGTATGTGTATTATAAGTCTATATATTATTATCAATTTGTTATTGGAAGTTAAGTTTTATAGACATTGATGCATAGCACTATGCTTGCAGTAATATCAGCCTTTTCATCAGTCATCACTGTAATATCTTACAAATTTAGACTGCTTCAAGTGTTTTGCTAATACAGATGCATTTTCAATGAACATTTTCTACATGTTTCCTTAGGTACATCTACAAGGGTTTCTCCAGGCAATTATACCTAAAAGGGAAATTGCTGAATTATAAAATATGCACATTTTCAAGTTTATTAGATATTCCCAGCCAAATTGCACTGTAAAGTAGTTATACCAAATTACACCCTGACCAGCAGCGTGTGAGAATGCATACTGTTCCACCTCGTTGCCAGCCATCTTTACTTCCAGACTAAATTTTGCAAGTCTGATATTTGTGAAATGTTATTGCATATCAATTTCAGTTTGGATTTTCCTGATTACCTGTGAGCTTGATCAAATTTTCCTCTGATTTATGATCATTTGGTTCGTTTTAGGTTTTGCCTCTCTTTAAATTCTTCATGTAATTCAATTTATGTGTGTGTGTTTCAGTTTGCAAAAGTTTATCTATGTTACTCTGAATTTCTTTTTTTTTTTAAGATTTTTTTTATTTATTTGACAGAGAGAGAGATCACAAGTAGGCAGAGCAGCATGCAGAGAGAGAGGGGGAAGCAGGCTCCCTGCTGAGCAGAGAGCCCAATGTGGGGCTGGATCCCAGAACCTTGAGATCATGACCTGAGCCAAAGGCAGAGGCCCAACCCACTAAGCCACCCATGCGCCCCATATGTTACTCTAAATTTCATTGGTTAGCATTTTTAACCCTTTACAATGTTTACAATGTTTTGGTCTTATATTTTAGACATGTTCCTTATAATCGATTGTCTATACAATCTGACAATCAATATTTTAACACACTGTGAGTATTTTGGTATCACCCTTAATTATTCAGGTCCTCTAAATGAAGTCCGGGCCAATCTTGCTTCAGATAATTTTCTTATTACTGTGGATTTCACTTCCATTTTTGCTGTCAGCTCCTGATAGTCACACATTTTTTTTTAAAACCAATTTCACTTATTTAAAATAATGTTCATCATATATTTTTTATGTCCATTTTAGTTAGGATTTTGTTTTTCATTTTTAAGTTTTCCATATTACCAGAATCAGGAACCTATTACTTATCAATGTGAGTTCACAGGAGGTCAGGATCACCTGCTAGAAAAACCCAGAAAATAGTCCAGATATATTCTAAGTGGTAATTGTCACGTATTATAGCAGGAAAATGGTCAGTTCTTTATGATGATACCAGAAGACGGTCTCTTTACTTGCTAATCTCTTAAATTTCTTCTCATCTCAGTTTGGGGTGGATTCATGTCCCTTGTTTCAGTCTTTGAGACTCAAGGAGATTTGGCCCACTCAGATATGTTTCTATTTATTTTTCTCTCTTGGATTAGGGATATGTGTGAGCCAAACTCTTTCTAAGATATGTAGTTATAATACCAAGCCCCATGCTGGGCTAGACTCTGTTCTATGTGGAAGGGAGACATCTATCATTCTGGTTAACTCTTTCCATGTCTTGTTTATTTGCTGGACTTCAGGACCACCTGGCTTAGATTAAATGATCATCATCATAGGACTCGTTATAGGATTCATTTTAGTATGAAATATAGGATATGTGAGAATAATTTTACAGATTATGTGAATTGTGGCATAATGTAGTAATTGAATTATTGCTGTCTCAAATATTGTAAAAACACATGTAAAAGTTAGTTATGATATACATGACAGCTGAAATTCACAGTTCTCCAAATAACCATACAGAACATAATAACATGGTAAAAATAATTCTTGTTCTGAGTGATAATTAAGTGATCAGGACCAAGCAAGTACCTAAACATTCTCAACTGGAATTTAATTTAAAGAAAAGAATTCATCTACATAGTTAATTAAGTTCAAGTATAATATATATATATATATATATATATATATATGCAGTGTTGTTGAAAATTCAGCTTAACCCAAATCTGCACAAACACAGGCCTCAATACAGCATTCCTTTTGAAGACTGAGTTTAAATTTGGACTCTGCAACTCATTACTTTGATAACTTAAGAAAATAACATTCTCAAGTCTAGTATACTGTATGTAAAATATAAGTAATAATATTAACCTTACAGAAGGCATTATATATCCTATATAGTAAAATATAAAGCACAATATTTGACTCTGCTAAAAATTCAGTAAATTGTAGCTAACTCAGTCTCGAATCATCAGTAAACATTTAAACTTGCAAGTTATTTTCCAGATGTAAAAAAATCTTTTTATAAAATTGTGATTTGAAAAAAAATATTCTAAAACTGTGATTTAATGCAGCCTAAAATAAATAGATCTTCTTCTCACTTGGGATACTATATCCAAGGGAAAAAGATGTAAACAAATGTAGTTAGGGTTACTATACATCCAATTATTCTCATGAAACTGAAACTTAACAAATATATGGAGCAGATGATGATAAACTGATCTAGGTATTACTAATAAGCGTTGGCAGATATTCATACATGAAGACATTTTAAGGAAATTCTAAGAGTTAAAATAATCAAATCAGTACTTTTTCATATTGTCTTCAGCATATCACACAGAGAACAAAGTCGCTGTTGCAGTGAAAGAGGAATAAGAGAAATAAAATTGTTAACAGTGAGTACTTAAAAAAAAAAAAGCTCTCACGAATATTGGCTTCACCTACATTTACTGCATGCACTAATTAGTTTTTTTATGTCTGTGTTACAGAAAGAGTTTTTGCTATTAAATTAATATGAAACTTTCACTTCATGTGTTCATAAAAACTATTAAAAAACACTATTTCTGTATTACTCACCTTATTATGTTTATTTTATGCAATATGATACATTCCTGAATAGAACTTAATAATATACAGATCGTTTAGCAAACCATCTGGGTTTCAAAAAATTATAACATTTTTGCTGAGTTTTAATGGAAAATAATATCAACTTGTGAAAATGTACCTAGAGAATCCAACCTGTAATAAAAGAGTAAGTAAATAACTGAATGTGGAAAGTTGTGCTTAAAAGGGATTATTAACGCTAGCCTTCTCTAAATTTATCTACTTTTCTTCACCTTTCCTTCTTAAAATATAGGTAACCTTTAAACTTTTGCTTAAATAAGAATAACTATTATTCTAATATTAACAACTCATGCTACCTATTTTGACAAATATCCATTTGAAAATGACCATTTTATCATAGTTACAAATGTAATTTTCATTTAAATACTTTTTAAATATTTTATTTTTTTAAGTCATCCCTACACCCAATGTGGGCTCAAACTCACAATCCTTAGATGAAGAGTCGTATGCTCTACTGACTGAGCCAGCCAGGCACCTCAATTTATTTAAGCTTTGAAATCAATGCTGAACATATTTTATAGGAATTACTATCTAATAGTAATAACAGTGCTGGAAACATAGCAGACATTAAGAATAATACATGCAGAAATGATAAAAGTGATTTTTAAAAGTTTGCAACACATAAGCTGAAATGTTTAAGTAAATAAGGCAAAATGAGAAAACGATGATGCCAAGCATACATTTTTAGATGTATGAGATAATGAAAGAAATCCTTACCACAAAGAGAAGTTTAAAAATCAAGAAAATATTATGCTAAGTAATAATATTCTCTTTGTGAATATGTATGTTCCTATTTGGTAAGCTCTAATTTTGTCAAATGGTCTCTCCTAGTTGATGACTCATTTATGATAAAATTATATTTTGAAACACAGCCCCAAGAAGCGTGAATAAGGACTGACTTTTATTCAATGGAGTCATAAATATTTAACATATATTTGCCACTGGCTTCATAAATAAATATTCATTGGTGATTAAATAAAAATACAAGTAAGAAAAGAATAAAGGTAGCACTCATACACTTTGTTGAGCTGAATAAAATAAAATAGAAAATGTAAAAATACTGTGGGACTCCAAACTACTAAACTAAAGCGATTGTATCTTAAATTCCTCCTAAGAATTGTTTTCTCATGAAACTTTTCATCTAAGAAAGGTTTGAACTACCTAGAACAGACTGACATTCTAAAAAATTTCAGAAAACTATACAAATAAAGAAAAGAAAAGGAATGAAAAGGGAACAAAAACAAATAGGAGCAATAAAGGTTATGGCAAAACTTTGAAGGAATGAAATTATTGCAAGGTCAATGGATAACAAATGTATAAAGCATCCCAATTTCCTTGATAACATTTGAGTAAGCAAAATTGAGCTTGTTAATAAAGACTTACGTATGGGAGCCTGGGTGGCTCAGTGGGTTAAGCCGCTGCCTTCGGCTCAGGTCATGATCTCAGGGTCCTGGGATCGAGTCCCGCATCGGGCTCTCTGCTCAACAGGGAGCCTGCTTCCTCCTCTCTCTCTGCCTGCCTCTCTGCCTGCTTGTAATCTCTCTCTGTCAAATAAATAAATAAATCTTTAAAAAAAAAAAAAAAAGACTTACGTAAAGAGACTGAAACAGAAAAATTATCAGAGTGTTACAAATTGGTCAATCTAAAGTGTCTCAGTTTAAAAAAATAGTTGGATATCATCTTATGCTAACAGTGAGAAATACTGTTATGCCAAACTTAAAATAATTAAATATATAAATTAATGGTCTCTTACATATAAAGTTTCTAGGATTTTAGTATGTATCAGGTAACAAAATCTTTAAGAATAAATATATCTTATAAAAATTTTAAATTTAAAAACTCTGTACTTTTTAATTAACTTTAAAAATGTATTACCATTTCATTATTAATGGCAGGGGGTTTGACTGAGATTTCAGAGCACCTGTATTCCAAAAGAATCTACTTTAATAACCATCTATATAAAATTATTATCTTTCAAATATAAATGTATTAAAAATTTTAGATAACAGATTTTCAACATTTTCTTATAAGTTTGGGAAAGAGCGCCAATAATTAATATAAAAAGATTAATTGTTTCTCAGTCATTTTTAAAAAAACTATATTTATTGTTTAGATTATATCCCAAATAGTAGTTCAATGTATCTTTACTGGACCTACAATAAAACTAAGACACATCATGTTAGGCAAGACTAAAGGAAAGAAATTGATTACCCCCCTGTAGAAAAACTGAAATTTTTATATTTTATTTTCTTATAGTCAGTCACTATTATCTCACTCTTCTGTTCTTTTACTTTTGTATTCTAGCCCTTTCTTCTCTTTGTAACACATACAAACATGCATATGAAAATCCTTACCTGTTCATCCACCAAAATATAATTCTCATTTGAAAGCCATTGGGATTCATACAAAGCCATTGAAGTCCATACAACTACCAGAGTAGACTGAGACTTAACCAAGGCTTCATCCCTTCCTTGAGTCAATATCATTCGTGTTTTATTAAGATGAGTAGTCACTGTATTCTCTGAGAGCAGGGGAGAGTTGGGTCCTCACCAGAGAAAGATAAAAGAATCAGTAGCCACTTACAAGCAGAAATAATGGCATAATTTCACTCATGTGTAGAATTTCAGAAGCAAAGCAAACAAGCAAAGTGGGGGGGGGGAGAGAAAGAGAGGCAAACCAAGAAACCGATTCTTAACTATAGAGAACAAACTGATGGTTACCAGAGGATAGTGTGTGTGTGTGTGTGTGTGTGTGTGTGTGTGTGTAAGAAATAGGTGATGAGGATTTTAAAGAGGGCACTTGTGATGAGCACCGGGTGATATATGGAAGTATTCAATCAGCATATTGTACACTTGAAACTAATATTACACTGTATGTTAACAAACTGGAATTTGAATAAAAACTTTTAAACAATGAAAAAAATCAGAGATAATAGGACAAACTCTTAAAGCAGTCAGAGAAAAAAATTCAACTGAATAATGAGTATATAAACATATTAGGCATACCAAAAAAGATGACATGGTCAAAGTCAGAAAGAGAGAGAAAAAGAAGACAATCACAAATGGTTCAATTATCAGAGTTACATGAAAGAGACTGTAGAATAACAATAGGAAACATATTAGAAGAAATATTCAGTAGTGTGAAAATAGATGACAGTATAAAGAGTTTGATGAGAGAACTGAATCTATTTAAAACCAAATGGAAATTATAGACTTGCAAAACTTGGTGTGCAAAATTAAGAACTTACTATTTTGCTTTGAAAGATCTGGAAAAGCAGAAGACTGACTAGTGACTCTGAAGAACAGATTCATAGGAAATATCAGAACTGAATAATACAGATAGAAAAGAATAAAAGAAACTAAACAAGAACTTAAGGGACATAAGAAAACTAATGAAAAGATCTAAAACATCTGTGATTCCAGATAATGTAGTTCCAGAGTGGGAGGAAAGAATGAATGGGTCAGGAAAGACAACTGCTGAGAATTTTCCCAAACTGATGAAAGACACTGACCCACAGAATTGAAGCTATTCTTGTTGATTTCCAACATGATACATATGAAATATGACCATATATTTTTTAATATTATGAAGTTCATAATGACTTTATAAGTACAGAAAGACTAATCAAAATGAGAGACATATGGGAAAAGCTGTTAAAGTGGAGAAAAATAATGTATTATCTTTAAAAGAGCAGCGAGAGAAATTGGCAACTGACTTTTCCAGTCTCCTATAAAATTTATCTTTTTGAGTTACATTTGAATATCTTTCTAGCTATATTAGAATGACAAAAACAGTTAAATGTTGTTGACAATGGGTGCACCTAGGTGACTCAGTCAGTTAAGCGTTTGCATTCAGTTCAGGTCATCGTCCTGGGGTCTGGGATTGAGCCCTGCATTGGGCTCCCTGCTCAGCAGAGAGTCTACTTTTCCCTCTGCCTATGCTCCAACCCCCTGCTCATTCATTCTCTCTCTCTCTCACTCTCTCATGCATGCACTCAAAATAAATAATCTTTAAAGAAAAAAATAATAAAAAAATGTTGACAATGCATTTCTCTTCTGTACTAAGATGATTATAAAACAAAAGATCTACTTTAGTTACAATGAAAATGTATTACAAATCTTTGCTGTTTGCCTTTCCCAGTCAACCACCCACATTTGGTCAACTCTTCTTTTTTATTTATCCAGAATATACCATTGCTCAAAAGATAAACTCTTCTGGTACATTCCATGTTTTCTGTTTTACATATGGTTTTATAATTGAATCTATATTTCTAGTTCTACATATATTTTCCTAATCATTTAAAAGAGTATAATTTATAAGTATCATTGGTCAGTTATCATATTCCATAGGAACTATATATATTTCAGTGATATCAAATAGCTTTGTTTAAAAACCCAACCACAATGCATGTATACATGCACACAGACATGCCCAGGCACACACAGATGCACTGAATCAAGATTTAGAACAAAGTTTTATTTCACATTCTACCTCTAAATCCCTGCATGCCATAGGGAAAGAAGGATCTGATTTGCTTTCCTTAAAATTTGTTTCCCTCAAATGTTACAGAAGGAAGAAGGAGTTGGTCTCTGCTGTTCATTTAGTTTTGTTTTCCAATTTAGGTGGACTAATTTTAGCTGTCTTCATATTCAAAGGCTAAGATATAATTGGAGTGTTTTGTGTGGAAGTAGATAATATCAGTAATCAACACATGCCTTTCCAGATAAGTTCAGTTTACTTTCTTCTACTTATTGAACTGGAAGAACAAAGGGCAATACACTGTGCATTTCACCTCTTAAAATAAATAAATAAATATGAATGAGGATGAACAGAGATTTCATAAAGACTGTTCTTAATGCAAAGTGCAGTAGATTTAATTCCATCAGGGTTTTAGTTTGACTTTAATCTAAGGTGACATTGAGCTGACCTGATGATCTCATGACTGGAGAAAGCTAGGCTTAGAGACAACCCCAAGGTCATTTCTCTCAAGTTAAGATCTATGTGTTAACACTCTTTTCTGAAGAAAAAGGATGGGCAACTGTGAACATTTTTGGCATCCACTTTCTAGCACCACAATAAGACACATACTCTGACAATAATAATATAGATATAATTTTTATATATGTTAATAATGATTACCATTTTTCATGCTTTAACCTTGAACTATAAGATATTCCCAACATAATTTTGCTGAGAAATAGGCACATCTATTACAATTTGAGAGTGAGGTTCTAAGCTCTTATATCATTTAATAATAGATTTAAGCCACATCTGAAATAGTGTTTTCTTATGCAATTTATAACACAGAAAAAATATATATATATACATATATATATATATATTTAGAAATTATTTAGTATTTGAATTTTACTACTAAAGCCTTGCTTCATCAGTTTGCAGAGTTGACTATGTTTATGTGACATTTGGGTGGCTCCAGAAGACCCCTTCTGCACTCACATATGCCCCCTTATCTGCTTCTTGAATATCTTTCTCTCTATAATTAGGGAAAAATACTGGAATGGACAATACATTTAAGTCCAGTTATAGAATATAAATTTATCATTATTATGATTGGGGAAGCAATGCTTTGTAAAGTCTATGATCATCAACCAAATATTTTTCTCCAGTATTTAGCTCTTAAGGGAGACTAAGGAAGGAATCTCTCTCTCTCTTTCAATACAAATATATCCCTATTTCTCTATCTCTGTCACCTCTTTGCTTCCTCTTTGTGTATGCCCTTCTCTTCTTTTTCTTATTTTTTTTTTTATGTATCTTTGTAACCACTCTGTTCCACTTCACTAGTTAGTATCAGATGCACTCATTTTGAATGACCAAATAACAATTTAAAGTCACTATCAATTCCTTCTAGACAAAGGCCACCAGGGATATGTGTAGCTAAACAAGTTGGGTTTAATGATTGTTGCAAGTGAAAAAAAAACACACCATGGGGTGTCTCAGTGTAAAGGTGTTAGAAAAGAAAACTATTATAGCATGGGGTTTTGATACATCAGATCAGATGCCTTCAGGAAGCATGGGTAATTGATTCTTAATCAGTTTCTTCTAAAAGGAAGGAAAACTAGATAGAAACAGAGCTATAATTATTAAAGAAGCAGCAGTCATTTCTATTACCAGGATAGGGGTATGCCTGGTCATTTTTGTGGCTCAGACATTGTTCATGTTTTGTCTGTTCAGATAGGGTTACAAAGTATCATGTTTTGTTGGAAATCATCCTAGTCACAGAGTGATATTATCTGATGTTGCTATTTTGTGAAATTGATGATGTTCAACAGAAGAACATGGTGGTCCATCTGAGAGTACCAGACCAAGTCCTAGATTTCAGGGAGTGTTTTTCTCATCATTACCAAGCTATGAATCTCGGGCAGCACAGCGGTTAAAAGCACGTACTCGAATCACATCACTGGGTTTGATTGACTAATAGATCTTTTACTAACCACACTGTAGAATACTTATATAACTTATCTGTACTTTATCCCCTTCATCTGAAAATTGGATATAATACTTAGAATTACCATGATGTTTAAATCACTGGATGTGAAGTGGTTAGAACCATGCTTAGCACACAATGATGCTGTGAAAATGTTAGCTAGTATTTTTTTCATTGATTTTCTTCCTCACAAGTAAGCGCTGGAACTCAAAGGAAATGCTTATATCATAGTGAAATCCTTTGTTCTATCACTATTATCTCTGCTGGTTGTTTGTGCATCTAGTCCCAGATGCTTCAAAGCCCTCAGGTCACCTTCCAGAGCCCTCTGCTTGCCAACTCCTGCAGGTGGCTTTCCTCATTCAGATTCACCACTTGCCCTAACTCAACTATCAGCTTAACACTGGTTCCTCCCTAATTGCCTAACTTTTCCTTTTCCTGACTGAGTGTTGATCCACTATATAAGGAATTTAGATTATAGAATCTAAACAGTATAGGACTACTCTAAAAGTAAGAAGTAGATATTCGTCTTACATTTGTGGCTGGGTAGTTCAGAGGATATGCATTTTTATAACAACTTATGTACTTTTGCTTTGTTTCCTTTTCTTGGGTAGAGAAGTTTTGTAATTTCCTCCTTTGGTGGTGTTTATAAGCTGAGAAAAAGCAACTTTGGGTTAAAAGCTCTTCCCTCTTTTATTAAAAACTAAACTGACTGACTTGATTACATAGGACAGTGGTATTGAAGAAAAGATGAAGAGCATCTCTGATGAACTCCTTAATGGGGGGAATGGTGTCATGAGATGAGAGACAGAAATACTGGTTCATCTTCTAAGAACTGGGAACACACAACTCTATTCTAGGACAATGTACCAAGTAGTTGGCATATACCATTTTGGTAAGGATTCTTGGATCCCATACGCAATATGGAAGAAGTGACCCAATTTTCAGACCTGAAGGGACCAGAACAAAGGACATCTCAGTCATAAGTGCCAGAACTTAAACCATTAAAATACAAATCCCATGAGGTGCATGAGGTGAGGCTCTTGACTTTCTTGTTACATGAACACTAAATGCTAAATTCCCAGAATTGCTCTAGTAAATACTAGATAAATGTTTACTTAGTTAATAAATTAATGAATGACTGATTAGAACTCCAGATTTTTGCATAAATTGATGGAGGTAGCACAGAGCACCCGTATATCCTATGAGGATTTGATTTGTTTCAGGAAAGCAATTTCATTATTTCATGGCTACCTTGGAATGTGGGTTCTGTTTATAAACATGTCCACCACAGACTTGTGGATATAGATATATATATATATATAGCCACTTAGATCACCTTCCCAGAACAATAACAAGATGACACACATATAAAACCACTCCCTGCCTTTAACTTCCCCCACCCCTCACCAGAAATAACACTAACAACAGCAGCCTTAGTACTGTTGCATAATACTGTTGCAGCAGCATTAGTACAATTTCAACTCTCAGCATATGGAACTACATTTGCATTCTTTGTGATAAGTTCTATAGTCATTAACTCTCTCATGAAGATAAAGCCTATTTCTTTTTTGAAGGCTGTGACAAGTTGACTACTGGCATTTTCCTGATTAGGTCATGCTTTCTCTCACCTCTGGCCTCTGCTCATGCTGCTCCTTAGGTTTAAATGCTTTCTCACCATCTGTACCTGGCTAACCCACTTCACATTCCATACTCCAAGCAGTTTTTCTTAGAAAATAATTTTTAGTGGAAGAGAGAGAACGTGAATGCACTGGTAAATGCCTGAAGCCAGGGGTGAAGAAGGAAAATGAATAGAAAAGAGGGATTAACAACAAATATTAATATGTTTTATTCTTAGTTGTGCTTGGACTGATCTATACTCTTATTAAACATTTTTTAAAATTGTATAGTATATCTTAATTGATATGTAAGCATGTAATTAAAATACCTTCATTGATATTATATCTAAATGTTGATGTCCAGATCTTATTTTCTCAGGTAAAACTGTAAAAGATGAATATTTTTAAGTATTCATTAATAATACCTTGCAAATATGAGTTACAGAAGCAATTGTATATCTATATCTAGTCAGATTATTACATTAAAAATCAAATCAAAATTTTAATTGAGAATAGCACCCAGGAGGATACAGAATTTTAGTATTCTGTGCCATCACTTTATATTTAGTACCCTCTATCTCCTGTTAACAATGGTATTTTGTTCTTCAAAATAATTATACTATCATTAAAATTAAACATTTGATAAATATTTACATGAATAACTTTATATATCTATTTATCCATACCAGCGGTGATATCTTTATGGCAGTAGATATTGTGAACAGTTATTACAGCAGTACTTCACAGCAAAATTATTGCCTTCTTCTTTGAAAGCATTGTCAATCTTTACTTCATTATGCAGACTATTGTTACCCTCAAGGCAAATTTTATTTAAAACTAGAAATTAGAATTTTCAATATCAGCATTACAAGGAAGTTAAAAGTCATCTCATTTTGAAGTCCCCAATAGCCAATCAAGGGCAACCAGTAGATTCTTTAATTATTGTCTATAGGAATGTTCTGTATCACAAGAATTAAAAATTCTGGTTTTACATAATGGTCAGGGGTTGAAGCAATAGGACACAGAGTAATAGGCAGAAGAGAGAAGACGAGAGAGCTGTGTATTTTCAAAACCTGATTATCCAAATGGGGCTACAATGATCAAATGAGAGAATGTTATTCCTGACCACAAAAGCCTACTAATTTATCATGACATAGTTTAAGCTACATCCTGGGAAACCAACCAGTATAATTATTATTGCATTTTAAAGGAAACACTAATTTCTTCCCAAAAAGAAACTTTAAAACAAATCTGTAAAAATACAGCCCATTTGCTAATTGGGGATACATGAATAATTCTAGATTTGTTTAAGGATAATTTTCATTTATTTCTTTCAAATTGGAAATTGTACACATTTACTTAAACTTTCTGCATTTGGAACTAAAGTTGTATACTTTGTTCACATTGATTCCTAATTATATACTCCCCATCAAAGTTTATTAAATACACAACATACTCTATGTTCATGTCAAAACTGTTTGCACTAACTAGAACAAAAGGGAAAAACATAAAGCACTAACTTAAAGTTTAGCAGTTGCTGAACTTGCTGAAAGCAAACATGCATGGAAACATTTATAGAAAATAGAGGTTGGCCCTACATTGTAATTTACTGAGCTCAGGATTTGTAGCCATCAGTCTATACTATTGACAGAAAGTGTTTAGGAATTAGAAATTTTAGAAGCTATTTATTTTTAAAATCAGCTTCTTAAATTCAGGCAGTATATGGGCAAAAGATTTATATGTGCCCATAGGCTTAATTATGGACACTGTCAGAAATTCTATAATGACTTCATGGTAATCTTATTCATGGTTGACTGGAAATTATTTTAATTGTGACCTGGCATGGTATTACCTAGCTTTTTATTTTTTTTTTCCCTTCAAATTTATCATCTTGGAAAAAACATTTGAATTAATGTGATATATTGGAAACTATATTAGGGTGCAACTGGAGGCAGAGAAATAAATTAGAATGAAATTGCCTATTGACTCTTTTTCTGGGAGACAGTACAGACTAAAAAGGGCACAAAGAAGTTATGCCTAGTTTAACCCCTAACACATTTTGTTCCCAGAATTATAATTTTTAAATAAATAAATAAATTAGAGGATTAGGCTAGATTTAGACAATATCATGTTTCTCTGCATAACTTTTCTCAGTAAACTCTAGGGTATTCTAGGAAAGTTGTCTGGGAAGGAAATATAGTGGAAAGCTGTGAAATATATATATTACATGCGTATAATGGGATTGCTTTATTTTTGCTACATTTATCATAAGAATGTTTATTCAAGTGGAACACAGAAGTCTTTCCAAATAGTTCTTGAGACTGCCTGGTAATTGGTTCCCACTAGAAAGGGAAATGAGTGGCAAAAACTCCAGAAAAAAGAGGTTTAAGTGTCTAGAGTATAACTTGATCGCTGGTGTTATTTGTAACTTCTGAACTATGATAATCTTCTACAACTCAACAAAATCCAGTTGAAATTAATGAAGTACCAAGGAAGTGCATGTTCAGCAGCTTAACTAACTTAAAGCAGAAGAATCAAACCGCAAATAAAGAGCAGATGTTCCACTGCACCTAGGGATGAATATATTATAGATACTGAACACTCATCACGCCTTCTCTACATGTCTGAGGTCATGTAGATGAAGGTAACTGGAGTATGACAATTGTTTTTATTTTTTTAACCTTTATAAAGGTTAACCTTTAAGATATATATTACAGATACATATTTTCCAAAGTATAATTTTATGCTGGTTTTGATATCATTGTATTTTCCAGTATATTTTCATAAGACCACTTGCAAACTTATCTACATGATGATTACTAAAACATCTATTATAAAATAAAATAATGGGACAGGCCTTTTATTTTAAAGGATGACCTCTAGGTTTAATAGAATTTGGACTATGCTAATTGAAGTGTCACTTGCCTTCATGTCATGGATTCCTGAATCTAGACTATTTTCTGACTTTTGTGTAAATGTCAGTAATCTAAATTTATAATTCTTTATGAGGTTAACTTGGGTTCTATGGGTCACACAAGCAGAAAAATGCAAATGTGAAGTTGAACTCAAAAGGAAGATTAATTAATCAATCAATTAATCATGCATTATTTAAGAATAATTAAATAATAAAATCATAATATTATTATAATAATTATAATAAATAAATAAATACTTATAATAAATATTATAAATATTATTACAGTAAATACATAAATGAAAGGTAATTAATAAACTGCAGTAATACCCATATCATAGTTACATAGTAACTAGTCAAATTATCACTAATATTAGCAATATTCTTAGTATTGTTAGCAAATAACTAACACTGTGCTGAGGTCTTGAGTTAGAGGGATGAATATGGCAGAATCTTGGTGTTGAAAATAATTTTTAAATAACAACAAATAAATACAGAGCAAAAAGAACTCCCATCCATCGCTGGTGGGAATGCCAAAGAAAACAGCCACTTTGAAAGACAGTTTGGAAAACTTTAAACAGTTCATAATAGACCCATCGATCCCTTCCTGAGATGTTTATTCAAATAAAGTGAAAACTCATGTTCACATAAACAGGTGTTTGTGAATGCTCTAGCAGCTTTATTCAGAATTGCCAAAAATTGGAAGCAACTAAAATGTACATTAACAGAAGAATAGACAAACCGTTATTTCTTTACAGTGGAGTATCTCTTTGACGTTAGAGAGAAAAATATATTAAGAAACAAAGACAAAAATAAACAGGGCTACAGCAAACTGACAAACTTTTGCACAGTGAAGGAAACCATCAACAAAACAAAAAGGCAAACTATGAATGAGAGAATATATTTGAAAATGAAATATTCAATAAGGGGTTAATATCCAAAATATATAAAAAATATATAACTCAAAACCAAAACAAAATTCAACTAAAAATGGGAAGGGAACCTGAATAGACTTTTTCCCCAAAAGATGTGCGGATGGCAAACAAACACATGAAAAGGTCACTTATCATCAGGAAGATGCAGATCAAAACCCCAGTGAAATATCACCTCACACTAGTCAAAATGGCTATTATAAAAAAGACAAGAAATAATAAGTGTTGGTGAGGATATAGGGGAAAGGAAATCCAAAGTGAACTGTTAGAGGAAATGTAAATTGGTACAGCCACTATGGAAAGCAGTATGGAGATTCCTCAAAAAATCTAAAAATAGAAGTACTGTATGATCCAGTAATTCCATTACAGGGTATTTACCCAAAGAATACAAAAACACTAATTTGAAAAAACATATGCATCCCTATGTTTATTGAAGTATTATTTATAATAACCAAGATATGGGAGTCCCCCAAGTGTCTATCAATAGATGAATGGATAAAGAAGAGGTGATATATATACACAATGTGGTGTATATATACACAACCTAAAAATAATGAAGTCCTGTCAAATAAAATAATGAAATCCTGCCATTTCTGACAACATGCATGGACTTAGAGGGTATCATGCTAAATGAAATAAGTCAGATTAAGAAAGGCAAATACCATATTATTTCACTTACATATGGAATCTAAAAAACAAAACTAATTAGCAAACAAAAAAAAAAAAAGAAAAAAGAAAAAACAGAGCAAACTAAATAGAAAACAAACTAGTGGTTGCCAGAAGAAGGGGGATGGAGGGATGGACACAATAGGGGAAAGGGATTAAGGGGTACAAACTTCCAGTCATAAAATAAATATATCAAGGAGATGAAAAGTATAGCATAGGGAATATAATTAATAATATTGTAATAACATTGCATGGGGACAGATGGTGACTACACTTAATTTGGTAAGCATTGAGTAATGCACAGAATTGTCAAATCACTATGTTGTATGCCTGAAACTAATATAACATTGTATGTCAGCTATACTTTAATAATAAAAAAGAAAAATATATCAATAAATACAAAAGCATATTTGAATCTAAATACATTTTGCCCAGTGCAAGAAACTAGAATATAAAAGGCTGTTGATTGTAATGTTCCATTCATATAACATTCCAGAAGGGCCAATCCATAGGAATAGAAAGTCAATGGTAGGTTTTGGAAGCATGGAATGTGGTTTGAGGACAAAAGGTCTATACAAAGGATGATTTAAGGTGCTAGGCATGTTCTGTTTGATACTGGGATTCTGGATACATCATTCTATGTAATTGTCCAAATTCAGGAAATGCAGTGACAAAGTATGAACTTTAATATATGAAAATGTAAAAAGAATAGAAAAGAATCAACCAGAATGTCAAGAACTCTAGTGATGGACTACAACATGTGAAAAGTGAATCTAACTGTGTTACAAATGTATAGCATAACTTTACTGCAGAGCATGGAATGAAAATGGAACTGACCCAAGTACTGTTGGAAAGCAGTATTTTGACTGGAAAAATAAAGGCTAACAACAATAAAGGCTAACAGCAAAAACATGGTAGTCTAATAAATTTATTTCTCACAGATTATAGCTTAGCAGTTTTTAAACTACTTCATAAGTGTTTGGGATTTTAAACTAGGTATTGAATGATAAATAGTGAAAGCCTGCCTTCTTACTGTCAGAAGGTTTCCAAATAGTGTCTGTGGATACTCCATATTCTGGGGGTAGAGTACACACACACACACACACACACACATTTAGTTTGGAATAAACTTACATGTGCAAAAAGTTACAAAGATAGTACAGAGTGTTTCCATGTATACTTTATTTGATTTCCATTAGTGTTAACATAACCATGTTCCATTTGTTAAACTAAGAAATTATCATTAGCACATACTCTTGAATTTGCTATTAAGCAAAATAAAGTATATTTTATTTGGATTTCATCAATTTTTCTATGAATATTCTTTTTCTGTTTCTGGATCCCATACTAGATACTATGTTGTGTCTTGACTGTATTTGTCTCCTTAGTTTCTTCTGTAAGTTTCTCAGGATTTGATTTGCATGACTTTGACAGTTTCAAAGAGTACAGGGAAAATATCCTGTAAAGCTTTCCATATTTGGGGGCTTATTTGGTGCTTTTATCATGATTGGACAGGGATTATGGCTTTGGGGAAGAATGCCAGAGAAGTCAAATATCCTTGTCATCACATCACGTCAGAATACCCGATGTCTACCCACTGCAATTGATGTTGTTAACTTCGATCACTTAGTTAACATAGGTGTTCCAAGTTACCCCTGTGTAAAGTTACCTTTTCTTCCCTTTTCACACTTTAGAGGGAGTCACTAAGTCCAGTCCGTATTTTAGGAGGAGAGAAGATTAAGATCCACCCTAACTTGGTAAATTAACATCAGGTACTTCGTACTTAAGCAATAATATCTATATTAATGCCACATTTTTCTTTTTTATTGAAGTATAATTAACAGCAGTGGTACATTAGTTTCAGCTGTACAGAGTAATCTTTCAACAATTCTATACATTGCTCAGTGCTCATCACCTTTAAGTATACTCTTAATCCCCTTCACCCATTCCATGTGTGCTCTTACCCACCTCTGCTCTGGCAACAACCAGTTGGCTATTTAAGAATCTGGTTTTGGGGTGCCTGGGTGGCTCAGTGGGTTAAAGCCTCTGCCTTTGGCTCAGGTCATGATCTCAGAGTCCTGGGATCGAGTCCTGCGTCGGGCTCTCTGCTCAGCAGGGAGCCTGCTTCCTCCTCTCTCTCTGCCTGCCTCTCTGCCTACTTGTGATCTCTCTCTGTCAAATAAATAAATAAAATCTTTAAAAAAAAAAAAAGAAATGAGAACTTTACCAGGACATCTTACTTCTAAAATGTTTAAGATATCCTAGTAAATTTCTTATTTCTAATCATCAAAGTATTTTTCATTTTTGTTTAGGAGCACATTTTGCATCTTCAGTGTACTACATATTTCACTCCTTATCATAAGGCAGCTTTCAGAATATGTAACAAACTTAGACATAGCGGGTGCCTAATAAGTGCTTGCTGAATCAATTAACACAGGAAGTTCAGTCTTTGTCTCTCTTTAATCACAAGAAGAAAAGAATTTCAAAGTATATGTAATTCCATGTAGAAGTCAAGCATCTTAGAATTTCTTGAATCTCATTTTTTAAAATTTAGTGTCATTTTAAAATTCCATTTTGCAATACATCTTTAAATGCAGTACGTGTGAAGAAATATATCATTTTAATTCAATGAAAGAAAGGTGCCACAGTAGCTTCCTTTACAGAAGCCTAGGGATTTTTCTTTTGCTGACTCTCCAAATCACTTTCTTTTTTATTTTTTTCCATTCCATTAATTCCGGTGGATTTAAAATATTGTTAGCCTATTTAGTTTCATTTATTTTTACGTGACATTATTTAGATGAAGAAGTTAGAGTAGCTATATTTCAGACTGAAATATATGTTTTAATTCTTAAAGCATTCATTAACTACTAAAATATTTATTGCTAGCGTTTAGACATCACACCCTAAAATAAAAAACCCTGTCAAGTGTTCATGTTCTTTGTATAACTAAGGTTCAAATAGATACACTGGAAAGATTAGTTGCTACGAAAATCTATTCACTCATAAATGTAGATAATTTAAAACCCTACCTACAAGCTTATCTAGCTTTTTAAAAATCTCTCTGACTGCCTAGGAAAGAATAGAAGAAGGCTTCAAAAATTAGTACACATGTATAATATTTGCCCCCAACATTAGATTGTATATAAAATTCAGAGGAAAATGATTCTTTGAGAGAACGTTTGCTTGGTTATAAAACTAAACATCTCAGTTGATGGTTTAACATATCTCTTCTGTAAATTCGTAAGTCTGTGTGCCATAGATCATTAAGTTAAGATACTTGATAAAAGGGAAACATTTCACATACAGTGAGTTTAATATCCCTGGGAAAGAAATATGTGACTTAGTGGGGATGACTTCTTTGCTGGACTTAGGACTGCTGTATAGAAAGGTCAGCGAAAGGTATTTACCCTCCAGTAAAACTAAAATAGCAAGGAAAACAAAAGGAAACATAGCAGTCAAACAAAAAACAAACAAAAAATCCCACCTTGAACTGAGAAAAACCTCCAGTTCTGAAGACGGGAATTATTTTCCAGAGAACCTGAGGAAACATGATAACATCTTTTTCTTTCTTTCTTTCTTTCTTTCTTTCTTTCTTTCTTTCTTTCTTTCTTTCTTTCTTTCTTTCTTTTTTTTTTTTTTTATTCTATATATTTATTTGACAGAGAGAGATCACAAGTAGGCAGAAAGGCAGGCAGAGAGAGAGAGAGGGAAGCAGGCTCTCTGCTGAGCAGAGAGCCCGATGCAGGGCTTGATTGCAGGGCTTGATCCCAGGACCCTGACATCATGACCTGAGCCAAAGGCAGAGGCTTAACCCACTGAGCCACCCAGGTGCCCCTGATAGCATCTTTCTAAGAAAACAAATCACAAACTGGGTAGGCCCAAAACACTTTTTGAAGGATCCAGAGAGTTGGAACTTGAAGCACATAAAATGTGAAGAAGAAAATTAAAATAATCAAAAACCCGACAAGAGACAGCCAGCCATTCTGAATAATTTGTATTTTCAAATAATACTTCCTATGCAATATTCCTATATAACTTTTTACAAGATATATTCCTACCATTCATTTCTGTATCCTGCTTTTATTATTATTTATAGCTATTTCTCATTATATATTCCCATAATTTGTATTTTCAAATAATACTTCCTATGCAATATTCCTATGTAACTTTTTACAAGATATATTCCTACCATTCATTTCTGTATCCTGCTTTTATTATTATTTATAACTATTTCTCATTATATATTCCTAAATCTATGTGTTTAATGGAAACCTAACATTATGAATCATTTATCTACTACTGATCATCAAAAGGAGGATGTGGCTTCAGGTAAATTCAGGTAGGTTTATATATGTGTACATTTTTTTAATATCAAGAAGTAGAGAACATCTATATCCTATTGTATCTACTTTCCTTGAGCAAGAAACAAGGGCACCTGCTGAGAATTTCTAAGAATATGGAGACCAGACTGATAGAGCATAGTAAGATTGCTATTCTACTTCTCTAGTAACCATGAATATATGCTGGTGTTAGTTTACCAATTTTTCTACTTGGCAGCCTGCAGTCACAGCTGCAGCTCTGGACAGACATGAAAAGGGTAGAAGTTTGGGTTCATATAGAATTCTAGTTTTTCTAGAATAGATATTAATAGAACAAGAGATTTGGGGCAATTTTAAGCTGGTTTTTGGAGGAAAAAAAGCCTTGGAAACCAGACTGTAGAGGGGAGGTAGGAAAATCCAGATGAGATTGTATCTCCAAACAAAGAAAATTAAGCATGCAGCTCTCTGTTCACATGATCAAGAGCAGAAACCTAGAGAATTTCCACTCCACTGTAGTAGTATCTTCCCTTCATCACTATGGTAGTGTCAGAATATAATTTACAAATATAGACTGCAAATATAGTAAAGATTTATCTAGCAAGGACATCAGCAGGATAGTAAAGTTGGTTGAAAGGGGTTTTGAGGGAGATTTACGCAGTCAAAGAAGACATGCAATGACAAGTTTGCTAAATTAGAGACAATAGGTTACTATCCCACTGAGTGAAAAACTGAACCTTTGGAGTTATCTCCTCTAATAAACATAATTCATTTTCACTTCTATTGGGAAAAAATATACAAGTAAACATGTAACAGCATAGAGTCTGGGATGTTATCAATGATAAATAGTAAAACAAAAACAAAAACAAAAACTCAGAGTGCTTTCCTTAGATAATTAAATACACTCTGGGTGGTCCTATAAGAGAGTGTGTCATTATGATACTGAAAAGACATTTAGTTCATCCTTTTGTCTTCTGTTCGTGTTTGAATATTTTCCTTAAACAAGAAATACATGTTATCTCTTAAAAACCATGGAGTCCATCCAGGCTAAATTCCTATCAGACTTCCCTCCCCCGCCCCTTAACCTGACTTGGAGACTATAACTCTCACCTGTTTTCTAACCAATTTTTACCCATCAGTTTTTTTGTTTTTGTTTTGTTTTGTTTTGTTTTTTAAGAATTTTCGGTGTTTTCATGGATGTGGAAATTATAAGAGCAAAGAATGGAGGAGTCATGAGTTTGATCCTTTCAGGCTGTCATGAGGAAAAGGCTATAGAGACCAAGCACTGAACTCTCCTGCACACCCAGTTCCATCTTCTTTCTACTTACAGGTCAATCAAATTTCAGTGTTGGTTGTCTATCAGTTCAATTCTTCAGTGTTGTAGAATTCTACCTTGTCTGTGTCTTCATAGGGATTCATGTGTATTATCTCATCACTGAGGGAGTAGAAACCTCACTTTACTCTTCAGAGAGTGTGTGAGCATCCCTCTTCATTCACAGGCAAGGAAAAAGCAAAAAAAAAAAAAAAAAACCAAAACAGTTCAGAGATTATTTTGAGTCTCCCCATATCTGGACCAGTTCTACACAGGCTTCTGATAAATTTTAAGATCTTTCTGTCAGATGAAATGATTAAGAAAAAGTATTTGTATTTTCCTATCCTACTCAAAATGTTTACTTATGAAATAGATTTTGTATATGTTAATATTTTGTCACATACAAGAGAGTTTGGTTTTAATGTGATGATGTTTAAATTTATGTGTAAGCAACTTAACCATAACTTTAAAAAATTACTCTGTTATGCTAATAAGATATCTTTAGAAGAGTTCAATGAACTAAAATCTGAAAAAAATGTGTTGTTAAGCCTGGACAGATTCTGCTTTTCATAACACTTCAACATAGTCACGCATTTTTAATGAATGTTTGTGAATCCATATTTCTAATTATTCATTAAAATTCATTGTTAGATGCTATGAATAAGCATATTCATAATACCATGAATTTGCATGAATATAAAATGAATATCAAAACACATAATGTTAAATATGCAGAAACATTTCTCCAATATGATACTAGAGTTCACAATTATAAATACTTTATAAAGTTTCATATTTTACTGAGAGTTCTAATTCAAAATTAATTGCATATCTTTACACATCAATTATCCAGCCAAAATGCTAAAGTTAATTATTAAGTTAAAAAATTGAAAATATGTTCTTTTATGTCAAAACATACTATCTTATAAATAGTTTCTGAAGTGAATCACCAGAGTTTCAACTATGAAAATTCAAAAACAAAAAAAAAAAATAATAATAATAAAAAAACCCTTCTACTCAACTTAGATATCATGAATCAAATTCTTCAGTGAAAGGGCAGATCATTGCATGAGTGAATTGTTTTAAGCTCTACAGGTAAGTTTCTTGTACATAAATATAGTGGTTTTTTTTTTTTGGCATTTACAGCAATATATATTGTGAATTTCTGAGCATTTTTTTTTAAGATTTCCTTTTTTTTTTAAATTTTTTATTTTTTTATAAACATGTATTTTTATCCCCAAGGGTACAGGTCTGTGAATCACCACCAGGTTTACATACTTCACAGCACTCACCAAAGTACATACCCTACCCAATGTCCATAACCCCACCCCCCTTCTCCCAACCCCCCTTCCCCCAGCAACCCTCAGTTTGTTTTGTAAGATTAAGAGTCACTTATGGTTTGTCTCCCTCCCAATCCCATCTTGTTTCATTGATTCTTCTCCTACCCACTTAAGCCCCCATGTTGCATCACCACTTCCTCATATCAGGGAGATCATATGATAGTTGTCTTTCTCTGCTTGACTTATTTCGCTAAGCATGATACGTTCTAGTTCCATCCATGTTGTCGCAAATGGCAAGATTTCATTTCTTTTGATGGCTGCATAGTATTCCATTGTGTATATATACCACATCTTCTTGATCTATAATTGGGAGCTGGAAAGGCTGGAGAAGAAGGATGTAATCACATTTTTGAAGACCAAACTCTACTCAACTGAAGCTTTTCTTACTGCTGATGTAAATCTGCAAAGCACGTGTTAAAGTCAAAGCAGCCTTTTCATATTAGCAGACATAAGTTTGTAAAAGAATTTTAATAAAGACTACAATTCAGTTGTCAATGGAATTCACCTGACTGCTCAACATAGCAGAACGTGATGCTTCAGTTCACCATTAAAATCAGCTTTAAGAGTGAAAAAAAAAAATCTTCTTGATCTTATTGATCCATTCATCTGTTCTTGATCCATTCATCTGTTGATGGACATCTAGGTTCTTTCCATAGTTTGGGTATTTTGGACATTGATGCTATAAACATTCAGGTGCATGTGCCCCTTTGGATCACTACGTTTGTATCTTTAGGGTAAATACCCAGTAGTGCAATTGCTGGGTCATAGGGCAGTTCTATTTTCAACATTTTGAGGAACCTCCATGCTGTTTTCCAGAGTGGCTGCACCAGCTTGCATTCCCACCAACAGTGTAGGAGGGTTCCCCTTTCTCGCATCCTCGCCAGCATCTGTCATTTCCAGCCATTCTGACTGGTGAGAGGTGATATCTCATTGTGGTTTTGATTTGTATTTCCCTGATGCCGAGTGATATGGATCCCTTTTTCATGTGTCTGTTGGCCATCTGGATGTCTTCTTTGCAGAAATGTCTGTTCATGTCCTCTGCCCATTTCTTGATTGGATTATTTGTTCTTTGGGTGTTGAGTTTGCTAAGTTCTTTATAGATTCTGGACACTAGTCCTTTATCTGATATGTCGTTTGCAAATATCTTCTCCCATTCTGTCAGTTGTCTTTTGATTTTGTTAACTGTTTCCTTTGCTGTGCAAAAGCTTTTGATCTTGATGAAATCCCAATAGTTCATTTTTGCCCTTGCTTCCTTTGCCTTTGGCGATGTTCCTAGGAAGATGTTCTGCGGCTGAGGTCGAAGAGGTTGCTGTCTGTGTTCTCCTCAAGGATTTTGATGGATTCCTTTCACACATTGAGGTCCTTCATCCATTTTGAGTCTATTTTCGTGTGTGGTGTAAGGAAATGGTCCAATTTCATTTTTCTGCATGTGGCTGTCCAATTTTCCCAGCACCATTTATTGAAGAGGCTGTCTTTTTTCCATTGGACATTCTTTCCTGCTTTGTTGAAGATTAGTTGACCGTAGAGTTGAGGGTCTATTTCTGGGCTCTCTATTCTGTTCCATTGATCTATGTGTCTGTTTTTGTGCCAGTACCATATTGTGGTACTGTGTGATGATGACAGCTTTGTAATAGAGCTTGAAGTCCGGAATTGTGATGCCACCAACGTTGGCTTTTTTTTCAATATCCCTTTGACTATTCGAGGTCTTTTCTGGTTCCATATAAATTTTAGAATTATTTGTTCCATTTCTTTGAAAAAGATGGATGGTACTTTGATAGGAATTGCATTAAATGTGTAGATTGCTTTAGGTAGCATAGACATTTTCACAATATTTATTCTTCCAATCCAGGAGCATGGGACATTTTTCCATTTCTTTGTGTCTTCCCCAATTTCTTTCATGAGTACTTTATAGTTGTCTGAGTATAAATTCTGTGCCTCTTTGGTTAGGTTTATTCCTAGGTATCTTATGGTTTTGGGTGCAATTGTAAATGGGATGGACTCCTTAATTTCTCTTTCTTCTGTCTTGCTGTTGGTGTAGAGAAATGCAACTGATTTCTGTGCATTGATTTTATATCCTGACACTTTACTGAATTCGTGTACAAGTTCTAGCAGTTTTGGAGTGGAGACTTTTGGGTTTTCCACATATAGTATCATATCATCTGCAAAGAGTGATAATTTGACTTCTTCTTTGCCAATTTGGATGTCTTTAATTTCCTTTTGTTGTCTGATTGCTGAGGCTAGGACCTCTAGTACTATGTTGAATAGCAGTGGTGATAATGGACATCCCTGCCGTGTTCCTGACCTTAGCGGAAAAGCTTTCAGTTTTTCTCCATTGAGAATGATATTTGCGGTGGGTTTTTCATAGATGGCTTTGATGATATTGAGGTATGTGCCCTCTATCCCTATACTTTGAAGAGTTTTGATCAGGAAGGGATGCCGTACTTTGTCAAATGCCTTTTCAGCATCTATTGAGAGTATCATATGGTTCTTATTCTTTCTTTTATTGATGTGTTGTATCACATTGACTGAATTGTGGATGTTGAACCAACCTTGAAGCCCTGGAATAAAACCCGCTTGGTCGTGGTGAATAATCCTTTTAAAGTACTGTTGAATCCTATTGGCTAGTATTTTGGTGAAAATTTTCGCATCTGTGTTCATCAAGGATATTGGTCTATAACTCTCTTTTTTGATGGGATCCTTGTCTGGTTTTGGGATCAAGGTGATGCTGGCCTCATAAAATGAGTTTGGAAGTTTCCCTTCCATTTCTATTTTTTGGAATAGTTTCAGGAGAATAGGAATTAGTTCTACTTTAAATGTTTGGTAGAATTCCCCCGGGAAGCCGTCTGGCCCTGGGCTTTTGTTTGTTTGGAGATTTTTAAGGACTGTTTCAATCTCCTTACTGGTTATGGGTCTGTTCAGGCTTTCTATTTCTTCCTGGTTCAGTTGTGGTAGTTTATATGTTTCTAGGAATGCATCCATTTCTTCCAGATTGTCAAATATATTGCCGTAGAGTTGCTCATAGTATGTTCTTATAATAGTTTGTATTTCTTTGGTGTTAGTTGTGATCTCTCCTCTTTCATTCATGATTTTATTTATTTGGGTCCTTTCTCTTTTCTTTTTGATAAGTCGGGCCAGGGGTTTATCAATTTTATTAATTCTTTCAAAGAACCAGCTCCTAGTTTCCTTGATTTGTTCTATTGTTTTTTTGGTTTCTATTTCATTGATTTCTGCTCTGATCTTTATGATTTCTCTTCTCCTGCTGGGCTTAGGGTTTCTTTCTTGTTCTTTCTCCAGCTCCTTTAGGTGTAGGGTTAGGTTGTGTACCTGAGACCTTTCTTGTTTTTTGAGAAAGGCTTGTACCACTATATATTTTCCTCTCAGGAATGCCTTTGTTGTGTCCCACAGATTTTGAACTGTTGTATTTTCATTATCATTTGTTTCCATGATTTTTTTCAATTCTTCTTTAATTTCCCGGTTGGCTCATTCATTCTTTAGAAGGATGCTGTTTAGTCTCCATGTATTTGGGTTCTTTCCAAACCTCCTTTTGTGGTTGAGTTCTAGCTTCAGAGCATTGTGGTCTGAAAATATGCAGGGAATGATGCCAATCTTTTGATACCGGTTGAGTCCTGATTTAGGACTGAGGATGTGATCTATTCTGGAGAATGTTCCATGTGCACTAGAGAAGAATGTGTATTCTGTTGCTTCGGGATGAAATGTTCTGAATATGTCTGTGATGTCCATCTGGTCAGTGTGTCGTTTAAGGCCTTTATTTCCTTGCTGATCTTTTGCTTGGATGATCTGTCCATTTCAGTGAGAGGAGTGTTAAAGTCCCCTACTATTATTGTATTATTGTTGATGTGTTTCTTTGATTTTGTTATTAATTGGTTTATATAGTTGGTTGCTCCCACGTTGGGGGCATAGATATTTAAAATTGTTAGATCTTCTTGTTGGACAGACCCTTTGAATATGATATAGTGTCCTTCCTCATCTCTTATTATAGTCTTTGGCTTAAAATATAATTGATCTGATATAAGGATTGCCACTCCTGCTTTCTTCTGATGTCCATTAGCATGGTAAATTCTTTTCCACCCCCTCACTTTAAATCTGGAGGTGTCTTTGGGCTTAAAATGAGTTTCTTGGAGGCAACATATAGATGGGTTTTATTTTTTTATCCATTCTGATACCCTGTGTCTTCTGACAGGGGCATGTAGCCCATTAACTTTCAGGGTAACTATTGAGAGATATGAATTTAGTTCCATTGTATTGCCTGTAAGGTGACTGTTACTGTATATGGTCTCTGTTCCTTACTGATCTACCACTTGTAGGCTCTCTGTTTGCTTAGAGGACCCCTTTCAATATTTCCTGTAGAGCTGGTTTGGTGTTTGCAAATTCTTTCAGTTTTTGTTTGTCCTGGAAGCTTTAAATCTCTCCTTCTGTTCTCAATGATAGCCTAGCTGGATATAGTATTCTTGGCTGCATGTTTTCCTCGTTTAGTGCTCTGAAAATATCATGCCAGCTCTTTCTGGCCTGCCAGGTCTCTGTAGATAAGTCAGCTGCCAATCTAATATTTTTACCATTGTATGTTACAGACCTCTTTACCCGGGCTGCTTTCAGGATTTTCTTTGTCACTGAGACTTGTAAATTTTACTATAAAGTGATGGGGTGTCGGCCTATTCTTATTTGTTTTGAGGGGCGTTCTCTGAACCTCCTGAATTTTGATGCTCATTCCCTTTGCCATATTGGGGAAATTCTCCCCAATAATTCTCTCCAGTATACCTTCTGCTACCCTCTCTCTTTCTTCTTCTTCTGGAATCCCAATTATTCTAATGTTGTTTTGTCTTATGGTGTTACTTATCTCTCGAATTCTCTCCTCATGGTCCAGTATCTGTTTGTCCCTCTTTTGCTCAGCTTCTTTATTCTCTGTCATTTGGTCTTCTATATCACTAATTCTTTCTTCTGCTTCATTTATCCTAGCAGTGAGAGCCTCCATTTTTGATTGCACCTTCTTAATACCTTTTTTGATTTCAACTTGGTTAGATTTTAGTTCTTTTATTTCTCCAGAAAGGGCTTTTATATCTCCCGAGAGGGTTTCTCTTATATCTTCCATGCCTTTTTCGAGCCAGGCTAGAACCTTGAGAATTGTCATTCTGAACTCTAGATCTGACATATTACCAATGTCTGTATTGATTAGGTCCCTAGCCTTCAGTACTGCCTCTTGTTTTTTTTTTTTTTTTTTTGTGGCTAATTTTTCCGCCTTGTCATTTTGTCCAGATAAGAGTATATGAAGGAGCAAGTGAAATACTAAAAGTGTGGCAACAGCCCCAAGAAAATATGGTTTAACCAAATTAGAAGAGATCCCAAATCGTGAGGGGGCAGAAAGAGGATAAAAAGAGGTTCAAAAAGAAAGAAAGAAAAAAAAAGAAAAGAATTTAAAAAAGGAAAACGAATAAAGAACAATATAAAAAGGAAAAAATATATATATTAGATAATCTAGTTAAAAAACGTTAAAAAAAGAAAAAGGTAAAAGTTTAAAAAAATTTTAGCAGAAGAAGAGAAAAAAAATGAAAAAGAAAAAAATTAAATTAACTGCAAGACTAAAAAAAAAATCACAGGGAAAGGAAAAAAAGAAAAAAAAAATCACAGGGAGAAAGCCATGAGTTCCGTGCTTTGCTTTCTCCTCCTCTGGAATTCTGCTGCTCTCCTTGGTATTGAAACCGCACTTCTTTGTAGGTGAACTTGGTCTTGGATGGATTTCTTGTTGATCTTCTGGGGGAGGGGCCTGTTGTAGTGATTCTCAAGTGTCTTTACCCCAGGCGGAATTTCACCGCCCTTACCAGGGGCCGGGGTGAGTAATCCGCTCGGGTTTGCTTTCAGGAGCTTTTGTTCCCTGAGCGCTTTTCTGTAGAGTTCCGGTGGACGGGAATACAAATGGCGGCCTCCTGGTCTCTGGCCAGGAGGAACCGAGAGCCCAGGGCCCCACTCCTCAGTGCGCCCTCAGAGAACAGCGCCCAGTTACTCCCGTCTGCCTGACCTCCGGCCGCGCTCGGAGCTCACCGAGCCTGCGACCAGTTCAAGGAAACCCCGAGCTGCGAGCTTACTGTCGGCTCTGTCTCTGTAGCCGGCTTTCCTGTTCCAATACCCGCAAGCTCTGCGACATTCAGATACCCCCTATCCTTCTGTGACCCTGTGGGACCTGAGGCCACGCTGACCCCGCGTGGGCTTCGCCCTGGTTTAGCCACTGGAGTGATGTCCCTCAGCGGAACAGACTTTTAAAAGTCCTGATTTTGTGCGCCGTTGCTCTGCCGCTTGCGGAGAGTCAGCCCCTCCCCCTGGGGTCTATCTTCCCGTCGCTTTGGATTCACTTCTCTGCCGGTCCTACCTTTCAGAAAGTGGTTGTTTTTCTGTTTCCAGAATTGCTGTTCTTCTCTTCGATCTGCCGATGGATTTGCAGGTGTTTTCAATCTTTAGATAAGCTATCTAGCTGATCTCTGGCTAGCTAAAGTAGTCTTAGCCTGCTACTTCTCCGCCATCTTGACTCCTCCCCCCTGAGCATTTTTTTAAGCAAGTACTTATACACTCAAAAAGGACTAGCTCTTCTTAAGGCATTTCTATAAAAACATATTCACCCATTCAGCAAATACTTACTGGAAAGCCTGCTTTTTTTAAGATTGATAATTCACTAATAAATAAGACAAATAAGGTCTTTCTCTGACAGAGTTCCCATTTTGATGGGGGAGAAGAGAAGATCATGTGCAAATACACATAAATCTCTTCATATATACTATCTCAGTGGGTAAAGTCCATCTAGGCAAATGAAGCATGGTAAGGAGGCACAGAGTAAAAGAAAGTAACATTCAAGACAAAATGTTGGGGTAGCTCATCTGCAAGGGACTCATATTTTTCTGAGATCTAAGTAAATTTGAGAAAAAAAGAACATTAAGTGCAAAGGAACATGAATAGGAGTAGACTTGGAATACTCAACAAACCAGCAAAACAACTAATATTCCTGGAAGCAACTCACATGGGGTAGGATGCTATGGGTCAAGTTCAGAGATGGGATTAAGGGTCAAATTATGAATGGAGTGATAATGCAAAATAAGGACTTTCAGTTTTGTCCTAAAGAGTAACATAATCTGGATTATCATTTTAAAATTACATTCTGGCTGCTCTATGGAGAAGAAGCTCTAGCCATTGACAGTAGTGAAAGTAATGAAAGAAGACTACATAGTGAGGGCAAACAATAAGCCTGGTAGGATGGTGGTTTAGACTATGGTGATCAAAGTGAGGTCACAGGGGTGGTTACATTGCAAATATATTTATAGAAAAGACTTTTTATTACGTCATCTACTCTCTGTAGACATCAAGACCTTGGCAGACAATGCCATTTGAGATCACAGGGTTTTTTTGTTTTTTTTTTTAAATCTCATCAACAATATTTGAAGCAAAATTTTAAACATACTTACATTTTTGAGGTTTAAAGAAAATATATGTGTATCAAATATTTTGATAAATAGCTAAATATACAAAGAAGAAAAGACACCAAGAATCCTAACAAGTAGAGATCACATTATGATGTCAAATCTTAGTGTCATTTTTTTCTATTGATATATATGTATTTTAATTAAAATGGCACTCTCTATGTGGTTTGGGAATCTGTTTTGACCAATGTAATTTTTCCTTATGTACATATAACATTAAGGCATTTTAAAAATAACTATAGTCTCAATTCTATTTAGAAATGTATAACATAGATATGTCACAATTTATTCAAGGTATTCTTTTAGTTCTGAGTCTTATAAATATAGGTAACTAAGTGCCTATCATAGAGTTAGTGCCCTGAGCAGTTTGCCAAATATTGGGATTCTCCAGATTTCTATCTTTGATTCTCCTCTTCCCTGACTGTATGTGCTCCTAAGAATCCTCGTTTATTTATTTTTTAAAAAAATTTATTTATTTATCTATCTATTTATTTATTTATTTGACAGAGAGAGATCACAAGTAGGCAGAGAGGCAGGCAGAGAGAGGGAGAAGCAGGCTCCCTGCTGAGCAGAGAGCCTGATGCAGGGCTCGATTCCAGGACCCTGGGATCATGTCCTGAGCTGAAGGCGAGGCTTTAACCCACTGAGCCACCCAGATGCCCCAAGAATCCTCATTTAGTTGCTTAGTTTAACATCAGTTGAATATACATTTAACTCCCCAGTCTGTCTTCCAAGCTGCAAGTTTCATACCCATGCATGCCTAATGCCTCATGATTGCTTAGACTGTTTCTGCATGTGAGAGGCAGGACCTGCAAGCACAATGTATTGAAAACTAACTAAAATTATCTTTCTATAATTCCTCCAAAACAAAAAATCCTTATTAAATTTCCTACATTGACTTTCAACACCATCTATCCAAACCAGAGACCTGCTATGCCTTCTAGGCACATCTCTTTCACTCCACATTGGCAGTCATTTCCATGAGTGACTGGTGAAAAGCTCTTTAAAGTGCCCTCAGCTCACCGTCTAAGGTGACACCTCCTTAGGCTCAGTTTCATCTTTCACCTGGACTCTTGACCTAATTTTATAACTTCTTTTACTCCATCTTTATTTTTCCATAAAGTTAATATTGTGGCTATTTTATTCTAGTTTTTATTCTTCAATGATTCCTCATCATCTTTAAAATAATTTTAAACTTCTGGGCACCTGGGTGGCTCAGTGGGTTAAGCCACTGCCTTCAGCTCAGGTCATGATCTCAAGGTCCTGGGATCGAGTCCTGCATCGGGCTCTCTGCTCCGCGGGGAACCTGTTTCCTCCTCTCTCTCTCTCTGCCTGCCTCTCTGCCTACTTGTGATCTCTCTCTGTCAAATAAATAAATAAATTCATTTAAAAAAAATAAAATAATTTTAAACTTCTTAAGCTATCTACCTTCAAAATAGACCCAACTCTTCCCTTCCTGGGGCACTACTTCCTGCAATAATGCCAAACAAATTTGCAGTTTGCATATATGGCACGTTGTTTAAAACTACCCCTTTCCAGAATGCTCTTTCCCTTTCATCTGCTTGAAACTTTATTGATTCACTGAAACTACTAGGATCATAATAAAGAGACTGGATTAAACTGACCATTTACTCTATCTAGGTCTTTGCCTCTTCTGTGGCTCACCCCTTTTCCTCAGGCAGACAGTTAATCACCAACTTCTCTGTAATATTTCTGAATATCATATGTTGTTTAAACAATATCCATGTATAAATGTGTGCAATCTGCTACAAAATAGCTGTATCTCTCTTCAGACTAGCTTTTTGAGGTAAAGAATCATGCTTTGTTCGCATTTGTAAATGTAGTGCTAAGCAGAATTCAATATTCTTTGTAATTCAATTGCAACAAAGGATGAATCATAACTACTAAACAAGATAGACATCTATTTAAAGATTTGTCCTGAATGTATTGAATAGTCTTTTACCCCAAACTCGTGTTTGATCCTGGTCTGGAACATCTACTTTTGCCATGGTGTTTTGTGTCAACAGTTGATTTCAGAATCTGAGGCCAGTTTGTTAACTAATTTTAGTTAATCCATACCAATTGGGATCCAGATAGGGAAACACATATCATACTAATTATTTTAACTGGGAAATTAATAGAAAAATTTAAACAGTAATTGAATACAGAAAGACAGGGGAAACAGGTGTAATAAATTATATTTGCAGGAAGTTACTAACATCTCTAGGGTTGGTGAAGAAAGGGCAGAGGTTGGGTCTATTGAACCTAGAATCTTACAGGAGAGCACCTAGAAGGGAGCTTAGACCTCAGGAGATGAGGCTTAATCTATCTGTGACTGGTGTGTCAGAGACCTGGGCCTGGGCTTGTTTGAAGTTGAGACTCCTACCTTTGACTTGGGCCACTGCCCAGATGGTCTCCGAGGGTTACCATGAGGCTGGTTTGGGGATAGTTAAAAAAAAAAAATAGTGAAAAGTAGGCAAATTGCTTGGGGTAGGGTGAAGAATCACCGTGAAGAGGACATTGATAGGAACATTCAACAGAAGGAGTAAGTCCTTTCTCTTGCCTCTTCCTTCAAGTCTTTCTGTAGGGACCTGTGTTAGCAAAATCCAGTGGGGAATTATCTGCCAAAGGAGAAATATCATTTGCAAAATCCCAGCCTCCATACTTCAAGAGGGGGATGGAAGCAGGGATATGGAAGCAAAAGAACAGTTGAATAGCCAAAACACAAATCTTATATGAATATTGTCATTAATTTGAAGGCTTGATGTACATATCAAGTCACAGAATAAAGGGACCCATGAGTCAGGTCCCCTGAACACAGGCTTCACGCTATGATGTGAGTGATATCTGGAGTTCTGTCAATCTACAGGTAACAGGCAAGACTGAATCATATCCTGGTCGATTATTTATCATTCCCAGATGCAAAGCCTAATTCTTTGGAATATTTTCATTAGTAAACAATCAGTAATATTACCTGATTTTTTTCCTGCAGCCAAAGACATGTTTCACTGAATGCTTTAATAGGCTAAACCAATTATGAATGAAATTATGCCCATGCTGATATCACAATTCAGCATGAATTGCGATATTTCAATGGGGACATTGTTGCAGTAGCAAAAAAGCTTCGTGAATGCGTTTGGTACAACTGCACTTTTCGCTGTTGGTGTGCCCTTTGTCCAGCGCAGTGCCAGACATCACATGGGCCCCCAACATATTTTTGTTTGAAGAAATGACATCACGTAATTCTTCAGATCTTACCCTGAGACACATTTAACATTTTCATTAACTGGAACACCAGGACACTATACAAAGAGTCAGTGACTTCAAGGTATTAAACTTATTTCCAATGCATTGCTTTTGAGAATCTGCTTTCACAAGACAGAGGCAAATTTTATTTAATGCCTCACATACAATATAAATTCAATATGAATGATTTAATGTTGATTATAAAGCCTTAGTGTTCTTAGGTTCCTACATTTTCATTAAGAGAACTGAAAGAATATACTGCAGGCTGATCTGGTTCTTTCAATTATTCACTGTTTATCTAATTAAAATACATTTTAAAATGTGTTATAAATCACAATGCTCACTGTGGTCAGACAGAGTACAATGTATTAAAGATTTAAAATACTCTTGAGAGCAACTATATTAAATGTAGTAGTGCAAACAGAAGCACATATAGATATTACATATATTCATATTAGCTTTAAAAACAATGTATTCAAAAAATAAAAACAATACTCAAATAAAATGTTTATAATTGCTAATACTTATAACACCTTCAAAATAAAAAGATATAACTTCTTTATCATTATACACTAGATATAGTATTATATATTAAAACTTTATTTTTATGTTTATATCATATCACTTCTCAAATATATCTCTATGTAAATATCCATCCATCTATCCCTATCTATCTGATTTGTTAGTATTGTAGCTGATGGTTAATTCTATATGTCAACATTGAGGCATGGATGCCCACATTAAGCATTGTAGATTGTGCTCTCCAAAGTGATTAGACATCCCCCAAACCAGTGAAGGCCTGAATAGAATAAAAGGCAGAGGAAAGAGAAGTTCATCCCAATTTTCTTGCCTCACTGATATAGCAAGGACGTCTCATTTAGTCTTCTGTCACTCTCCATCAGCTCCCATGGTTCGCAGGCCTTTTGACTGAGACTGAATCTCCTGGGACTCCAGTTTGCATACAGCAGATTGTGGGAATTCTCAACCTCCATCAGCACATGAATCAATTCCTCATAATGATGCTTTATCTATATATATTCTATTGGCTCTATTTCTCTAAAGAACCCTGGCTAATACCGTAGCCAGTCAAGAACTATTGTATTCTACCCATGGCGTAATACATAGTGACCATGAAGAGAAATAAGACCATCTTTATCCTCAAGGAACTTGCAGTTTTTTAATTTTTTTATTTTTTTTAAGTTATTGGCATCTCAATTTTTTGCAACAGGTTATAAATATTTTGGAATGGTGATAGTGTCAATAGCAATAATAAATATTTGAGGCAATAACAATAATACTTTGATATTTCATAAGACTATATTTTAATGCTTTTGCATCCATTTCCTGATTTCTTATTTGGATCTACTAACTAATGTAAGATGTAGAAAGATTGGATATGACTTTCTTTTACATATGACAAAAATGAAGTCAGTGATAGTTCATAAATAATATTTTTCATATATTTTAATCATTTTATGTTTACTTAAGCTTAAAGGTTAGGTTAAAACCTCTTTGCTACAATTAAATTGCATTGTCCCCATACTATGAAAACCTATGGTTTTCTGGAATTTGAAATAAAAGTGTGGTTTTCCTTTTGCCTATGAGATGTAAATTGAGGTTTCTAAACATAAAAGCCAATGTGAAACATTGTTTATTCTTCTACATTCCTTCAAAGATCTAATTTATGTGTTTCTTTCTGCGATTCTCTATTCCCAAAGCAGAATGTATTGCTTTCTCATCTCTGCAACAGTGGCAAAATTCTTCATTCTGCTGTAGAAAATGTATCCCACAGAAACACTTCCCAGATCTTCTCAGACATATGTGGAACTTATTTGGACACTCAAAGAATAGAGACTCTGAAATGTTTATGCATGCGAAGACCCTAAGGTTATACTTGTCTGTGTCTATATAAACTCACTCACGTATGTTCGGAAATCAGGATAGCACTGGGGATCCTGGGCCCCTTTATGTGGGTCCCGCTATGAAGGAGCAATGGCGAAAGAGGAAAAAGAAATGCATTTATTGACCTAGACAAGCATGTGACAAGCTCTGAATGTAGGCCTCTTCTAGTAAACTCAGATGATGGTCAGGCAGAGCACCTGGAAAGAACACCCAGAATTAAAGCTTCTGCTTCCTCCGTTCACACCCACAGCTTCAACCTAAGAGTACAAGGAAATGCCAATTCCAAGTATGCCTAAGAGAGCAATGGGAAAGCCATGAAAGGAAGGCAACATTAGGCCAAAGGAAATCAGACTCAACGTGTATTTGTGAGACCATAGCTATTTCTGCAAGGTGCTATGAAGCTGGGATGGCCCTTTATAATTATCCCAAGCTGAGGCAAGAAGACAAGGCCTTCATATTTTCATATCAGCCAGTTGATGGAGTTTAGCACATGCAACCCCAAAATAAGGCATGTTGGTATATAGAATAGTTTTGTTGGGTCCATTATCAAAGAAACGAGACTGAGACAAAGTGAAAGTTATGCAAAGCCTTATTCTATGCCAAGCTTTAGAAGTTAGACTGACTGGCCAGGGGAAAGAGAGTGAGACAAAGTGAAAGTTATGTGAAACTTTATTCTATGCCAAGCATTAGAAGTCAGACTGACTGGCCAGGGCCGCCTCCAGAGAGAACAACTCCCCCTTGTTCTTACAGGTTAGTTTTATAGGGCGCAAATGCAGACCTCTACGTATGTGGCTTTGGCTGATTGGATGTCTCCTACCTGTGTGTTTGTTTTAGTAATGGTTACCCGGAACTGATACTAGTAACTGCTGAGACATTTATTAAACAACAAAATGGCTTCCTAGGCAACAATGGAGTCACTATGGATAAGTAGGCCCAGGCAGGCCCTAGGGGTTTAACAGGTTTTTGCGTGGAATCGGCCCCAACAGTTTAAGCTGAAGGAGTCTGAGAAAATGGCAAAAGCAGGAAGGCCCCTCTGGTGTCCCTCCACACTTGCCCTTCTTCCCTGAAAGCAGGAGAGAAATCGTCAATATGAAAAGCATCTTCCCTGCGCCATGAGAAAGGAAGAAATTCTTATTTCTAGAGACAAGGAATTCGGGACAGAGAATCCATATAAATAAACCTTGTTAAACTAACCATACCTTCTTAGTTACTTCCTCACTCTTTAGGATCCCTGATCCAACCTGTTTGTCTTGTCAGTTCTTCCCAAATTGATTTTTTCTTTGTCTAAAAGATATAAAACCTTCCTGCTCTGATCACGTCTTCAGGTTTTCATTCCCTTGTGAAAACTACCATGTAATGTAAAAATTCCATCAAATCTGTATGCTTTTCTCTTATAAATCAGTCTGTGTTCATGTGACATTCAAACCCAGCCAGGGACCCTCAGGGAGATGAGGAAAACTTTTTTTTTTCTCTCCTCCAGAGTCAGTGACTATGGGCAGAGCCCTGGAAGGAGGTGTAACCTTGGGGAGACATTTCCCTGTGGCCAGGGACAAGTTGCAGAGAGGGGCTCAGGTGTGAATATTCAGCTGCTGATATTTTTAGCAGCAAGTGAAATTGATGCGTTGGCCCTGAAGGGGGCATCCAGGCAGATCATCACATTATTCATGACAATCATATCTCAAAGGTTAAATGTTTCCCATTAATACTAAGTTTATTTATAGACATGTTAAGTCTCCTGTCACTGTTACTAATACAAATATTTCTTCCATGATGTTTCCTAAAAGATGTTCTAATAGAGGAAAACTATTGAATTTTGCCTAACAGTTATGTAACTTACCCCTTTATTGAATTCCTTTTTTAATTTTATCATCTTGGGTTCCACAAGTATATGATTATCCATATGTGCATCTAATCTACCCCTGACTTAAAATAGCAATTTGTTCCTGGAAAAACACATCTAGGTCAATTACCATCTTTAGAACATTAAGTATAAGTGACATTATGGGTATACAATTTCTTCAGTAGTTAACAAACAAATCACGTGACAGTCCATGTAATTGAAATTTTTATGCAAAAAAATACAAAAGAAGCCACAAAATAAATCAATATTAGCAAAGCAAATGATGCATGAAATTGCAACTACTCTCCGCTGACAAAACTAGAGGAGGCTGGAGAAGACCTGAATGCCATGGTGTCAGCTACTCACCTGAGAAGGTAACTGCCTGGCTGATCTCCTTTCTGTGCTCAGCTGCTCCCAAGCCATTGGAAATCTAAATGAGCTCAATCTTAGAAAGAAATGCCTCCCAGCAGTAAAAGAAAATATGGAAAGTAATCCTCTATGATGTCAAATTCTTGTAAGTCAAATGGGCAGATTATATCTGATAGATTATATCTGTTGTGATCATATTTTGCATGCTTCCCTTTTTTTTATAATATTATCAATAGAGTCAGAGAATTGGCTGACACTTCTATAATGTTGGATAATAATAACAGTCATCACCTTGTCCCGTTCCTTCTGCTACTGAGAGACTTATGTGTTTCAATATTAATTATGATCACAGATTTTTCTCTCTCACACTTGTATTATTTCTCTTTTGATGCATGAATATACAGATGAAATAGAGAGTACAGGATATACATATATGTGTACCATATATGTATATATGTACTGTATATATGTATATATGTATGTATGGACCATGTATATATGTATATACTATATTCTCTATTTCATCTGTATATTCATGCATCAAAAGAGAAATAATATATATGTGTGTGTATCTATCTATATATATACATATACATACATACAGTTACAGAAAAGTTATATTAGAGTATCCAATTTCTCACTGTGTTCCAAACTAATTGGTATGCTTAGAATTTTGTGTTTTTTTTTCTTTCTGTACTGATTACTACGGATGCCATTATTTATTGTACTATTTTTTTTGTTGTCTAATTGTTTCTGCTGATAAATTTTCTCAAGAACCGATGAGTACATCTAATTCATTCAGTTTTGCATATTCGAACATATCTTCTGTTACTTTTCACGTTGGATGGGATTTTCACTGGAAATAAAAATCTGTGTGATTTTTCTCCTCCTGAGATTTAAAAAATTTGCTCCACTAAGTTCTGTCACTGACTGCTGACCTGGAGAAATCTCAATCTAGCCTGATCTTTCCCTTTTCAAGTGTTTCCCCATCTGTGTGTATTTTCTGGTCTGGTTGCTCAGAGAATTCTTTATTGATGATTTCTAGCAAATTAAAAAAAAAAAATCTATGCTCATATTAATCTACTGGAATCATGTTTCCCAGGAGTCAGTCTCTCAATCCATATATTTAAGTCTTTCTTCATTCAAATCATGTTTCCTTTAATGATAATTTTTCTTTTTCTGTGTATATGTTTAACTTTTATTGGTTCTGTTCTGTTCTTCAAAATAGCAGTAATGCCAATGCAAAATCAATTTCTCCTTTCATATTTATTGCTCATGTTCTAATTTTCACTTCTCTATCTTTTTTATCTCACTTTTTTTTTCCACTTTTATCTGCCACTGCAACATATTTCTTTTTTTTTTTTTTAAGATTTTATTTATTTTATTTGACAGAGAGAGGGAGATCACAAGTAGGCAGAGAGGCAGGAAGAGACAGAGGGGGAAGCAGGCTCCCTGCTGAGCAGAGAGCCCAATGCAGGGCTCTATCCCAGGACACTGAGATGGTGACCTGAGCCAAAGGCAGTGGCTCAATCCACTGAGCCACCCAGGCGCCCCACTGCAACATATTTCTGATTGGATTATCAGTGAAGTTCTTTCCTTTTCTTTTTTATTTATTTTTTCATGATAGTACCATCCTCAGTTCCAGATAATTTTTCTTTTTTCTTTTTCTTTTCTTTTCTTTACTCTTTCTTTTCTTTCCTCTTCTTTTCTTCTCCTTCCTTCCTTCCTTTCTTCTTCTTTCTCTCTCTCTCTCCTTCTTTTCTACCTTCCTTCCTCTTTATTTGGTATTCATTTCTTAAGCTGTAGAAGCTTAAAATTGATCTCTTACTGATTTTATATCATCTCTTCCTGGAGCAGATCTGTTCTGAGGCCTTTAAATACTGAGGTCATACTGCATTTAGATTCTCAAGTTTCATAAGCAAAATTTTTTTCTTGAAAGTTTTCACATTTTTAACAGTGTCATCTTACTGGTTTGGGGTTATTTCTGTGAAAACCATTATCACACTCCTTTTTGCCCTTTAAGGGTGCAGTACTTTTATTTGATTTTCAAAGTAGCTCTTTCTTTATCACTACACATAATTGAATGGGGAGACCTCATCCTGGACCAGCCATTTTCCAGGAATATGTGATGGAGTAAAATCAGAAGACAGATAAAGGACTCCAGGCACCTAGAGCAGAGGAAGTTGGTGTCACATTCTACTATTAGAGAATTCTCTTTGGCAACTTTACTTTTAGGTATTACTGTGTGCAGTGTAACAGTATTGACCTTGAATCACTAGAAACACTCAGCAGCATATCATGGAAAAATTTGAGTATTTGTAGCATTTTATTTTTCGTACATCCTTAGGTGACAAAGGCACCTACAGATGTTTTTCCACTTACATTTTTCCTCTGTCTTGGGTTACATTTAAACTATTTTGTGCAAAGATGGCATATCTGAGATTTTTTTTCTTTTTTTAAATCCTCAGTTCCTCAGTTCCTTCCTTATTTCCTCTCTGGGATATCAAACCAAGAAGGCAGATTTAATTTCACATTCAGACCACACATACCAATTTGATTGTTCCAAACACAGCATTATTTCTTTTTCCCTTCATGAAGTCCCATCTGGTTGGTGGAACCTTGTGCTTTGCCCGCCAAAGAGAAAGAGAAGGAGAAGAAAGAGAGAGAGACTTTTTAAAAATTATATATAGAATATCAATATCAGATTGAGTATTTTCCAGAGGAGAAGTTAATTTTGAGAATACTAAAAGTTCAACTGGAGTCAGAAGGGGAAAAAGGATAATAACCTTTGAGAAAAAGGTGGTGAACTTTTGTTCTGTTTTGTCTTGTTTTGAATTTATTATCAGATTTGGGACCAAAAATCTTTCAGCTGAAAGTTTTAGTAAATAAACTGAATTAAGTACTATAAGCACCCATAATGAGCACATTCTTACTGGATATATTAAAAATAAGACAACATGGGAGAAAAATCTTCCATATTTCATTCTAAGAGGCAAAGCATATGAAAAAAAGATCATGGTTTCTTTTTTTTATTTATTTATTTTATTAATTTTTTATTTTTTATAAACATATATTTTTATCCCCCGGGGTACAGGTCTGTGAATCACCAGGTTTACACACTTCACAGCACTCTTGATAGCTGAAATGCTTGAAAAGAATTGTGGTGGGCATTGAGGCACCGAGGTGGTTCAGTCGGTTAGGAGTTCAACTCTTGATTTTGGCTCAGGTCATGATCTCAGGATCATGAGATCAAGCCCCACATCAGGCTCCACACTGAGAGTAGAGGCTGCTTAAGATTCTCTCTCTCCCTCTCTCTGCCCCTCATCACCCACAACAATTTTGCTCTCTCACGCTCTCTCTCAAAAAAAAAAAAAAAAGTAGTGAGCAATAAGTAAAAAGATAGATGTTAAAAGAAAAATTTTAAAGACTTATTTACAAAGGCAAATATTTTTAAATTTACATGAATCTTAACTTAAGCTTACATTATATACTAGTACATATTCTAGAAAAATCCCCAAATGAATCTCTTTGAGTTGAGAATATCTGTGGGACAGTTCTAGGTTTTAATTACTTTTTGATCACTTCATTTTGACTTAGATGTTAAAGAATTATAAAAAGCAAGCATTGCACTTCTGTATTTTCTAAGTTTATTTTGTTGGTTAATTCTAAGATTTTATAATTTACCAAAAGTTGATTTAAGTCATCAGTGGTGGGGGAAGGAGGGCAGAGGCAAACAAAAGCAGAAACTTTGAGACCAAACTTTATAGTACCTCTAGGGTAAACATGATAGGGATGAGAGTGTTTTGGAGGTGAACCCATAAAAAGTGGAAGAAAATTCCATCCAAAATATTAGAATATTTTACTAAGAGTGATGATTCAGTGCAATGATTAAGATGCTTTAGTACAGATTATGAGGTTGATACCCATTCTCTTTCACTTTCTAGCTGTGAGATCAGCAAGATACATGCTCTTTGCTTTGATTTCCCCATCTATAAATAGCTGATGATAGCAGTAACTACTGCAAAAGTCAAGTAGGACTCTTAAAAGAAATAATTCTTGAAATTATTTAAAATAATGTCTGGTACATTATTACTATTTACATATGTTTGTCATTCTTGATATTATTGTTATTGCAATTATTAATCATGGCATATTATACTTTAAAACAAAATAATAAGGAAGGGAAAATAAAGGGAAGATAGCAGGAAGTTTGGAAGAATGTGGTATCAGGGAATCATGAAGAAAGTGGCATATAAAAACTCACTTAGGCATGTGGTATCACCTTGCTAAACTTCAAAGTATTGGGCTTAGAATTATAAGATAGGGATTTGGGAGAAGATAGCAACAGTTACTAGAAGATTAATCAAAGAAGAACCTACGTCCCAGAGCTGAAAAAAATGTAGTGTTTTTCGAGTGACTAATTCAGGGAATTATGCATCAAGAATAGTATTTGAATCTCAATTAATCAAAAAAGGGCTTAAGTCACAGGACATATACAAAAATGAATGCCTGGGGAAAAACATTAGTAAAGATTAAAATAAAGTCTTATTTGAGACTGTGAGACCTAACATTTTGCCTAAAACTTCCAAAATATCTGACATCAAATTGAAGATAAAGCTGGAATTTGCAAAGAAAATTGCTTCTGTGTGAATTAATCTGTCTAACCTGGCAGATCTGTCCTTCTCAAATACTTACCAGGAACTTAAACCTGTGGCAACACCTTCCAGGCTCTCTGGCTTCTGGTTGGGGTCCACAAAAGGGATATATTAGAAGAACACTAGAGGCAAGGATCCAATTGGTCAGATTATTTATTCCTTTATGACTCTCCCTGTGGCAGTGGCCCGAGATGCCTGCTTCCATTTGGATGGTTTGGTCAAGTCCTTCCATGCTAGGGATTGTTACAGAACCCCACTGTCACTGACCTTGTGTATTGTACTATGCCCTCCAGGTTTCCTACACAATTCTTATCCTGTTGTAATCAGTCTCTTCATGTAACCTCAGTGTTCCATCTGATTCCTGATTAAGACCCTGAGAGATTCAAAGCATTCTTTATATGTCCATAAGTATACATATTTGTCACAGGTTATCTTCATAAATAACAGGTCAAGCTCATTATTTTTCCTTTCTTCCTTCTTCCCTTCCTCTCCCTTCTCTTCCTTCTTTTTCCCCTTTCTCCTTCCCCCCCCCCACCATTTTCCCTTTCTTTCTTCTCCTCCCCTCCTTTCTTCGTTCATGCTTTCCTCCCTCCCTCTCTTCTATTTCACTCAAAAGCATTTATACAGCAATGACTAGATGCTATATATTGTTCCTAGGGATAGCAAGAGGGTAGTAAACACCATTTCTGCTGCCATGGATTTTACATTTGGGGGCAGAAAATAACCATGTAATTGTTTAGCATATTAGACAATGGTACCTACTTTGGAAGAAAAAGAAAAAGGGAGGTAATATAATAGGCAATGTTCAGGGTGCATGGTGGGTTAGGCTATTTCATAAAGTCGTCAGAAAAAACTACTCTGGAAAAGTCACAAGGGAGTATGGGATGAATGGTGTGAAGCTAAGTGAGAAGTTTGAAGACATGCAGATTTCATGAGAGAAGAGCATGCCAGGCAAAGGCAAAAGCAAGAGAGAAATCCCTGACTGTTGGTCAAAGAGTAGGTGATTCACTTTATTGTCTCAATTTATAGCCAAGGTAGATGAATCTGATGAAATGCAGAAATCAGAATTTTTTTAGAAAGAAGTAAGATAAAACTATTCAGTAAAATATTTGCTGTTTTATTCTCTAGAGCATTTATTTTCTAACTATACTGATCCACATAAAACTACATGGAAATACTTATATGACAGTGGGAATTTATTTTGTGGTTCAAACTTATTTGGACTTTTTTCAGTTTAACCTTATTTAAAGTTTTCAATTTTGAAATATTTAGATTCTCTCCTGGCTAGCTGTGAAAAAAAAAATCAATCTTAATGTCATTAAAAGTCAAATAAGTAGTCTTAAGAACATTTTCTAATTTAATGACATATTTAGAAATGTCAGTGGCATAGGTATCTGTACATGTTATAATATTTTACAACAATCTCTTCCCTAAATTATAGCAGTCCACTAGAAATTTGAGAGTATTCAAATAAGTGTAGTAATTTATTCCATGTTTAATCATTTAGATTGATATATCTTATACAAATATACATAAAATTATATAAGCTTTATTATTCAGCTTTCCAGAATTTAGTTACATCAATTGCCCCAGACACCTCTACCAAAATGTTTTCTATTCATTCTTTGAAAAAATTTCCCAACTATGTGATACCTGTCAAATAAGAATATAAACAGGTAAGTTTATATTTCCATATTGAAAATGTAATTATGACATTTATTAACATTAGAATTGAAATTTTTAACATGAAGAACTTTCATCCAACTTAACTGCCATCACAAGAGATGTGATAACTTTAGGCCAAATTAACTTCGGATCCAGATGAAGTCAAATTGATACACAGAATCACTCTGAACTCCTCTGAGAGCATCTTTAATAGTGTGGGCGAGCTTCCATATAGTTTAAACATGCTGTACTGAAAGGATAATTCCCTTTAGATATAAGGGTAATAGATACAATCTGTTATATTCTACAACTTTAAGGACATTTGCTGAAAAAATTTCATTTCTAAATTGTACACAATTCCTCAGTTGAGACTTCAATATTTCTCATGAAAGATAATTGCTATAGAGAATATCACCACTAATAATATCTATCATTCAATTTCAATTCTTTTATTAAATTGAAATATATTATTTTGCTATTTTAAGCCCCATAATGATTCATAAAGTTAAGAAAAAAGAGAAGGTAAAAGGAATTTTTGATCATACTACTTTATAGAGTGTTTTTGAACTGCTAGTTATTAAAAGTATGGAATTAGCATTTTTAGGTTATAACAAATGTTACAATATAACTAATAAAGAAATGCTACATGGGGTATGCTGAGATAATTTTGATAAGATACCTAGTATAGCACTATTCAGTTTTAATAAAGAATAAATTTGAATAACAGTATCTTAACTAATAAGAAAATCATTGGGAAATCATGTTGGTTATTTTTGTATCCTTTTTTCTTTTTTACCTGGGACCCAATTTGACAAAGTGAGTATAAGGGGCCATGTATCTCTCAAAGTGGACTGTTCAGTGTATCTACCAATCTCTGCACACGTCACAAACCACAGCCTCATCCATGTTTACCTACCACTGCATCATAATTTTAAATTAATACTCACTGAGGAGACACAGAAATCAGCAGTTTTTAAGAACAGATTTCTAAGAGGGCACCTGGGTGGCTCAGTTGGTTAAGCTTCCAATTCTTGATTTCCACTCAGGTCATGATCTCAAGGTCCTGGGATGGGGCCCCTCATCCAGCCCTTGTTTAGCAGAGAGTCTACTTGAGGCTTCCCTCCCTGCCCCCTGCACCACCCCCAACTCACACTCACTCTCTTTTACTCTCTCCTTTCTCTAAAATAAATAAATCTTTTGGATTGTCTGGGTGGCTCAGTCGGTTAAGTGTTGCCTTAGGCTTAGGTCATGGTCCCAGGGTCCTGGGATCAAGCCTTGCATCATGCTCTCTGCTAAGTGGGGAGCCTGCTTCTCCCTCTCCTTCTCCCTCTGTCTACCACTCGGCATACTTGTGCGCTCTCTCTCTGTCAAATAAATAAATAAAATCTTTAAAAAATATTTTTTTAAAAATAATAGATTTGTGGGGTGCCTGGGTGGTGCAGTAGGTTAAGACTCTGCCTTCAGCTCAGGTCATGATCTCAGGGTCTTGGGTTTGAGCCCCACATCGGGTTCTCTGTTCAGCAGGGAGCCTACTTCTCCCTCTCTCTCTGCCTGCCTCTCTGTCTACTTAGGATCTCTCTCTCCTTGTCAAATAAACAAATAAAATCTTAAAAAAAAGAATGGATTTATAAGTTAATAATTTCTCAGTGTAGTTGTGAACATATTCTACTTTTATTACAAACGTTGTTATTTTCTAATGTTTTCTATATGTACTTACATTAAGGCTATAAACTACTGGGGTATTAGGATCCTGTTAGTCTAAATAATGTTTTCTTAACATTGACCTTAGTATCCTAACATCTTTCATTAGAGAAATGTCAATTAATTTGGCATTGTGAAAGTAATTTTTTATTGTTGTTGTTTTGGTGGTGAGAGTTGTCATTATTTTATGTATATGGTTTTATGTTGTTTTTATCACATAAGAGTTCATGTGTTTAACAATGGAAAATTGTTTAATTAAAAAATTTTTATTACTAGCTTTATTGAGATATATTTATTTTTCTTCTTTCTTTGTGCCTTTTATTACTGCTCCTCAGAGACAACTGCTTTTAATTTTGTCTCTTAATATTTTCTGGAAGAAATCTTTATATATTTCTAAATGATTGTCTGAGATTATTTAAGTTTTTTATCTTAATTTGTTTTTTAAGATTTTATTTATTTATTTTACAGAGAGAGAGAGATCACAGGCTGAGAGGCAGGTGGGGGTTGGGGAGAAGCAGGCTCCCTGCTGAGCAGAGAGCCTGATGTGGGCCTCAGTCCCAGGACCCTGAGATCATGACCTGAGCAGAAGACAGAGGCTTAACCCACTGAGCCACCCAGGCACCCTAAGTTTTTTATTTTAATGCTAATTAGTTAACATAGAGTCTTATATTAGTCTGAGGTATACAATATAGAGATTCAACAATTCCACACACCACTTGCTACTCATCATGACAAGTGCACCCAATTCCCCTCTGGTAACTACCAGTTTATTCTCTATAGTTAAGAATCTGTTTCTTGGGGCTCCTGGGTGGCTCAGTCCGTTGAGCATCTGACTATTGATTTCCACTCAGATCGTGATCTCAGGGTCCTAGGATGCAGCTCTGTGTCAGGCTCCCTGCTCAGTGGAGAGTCTGCTTCTCCCTCCCCCTTTACCCCTCCTGCCCCAACTTGAGTGCTCTCTCTCTCTCAAGTAAATAAATAAAACCCTATTTTTTTTTTTGACAGAGACAAAGGGCAGTTTATTATTCTTAACAATAACAGATTCCAGAGTATCAGCTTTTTTGTTTTGTTTTGTTTTATTTTATTTCTTTTCGGTGTTCCAAAATTCATTATTTATATCCCGCACCTAGTGCTCCATGAAATATGAGCCCTCCATAATACCTACCACCAGGCTCACCCAGCCCTTCACACCCTTCCCCTCCAAAACCCTCAGTTTGTTTCTCAAAGTCCAGTCTCTCATGGTTTGTCTCCACGTCCGATTTCCCCCAACTCACTTCTCTCCGTCTCCCAACATCCTCCGTGTTACTCCTTATGTTGCACAAGTAAGTGAAACCATATGATAATTTTCTCTCTGACTGACTTATTTCACTCAGTATAATCTCTTCCAGTCTCTTCCATGTTGATACAAAAGTTGGGTATTCATCCTTTCTGATGGAGGCACAATATTCCATTGTATATATGGACCATATCTTCTTTATCCATTTCTCTGTGGAAGGGCGTCTTGGCTCTTTCCACAGTTTGGCAACTGTGGCCATTAGTTTTATGAACAATGAGGTACAGATGGCCCTTCTTTTCACTACATCTGTATGTTTGGGGTAAATATCCTGTAGTGCAATTGCAGGGTCATAGGGTAGCTCTATTTTTAATTTTTTGAGGAATCTGCACACCATTTTCCAAAGTGGCTGCACCAACTTGCATTCCCACCAACAGTGTAAGAGGGTTCCCCTTTCTCCACATCCTCTCCAACACATGTGTTTTATTGTCTTTTTAATTTTAGGCATTCTAACTGGTGTAAGGTGGTATCTTAATGTGGTTTTGATTTGAATCTCCCTGATGGCTAATGATGATGAACATTTTTTCATGTGTCTGTTAGCCATTTGTATGTCTTCTCTGGAGAAGTGTCTGTTCATGTCTTCTGCCTATTTTTAGACATGATTTTCTGTTTTTTGTGTGTTGAGTTTGAGGAGTTCTTTTTTTTTTTTTTTTTTAAGATTTTATTTATTTATTTGACAGAGAGAAATCACAAGTAGATGGAGAGGCAGGCAGAGAGAGAGGGAAGCAGGCTCCCCGCTGAGCAGAGAGCCTGATGTGGGACTCGATCCCAGGACCCTGGGATCATGACCTGAGCCGAAGGCAGCGGCTTAACCCACTGAGCCACCCAGGCGCCCCGAGGAGTTCTTTATTGATCTTGGATATCAGCCCTTTCTCTGTAGTGTGATTTGTGAATATCTTCTTCCATTCCGTGGGTTGCCTCTTTGTTTTGTTGACTGTTTCCTTTGCTGTGCAGAAGCTTTTGATCTTGATGAAGTCCCAAAAGTTCATTTTTGCTTTTGTTTCCTTTATATTTGGAGACATATCTTGAAAGAAGTTGTTGAAGTGCTTGCTGCCTATGTTCTCCTCTAGGATTTTGATAGATTCCTGCCTCATGTTGAGGTCTTTTATCCATTTTGAGTTTGTCTTTGTGTATGGTGTAAGAGAATTGTCAAGTTTGATTCTTCTACACATAGCTGTCCAATTTTTCCAGCAGCATTTATTGAAGAGACTGTCTTTTCTCTACTGTGTATTTTTTCCTGTTTAGTCGAAGATTATTTGACCATAGAGCTGAGGGTGCATATCTGGGCTCTCTACTCTGTTCCATTGGTCTATGTGTCTGTTTTTGTGCCAGTACCATGCTGTCTTGGTAATCACAGCTTTGTAGTAAAGCTTGAAGTCAGGCAATGTGATGCTTTTTGCTTTTTTTTTTTTTTTTTAACATTTCCTTAGCAACTCGGGGTCTCTTCTAGTTCCATATAAATTTTAGGATTGTTTTTTCCAGCTCTTTGAAAAATGCTGGTGGAATTTTGATTGGGATGACATTGAAAGTATAGATTGCTCTAGATTGTATTAAAAGTTTAACAATGTTTATTTTTCTGATCCATGAGCATGGAATGCTCTTCCATCTTTTTGTGTCTTCTTCAGTTTCTTTCCTGACTGTTCTGTAGTTCCTCAAGTACCTCTTTGGTTAGGTTTATTCCCAGGTATCTTATGGTTTTTGGTGCCATAGTAAATGGAACCGATTCTCTAATTTCCCTTTCTGTGTTTTCATTGTTAGTGTGTAAGAAAGCAACTAAGTTCTGTATATTGATTTTATATCCTGCCACATTACTGAATTGCTGTTTTTGGGGTGGAGTCTTTTGGGTTTTCCGTATAAAGGATCATGTCATCTGCAAAGAGAGAGAGTTTGACTTCTTCATTGCCAATTTGAATACTTTTATTTCTTTTTCTGTTGTCTGATACCTGTTGCTAGGACTGCTAATACTATGTTGAACAACAGTGGCCAGAGTGTTCCTGATCTCAAAGGGAAGGATGTCAGCTTTTCTCCATTAAGGATGATCTCAAAAAAGAGGGGGGGTATTATGGAGGGCTCATATTGCATGGAATACTAGGTATGGGGTATAAACAATGAATTTTGGAACACTGAAAAGAAATAAAATAAAACAAAAAGAAAAAAAAGCTGATACTCTGGAATCTGTTATTGTTAAGAATAATAAACTGCCCTTTGTCTCTGTCAAAAAAAAAATAGGGTTTTATTTATTTACTTGAGAGAGAGAGAGCACTCAAGTTGGGGCAGGAGGGGTAAAGGGGGAGGGAGAAGCAGACTCTCCACTGAGCAGGGAGCCTAACACAGAGCTGCATCCTAGGACCCTGAGATCACGATCTGAGTGGAAATCAATAGTCAGATGCTCAACGGACTGAGCCACCCAGGAGCCCCAAGAAACAGATTCTTAACTATAGAGAATAAACTGGTAGTTACCAGAGGGGAATTGGGTGCACTTGTCATGATGAGTAGCAAGTGGTGTGTGGAATTGTTGAATCTCTATATTGTATACCTCAGACTAATATAAGACTCTATGTTAACTAATTAGCATTAAAATAAAAAACTTAGGGTGCCTGGGTGGCTCAGTGGGTTGAGCCTCTGTCTTCTGCTCAGGTCATGATCTCAGGGTCCTGGGACTGAGGCCCACATCAGGCTCTCTGCTCAGCAGGGAGCCTGCTTCTCCCCAACCCCCACCTGCCTCTCAGCCTGTGATCTCTCTCTCTGTGTAAAATAAATAAATAAAATCTTAAAATAAAATAAAATACTTAAATAAATAATTTCAGTGTGTTCATGTTCATGTGTTCATGTCTTCTGCCTATTTTTTAATTAAACTATTTGGTTTTGGAGTATTGAACTTTCTAAGTTCTTTTCTATATTTTGGATAGTAACCCTTTTTCAGATATGTAATTTGCAAATATCTTCTCATATTCTATAGGTTGTCTTTTAGTTTGTTGATCCTTTGCTGTGCAGAAGCTTTTTATTCTGATGAAATACCAATAGTTTATTTTTGCTTTGGTTTCCCTTGCCTTGGGAGACTTATCTAAAAAAAAGTTGCTATAGCCCATATCAGAGAAGGTACTGCCTGTGTTCTCCTCTAGGATTTTTACAGTTCAGGTCTCACATTTTGGTCTTAATCCATTGTGGATTTATTTTTTGTGTATGGTGTAAGAAAGTGGTCCAGTTTCATTCTTTTCATGTAGCTGTTTGGTTTTCCCTACACCATTTGTTGAAGAGATTGTCTTTTTCTCATTGGATATTCTTTCCTGGTTTGTTGAATATTAGTTAACCATGTAACTGTGGGTTTTTTTTTTTTCCTGGGTTTTCTATTCTGTTCTATTAATCTGTGTGTCTGTTTTTAATGCCAGTACCATATAGTTTTGATTACTACAGCCTTATAATATAACTTGAAGTTCAGGATTATGATTTCTCTAGCTTTGCTTTTCTTTTTCAAGATTACTTGGGCTATTTGGGATCTTTCATGAATCCATACAAATTTTAGAATTGTTTGTTCTAGTTTTGTGAAAAATGTTGTTGGTGTTTTGGTAGGAACTGCATTTAATGTGTAGATTGCTTTGGGTAGTATAGAGATTTTTTAATAATATTGGTTCTTCAGTCTTTGTGTTATAGTTTTCAGAGTATAGGTCTTTCATCTCTTTGTTAGATTTGTTCCTAGTTATCTTATTATTTTTGGTGCAATTGTAAATGGGATTGATTCCTTAATTTCTCTCTTCTGCTGCTTCATTATTGGTGTATAGAAATGCAACAGATTGCTATACACTGATTTTGTTCCTACAACTCTACTGAATTTGTTTATCAGTTCTAGCAGTTTTTTGATTGAGTCTTTTGGGTTTTCTATATGTAGTATGTCATGTGCAAATAGTGAAAGTTTTACTTCTTCCTTGATAATGTGGATGCTTTTTATTTTTGTTGTTGTTGTTTGATTACTGTGACCAGTACTTTTAGTACTATGTTGAATGAAAGTGTGTGAGTGGACAACCCTGTCTTGTTCCTGACCTTAGGGGAAAGGATCTCCATTTTTCCCCATTAAGGATGTTGTTAGCTATGGGTTCTTCTTTATTATGTTGAGATGTGTTCCTTCTAATCCTACCTTTTTTGAGGATTTTTATCATAAATGCATGTTGTACTTTGTCAAATGCTTTTTCTCTGTCTATTGAGATGATCATATAATTCTTATCCTTTATCTTATTAATGTGGTGTGTTATGCTGATTGATTTGCAAATATTGAAGCTCCCTTGCAACCCAGGAATAAATTCCACCTGATTGTGGTGACTTTTTTTAATGTATTATTGAATTCATATTCAGTTTATATTCAGTATTTTGCTGACTTTTTTTTCATCTATAGTCATCAGATATATTGGCCTATTGTTCCATTTTTTGTGTGGTGTCTTTATCTGGTTTTGGTATCAGGATAATGCTGGCCTCACAGAATGAATTTGAAAGTTTTCCTTCCTTTCTATTTTTTGGAATAGTTTGAGAAGAATAAGTATTAATCTTTAAATAAACGGTAGAATTCACCTGTGCAGCCATCTGGTATTGGACTTTTGTTTGCTAGGAGTTTTTTGATTACTGATTCAATTTTTTTTCTGGTAATTGGTCTGGTCAAATTTCCATTTCTTCTTTTTTCAGTTTTGGTAGTTTATATGTTTCTAGGAATTTATCCATTTCTTCTAGGTTGTACAATTTGTTGGCACATAGTTTTTCATAATATTCTCTTATTATTATTTCTCCTCTCTAATTTGTGATTTTATTTATTTGAGTCCTATCTCTTTTTTTCTTCATAAGTCTAGCTAGAGGTTTATCAATTTTATTAATTTTTTTTCAAAGATCCAACTCTTGGTTTCATTAATCTGTTCTATTGCTTTTTTAGTTTCTATATCATTTATTTCTGCTCTAATCTTTATTATTTCCTTCCTTCTGTTAGTTTGGGATTTTGTTTGTTGCTGTTTTTCTGGCTTCTTGGGTGAAATGTTAGGTTGCATCTTTGTTTCTTGCTTCTTAAGTTAGGCCTGTATTGCTATAAACTTCCCTCTTAGAAACACTTTTGCTACATCCAAAGACTTTGGACCATTGTGTTTTTATTTTCATTCATTTCCATGTACTTTTTAATTCCTACTTTTATATACTTAAGCATGTTCTTTAACATTCATGTATTTGTGTTTTTTCTAGATTGTTTTTTCTTCTGATTGACAAGTTTCATAGTTTTGAGGTCAGAATAGATGCATGATATGACTTTGATCTTTGGAATTTTTTTTAAAAGATTTTATTTATTTATTTGACAGAGATCACAAGTAGGCAGAGATGCAGACAGAAAGAGAGGAAGGGAAGCAGGCTCCCTGCTGAGCAGAGAGCATGATGTGGGGCTCGATCCCAGGACCCGGGGATCATGACCTGAGCCAAAGGCAGAGGCTTTAACCCACTGAGCCACCCAGGCACCCCGATCTTTGGAATTTTTGAGATTTGTTTTATGACTTGTTTTATGATCTATTCTGGAGAATGTTCCATGTGCCCTGGAAAAGAATGTGTATTCTGCTGTGTTAGGATAGAATGTTCTGAATATATTTGTTAAATCCATCTGGTCCAGTGTGTCATTGAAACCCATTGTTTACTTGTTGATTTTCTGTTGAAATGCTCAGTTGATATAAGTGGGCTGTTTCAGTCCCTTACTATTATTGTATCATTATTGATTAGTTCCTTTATGTATATTACTAATGGTTTTGTGTAATTGAGCCTCTCATGTTGGACGCATAAATATTTACAATTTTTATGTCTTTTTGGATTGTCCCCTTTATTATTATTAGTGTCCTTCTTTGTCTCTAGTTACAGTCTTTGTCTTAAAGTTTATTTTGTTTGATATAAGTAGTGCTACTCCAGCTTTTTTTTTTTTTTTTTTGGCACCCATTTACATGATAGGTGTTTCTCCAGCTACTCACTTTTCAATCTGCAGGTGTCTTTAGCTTTAAAATAAGTTTCTTTAGCATATAGATGAATAAATGGCATATAGGTGAATTTTGTTTCTTTACCCATTCTATCATCCTGAGTCTTTTGATTAGCCTGTTTAGTACATTTACATTTAAAGTAATTACTGATAAATGTATATTTGTTACCATTTTATTATCTGTTTTGTGGTTGTTTCTGAATATTTTTTCTGATTCCCCCTTGTCTGTCTTTCACGTTTTTTTTTTTTGCTTTCTTTAGTGATATATTTGGATTCCTTTCTCTTTATTCTTTGCATATTTATTAGTGATTTTTGACTTGTGGATACCATTTACTTTGTATATAACATCTTCTGCATATAGCAGTCCATATTAAGTTGACAGCCATCAAAGCTTGAACCCATTCTTTACTCCTTTTCTCCCCACAATTTAGCATATGGCATCATATGTTTCATACTTTTGTGAGTTTCCTGACTGATCTTTCTACTCAAGGAGTCTTCTTTACAGGCCCCTGGGTGGTGCAGTCAGTGAGCATCTATCTCTTGGTTTCAGCTTAGGTCATAATCTCAAGGTTGTGAAATTCAGTCCCACATCTAGCTCCATACTCAGTGCAGAGTCTGCTTGGGATTCTTTCTCCCTCTGTCCCTCCCTCCACTTACACACTCTCTTAACATAGATAGATAGATAGATAGATAGATAGATAGATAATTTTTTTTTTTTTTAAAGAAGAGTCTCCTTTAATATTTCTTAGAAGGGGGCATCTGGGTGGCTCAGTGGATTGAAGCCTCTGCTTTCAGCTCAGGTCATGGTCCTGGGTCCTGGGATGGAGCCCCACATCGGGCTCTCTGCTCAGCAGGGAGCCTGCTTCCTCCTCTCTCTCTGCCTGCTTCTCTGCCTACTTGTGATCTCTGTCTGTCAAATAAATAAAATCATTAAAAAATATATTTCTTGGAGGACTAGGTTAATGGTCATGAACTAATTCAGTTTTTATTTGTCTGGGAAATTATTTATATCTCCTTCTATTCTGAATGATAACCTTGCTGGATAGAATATCCTTGACTGCAGACTTTTCCCATTTAGGAATTTGAGTATATCATGGCACTGCTTTCTGGCTTGGAAAGTTTCTGCTGAATATCCACTGATAGCCTTAGTGAGTTCCGCTCATAGGTAACTGGCTTCTTTTGTCTTGCTCCTGCTCCTCCTCCTCCTCCTCCTCTTCTTCTTCTTCTTTTAATCACTTATATTTTTCCATTTTAATCATAATGTGCTTCGGTGTGGGTTTGCTTTTGTTGATTTTTAGGGGGGATTCTGTGGACTTCCTGAATCTGGATATTTGTTTCCTTACCAGATTTTTAGCTATTATCTCTTAAAATAAAATTTCTGTCCCCTTTTCTCTGTCTTCTTGTGGGACTCTTATAATGAAAATGTTATTATGTCTGATGAAGTCACTAAGTTCCCTAAGTCTATTCTCATTGTGCATAATTCTGTTTTCTCTCTTCAGCTTGATTACTTTCCATTACTGTGTCTTCTAGGTCATTAATTTGTTCCTCTCCTTCTTCCAGCCTTCTATTCATTCCATCAGTCTTGTTTTTCATTTTGTTTATTCAGCCCTTTATCTCTTCTGTGTTATTCCTTATCTCTGTGTTAAGGTCTTACTCGTGTCTTCAAGTCCAGTGAGTATCTTTATGATCATTATTTTAAATTCTCTATCATGCATGTTACTTATATCTGTTTCACTTAAATCTCTGGCCATAGCCTTATCCTGTTCTTTCATTTTGGATAAATCCCTCTGTCTTCTCCTTTTGTCTAAGACTCTGAGCCTACTTCTGTGTGTTAGGAAAGTCAGCTATGTCTCCTTTTCTTGAGGGTAACAGCTTTATGAAGTAGAGGTCCTGTAGTGCCCTGGGGTATACCCTTCCCTGTTCTCCAGAGCCTGGTGCTTCAGGGACTGTTTCCAATGTGTACTGCATGCACACTACTGTTGTGTTCTGGCCTCTTTATCCTTCAGGCCAGTCTTCTACAGAGACTCACTTGCTGTGGGCAGTGTTTGGTCCCTGGTCTGAATGTGGTGAGTTTAAACTAAGTGTGCTCTGGTCTGCTTATAAAACAAGACCTGTCACCACCACCACTGGAAGAAAGGAACTGCAAAACTTCCAGATTGGGAGAAGTATGGACAGGGGTTTAGGCCAATCTTCTAGGTGGGGGATTGCTTCACTGAAACTGCAAATGTGTGACTGAGAAGGGTGAATCTACCAGAGCATGGGGCAGGGGTGGGGGTAAGGGGGGACTTGTGTAAGCAAGTTGGGTAGTAAGTATTGGTACTGTCCTGGTTTCTGCAGGTGGCACTGTGCTTATGCGGAAGGGTGGGAGATGCAGATGGTGCTAGCCAGCAAGTTTGTTCCTGGAGAGGGTCTCTCCATGAATGCTGCCTCTTTGAGATATGCTCCAAGATGAGCAAGTAACCTTCTCACTGTGTGCCCCAGGTGCTCTTCAGATCACTGTTTCCGCATTGTATGTCCAAGGACTATTTGCCCTTCTTTTTGTCTAAGAACAGCCCCAATGCTTCCAGGCTCTACCAAGTCAAGCCCACTTACCTTTTAAATTCCAGGCTTTAAACCCCTCTGGTTGCAAGAACTCATGAAATTAGTTCCTTCTCACTTTCTAAGCTAGTGGTTACAGGGATTAATTTTTCTGATGTGCTCCTCTATATCTCGCTCTCTGTTACCTCTATCTCTCACCCTTCTCTGTTACCATGGCTCTCTCCCCAGCTCAGTGAACAAGATCTGTTTCTCTCCCAGATTGTGTCCCTTCATTTCCAATCTTCTTTTATGTGACCTCTTCTCCACCTTTAGTGTAGAGTTTGTTCTGCCTGTCTTGAGGTTGATTTCTGGGGTATGTAGGATGGTTTGATAGCTATCTCATTGTATTTGTGGGACAATGCAAGCCTATGATCCTCCTACTTTCTCACCATCTTCCAGACTCTGAGATTACTATTTCTTGCTTAATCAAGTTCACTCATTAACTGCTGACCTAATATTAATGATATTGATGGAGACCTAATTGATTTACAACTCCCATGCTTATAAGCCCCTCCTTTCTGATAATTCCTAATTTTTATTATCTTAACTGGTAACTTTTAAGCTTTAAACAGTAAACTTAAATCTGAATATCTTGCTTTATGAATATAAAACAGTGTTTATTGATTCTTCTTTTCCTAGTAAAAAGAGATTATCTAAATTTTCACTCATCTTTTCTGCCTTTCCTCCTCCATATATCCCCTCCTACATTACTTCAAATCTACATTTATTTGCAATTGGTTACTAAAATTTGTTTGTATTTATTTAAAGATAATTAAATTTTCTGTGCTTGGTACTTTTTATCTAAAAATCGAGTATGGATAAATAACATTTAATATGAAGTGTGTATGCAAATATTGTTTACTGCAGATCCAATTGCTAAGATCTGATGGATTGCATCTTCCTCTCTGGCTATCAATGCTAATGCCCTGTGCCACTAAAAGGAGAAAGTTCCTGGGAGCAAGGTCAAGTAAATTTGCTTTTTAAACTCCATGAGTTGCTCAATATATGTTGCATGTTAGTTCCATTCATATTTAAATAAAGACATTGTTGTACAGGATTTTTGTTTTGTTTTCATTCCTAGGTCTTCTGGTTGCCTTTCCAATTTCTCTTTGTAATTTGGAAAATATTTCTCCTTTGTCATTTCCAAAACCTCTTTTGATGTTCAGAATCCATTGTAGTCTTTAAAGTGAACATAACCTTGCTCATGAATTTTGCTCTACTTTTGCCAATTTACTTTTCAGGCCTGCTGTTTTCCTTAATTTTTTTTTTTTCACTGAACTAATGGATAAGCTGTGTAATTTTTCAAATACTATACAGTCTTTATTTTTGCACCCCACCCTCTAGTCATTTTCTTTGAATGAGTTTGTGGAATATAAAATTTCTTCATCTTAACAGATCTATAAATGATTTAATTCTCATATTTGATTAATATTATTTGGCTGAGTTATGGGATTGAAGTTAAAAATCATGTTTCTTTTACAATTTTTAAAATATTGGGGCACCCAGTTGACTCAGTCAGTTAAGCAGCCAACTCTTGATTTCAGCTCATGTTGTGATCTCAGGAGCTTGGAATTGAGCCCCATGCTGGGCTCTATGATCAACAGGAGTCTTCTTGAGAAATCTCATTCTTTCCCCAGCTCATGCTTTCTCTCTCTCTCTCTTTCTCTTTCAGATAAGTAAATAAATCTTTAGAATTTTAAAAGTATTACTTCAATTTTCTAGCGTTGATTGTTGTGGGTGCCTAACAGGATCCAATGTCAAGGGTGAGTAGAGCTGAGGAAGGGAGACTCCAGAATAAAAGCCAAGTTGATGTGGGCTGTCTGGGGTGAGGGGGCAGCAAGGTTAAGCATGGTGGAATATTTTTGAAGTGGTTTAACAATGCCCTGTCACATGAGACAATTTAGTTTTAGTTACTCTGTGAGTACATTGAATTTTCAACTGATTCCTGAGTATAATCTCCTCAACAAGGAGAAAGACCTTCTAATTGACATAAATGAAAGACAAGATGTAGAGAATAGTACAGATGAGAAGATAGAAAGACTTGTCAAGCAATAATTGTTTTTTAATTTTAGCTTGAAATTTCCAAGTCTATTCAAAAATTGACATAATATTTATGATGTTTAGTTTTATGTGTCAGTTTGACTGGATTATAGTGCCTGTTATTTAATTAAACACTAATATAGATCTTACTATGATGGTATTTTGTAGACATGTATTAACATTTGTATCAGCTGACTTTAAGTAAAAGACATTATCCTCAGTAATGTGGTTGGGTCTCCTCCAATCATTTGAAAGTCCTCAAGGGCAAAAAACTGAGCTTTTTGGGAAGACAAAATCTTCATTCAGACTGCAAAACCAGCTCCTGCTCAAAAGTTTCCAGCCTGCCATTCATATATCATTGCCTTCATGATCACACAAACCAGTTCTTTGAAACAAAACTTCCTCTCTATATATACATATGCATATATGTATAATATGTGTGTATACACATATGCAAATATACATATATGTATACATATGCACATATATGTTCAATGAAAAGTTGAAAGAGAGGAAGAGGAAAGGAGAGAAATAAAAAACACAAACTTAAAGCAGTAATTTGCAGAAAGATCTGAAATAGGCCAAAATATAATATTATCTAATAAGGAGATTACAATCTTGAGTAAATGAAATAAATCAATGGTATCTACCCAGGATAAAGTGTAAAATTAGAAAGAATAGAATTTTCTTATCAAGAAGTGCGAGTAGGGGCACCTGGGTGGCTCAGTGGGTTAAAGCCTCTGCCTTCAGCTCAGGTCATGATCCCAGGGTCCTGGGATCAGGCCCCACATCAGGCTCTCTGCTCAGCAGGGGGCCTGCCTCTCTCTGCCTGCCTCTCTACCTACTTGTGATCTCTGTCTGTCAAATAAATAAATAAATCTAAAAAAAAAAAGTGCGAGTAATGAAGGATTCTATTTTTGTTTATTACATTTATAGTTTACTTCTACATCTATTTTACTAAAGCTCAAAGCCTATGTGAAATGAACAAAGTTTTAAATGGACTAGAGGAAAAATTTGTCACTTAAAATGTTCTTTAGAAGTAATGGGATGCCCTGTGACAATGGGACCTGAGAGCAAAACTATTCCTGTTGATACTAAACAGAATTGAAAGGTTGTTCAAATCAGAGACTGCTTTTATAAAAAGCCTACTCTCCAAAAATCAGAGCTAAAAAGAAAGAAAGAAAGAAGACAAAAAAAAAAAAAGAAAGAAAGAAAGAAAGAAAGAAACCAACAACAACAACAAAAAAACAAACAATAACAACAAAAAAAACTTTAAGGTAAATAAAAACTACTATAAATAGATTAAGCTATGATTATTTGACAGAATAACAAGATACATTTATATTTCTACAAATTTACCTCCATGCTTCATCTCTTTTTGCATTTAAATCATAGCACTATGAAAGATGACATGTGTTACTAGATGGATTATTAAGCTATTCTTGATATTCCTATTGGAAAATCTTACTTTCATTCACAATAATTTTTTGGACCACGATGATGTTCACTTGTTTCTTAGTTGTCTGTGATTTCTTTCATGCTACAGAACAGATTGAGTAGTTGAGACAGACACTGTAGACCCACAATGCTGAAAGCATTTGTCATGTGGCCCTTGCACAGAAAAATTTGCCGACCTCGGTTTCACCCTGTAGTGCACTGGGGAGGAAATACCATTACTGTCCAAGCCTATTGTTTTGAAAGGGATTGAAGCAGCATAAAGACTCAAATATTTTGAGTGCCCTCATACATATTTCTGTTCTTTTACCTTAAATAAAAGTGAAATAAGACTATAATGAGGTTCTTTCTAGTGTCTTACACACAATCTCCCATTTAAGAAATGAAGCCGTACCATAGAGAATAAATGTTTTACTGAATAAATGCATCAGGAACTAATGAACATTTTGCATGCTGAATGGGATTCTCATGGCTCTAATGATTTTTTCAAGCTTATTTCGGGCTATGCTAATTGACAAATTTAAATCATAGTTTGCAGCCATAGCCCATTTCCTTTAATGTGAACATTTCTCTTGTCTTCCAAGTAGCCTTTATTTAGGGATCCATGGTTCTTTTATTCAATGCAAATGATCAACGATTAAGTTAGGCCAGTTGGAGTCAGTATGTTGGAACCATATACCAGTAAAGATTTTTTCTCTTTTCTTTTCTAGGACCTCAAATTCTGAAAACAATGAAAGGTGGCCTATGTAACAATATTCCCCATATACATATTTAGTTGTGTTCAGTAGGGGACAAAGAGCCCCACACTCAGAAGTACTCAGAGTAGTAAAAAAAAAAAAAAAAAAGGAAGAGAGGGGCACCTGGGTGGCTCAGTGGGTTAAAACCTCTGCCTTAGGCTCAGGTCCTGATCCCAGGGTCCTGGGATAGAGCCCTGAGGGCTCTTTGCTCAGCAGGGAGTCTGCTTCCTCCTCTCTCTGCCTGCCTCTCTGCCTACTTATGATCTCTCTCCATCAAATAAATAAATAAAAGCTTAAAGAAATGGAAGAGAAAACTAATAGCATTGTTAAATGGCTGGTATAGGAAATAGCTGAAACAGGCAAATTTCTGGGTGTCTAAGTTATGTGAGACCAATTAATTCTCTTTTCTTCTTAAGGTAGTCTTGTAATTTGGGTTTGTGATTCTTTTTTTTTTTTTTAAATGATTTTATTTATAAGTTGAGAGAGAACATGAGCAGGAGGAAGGGATAAAAGGAGACTCCTTGCTAGTAGGGAGTCCAACACAGGGCTCAATCCCAGGACCCTGGGATCATGACCTGAGCCAAAGGTATAAGCTTAACTGATTGAGCCACCCAGACACCCCTAGGTTTGTGATTCTTGTAAAAAAAAAAAAAAAAAAAAAAAAAATCCTTGCTAAAAAAGTTAAATTCTAAATTTAAATTTACTCCTTTAGGATTTTTCCCCCTTTCACAATTTTCTGGAATAAAAATATACCCTTTAAAGTATTTTTTTAATCTTTATTTTTAAGCAGAAAAAATTCCTCCTATCTGTTCCTCAAATCTGTTCCAAAATGCAATATCCTACTTTAATAATGGATAGAATTCACATGAAATTTTCTCTTAATTTCTTTCATCCCTATTTATAATATAAAAAAGGATTTGAACTTGTTTCTAAAATTTTTTAAATTTAAAATTTTAATTCAACTTTAATTTAATTTAAATGTGAGCCTCATCAGAAAATCAGTGTGGACACATTTAGAAAATAGACCAATCCAAGGGTTGCATTGGTTTACAGAAGTGGCAATTCTTTTGTCCCTACTTGGTTATTTATTCTGCTTTGTATTGTTTCTTGATTTGGAAGGATATTTAAAGATAATGTTGGATTGATTAACAATGAGAGAAGATGTATCACAAAAAAAATAATAACATGTCAGAAACTTGATTTCATAATTTCTGTGACTTGTGATGGAAATTTATTTGAAATATAAGTATATCATAAGTAAAAACATAGGTAGCCTATTGGTGATCAAATCAAAGAAGAACAAAGATCATGGGGAAAAAAAGTTTGAAGTTAAATTGACAGTATAATGTATCTTTTTTCAGTAACGATCTGCTTATCAAAGTAGTTTATGGAAACTCATAATTCGCATAGGAAACATAATAAGAAAGCTTGAATTTATTACCTTTAGAGAATGCTAAACATCTTTATTTCACTAACTCCAGTTTTAAAATGAAAAATAACATGCCATGAATGATCAGTCAAGGTCAATTTTACAATGTATACTTGTGAATTTATTTTCTGGGAAATAAGAAAATTGGGAGCTCAGTTTCCTTGCATACATTTTTCACAAAAATACAATAATACATTATTTCATGTAGCTTAAATCTTCAGGAAGCTTCAATCATACACAAAATAGAATCAAAGTAAAATAATTTGAATGTATGAAATAACTTAGTGGCTAAATCCCCATAAAATTCAGTGATCAGTTTTCAAATCACTTCTCAGACCAACCAGAATTGGAAATACAGAATGTAGAGTAAATTATTTGTATAGTTCATTTAGCTAACACACACAGAAACACACACACACAGGCTAAAAATGATTAAAGACAATTTAGGTGATACAAACCAGTGTTTATGTAATGCTTCATGAAGCAGACAGTCTCTCCCCAGAGCCTAGAGAATCACAAAATGGGGTAGGAGACAGGAAGCTTGTACAGGATAAAGGATAATGAGCAAGGGAGAGAAAAATAGAAAATATCTGATTGGCTGGGGTCACCTTGTTTGGAGTGAGAAGAGCTACGTATAGACTCCAGAGTTGGGTTGGCCTTTGGAGACCAGTTGCTTAAATAGACTGTATTTCTGGTCAAGTGGAACATTTACAGGGAAATGAAATTTATCTAAGTTTCAGTTCGTTGAGGTGGTGCCCACGCAGATGGAGCTCCGTCGGAGGCCTAGAAAGTAATTCCGACGCATAATATATGTATACACACATGTATTCACACAAGCTTCCTCTTGAAGAAGTCAAAGAACAAGTACTAGTTAAGTCCTAGTGTTAAGGAAGCATTAGTTAAGTACTAGTGATAGACACTTAGAAAAAATATTTTTGCTTTTTGTATTACATGAACCAGGCTATATATTGGGAAAATATAAATATCGAAGATTTATTTCTATATATGTAAATTTAGAATAGTCATTTCAATATTGTTAGTTAAAATATGGCAGTCTGATCTGATAATGTGCAACCTATGTATCGCATCGGCAGTGATAATCTAAAGCATATGACAAGTGGGTATAGAGAAAGACAAATGGAATTTGAAATAGCATATGTAAGTATTTATGTAAGGGAAAGAAACAGGAAAGTACGGAGTGGCAAGAACTGACACCTGACTTTTTTTTTTTTTGACAGAAAGTTAAAATAGTTTGTTTTGTTTTGTTTTGTTTTTTAAGATTTTATTTGGCAGAGAGAGACACAGGGAGAGAGGGAACCGAAGCAGGGGAAGTGGGAGAGGGAAAAGCAGGCTTCCTGCTGAGCAGGGATCCCCATTCTGGGCTTAATCCCAGGACCCCCGGATCATGACCAGAGCAGAAGGCAAAAGCTTAAGGACTGAGCCACCCAGGTGCCCCAGTGATTTTTTGGTTTGTTTTGTTTTGTTTTTTCAATTTAAGTTTTGGCTGATCCTTAAAAAATCAAGGACAATTTAAAAATGCAAAGTATGGAGTGCCTGGTTGGCTCAGTCCTTAAGCATCTGCCTTCTACTCAGGTTATGATCCCAGTGTCCTGGGATTGAGCTCTGCATCAGACTTCCTGCTGTGCAGAGGGTAGCCTGCTTCTCCCTCTCCCACCCCCCTACTTGTGCTTCCGCTCTCACTGTGTTTCTCTCTGTCAAATGAAATAATAATAATAAATAAAAATGCAAAGTATCCTCAGATCCTAAACTAAACAAGGGATCCACCTATTAAGGGATATTTAATTGTAAAATTGGCTCTGCTACCTCTGGTATGAGTTAGAAATTGAAAACTCCGCTTGAGAGAGAGTATTTCAGATTCTTGGCTTTAGTCCTCTTTTATAGAAATGGAGAAGGGTGCTTCCCTCTTTTTTTTCTTTTTTTTTTTTTTTCTTTTTCTTTCTTTCTTTCTTTCTTTCTTTCTTTCTTTCTTTCTTTCTTTTTTTTTTTTTTATTGCTTCCCTCTTTTTAAAACAAAAGTAGGGAGCCGCCTAGGTGGCTCAATCAGTTAACTGGCTGCCTTTAACTCAGGTCATGATCCCGGGGTTCGGGATCTAGTCCTGCATCAAGCTTCCTGCTCAGTGGAGAGCCGGCTTCTTCCTCTCTTTTTCCCTGCGCCTCTGCCTACTTGTACTCTCTCCATACTGTGTATATTTTTTTTTTTCTGATTCATTCACTAACTCTCTTTATTTCTGCTTCTTATTACTCTGCTTAGCCATTTTACTTTATAAACATAGGTATGATTTCCTCCTTTTCTCTCTTTAAATGCTCTTAGTGATCCAAGAGCCAAATAATAAATAAAATCTTAAAATTAAAAAAAAATGTAGGGAAGTATTAATGGAACCCCTTGACAGCTTGCTATGTGTTTCCTAAAGTTTAAGGGACATAGATATTATTTGACTCCATCAAGAAGTCTTGTTTTGTCTTTTTACTTTTCTTTTTTTTTTCCTTTTCTTTTTTCTTTCTTTTTTCTTTTCTTTTTCTGTTCTTTTCTTTCTTTCTTTCTTTTTAGAAATCAATATAAAGTTGCAGATGAGGATGTCATTTTCTGGCAATGGAGTAAAGAAAGACAGTGTAGGGAGGTTATGTCTGCATAGCATAATAAGTACATTTCTTATGGCCTATATAGAATCAACAAGGGAATCTATCTGACATCAGCCTAAAGGATATCTCACCTCACAAGTACTTCCTGGTGGAGAAAGAGAGACAGACTTTTCAAAGTCTGAGGACTGAGGACATAGCAGAAGGAAACACTGTAAATATCAAGAAGACTATAATTCGATCAGTATCTGAAAAGCAACATCTACCAGATATACTTTTGCCTTTAAGATGATACCAACACAGAAAGAGCTCTCTACTGGTCTGTAAGAACCATTCAGCACATTCTTGTCCCTCCTGCCCATCCCCCCATTTGTTTCAATCCGGAGGAGCCCAGAGAGAGAAGCAGGTGTAGAGTTGGTTAGGAAAAGGAGGAAAGCAGGAAAAAGGAGCAGCCTTTCTCAGTTGCAAGCTTTGTGGCCTGAGGCAGAACTGAAGAAGAAACTTTAAACTGAATTCATAAATAAAATTTTAATATTAAATTAAAAAGGGTATTTAATCGCTGAAATGACATCCCGCTTATGATTGATACGGACTAACGGACTAGAAAAGCAATGAGACCTGCACAAAATTTCACTCACCCTGATCCCCTCCAAAAATACTCTAGAGCATGGCTTTAAAAGTCTTTGAAAAAATAAAATTAATGCCTGCTCACCCTTAGCTAAGTCCCACTTACTCAATGTGGTTACAAATATAATGCCTAGGGTGTCACACGAAACAGCTAAGTGAGATTCTAGGGACCTTCTGGGCATGAAACTGGGTATTAGGAGGCAATTAGAAGAACAATACATATATATTCACAACACATTATGCTAATTCCCAAATTTTAAATAGGGATAGTCTTCAGTAAGTGTTCAAGTTCTTTCTCTCCATTAGAAGAAGGAATGTAAAAACTGTATCTCTATACTTGTAGACTCTTGAGCTATTCATTTCCTATGTTTTCTGCTCTGAAACATATAACAAAGACCCTTAAATATTATCATAGAATGTTCTCCTCTCTGTTCTGTACTATCAGCAACCATATGCTTCATGCTGTTCTGCAAACTGTGTATATTTTTTTCTGATTCATTCACTAACTCTCCTTATTTCTCCTTCTTATTACTCTGCTTTTACTCTATAAACATAGGTATGATTTCCTCCTTTTCTCTCTTTAAATGCTCTTAGTGATCTAGTGATCTCTTGGCTTCAACTCCATATACAATGGACTACCATGCTGGGAAAGATTAGATAGATAGAAAATAGATACATACATACATACATAGGTAGACAGATAGATGGACAACCTTTGAATCTTTTTAACAACTTCATTATATTTACTTTCTGGAGAACAACCTGAGCATGGTTGAAGCAGAAGGAAAATTTGTATTGCTAAATTAAAAGATTTTAGAGAGTGCTTTTTTCCCATTTATTTATTTAAAAAGTATTATTGATCACCTTGTGCTAGGCATAGGGGCTACATGTATAATGATTTCAGTGAAGAAAGCGCCTCTATTAATGGTGATATAGACAAGAAGGAGAACCCAAACAACTCTCATAAAACAATTAAACACACACACACACACACACACACAAAGTACAGTTGTGATAATGGCTAAAAATGAACATAATAGTGCTAAAAGACAGGATAGCCAGAAGGCCCAGGTGGGGAGTCTCTCTGAAGAAGGACTATTTGAAGTGTATGTAGGAATGAGAAAGGTGAAAAGAAATAGCATCCCAAGAGAATTGATTGTCGGTGTGAAAGCTCTTAAAGAAAGGAATTAGGAGCTTTAAAAAAATTGTGAGGAAATTATGGATGAAGCAAGCATAGAAGGGGTAGAGTTAAGTGATACCAAATGATGGCAGATAGAAAGGTAAGAAAGGGCCAAATCATTAAGGGTTTTGTGGGTCAAGATAAAGACTAAAATTTATGCTAAGTGCAGTGGATGACTACTATTGAAGGGTTTTAAATGAGTAAGTAAAATGATCAATCAGTGTTACATTTACTGATTTTACCTTAATAATATCTCTCAAAAAGATTCTATATTCTCTGTGCTTGTGGCCATTACTCCCAGAGTTCTAATAAATCCACAAATCCCGGTCCTTATTACACCTCCCCTGAATTATTATAGGAGACTTTTAAAAGACCTCTCAAATTTAGATTCCTGTTGAAGTACAACTTTGGTCCTCTCTCCTTCCTATTCCGTGACTCCTCATTAGCTAACGGCTATTACCCCATTTCTTAGCTGACATTCAAAACTCCCTATTCTTTGTCCCCTAACTTTGTATTCAAACTTAGTGAGCAATCAACTTGGACTCCCCCACATTTCTTACACATAGTTGCAAGTAAGCCTTCTCATTATTTTCCCCAACCCATTTCCTATGCCTTTATGCTCTTTATGTTCAAATTCTCTCAAAGCTTGAAAATGTAACCCTAATGCCCCTTCTAATGCCTACAAATCTTCTTTGACCAACTCAAACCAGATGTGTGTCCTTCCCTCTCTCATATTATAACTTAATCAATTAATTAAGCAAAAATAGTTGTGATACAGAAGGCACGCTGCTAGGCACTGTGTTGTTTGTTTGCCTGTTTGTTCTTCTTAAGATAAATACAAGTTTTCTATTAGAAACAAATATGCCTTTTCACCCAAATAAAAGATGTATCATGCAGTGTTATAATTTGATAAGTCCTGTATTAGGGGTCTACAGTATCAATGTGAGCTCAAATGGCAAGCACTAATATTTTCTTAAGGGGTCAGAAGAGGCATGCCTAACTAGATCTTGAAGACAATTTTTTTTTTTAGATCAAGTGAGGTCAAGGGCATTCCAGAGAGGAGGAATGTCTGTTCATGTCTTGCTACTTTTGGAGTGTACACAAACTGCTTTGGGATCTGGATCTACCTCTTCATATATTCAGCAGCCAGCAGTGTTCTACCTTGCACAGAGCAAACAATAATCTATCTCTTTCCTGTCCATCCTCTTCAACTGCAGGTCCTGAGGATAAGAAAGTACACAGAGTCTTCCCTGTAAAGAAAGTCCGATCATGTATCCTTAGCAGTTTTTACCATCATGGTTCAAAACCAAGTTCATCACTGTCCTTGTGCAAACACCCATCACCCTCTCTGCCCAAACAGACAAGTTATTGAGGGAACTCTTGATCTCCATCCCTGATATTTTTTTTTTTAATTTTTTTTTTTCCCATGAGCAGGGCCACTCATTAACATTGTAGCTCTGGCCCCTGTTGGTTACCTCCTTTACTCGTGGGATGGGAAGAGTGAATTTATTGAAGTTGAATTGAGGAAAAGAAGCCAGACAAGGATGACTCTGCCTTTCCATCTTTCCTTTTTCTGAGGAATTTAGCTAAGTGAGAAAACATTCATTTTCCTCTATTTCTGTGTATCAAAGGAAACTGTGATGATCATACAACAGCCCTAGAAATCTGCATCTTATTAGGTGAGAAACTGTTCAGTTCTGGGGCTCTGTATTAAGGAGACTGCTTTTTGATTTTTTTTCCCCTCCATTCGTTTGTTCCTTCCTTCCCTCCTTCCTTCCTTTCTTCCCCCCTTTCTTTTCACCAAATGTAAATAATATACTCCAAAAGTTAAAAAAAAAAAAAAAAAGTTTTATTTTGTTTTTAACGTGTCCTTCAACCCTCACTAATATACACAGTGGCTGTCTTAATTGAAATGAGTAACTACTCCCTGTGCAACAAATTTTAGTTAGATGGTGTCCCCTAGCACCAGCTGCAGCAAGTTCCAGCCCCTCATTGAGCTCTCTGCTCAGCAGGGAGCCTGCTTCCTCCTTTCTCTCTCTCTGCCTGCCTCTCTGCCTGCTTGTGATCTCTGTCTGTCAAATAAAATTTGAAAATCTTTAAAAAAATAAAATGAAATGAGTTAGTGTCAATGTCTAACGAAACACAATTTAATGATTAACAATTCACAAAATTGCACGCAAAGATTCAAAATACACACATAGTTTAATGTTATGATACCTGTATTTTCATATACAATGCATTTTTTATTTTAAATTTGTTATAAAACAATGAAGTTCCACTGAAATATTCACATTGTGACATCCACTAAGTGAACTGTCCCCACTTCAGACTCAGAAGTAGTAGTATGAGGACAATCTGAAGGACAGCATCTGATGAAAATGTATTCCTATTTATTCTTTTATTAGTTGAGATGAGTGTTTCTATTTTACATAAGCATTCATGTTAAAAACAAGATTCCAACTTCTGTAATTCTGAGACAGAAATTCTAAAACTGTACCATGTCTTCAACAAAATCAGTTCTGCTTAAGCCTGGAGTCATTTTTTTTTTTTTAAGTTAAATTTAAGAAAATCAATTTTTAAAAACTCAATTTAAAAATAAATTTTTAAAAACTCAAACCATGCAAAATTAAAACATAATAAATTTATCCTGAAGCCTTATAAATGATCCTATTTCTTTGGTGTAATAAAGTTAACCATTTTATCTTTAACTTCCCTCTTTCACCTTTCTTTTAAAAAAATAATAATTATTTATTTCAGAGAGAGAACATGAGTGAAGGTAGGAGCAAAAGAAGAGAATCTCAAGCAGACTCCCAGCAGAGCACAGAGCCCAGTGAGGTTGGATCTCCAGACCCATGAGATCTGATCTGAGTAAAATGATGAGTAGAATGCTTACCCAACTGAGCCACCCAGGCTTTTATGTTTCTATATAACTTTTATATTTCTATAAATGTTCTACATGTGTACAATTATATGTACATAAGATATATGTACCTCATGTTATTTACCTAAAGATATTTCCATATTAATAGTAAATGTATAATTTTACTAGGGCTTCTTTCTTATGGGCCTCATTGAAACAATTTTCTCTACTAGTAGAGTGAAATATTATATAGACACTTTAGAAAATCATATATTTTCTTTTGCATGTTTTCTTAAATAATAAAAATAGCTATAGCTTATTGCTGGAAATTGAAACACTTGCTTAGAAAAGTCTTGTAAAATTTTAAATTTAGTTTTTAAAAAGCTTGACTATAGAATTTCAAATTATAAAACAAAATAAAAATTTTAAAGCAAAAGAGAGTGAAAATAATTTAATCATCAATGACACTGTGATATAATGTAATACATTCCTGTATTTAAAATCAGGACCAGCGACATCTGTTTGAAACATAAGAATAAGTAAATTATTTTATTTTATCTAGATACATGGACACTGTATATACAACTTCTCCTGATTAGATGATTAGAAGGTCGTTAAGCTCAATTTTGATCACTCAAGAGATGTGAGACAGAGCTGGCAAGAAAGAAATATTGGAGAGAATAGCACATGTTCTGTCTATAACATGAACACTACCTAAGACAACAAATGGGGACAAGTTCTATTTTTCAACAGATTCAAGATCCTTTGCACTTTATTCAGATTTCGAACTAGAAAAAATTGAAAATTTTAATTTGACATAATCATTTCAAATAACACATCTTTCTTCTAAGATTTTGGCATTTTCTCTTAATTTCTTTGTTATGCCCCAATAATGGGTCCGTGATTAAAGGAGCAAGACTGATACAAAGCAAAGGTCAAGCAAAGCTTTATTTCGCACCAAGCATCAAGAATCTTACCGAACCTTTGGGGCTGCACCTGTTACAAGAGAGGGCGACCCTTCTCTATTGCACAGACTAGCTTTTAAGGGCAAAGGCCATGCGGTCAGGCCCGGCCACGCACAGGTGGCCAATGAGATTGTAACACACACAGGAAACTCCACAGTGATGCTAGGTGACCAGTTGAGTTACAATTTACCCTAGTAGACATTTGAACCAGCCTATTACACCTTGATTGGGATTGGTGCCAAAAAGGCTCCCAGAGGGCAGGGCTCATACTCCTTGGTAACCAGGGAGACAGTATGCATCCCCCTCAACTGATCTATGTCTCCACTTGGCCTGACCCACCTTTGTATCTGGGCTTTGTTACCTGAAGCTGGTTTCCGGGACTTGTAAGTAAATCCTCTGGGGGAAGGGGAGCAGGGACAGTTTCTAAATGGGTCTTTACATTCTTGTCACTTGGAGTTTAATTAGTATGCTCATACTAGTTTTTAAAACATTGAACAAAACCTTTTTTTACCCAAGAATTGAAACCCTTTTTCCTAGAACAGAAATCCAGGTATCAGTATTCACCTCCCCCACTCTCTTGACATGCTGATTTTCAGTCTTCTGGAATCCTTTTATAGCTTACACACCCAAAATAAGACAGTGAACACGTTCAATATTATTTGGCAAATTACTGGAAAGACTAAGTTTCAGACTTAATAAACATATCTTACATTAAGATAAGTTGCTCCTATTACTTTTTTTTTTTTGACAAGCGTGACACCTTGCAACCTCTGCCCTCCCCCGACTTCTAGGTGGGACAGGTGTGACATTCTTCCAGGAGTCTCCCAACCATCTTAATGTCAATGCCTTGACAGAGGAAAAGCAACCTTAACTTGACAATGGCAAGGCCTTGGGTATCTTGTGGGCCCTCTTTAGCATATGAAAGTTCTTTTGAACTCTCCCTTTTTCCACATCTCCCCCAAACCCAAATCCACAGTGTATTATCAGCCTTGCCTCACAACCCTGGGGCAGCAGCTCTTTCTGCCCAAGGGTCCTTCCCTGTGCTTTAATACACTACAATCTTGCACCAAATAAATAATAAATAAAGGTATTATTAATTATTATTATTAATATTATAAGGGCCTACTTAGCCAGAGCGATTCCATCTCTTGGATTAAACAGCCATTGTGTTGTTTATGCAGTAAAATATGGTCTACCAGTGTCTGATAACAGAGCCCAAATACAAGGGTGGGTCAGGTCAGGTAGAGATAATGGAGCCCAGATGCCTGGATGAGTGGGCCGTGCATACTGTCTTCTTCGCTACCAAGGAGTGTGGGCCCTGCATTTTGGGCACCTTTTGGGCACCAATTCTGACCAAGGTGATAGGCTAGTTCAAATAGCTACTATGGGATGATTTGTAATTCAATTGGCCACCCGTGTGTGACCTAGCATGACTGTGCAGCTTTCTCTGTGTGTTGCAATCTCATGGGCCACCTGTGTGGCCTTTGCTCTATAAAAGTTAGTCTGTAAGGCAAGGAGGGGTCACCCTCTCTGTAAGAGGCAGCCCTGATCAGTCGGTTTGATTCTTGATGCTTGGTGTGAAATAAAGCTTTGCTTGACCTTCGCTTTGTATTAGTCTCACTCCTTTGATCACAGACATATCATTGGGGGACCTTTCAATATTATCTGTATTTTATGATTAGAAAACAGGTGAACCGTTGACTAGGTAGTCTGTGGAGAGTCACTTAGTAAGTTCCAGCACTGAGATGTGGAGCCAGGTTGTCTCCTCCATTGTCTTGGCCCTTGAAGTTTTACTGAAATTTTCACCAAAAATGGTCAAACTGTTTAGCGATAATTAAGGTTTCATTGAAATATTTTTAGAAGAAAATATTTCATTGTTATCAAGTACGGAAGGGACACCTGGGAGGCTCAGTTGGTTAGGTGTCTGGCTTTGACTCAGGTCACGATCTTGGGGTCTTGGGATTAGCCCCATGTCGGGCTCCCTGCTCAGCAGGAAGCCTGATTGTCCCTCTCCTCCCAGTTTGAGCTCTCTCTCGCTGTCTCTATTTCTTTCTCAAATAAATAAATAAAATTATTTAAAAAATCAAATACTGAAAATAAGAATATTGGCTGTTTAATGTGTGAATATGTTATAAATCACATAGCAGAGACAAACAATAAAATGTTTAAAGGTTATTTATCACTTCTGAATAAAGTTTCTTTTTAATTTCCTTAGCTTAGAAATATTATTGTCATATGGGGTATAAAATATTTCATGCATTATTTATACAATATGTTATAATTTTTGGTGAGGTACAGATGAAAACGTGATTACAAAAGAGAGTTAAGAAAAAACGTTGTGTGTCAGGGCACCTGGGTGGCTCAGTCCTTAAGCGTCTGCCTTCTGCTTGGGTCATGATCCCAGGATCCTGGGATCGAGCCCCACATTGGGCTTCCTGCTCTGTGGGAAGCTTGCTTCTCCCTCTCCCACTCCCCCACCTTGTGTTCCCTCTCTCACTGTCTCTCTCTCTCTGTCAAATAAATAAATAAATCTTAAAAAAAAAGAAAAGAAAAGAAAAAAGAAAAAACGTTGCGTGTTTGAGCAAACGTCTTGAATATTCCCATATCTAATGTCTTAAACATTACTAAATGATAGACTTCTGCTAAAGATGGCGGAAATCATATAAATTATACTCTGATTCTCTGTAAATGTATCAAACACTTATGCATTTTTTTAAGGTGTCTATATTGGTTCATTAGCCATCCAGCTTGCCCAGGGCTTCCCTGTTTTAGTACAGGAAGTCCTGTGACCCTGGGACCATCTTAGTTAGGCAACTGGAATAGTTGGTTACCCTTTTCATAGAACATAGAACTGTGGGAAAACAGCCCACAACTCAAGAGTAGTTTTCACATAGAAATCAAATGAGTTACCTCCATGTCAATATTCACTTTGGTCAGTATGTGGAAAGATCCTAACTATATATATACTGTAACCATTGGTTTACTTCAATAATTGCTCACTATGAGAACATTCCATATCAGACTGTATGTCAGACAATTGAGTATAAAAATAAATATATTGCATCCTCTATTCAGAAAAGAAAAAAAAAAAAAAGAATCATTACTCAGCTGGGTTGTTATGACAAAACACCAGCCTTTATATGCATGTGATAAGAGTTCAAAAAAAGGAGTAATGCTATTTGGTCATGTTGAGCATACTAAGAGAATGAATTCCCAGGTGACCAATACACCTAAAATAGAATATAGTCACTGGAAATGAACCAGATGGAGAAAATTATATTAGTAACGTACAAAACAGTATGATAAGCCACTTTGAAAATGGGATGGGCAAAAGTACAAAGGATAACAAGCCACAAAGGGAAATAATTCTGGATAACAAGAAAAGTATAAATACTAAAACACTTACCAAGTTCTTATGCTTTCTCAGGATTGTTTACTCTGCTTTACCTGAATAGTCCATTTCTGTTCACAATACCATTCTGGGCCAAGTTTATATCCACGTTTATTTCCTAATAAGAACCAGTTGAGGCATAGAATCCAAATGATCTAATCTTTAAAGTTACACCCCAACTACTTAAAAAACACAGAATTTGGATACAATTATTTTTAACCTATCAATATATCATTAAATATGTTTATTTTTTTTTAAGATTTTTTTTTTTATTTATCTGACAGAGATCACAAGTAGGCAGAGAGGCAAGCAGAGAGAGAGGAGGAAGCAGGCTCCCTGCAGAGCAGAGAGCCCGATGTGGGGCTCGATCCCAGGACCCTGGGATCATGACCTGAGCCAAAGGCAGAGGCTTAACCCACTGAGCCACCCAGGTGCCCCATTAAATACGTTTAAAATGAAGCTTAAGGGTTCATATCAACACACTCTTATGTAAAGTAGCTAATTTCACTAATTCCAAATTTAATTAGAAGTCTTCCTATATATAGACTTTAATTTTTTTTTTAAATTTCAGTATAGTTATCACAATGTTACATTAGTTTCAGGTGTACAATATAGTGATTCAACAACTCAGTACATTATGCTATGCTCACCACTAATGTAGTTACCATCCATGACCATACAACACTATCACAATATAATTGATTATATTCCATGCATTACACCTTTTGTTCTAGTGATTTACTCATTCCCAAACTGGAAGCCTGTATCTCCCACTCCCCTTCACCCATTTTGTTTAACTGTCCACACCCTTCCCTCTGTCAACCACCAGTTTGTCCTCTATGTTTATAGGTCTGATTCTACTTTTTGTTTGTTTTATTTTCTTTGGATTCCATATATGAGTGAAATCTAATGGTATTTGCCTTTCTCTGTCTGACTTATTTCACTTAGCATAATATCTTCTAGGTCCATCCATGTTGTCACAAATGGCAAAATTTCATCCTTTTTTAATCCATTGTATATATACCACATCTTTATTAATGTGTGTTGGCTATTGTAAATAATGTTGCAATAAGTGTAGGGGTACATATATCTTTTCAAATTAGTGTTTCGATTTTCTTTGGGTAAATACCTAGTAGTGGAATTATTGTTTTATATAATACTTCTATTTTTAATTTTTGAGGAAACTCCACTGTTTTCCACATTGTACAAATTTTCTTTTCCACCAATAGTGCACAAGGAATCCTTTTTCTCCACACTTTCTCTAGCAATTGTTATTATTATTATTATTTTAATTTTAGCCATTCTGACAGGTATAAGGTGATATCTTCTTGTTCAATTTGAATTTCCATGATGATTAGTGATGTTGAGCATCTTTTCGTAGATTTTTTGGTCATTTGTATATAAACTTATTTTTAGAGAGATCAAACACTTAAAAGAAATTTCTGCCATAAAAAAATCTTCATAGAGTCCCAGGCACTTCATAGAGTCCTAGTCCCTATGTAGTTTTCCTGCATCATGCAGCCAAAAACACGTGTGCCTCTTAGATATAAGGTAGATATGAGGGATCTCAAAGCTCAGCCCAAATTTTCTATGAATAAGCAAATATACATATTGGAAACAATTTGTCTCATCTTATCTATGAACTCAGTTTAAGTTTGCAGAAAGCATTCAGTAAGCACATTTAAAATAAATCCTAATTCTCATTTGGTTTAACCACAGAATACCAACAGAGATAAGAGAAGTAAATTTACAGTATTAATTAATTGAACTAAATTCACTGCTTAAGTTGTTTCACGTTTATTGCCGAAGCCTTTGAAAGTACATCAAAAGCAATAGGTGAAATACTCTGGGTGATACCTGAAAGCAACAAATCTTCTGGAGAGAGAGGGAAGGGGGAGGAGAAGGGAGGGAGAAAGAACAAGAGATAGAAATCCTGTTGGAAACTTCAGATAAATCAGAGATCATCAAAAAAAAAAAAAAAGGGGGTGTAAATAGGAAAAAATTCAATCTTTCCAATGTAATTTGTCATAAATGCTTCTTGTCAAATTGGTAAATTATTTTTTAAGAGTGAATTAGATACATTAACATGAAAACACTCGACATACTTTAAGATGCCAGATGTATTTAATAATTTATTTTATAGTCTCATATCTGCTCATATCTGTTCCCTTGAAAAACAATATCGCTGCCTTATGAAAAGCATAAATTGACTAGATAATTTTGACAGAGTGTGAAAAGACTTTCTCTCCTAAGATTTATGCTACCTAATTAATCAAGAGCGTTGTCTAGTAGTGATTACCACAAAATGCTGATACAAAGTCATGAAAGTACAAACAGGGTTTGAGGTATACCTTGCAGGTAAACTTATACAATGTAATTAAAAAACAAAACAAAACAAAACAAAACAAAACCTTACTATTCAATGGTAGAATACTACTGTAATGAGAACTTCACAAAGAAAATCTTCTCTATCCTTCCTGAGGGACAGGTTTTGAATGGACTATATTGAACTTTAGTAAAGAAAATTATTTCCCTCTCTACCACCTTAAAGGGAAATTTTTGACATTACTAAATTCAAATTAAACGTTAAGAACTGTGGAAGGCGAGGCACCTGAGTGCCTCAGTTGGTTAAGCATCTGCCTTTGGTTCAGGTCATGATCCCACGGACTTGGGATTGAGCCCCCACATTGAGCTCCCTGCTCAGTAGGGAGCCTGCTTCTCCCTCTCCCTCTGCCTACTACTCCCAGTCATTGTGTTCTCTTTCTTTGTCAAATAAATAACTAGAATATCAAAAACAAAAACAAAAAAAAAAGAACTGTGGAAGGCAAAGTTTTAGGCCGAAGCCCAATAGACGCACAATCCCAAGTTCTAAATGAATTTATCACAACATTTTGTTCGGATTTCTCTCTCACACACATATGCATACCCGACAGGCACAAACAAATACGTATACTGTATAGATGCTAAAGTACATCCAGAGGACTCAATCATGCTGATAATTTTCACTGTGCTATCTCTCTGAAACATGCTATTTGTCGATAGTATAAGTAATGTTTAACAACCACTATTTCCCATAAAAACAATATATTTTCCATAGGAGTTTTTAAGTTCAGTGTCTCTTAGTCTCAAGCCTAAAGATTATCTCCTGACTGTCAACTTTTGAACTGCTCAATTCAAATTAAACTCTTTTGGCATTATGTATCCTAATACCTTATATAATTATCTTTACATTTAGTACCCCATGAAATTATTTCAAATTTTAAAAATTTATTTGTTGTCTTTCTCTTTTCCTTTACTTTGTAACCTGCATGAGAAAGCAGGGTTCACCTATAATTTTTAGTACTATATTTCTAGCATCTAGAGTAATCCTTAGAACATAATAAGAGTTATTTTTGGTGAATGAATAAAAATACTGTAACCACTTTTCTGTTTGGGGCAGGAAAGGATCAGGGAATGATAATACGGTAAAGTCAACAGACTTGAATTATGCCTATTACATGTTTTTTTTTTCCAAAATTGGTTCAGGCATTACAAGTTTTCTTCATGTTAGGGAACACTACATTCTTGTTGTATTCTGCAAAAAACAAGTTCCAGACAGTTAAAAAATAATAGTGTTTCAAAACATATTTGAAATATTAAAACATTTTGCAGTTATAAATACTTGAATTACACCAAACACTATTCAAGTGTAAAATATATGGTAAGAATCTGTAAGTGGCCACATATCATTGGGTAAGTTGCACACTGTTCAGCATGCAAGGTGGTACTATTTACAACATAGACATGGATTTTATACTTATTAAAACATATTTCCAGGAGATCATGTCTTAACTAATAAAAATCAGTTTATTACATCTGTTGACTATCTATCAACAGTTAAGAGAAAAGAGCATTGAGGAAAGATCAGCTTTTTCTCACTCACACAGAGGTACCATAAAAACTAGGGCAGCCTTGAGGATCTACAGCAACAAGATGTCATGTATAAGGAAACTTACTAAGTCTCTGAACTCATCACTAAATATATTAATTAAAAATAGTCTTATAGTATCCAGTATAATGCATTTATTTAATTATATAACATTTTACCACCATTAAGTGACTCATCTTTGACAAGACTGAGAATTTCAGCAAACATGTTTTTAGTTCTGAGGCTTTGTTTATCTACTTTAATAAGTAATCTCACAAAAAAGGAAGTGGCCACCTATGATCCTGTTCATAGTCAATAGCCTTGCCATTACTGTCCGTAGTTAATTTGATCCAAAATAGAAACCCAGGCCCAGGGAAGTGGGGGGTTGGAGAACCAGTTCTTAGAGTGAGATAAGACACTGAGCTTCTTTGTTGTTGTTCTTTACCTTCAATAATGTAAAATTAGGATTATTAAAACAGGATTAGATATTAGGTGGTGTTAGGAAAATGGTATGGAGACATTTTCCCCTATGCCTAGAAAAAACAAAGAAAGCTAATCTGCAGAAAGAAAGATGAATGAAGCAGTACTGAAAGAGGAGTATGTGGTGAGAGAGGGAGGGTTGGAAATTACCATGGAAATTAGATTTCCAATTCTAGTCCATCAAGCCTGGAAGTTCTACCTGTCCTTCAGTTCACATATTCATTGAATAAATTATTGGATTTTTTCCCCTTATACCAATGAACATATATTTCTGTTATTTATAACCAAAGATAGACTGACTTTACTTCATTTCTTTGTATTTCACTCATTTCAATATCTCTTGTTTCAATCAGAGCGTTTGTTTTTTGTTTTTTTTGTTTGTTTGCTTTTTGGGTTTTTTTGGGGTTTGTTTTTAATCAGAGCATTTGTGCTGCAGTTCTAATTACTAAGTGCCAAGTTTAAAATGAGAGTATGTTTTTCTTTGTATGGGGAGATAATAATCTATAATATGTCTACATAAAAATATCCCAAATTTTGAAAATAGAGTAAGGAATTCATTGACTATCAATAATTCTATAATTTTTTTTTCTGTAAAAGAGAGAAAGTGTTAGCAGGGAGAGGGGCAACTAGAAAGGGAGAGAGGGAGTCTTAAAAAGACTCCATGCCATGATTGATTGGAGCCCAATGCAGGGCTCAGTCTCACAACCTTGAGATCATGAGCTGAATTAAAATCAAGAGTTGGATGCTTAACTGACTGAGCCACCCAGGCACCCAACTGTATACCATTTTCAATAAAGCAAGAAGACGCAACCTTTATAAAGGAAGAAAAAAAACATTCAATCTTTTAAATAAGTTATATTAAGCTCCTTCCATTGGGGATAAAATGAGTAATGTATAATTCATATTGGTTAATATACTAAAAAAGTTGTGAGTGCATTGGTGGATGGATGCAATTTTGTTTCATAGATGATCTGTCTGAGGAAGGCTAATGAGGCCTGAGAATACACATGAGAGAACAAAAAACCTGACCTGATATTTTTGTAAGAATTTATTGAAAAATCAGTGCTTAAACTGAATTTGTAACTAAAGGTAAATGGGGTAAGGAAGTAATAGCAGAAACATCGCTAGTAGTTACTGGTAGTAGTGAGGCAAGATTGTTTAAAATGAAGTTCCAGGGTCAAGCTAAGATAATGGGAGTAGGGTAGCAGCTGACAAGTTGAATCTCTCAGTGGACACTGGGAGTCAGAGAGAGCAATGTGAATGTGGGGACAAATAGGGGACTAGAAAAGAGTATCATAAACAGAGACACTGGAGTCTCTCAGAAATCACAACATAAAGCAACAGATCACAATATAAGTTTGGGGCCAAGACCTGGTTATGGTTTACAAAACATAATAGGTGCTTCCCACAGTTCAAGACATAATTTAATATAGACATTTAAAAAATACAAGGTATGTAAATCATATTGCATTAAAAGAATGTAGCTAGCAAAATTAATCAGCGATCTCATGAATATCATTTCTTAGAAAAAGAATAAGGAAGGTATTGTGGCAGATCCTGAATTAGGTATGTATCCCCCCATTAGTCTTTTCAAAACTTCCATAACTGAATCTTCCACTATAACTGTTTGGTACCAATTATATGCAGTTAATAAGACTTCAAGGGACATCTGGGTGGCTTTGTCAGTTGAGTGTCTGACTCTTGGTTTTGGCCCAGATCATGATCTCAGGGTCTTAGGATGGAGCCCCCTGTTGGGATCAGCGCTCTTCTGGAGAGTAAGTTGGCTTGAGATTTTCTCTCTTTGCCCCTCCCCTCACTCATGTTCTCCCTCTCTCTCTCTTTTTCTCTAAAATAAATGAATAAGTAAAATCTTTTAAAAAGTAATTCAAATTCTTAGGTTTTCAATAAAATTTTAAAATGTTACTTCTATAAGATAAGTATTTAGAGTACAGAAGGTGTATAAGTATACAAAGTATAAGCTGATATTAGAATAAAATATGATACATTCCTCTCTTTTGTCTCCTACTCTTGAAATCAAATTAGTGATTAATTTTTTTTAAACAGGTTTTTTTTTTTTTTAAAGATTTTATTTATTTATTTGTCAGAGAGAGAGCGAGCGAGAGCGAGCACAGGCAGACAGAGTGGAAGGCAGAGTCAGACTCCCTGCGGAGCAAGGAGCCTGATGTGGGACTCGATCCCATGACGCTGGGATCATGACCTGAGCCGAAGGCAGCTGCTTAACCAACTGAGCCACCCAGGCGTCCCGTGTGATTAATTTTTAAATAGATAAATATTTAAGTACTATTATTGTTGATTGTGAAAAAAATATGCCATATATTTGTGTTGTGTTTCTTGATGAAACTAACACCTAGAACTATGTCTGGGGCACTCAATAGGTATTTTCTGAACATAAAAATATTATTAGATAGGCTTATATGACTAGGCTTAAAAAGAAAACAAAATAAACCCCAAAAAGCACAATTATCTTTTAAAATTATAGATTTTTAAGCTTGAAATGAAAAAGGATCTCACTAATATAATGAAAACAATTTTAAAATTTTAAATTTAGGCTTAATGACTTGGTAAGAAAGTGAACTGGATCTGATTACAGATTCTGGATCAGAACCATCCAATCTGTAACATCAATTTAAAGCACAACAAATAAGCTAGTTAAATTAATTGGACTGTTAGAGCAAGGTGGAAGATTTCTGCAGGCCTGAAAAATGTGTAGTTTTACAGGGAAAGACATTGTAAAAGTTAAGGTAGTTATTTTATAATATTTAATTGCAAATGTCACAGCTTTGAGCTAATTCTCAGGGTCTCCATTAAACCTGCTTCAAAACAAATAGTGAATATTAGCAATCTTGGAACCAAAAAAGCAATATCATTTACATCTTCATTTTAGAATTAGAGATTTGTTCAGGAAATGTAAATTATCCAGAATAACGCAAATTCAGAACAATTTGTTGCAAACAGACAAACTCTGATTATCTCTATTCCACTAACCTTTCCAGTCCATCAAATACAGGATAAATTATAGGATAAATTTAGCTTTGTCAAACTAGAAGAACCATACGCATGAAGAAAATCTTTTAAAATATGTCAATGTCTTCATAACAAATAATATGGAATAGAAATAATATACTGCAATAAACTGAACCATTTAGAGCTGTTTATATAGACACACCGTTGCTTTGCATGGAAAATATAGTGATGATTGTGGTGCTTAACCTTGGAGAGACACATAAGAAGTGTTATATACTTAAAATGAAGCTCCTAAACATTTTAAATGCATTAGAAGAGATTTCCAGAATTTTTTTTAATCAGATTTTTTTAAAATCACCTAGTGACTAATAAATGTTAGTTTTACACTGATATTTATTAATAATGTGGGCAATGTTTTACTTTACAAAGTTTTACTTTATTTTAAATTTTATTTATTAATCGAAAGAGAATGAGAGGGAGAGAGAGAATGAGCAAGGGAGCGGCGGAGGGAGAGAATCTTAAGCAGGCTCCGTGCCAAGCGTGAAGCCCCACACAGGGCTCCAGCTCACCGTCCAAAGATCATGACCTGGGCTGAAATCAAGAGTCAGATGCTTAACTGACTGAGACACCCAGGTGCCCCTGTTCTGAGTATTTTAAATTCATAAGAACTCAAAGTCTTTTTCCTTTTCAAGAACCCCAAGTCTTTATGACACCTTCAAGATATAAGGAACTTTTCATTATTGATAATACTGCAGATTAGCAGTTCTCACTTATCTATTAGACCTTTTTTGACAATGATCAGATCTCACATGGAATCCTGCTTTTAGCTAACATCATAATGAACATTGGAATTCTCATAGTGATGTAGAACAACATCCTTCTCTTCTGGTCAAATAGTCCTGTGGTTCTGATTTTTTAAACAGTTCCATTGTTCTCACAAGAAATTTCTATGTCTAATTTCTTTTTTCTATTTCTATTTTTACATTGTTGTAAATTTAAATAATTCTATTTTGCTATCTTTAATTGAATAATATGTCTTGTTTTATGTATACTTTGAAATATTGAAGTCTTTGGTAACTAAAAGAAATACCCCCAAATAAGTGTAGTTTAAGAAAACTGAAACTTTATCACTCCCTGATAATAGGAATCTACCGGTGGAAGGTATAGGCCTATAAAGGAACTCTCCTGCCAGTGGTCCTGACTACTCCCTCAATATGAAGAGATTAGGGGAAAGAAAAAACTGGAATGATTATGAAGTTTATCTCAGGCAAATGAGTGAAATAAATATTAATTATTAAGTAAAAGAGTAAAGAAATAATGGGTTAATTCTTGGATGTTACAGATGTAATGAATTTAAACTCTTTATCTAGATCTCAGAAGACTGTTTTTGTCTGAAATGCTGTATTTGTGGGTCATCCACATGCCAGTAGTAGTTTCATTTGCTTTGTTTTGCTTTTCAGCTATTGATTCAATTTTGTCTTGCATTAAATATCTGGATAGAAAAATAAGTAGCAAAAAAAGTCTTAATAGTACAACACCCATGAGAGAAGGAAATGCTTCTAGAGACAAATTTATATTTTCTGTGACATAACCTGTAAAGTTGCTCTAACAAAAAGGATAAACTAGATGACTGTAGAGGAATTCCTACCCTCTAGAGCTCTCGGAATTCTTAATTTTTCTTTGATGTCTAACTGCATAGCCCATAGTTTTCAGAATATATAGTTAGATAATATGGGTGACCAACAGCCACAAATGACTCATCTCTTGCTTCATTCTAATACATGAGACTTTGTTACTAATACATGAGACTTATGTCCCCAGATGGCAATAATTCTGGCATTTAGTTCCTTCTTTCTTTTCATTAATGTCAGACAAAAGAAAAATGTTGTCATTGCCATTCTGCAAATATCTAAAGCAGCAAAACCAAAACAAAACAAAACACTAGATTTATCCTGATTCCAATGGGTAAAATATCCCAATTTGTTTTTCCTTTGAAAGAACGTGTTTGTTCCATGCTTCTATTTAACAATTTTTTTTTTGTTTTTATTTTATTTCTTTTTAGTTCTCCAGGGCTGCCATAAGGAAGTACCACAAACTGGGGGGCAGAGAACAAGATATATTTATTATTTCATGGTTATGGAGGCTGGAAGTCCAGAATACAGGCATTAGCAAAGCCATACTTTTTCCTAAGCCTCCACGTGATGCCTCTTCCAGCTTCTGTCTGATGGCGTTAAGCATTCCTTGGCCTGTAGCAGGATCACTTCAGCCTCTGTCTCCATTTTCACAGACCATCTTTCTTCTCTCTTGTGTGTCTCTGTATCTTTACATGGCCTTCTCTTCCCCGTGTGTGTGTGTGTGTGTGTGTGTGTGTGTGTGTGTGTGTGTGTGTTTCTCTTATAACGACACCAGTCATATTGGAATAGGGCTCATCACTTAACTTGATTTTTATCTGCAAACACACTATTCCCAAAATTTTCACATTGATGAGTACTGGAAGTTAGGACTTCAACTTACAATAGAAATAATAATAATAATAATTATCATTAATTATATTATTATCATAATAATGATAATTATTATTCTTATTTTTTCTGAAGTATAATTGTCAATATTATGTTAGTTTTTGAAGTATAACATACTGCTTTGACAATTCTATATGCTACTCAATGCCATTATTACAATATTATTGATTATATTCCCTATGCTATACTTTTTATCTCTGTGACTTATTAATTGGGTAACTAGAACTTTGTACCTCTTGATCTCCTTTACCTATCTTGCCCATCCCCCCCCTTCTCCCCACCCATCTCTGCTCCAGCAACCACCAGTTCATTCTGTGTATTAAGAGTCTGTTTTGGGGCGCCTGGGTGGCTCAGTGGGTTAGGCCGCTGCCTTCAGCTCGGGTCGTAATCTCAGGGTCCTGGGATCGAGTCCCACACCCGGCTCTCTGCTTAGCAGGGAGCCTGCTTCCCCCTCTCTCTGCCTGCCTCTCTGCCTACTTGTGATCTCTGTCTGTCAAATAAATAAATAAAATCTTAAAAAAAAAAAAAGAGTCTGTTTTGTGTGTGTTTGGCTTGTGTTTGTTTTCTTTTTTTGGTTCCATATATAAGCGATATCAACAGTGCATTAAAAAGATCATTTGCCAAGATTAAGTGCGGATTTATTCCCAGGATGCAAAGGTAGTTCCATATTAACAAATCAATCAACACGATACATCACATTTACAAGAGAAAGGATAAAAACCTTATGACCAACATATCCTTCTGAGAAACTCAATTTAACCATAACAATTTCCCATTCATTACTTAAGATTTTGCAAAATATATTCCTCCCTTCAAAAACCCGAGACTTATGATTTTGCAATATATATTCTTATTTTTTTAAAGATTTTGTTTATTTATTTGACAGACCAAGATCACAAGTAGGCATAGAGGCAGGCAGAGAGAGAGGAAGGGAAGTAGGCTCCCTATTGAGCAGAGACCTTGATGCCAGGATGCTGGGATCATGACCTGAGCTGAAGGCAGAGGCTTTAACCCACTGAGCCACCCAGGCGCCCCTGAAATATGTATTCTTATCTCCTATTTCTGAAACATCCCCAAACTGTTTTGGGGATGCTCTTTTGAACTGAGGTCCAGCTAGGTAACTGAGTACTGGTTTAGGAAATGATAAAAGGATTGACTACCAACCCCAGTGCTGGCTGTGGAGATTTTATTTTATTTTATTTAGATTTTATTTATTTATTTTAGAGAGAGAGTGTGTGTGTACGAGGGGAAGCGCAGGGGGAGAGGCAGAGAGAGAATCTCAAACATACCCCACAAAAACTAGAGCCTGATACAGGGCTCAATCTCACAAACCTGAGATCATGACCTAAGCCAGAATCAAGAGTTAGGATCTTAACCGAGTGAGCCATCCAAGTGCCCCTGGCTGTGAAGATTTTAGAGACCACATTTAAATATATGATTTCCATACAATGGAATTCATTTTGGTCACTGAATCACATTTAAGAGATAGCCTCCATGAATCTTAACATTGGAATTTGCACACATAAGAAATAAACTTATTGTTGAGCTAGTGAGATGCAGATAGACTACTTTGACTAACATGCACATATATTACAAGATTTTACTCTCAAATGTACAGCATTAAATTGTTTTACATAGTATCTACAATAAAAGACATAAAACTCTCTCAATTCCACACTTTAGGGTTTTTGCTGTATTAATACAGCTAACTTTTTGTCAAAAGTTAGTGTACATTCTTTATCCTAATTAACAATAATTTTTAAAATGAAAAGAGGGACATCTAGGAGGTTCAGTCGATTAAGTGTCTGTCTTTAGCTCAGGTTGTGATCCCAGAGTCCTGAGATGGAGCCCTACATTGTTGGGTCCTTGCTCAGTGAGGAATCTGCTTCTCCCTCTTCCTCTGCCCCTCCTCCCACTCATGCGCGCTCTCTCTCTCTCTCCAAATAAATAAATAAAATCATTTTAAAGAATGTAAAGAAGGGTGCCTGGGTGGCTCAGTTGGTTGAGTGACTGCTTTCAACTAGGTCATGATCCTGGAGTCCTGGGATCAAGTCCCACATCAGGCTCCCTGCTCAGCAGGGGATCTGCTTCTCCCTCTGACCTTCCCCCTCTCATGCTCGCTCACTCTCATTCTCTCTCTCTCAAATAAATAAATAAAATCTCTAAAAAAATTTGAAAAGAAAACTTGTGGTTAATAATTATGTCCTGAAGTAGTTTCAATGCATTGTGAAAGTGACCTAATTTGCATGTTTATTACCATAAATTATATTTAAATATCTAAAAAGCAAAAGTATTACCAGACATCATTTCTGGCATGGTCAATTATTGTTCTCCATCTTTTTGTTAGAAACTCTTATATATGTATGTCATAGAAACATGTTTAGACTAGTGTATCTTTATTCACGTGTTCACTTATACATTTACACAATGATTTTATGGACATTCTGGGGGCCTGTTATGTTTAATACTCTCTGCTTGGAGTTAGGTATAGTGTAATGAAACAAACAGACAAGTTCAAGCTTGCTCTAAGTTTACAGATCGTAGGAGAGATGGGAAATTAAAAAAAAAAAAAGGATGTTACAGGTATATAATTACACACTGCAAAAGTGTTATGAATGAAACACAGGGGGAGATGTGAAAGCATCGGAAGGGGATGTGAGCTAGCCTGGGTTGATCAGAAAATGTTTTCGTGAGAAAGTGATGTCTTTCACTGAGCTTCTAACGATGAGTAAGAATTAACTGAACCAGTAAGTGAGTGGTGGAAAGTGCTTTATGTGGAGGAAAGAGGCAGTCCAAAGCCCTTGGGAGAAACAAAAACAGAAACTAAAAGCAAGATTAATTCCAGGGTGTAGAGAGCTTTCAAGAAAATGTGTAAAGAAAAAAGTAGGGGCCAGAAGAAGCAGGAAGCTTCAGACCATGTCAGGGATTCTGTTCCATGTACTAAGAGAGATAAATAATATAGTCATACTTGCAGTTTGTGAATAGAGCTCCACCTACAATTGAGAAAGGGAAGAATTGCTTCAGAGAAATAATTCAGGAGACAAGTGTAGTATTAATTCAGGTAAGAGATATTTGCAGCTTGGACTAGAGGTTTGGAAATGGAGAGAAATAAATGGATTTGACAAATATCTAAGATGTGTAGCATGCATACACTAAGATATAAATGTGACAAAGACCATTTAACTATTTCCTATACTGTGTATTGCCTTTCCTTAGAACACCATTCCTGTTTCATGCTTATGCATACTCCTATACAGATATTAGGGGGAGCAAGAAATGATATGAATTAGGGATAAGATAAAAATTGCCAATGAATATTTGTTCAGTGTACGTTGGTGTCACTTCTAAATTATCCTTGGGATATTCAGTCAATTCAATGTCCAAATCCCAATAAGTGCTATTTCTTCTCTGTCAAGTATGTATTTTCTTCCTGCAGTCCCTCTGCATTTGAAATGAGAGGTCTGGATACACACTCTCCGGTTGAGGGAGGATCATTTGTGTGCTTTACTGTCTTCTCTATGCCTTCAACAAGTTGTCCTTCACTTAGCCTAGTCACTGAGGTCCCAAGACTGAAATGAAGTCTGTACTATGGGGAAATAAAACATTTGTCAGTAGTCTTGGATTATCTCAGATCTATCTAGATGATTTTCCTTCTGATCTCCCTGAGGTTTAGATTGTAAATAGGAAGCCAGAACACTTTTTCAGTACTCCTACGTTTTTGTTTCTTTACATCACTTGCCCATCTCTCTCCCCCAATTCACACCAACTCTCAGTATCTAAATAGTCTATCCTGTTTCTTCTAAGAAAGGATTTTGCCTACATTATATCATGCATTGCCATATCATACATCCTTCCTGCAAAAGGCTTTATCAGAATGAAATTTGTATTTTGTTCCTCCAAGTATACTTTATAATCCCCAAGCTTTATTCCTGGAATGTAAATATAAACTTTTGGAATTAGAAGGCCTTTGCTGCTATCTATAATGCCTGGATTTCAAGATTAACATTTCACCACACACGCAAAATAAATTCTAATATGAAAGTCAAAGTTAAGCAGAGAACTATTTATTCTTGACTATATCTGCCCTACACAGTATGCAAAGATCCAAAGCTAGAAAATGTGGGAGTTCATAATGGAATTATATCTACATGTAATAAAAAAAATGAAATATGTTTAGTATCTTGGCATCTGTGTCTGGTTACATCTTTTCCTCTCCAAGAATATCATTCTCTTCACAAGATGGCATCTGAGTACTTAGTATGTTTAGATATTTTCAAGTAGATGGGGGGGAAAATCCATGGTTCATATGTTACAATTAAGTGCTGGCTAGTTTAATGTTCTTTGCTCCGACACCATTGTGAACAGGAGTCAACTAATATGTAAATGATCCAGTGTAGTAGTCTTTGTCATCATCTTCTTCTTCTTGTTGTCTTGTGTGTGTGTGTGTGTCCAGTAGGCACTGACCATGCACATTGCCATTATTTGTGAGCACATCTTGATGTTCATACTTTGTTCCCTTCTTGATTCTGCTCCACTCTCTTCTCAACATTTCAAATTTTATATATATACTCTGCTAAGAATTTTGTCATTATACAAAGCTACCATGATTGAAGGAGAGAGAAAATTCAGGGAAAGACATAAGGAGACACGTAGAAAATATTTTGCCAGTCTGAATATATTGCTCAAGTAAGTCTGGTATTAAGAACATTCTAGATCCTCTAAATAGATGCAGAAAAAGCATTTGACAAAATACAGCATCTCTCTTAATAAAAACCCTCAAGAAAGTAGGGATAGAAGGAACATATCTCAACGTCACAAAGGCCATATATGAAAGACCCACAGCTAATATCATCCCCAATGGGGACATTCTGAAAGCTTTTCCCCTAAGGTCAGAAATATGACAGGGTGTCCACTCTCACCACTGTTGTTCAACATAGTACTGAAAGTCCTAGCCTAAGCAGTCAGACAACAAAAAGAAATAAAAGGCATCCAAATCGTCAAGGAAGAAGCCAAACATTTATACCTCACAGGTGACATGATACTTTATGTAGAAAACCTGAAAGACTCCACTAAAATCTTGCTAGAATTGATACATGAATTCAGCAAAGTCACCGGATGTAAAATAAATGTACATAAATCTGTTGCATTTCTGTAGAGCAAAAATGAAATAGCAGAAAGAGAAACCAAGAAATCAATCCCATTTACAATTGCACCCAAAACTATAAGATAGCTAGGGATATACCTAGTCAAAGAGGTGAAAGATCTGTACAATGAAAACTATAGAACACGTATGAAAGAAATGGAAGAAGACACAAAGAAATGGAAAAACATGCCATGCTCATGGATTGAAAGAACAAATATTGTTAAAATATCTAAACTACACAAAGTAATCTACACATTTCAGTGCAATCCTGATCAAAATAACATCAGCATTTTTCACGGAACTAGAACAATCCCAAAATCTGCACAGAATCAGAAAAGACACTGAATAGCCAAAGTAATGTTGGAAAAAAAAAGCAAAGTAGGAGGTGTCACAATCCCAGATTTCAAGCTTTATTACAAAACTGTAATAATCAAAACAGTATGGTGCTGGCACAAAAACACACACATAGTTCAATGGTACAGAATAGAAAACCCAGGAATGAACCCACAACTAAATGGTCAAGTAATCTTTGACAGAGAAGGAAAGAATCTCCAGTGGAAAAGAATCTCTTCAACAAATGTTATTGGGAAAATTGGACAGCCACATGAAGAAGAATAAACTAGGCCACTTTCTTATGACATACACAAAAATAAATTCAAAAGGGATGAAAGACCTAAATGTGAGATAGGAAAGTGTCAAAATCCTAGAGGAGAAAACAGACAGAAACCTCTTTGACTTTGGTCACAGCAACTTCTTACTAGACACATTTCTGGAGGTAAGGGAAACAAAAGCAAAAATGAACTATTGGGATCTCATCTAGGAAACAAAAAACAAAAACAAAAACAAAAACAAAAACAAAAAACTCCGCACAGGGAAGGAAACAATTAAAAAAAAAAAAAAGTCACCTTTACAATGGGAGAAGATAGTTGCAAATGGCAAATCAGATAAAGGACTAGTATCAGGAATCCATAAAGAACTCATCGAGATCAACACCCAACAAATAAATGATCTGGTTAGGAAATGAGCAGAAGACATGACAGACATTTCTCTGAAGAAGACATACAAATATTTGACAGACATGTGAATAAAATGCTGAACATCACTCATCATCAGGGAACTACAAATCAAAACCACAATGAGATACCACTCACACCTGTTAGAATGGCTAAGATTAACAACTCAGGAAACAGTAGATGTTGGCAAGGATGCAGAGAAAGGGGAACACTTGCGATGCTGGTGGGAATGCAGATTGGTGCAGCTGTTCAGGACACAGGGTAGAGGTTCCTCAAAAGTTACAAATAGAACTGCCCTAATATCCAGCAACTGCACTACTAGATATTAATCCAAAGGATACAAAAATGCTGATTTGAAGGGGCACATGCACCCCAGTGTTTATACCAGCAATATTTAAAATAGCCAAATACAGAAAAAGCCCAAGTGTCCATCAACTGATGAATGGATAAAGAAGATGTGATATATATATATATACAATAGAAAGTTACTCAGCCATCAGAAAGAATGATATCTTGCCATTTGCAACAATGATAGAACTAAAGGGTATTATGCTAAACGAAATAAGTTGGAGAAAGACAAATACCATATGATCACTGATATATTGGAATTTAAGAAACAAAACAGATGAACACAGGAGAAGGGAAGGAAAAATAAAATAAGATTAAAACAGAGAGAGAGTCACCATAAGAGACTCTTAACTATAGAGAATAAACAGAGTTGCTGGAGGGAAGGAGTGTGGAGGGATGTGTTTAATAGATTTGTGCTTAACGGGCATTAGGGAAGTCTTACTATGATGTGTTTAAAGGACATTAAGGAGGGTACTTGTTGGGATGAGATTGGGTGTTACAGGTAAATGATGAATCACTAAGTTTTACTCCTGAAATCAGTACTATACTATATGTTAACTAATTTGAATTAAAAAAATTCTAAATGTATTTTAAATATCCAACACACATAGACACATTTAACGTATTCGCTTATCATGTAAAAGACCACATATGAATATAGATTTTCTCAGGTAAAGAAATTTGAAAACATTAAGTCTATCAGTTAAATTTATTCCACTATCTTATTTTAGATACATTGACTAAAAGGGATATTCATCTTGCATATATATCCACAGAGGAAACAGTATTAGAAGGAAAAACTTGAGTGTATCCAAAAGAGAAACATTGCACATTTCGTATATTCGTGAATCTGTACTGCACACACATACAGTTACACACACAGAGTAAATTACAAACACTGATTTTGGTTTTTTTTTTTTACTCTAACAATTTATAATCCAAATATGATAACATTTTAACACTATTAACAATACACGGGTCCTTCAAGTAAAACTTTATTTTGAAAATCACCAATATGTTTTAAATTAATAACTGTGATAAATGACCATTATATTGGCATATTTAATGTATTAGACTTTCTGAAACATAATGCACTGATTGGGGAAAGAAAGTAATCCAGACAGGCCTAAGAACTCTTTTTTGGGGCCATAGCTATCATTTTAAGGCAGTATTCCATACACAAATGCCCTCGATATCTGAAAGAAATAAATGGACAAAAGATTTTTAGGGCAATGGGAAAGAGAATTTCAATATTAGAATATAGAAACAATATTTACCAGAGTGAATTTTTACAACAAGGAAAACTATGCCACTTGGTAACACTTGTTATAGTGAATAAATGTTAGCTCTTTGAGTTATGAATTTCTATCTGAATCAATAGGTCTAAATCTTTGAAATTTACTACTGTGATTCTTGCTTTTTTTATATTTATATTCAGGTCAATACAGATTAAATGGCCCCATAAATCTTAATGTTACTTCTAAAGTAAGGTGTTTATTCTCCCTACCACCACCTCCTACCCTCTCTTCCTTAGTATAAACACAGCTTTCGAGTTTTTGTTTTTTTGTGTTTTTGTTTTTGTTTTTTGTTTTTTTCCTTTGATAGAGTCAAGTGAAGGAAGCAAATGAATTAAATTGTAGAAGACAGTTATGGAGCACTAATGTTCAGAGAGAACAGTGGGTATGAACATCATTTAGCTACCCAACAGCTAAAAAGAATCTCGGTAAAGTGGACCCCAACTGTGTTATTTCAGATGCCCATTTTTTACTTACTAACCATTAGAACGGGCAACAAAGCAATTAATGGATCTCTAAAATGAAAGAAAAAGCCGCCAGGTAGATCAAGCTTTAAATGTCTAAATTTGTAAAATGATACAAGCAAAATACGATAAAAGGCAATTTCTCAATTAATGTTAACCTTTTATAAACATTCTTCAGTACTAACTTGCCTCTAGCCTAATTTATATCTAATTTGATAAAATACAATCAAAGTATCTTAATGTAGGAAAGGATTTCAGGGACTACTAGCTCACCCCAGTACCACACATCCTCCTAAATCAAGAATTCTATCTACAATGGTATAAACATGTAAAATTTAGCCTCTGGTTGGATAACTGAAAACCCAAACTCACTACTTCATAAAAAAATGTTTCATTATTTGACAGTATTTCTTTTTAATAAGTTATTCTCATTAATGGCTTAAAAAGTGTACTCTTTAAATTCCTCCACAAAATTTTAAATTGCTCTGTGAGGCAAAGTAAAGGTCCTCCAGTGCCTGTCTGGGTTAGGGGAGATGACATAGGTATTTCTCTTTTTCATCTGTTTTCTAATACCAATATTCCCAATACTTTTAAAAATTCCTTGTGTGAAATGAATATAATAGAAATCATGCTCATAAATTTTAACATTCATATACATCTATTAGTTTATTTCTAGAATACAAAGCTAATTTATTATGACTATTTACATGGGTAATTCCCCATAGTCTTGTCCATGATATTTAATAATTAAGACTGGATTAAAGGACATTATCAACCTTTTACCATGATTGGAAATATTCATAAGAAGAGTTTGCTCTTGACCTCATTGATTAAAGAACAGCTGGTAATACTCTCACTTAAATGACATACTTAATAGGATATAGATATCCTACCTTGAATAATTTTTGTCCCCTTAGGTCATAACTATTTTGAAAGTTGAGGCATATATAATTGATGGAAAGAGTTAGATGACATAAAGGAGAAGATAAATCATCAAATTATATGAGTTGGATTTTTTTTCTAATTTCAGTTTTCAATCTTAAATTTGCTCAATAGGTAAGTAGGTAGATAAATGATATAAATAAAAAGAGATTGTATATATTAATTAGCATACATTAATGTAAGGTTAGAAATACATGAATAATGAATTGAATCAATAGATCAGATTTGAGTGCTCTGTCTATATTTTCTCCTACCATGAATCAGAAAGAACACATGTATAGAGCATTTCTTTTATGCTATAAGAAAATTATCTATGAAGATATAGATGTATAGACACATAGATATATCTATATAACATGTATCTTTGTATTTTTGTATGCATATGTATTACTGTGCTTATAAAGTATCATAAACAGGAAATAAACTTTTGAGAAATGCTCAAAAGGCAGAAAGAGGATGAGTTTACAATGACCAGAGACAACCAGATCTTAACACTTGGTAGAAGTGTTTAATTGTGGGGTTTTTATTGGTGGGGAGGAGGACTTCTAGGTATGCTTCAAGCATAAATCCAGAGAGGTCCTTCATGTAATTATCAGGTTTACTAATCATGAACTTGCACTAATAGAACCAGAAGATTTGCCCTCTCCCTCTTCTCTTTACACCACATGTCCTCAGCTAAAGTAGCCATATTTGTACCTTGTCTCCATTCACCCCCACACTCCTTCTCAAGAGTGGGGTTTGGGAGTAAATGAGGTAGGGCAAGTATTCCAATAATGAGTAATGTCTAAGAAGAATGTAGATCCCTGAAATTCAGAAGTCATCTGCACACCATAAAAAGCAGCATATGCCACGCTACCCCACATCTTTGGAGGTATTTCTGGAACCAGTTTCTGCAACTGGTTGACAAGGGAGACAAACAGGGATTCTTACACCAATAAAATATCATTTGGTATCTGAGCATACAACCAAACACCACCAAACATTTCAGAAAAATTAAAATCAGCTAAAAGACAAAATCTCAAGCAATTTTTAAGGATACAAGATCATAAAAAGTAGTAAACCAAGATAATTAAATCCAAATCTTAAAAAATGTGGATCTTAGGGGGTGCCTGGGTGACTCAGTGGGTTAAGCCTCTGCCTTCGGCTCAGGTCATGATCTCAGGGTCCTGGGATCGAGTCCTGCATCAGGCTCTTTGCTCAGCGGAGAGCCTGCTTCCTCCTCTCTCTCTGCCTGCCTCTCTGCCTACATGTGATTTCTCTCTATGTGTGTCAAATAAATAAATAAAATCTTTTAAAAAAATGGATCTTAGTAATATAAAATATGAGCATCAATATTTAGAACTTGAAATGGTATGAATATTGCTTAAGTGCCAATTCAATTAAAAAAAAATTCAACTCAACTATCAACCCTGGTTGATTTGAGTACTCATTGAATATGTGATACTATTATTTATTTTTTTTTTGCTTGATAATGGTATTCAGTTTATTTTTTTACTGAAATATAATTGACAGATAGTATTATACTAGTTTCAAGTGTATGACATAATGATTTGATATTTGTATAAATCGTGAAGTGATCACCATAATAGGTTTAGTTTACACCCATCACCACACATAGTTATAACTTTTTCCTGTGATGAGAACTTTTAGGATTTATTCTGCTAGCCACTTTAAAATATGCAATACAATATTATTAATATAGTTTTTATACTGTACATTACAGTCCCAGGACTTAGTTATTTTACAACTGGAATTTTGTACGTTTTGACTCCCTTCACTCATTTTGCCCATCCCCCAACATCCTGTCTCTGGCAACCACCAATCCACTTTATCTATGAGCTTGTGCTGTTTTTTGTTTTTGTTTTTTGTGTTTTTTTTGCTTTTTTTTTTCATTTAGATTCCACATTTGAGTGAGATCTTATGATGTTTGTATTTCTCTGTCTTACTTATTTCAGTTCCTAATGTTTCCAAGTTCCATCCATATTGTCATCAATGGCAAGATTTCATTCTTCTTTGTAGCTGAATAATATTCCATTGTAAATATATACCACAATTTCTTTATCTACTCATCCATCAATGGCCACAGGTTTTTTCCCTTATCTTAAGGGAAACCAAACACCACCAAACATTTCAGAAAAATTAAAATTAGCTAAAAGACAAAATCTCAAGCAATTGAGATTGAACTGCATTGAACATCAGGGGGCATATATCTTTTTGAGTTAGTGTTTTTTTTTTTGTTTGGTTAAATATTGAGAAGCACTGGATCATATGATAGTTCTATTTTTAATTTTTCAAGAAACTCCATATTGTCTTCCATAGTGGCTACAGCAATTTACATTCCTATCAACACTGTAAGAGGGTTCCTTTTTTTAAAAAAAGATTTTATTCATTTATTTGACAGACAGAGATCACAAGTAGACAGAAAGGCAGGCAGAGACGGAGGGGGAAGCAGGCTCCCTGCCAAGCGAGGCTCCATCCCAGGACCCCGATATCATGACCTGAGCCAAAGGCAGAGGCTTAACCACTGAGCCACCCAGGCGTCCCAAGGGTTCCTTTTATTTTCACATTCTCACCAACACTTATTATTTCTTGTCTTTTTCATAATAACCATTCTAACAGGTGTGAGGTGATATCTCATTATGGTTTTAATTTGCATTTCCCTGATGCTTAGTGATGTTGAGCATCTTTTCATGTACTTGCTGGCCATCTGTATGTCTTATTTGAAATAATGTCTATTCAGATCTGTCCACTTTTAAATCGGATTGTTTGGGGTTTTTGCTCTTAAGTTGTATGAATTCTTTATATATTTTAGATATTAACTCTTTTTCAGACATAGATTTGCAAACATTTTCTCCCATTCAATGTGTTGCCTGTAAATTTGTTGATAGTTTCCTTTGCTGTGCAGAAACATTTTAGTTTATTAGTTCCACTTGTTTGTTTTTACATTTGGTGTCAGGCCATTTTGGCTCAGGTGGTGATATCACGGACACGATCTCATGGTTCTGATCTCTGGCTTGTGAGCTCAAGCCCCACACAGGGCTCTGCACTGAGTACGGAATCTGCTTGGGTTCTCTTTCCTTCTCCTCCCACCTCAAGAAATAAACCTTTAAAAAAAAAGTCATTGCCAACACCACTGTCAAGGAGTTTACTGATTATGTTTTCTTTTAAGAGTTTTATAGCTTCAGGTGTATTCACTTCTTACATTAAAAAAAATATATTTTTCTTTAGATATATATTTATATATATTTGTTCCTGAAATAATGTAATGTCTGGGATTTCTTTCAAAATAATGCACAGGAGGGACACCTGGGTGGCTCAGTGGGTTAAGCCTCTGCCTTCCGCTCAGGTCACGATCTCAGGGTCCTGGGATCGAGCCCCGCATTGGGCTCTTTGCTCAGCGAGGAGCCTGCTTCCCTCTCTCTCTCTGCCTGCCTCTCTGCCTACTTATGATCTCTCTCTCTCTCTCTCTCTCTGTAAAATAAATAAATAAAATCTTAAAAAAAATGCACAGGAAAGAAGGTGAATAATATAAATGTAAGTAGAGATGAAAAAAATCCATGAATAGGAAAATGAAATTCATGTGATGGGTACATGAGGCTTTATTATACCAGTCTCCCTATTCTTGCGTATGCTTTCAGTTGACAGGAAAGCAGAGGATACAAAGATAGGGAAGAATTTAATGAGTTAGATAATTTGAAAAAAAAAATAGGGTAATTGGGCAGTATATGTTCTAAAAGTTGAGCTGTGAATGAAACACCCATAATTTATAACTGACTAATTGACATTCTAAGAGGAGGGAATTAGATATATATGAAAAAAATACAACATTGTGCTGAAGAAAAACTCATATCTTCTGAACACACCGCGGAATTGAAATGAAATGAATGCAAAAAGAAACCAAAAAGCAAAGAACACCAAAAACTCTATTTAGGTACATTGTCCAAGAATTTAACATCCCAGAGGAGATAAATAAGAAATTCAAAACAATTTTAAGTGAAATAAAATAGATTATCAGCTTTGCAAGCAAAAACTATGTGTGCGCCTATAAACATCTAAACTTCTTTTATTAGCAATCCCTGTGCATGTTGAAGGCATAGTACAAGAACTTAAGAGAACTTTGTGTAACAGCTTGACCACATTAGTGGAGGAAGGTAGAGGGCAGTGATACAACTGAGCCCAACAATGGTAGAAGGGAAAGAAAAAAAGCCTGAATGAGATGGGTGAGGCTTGGGGAAAGGCAGATTCTAGGGTAGAGGGGAATTAGAACAAAAACAAACAAAAACAAAAACAAAACAAAACAAACCCAACCCCAAGAAGACAGAATGTTGCTGAGATTTTTTATCAGTAGGGATAACAGTTTATTGAGTCATCCACTTATTTATTCTTCTACCCCATTTATTGTTGCTCTCATAGGCCAAGCACATGCCTTGGAGGGTTTTTACTTGCCTTTTTTCTGCCCTGATGACTATTGCCCTGGTAACTGCGAGCCTCCCTCCCACCCTCCGACCTCTTTATTCAGGCCTCTTCTCAAATGTCATTTGATCAGAGACTTTCTCTAACCATATTATCTAAAATAATTGTTGCAGCTCCCCCAGCTTCCTCTGGTTCGCCACTTACTTCATTTTTCTACATAATAATTAAATCCCCATGACATTGTTGACTTATTTATTTGCTTGTTTGTCTTTTCCCACTAGGATGTAAACTCCACTAAAGCATCTAGAATGGGGTTTGACACTAGTATGAAACAGAAAACATTATAAATTATTTAAGGTCTTGGAAAGGAAAGAGCTGAGACCCCCCACCAATGCTTCTTTGGGAAATGATGGTTTCTTGCTAATGTACAAAAGCAGAAAATTATACAGGAAAAATACATTATTTATATCTTTTTTAAGTGCTAAGGAAAGAATAGGAACAAAAATGACATATGAAATTCAACAACAAAGGCTTTTCACTGGATTTAACATTGTGTCTCTAAATATATTTCTTACAAACTAAATTAATGAAGTAAATTCAATTCTGTTTGTATTTTATCAAAGAAAATCTTATTTTCAAAATGCCTACCTCTGCTCTTTAACATACTCAGATGACATTTCAGCAATTTGACTGAAAATTGCACATAAGAAAAATTATATATTCTTTAAATATTGTGATCTTAAATAAACACAAGAATTCAACAAAATGGGGTCCTTGGTGAAAACCTCAGGCACTGACTTAAATATTTATTATGAGAATGATTTTCTATGTGCTAATAACTGCTTTCTCCTGAGGTTTCTCCTTTTGATATGTGTTCCCCATTATTTAGTGATGAATTCTTATTGTTTAAGCACAATATATTTGGAATCTTTGTTACCCAGATGATTGCCATTTGGGTCCCTCAGACTGACTATGGGACTATTACCTGTCAGTGGTATCTTTAGAACTCCTCTAGTCGGGGAGAGTGACAGTGTTTGAGCCTTTACCATCTGGCCACTAACCTCAAAGTGATCCCTTGATGCAGGTCATATAAGGTGAATATGGGTAATATTAAAATTTGGTAATATTTTCAATAGTAAATGAAACTTTGCACATTCTTCACAATCACTTTCAAGATTCACTCTGGTAGGTATGATCAATGAACAAAATTTTTGATAACACAAACCTTATCACACTTCACCATTAATTAATGTAATCACCTGCTATTGAAAACTTTATTGTTAAGTGCATGATTATTCTTTAAAGTCAACTTCAGGGCGCCTGGGTGGCTCAGTGGGTTAAGCCGCTGCCTTCGGCTCAGGTCATGATCTCAGGGTCCTGGGATCGAGGCCCGCATCAGGCTCTCTGCTCAGCAGGGAGCCTGCTTCCCTCTCTCTCTCTCTGCCTGCCTCTCTGCCTACTTGTGATCTCTGTCTGTCAAATAAATAAATAAAATCTTTAAAAAAAATAAATAAAGTCAACTTCAAAATATCCATTTTTCCTTATAACTTATGGACATTAATACATTACCTTAATATTTAAACAGCGGTATTTTCCATCTATAATATCTGATTTTCTTAATTTACTCATTAACTAAGAGTTTCATACTTTATATATTAAATAGTAGCGCATTTATGGTGAACACCTCACCTGAGAAAAAGGGTATGGAAAGACAGAGATTAATATTTGTTGAGTATCTTCTATATGCTGGGACTTGTAATAAAAGATATAATTTAATTTATTTTCCTCCAAATCATTTTCCAGATTAGGAAACAGAGTCTCTGAGAGGTTTTGAAACAATGTCAGGTTGACGCAATTAATAAGTGCCAGTCTGAATTCAAAACCAAGTCTGGTTGCTCCAAGAGTAAGCTCTATCTGTGTCACTTTACTTTTTTGATCGTGCTCGTCTCATATAGTGAATATTGAAGATGCATCAATATATCTCTCCTCTTGAGGTCTTCTCTTGTTATTTTGTTATCTGTTTCTACTTTCAGCAAATTGATTCTTTTTAATATACTATTTTGAAAAAGTCCCAAATCATACATATCACAGTTTTACAAAAATGTGCAGATATTTTGTTTTTCATTCTACACATTTTTTAAAAATGCCATTTTTGATTTATGGAGAGTTTCTACTTTTTATGAATCCTTTTTTTTTTTTTTTGGCTCCAAGCTAATATTTATGTAGATCATACAAAAGAAAGTAGATAGAAAATAGATAATGGACAACATTCAATGTTTTATTAAGTTAATTTTGGGGAATTCTTGTGTATTTACAATCATGTTTTATTCAGAACTGTGTAGCTTTCTGAAGTTAAATCATAGGATAAAATGGATTAATTATACTTAATGTTTGAAAAATCACAAACTTAGTGCTCAGGGAGTGCAAATTGCAGATGAAATGCAGAATACTAGATGAGCAGAGGACAATAAGAGTGAGTTAATCTTCAAAGTACTTGGAACTAGACTGGTGAAAGAGAAGAATTATAGAGATCACCCAGATACAGTTTCTGGAGTATATGCCAACAGACCCTCTACGCTGAGAACGTAAGTTCAACATCTGTAGATTTACCTGGGTTTGTTCATTACGAATATTTCACCTCAATATTTTCAGGAAGGGATTAGTGTGCTATGGCAATTTCAAAAGATCTATATCTGAATTCTGAAAAATGCTAGAGACCAATACAAATTTGTACAGGTTACATCATAGTTTTAACCTTTAGGTTAATAATCTAAAAAAGTGCTAGGAACCTCTCCTGTGTTTCAAAACTGCTTCTTCCCACAATATCCCTTCAATTCAGTTAAGATGCTAAGCAGTCTCCTCACCCAAACACCCAGGATGTTTGCATCTAATGTTTCTTTTTCTTCTTGCTTTCTCTGTGGTTTGCTTTCCCTCGTCCATCAGATCTCAGCTTTACTGTCAGAATGTAGAGCCGCGTTTTCTTCTTGAAAACCAGCATGGTGGTTATAAAGTGAGAAAACATGTGAAAGTGTTTTTAAAAAAATACAAACCCCAGCACTATCATTACATCACTTTGGAAGATGACAAAATTCCTGAATTAAAATAAGATCGTACTACTCCATGAAAGCAAGTTTAATACTGCCCAGTTTTTTTTTATTTCCAAAATTTATTACTGAATGATCCTTGTGGACATTATTGAGTCTTTCTGTTGGGGAAGAAAATATTCCCCAGTGATCTATCTTGTTCTTCTGATTTTTGCATTTTTCCAATCTAATCAAGGTAATTAAAAAAATCTTAAATTATACATTATCTCCCTGCTTAAAAGCCTTCAATAACTTTCCGCTATAGGTACAATTCAAGTTGAAACTCTATACTATGAATTTCATCATCCTTTGACCTCTCTTCCTCACCCATACTCACTGACGGTGGCCTTTATGTTCCTCCAAGACCCACTGCATTTTGCTGCTGAAGTGACTTCCAGCAACCATTCTCTCTCTCATTTGCTTTTTCCCCTGCCCTTATATCAGTTGTCCTCTATTTCTGCATTCTGTCTCTTTTCTGTCTCTTCATCCATGTGCTATGTATATCTCTTCTATTCTTTGGGTGGGTTCTAATGTCAAATTTGTGGGGAACACTTGTTTAAGAATTTCTGTGTAATGCCATTTGGTATCTCACAATGTTGATCATCTCATAACACTTAAAATGTTTAGTTTTGGTTTTAGTTTATTTAGTTGTTTATACCTCTTCTCCACAAATAAATTATAAGCTCTGTGTGGACAATGAGAAACCCCCTTCACAATGCGCTTTACAGGAACATAGCAAGTGCTTAATAAACATTTGTTCCATAATTGAATAGATTCCAGTAATTAAATAACACTAAGTCAAATATCTAATCATTTCTACCTAACAGTCTAAGTTATTATTAGAAATTAAATTATTTCAATATTGGACAGTCTAACTAAATGACATATTAGTTAAATTGCTTGTTTTATTGAAGATCATGAGTAGGTCTTTTCTTACTGTTGAGTTCCTTTATTTATTATAATTGTGACATCATTGAAATTATTATGTCATTGAAATTTCCTTCTCCTTGTCTTCTGTTCGAATACTATATTGAAAGATTAGAGGTTGTATGTGTCAGTGACACCCCCCAAAATGCCCCACCATCAATAGCACTAACAAAATAACAACAATGTAAAAAATTGCATCTGTGTGGAATTCAGCGACTTCTGTAAGTTGGCTCCACTTAAAGTTTTGACACTATGTTTTAGCTTCTAATAAATGTTGTTTACCCCATAATCTAACGGCTCTCTGTCAAAAAGAAATAAATGTCCAACTGTTCATTTTCACTTTAATGTCATTGACTATATTTTTCTCTACGACTTGAATCCCTTTCGTACCCTCTGTGTTTTCACGCAGGCATCTACACACACACAAATATGCATGTGCTATGTGTTTGAATAGGAAATGATTAATTCACACTGCAATAACTGCTTTCTTCTATGGCTTTTTTAGAAAACACTACCCATAGGAAAGGAAAAGACATTTTAAAAGGGGTTCGCACAATCTAATGCAAAGGAAGTGGGCAACTTTAGGAATTATGTTGCATATGAAAATTAAAATTTTACAACTCTATAACCTATAAAAGTCTCTCTCGTTAACCAAAGGAATAGACTCAGGCATGGCTTACTAGGAGTCTGGGTAATTGTGTGATTGCTAACTTGGCTTCTCTATGCTTCCTTTTCGCATGTTTGGAAAACAGGCATGTGAAATAATTGTGAAAAAGTAGCGGCAAAACCTGTGTGTATATATAAGAATTTGAAAAATGTTTAAAACATCTTATGTTGTGGGATAGTCATAATTTAAAATCTTCCTTCCTAAAATCTTTCCTCCTGTTCATGTTTTCTAAGATAAGTTCTTATACCCTTCACTGCACAGGGCTAAGTACACAGCCAATTCTCAATACTAATTGATTGATTGATTGAAATATCCTGTGGTTTCAATTAGTCTGCTTGGCTAGACATTTTTGTGAGTGTCAGAAATCCATAGTCTGGATTTTCAGTGCTTATACAGAAGTATAGATTTGTAGCAGTAGATCAGAGATAATGAATGAGTCTTCTGGTAAGCTTGTTCTGTTGGATGTAAGTGTCAATCTTCGACTCCTCAGGCAAAATCTAGAAAGAGGAAGTGTGAATTGTAAGGTAAATTGTTCTAGTAGTCTATTCTATTCATGCGGGCAGTTTTGGTAAGTGAAGGGACATTCATTTATTGAAAATTTGTTTCTGCAAAGCAAATTAAGTTTTTAAAAATTGTTTGATGAAGTAGGGTTAACATCCCTATGCAAAACCAGCAGTTTGACTAGCACACATACATTCTTCATTTGACTAGAATTTTTCTACAAATAAAAACAAAATGATGTCTCATAATGCATCAAATCTGGCTAATATATGTAAATCCCATGTACACGATTCAATAAATATTAAAGGACAAGTTTCATAACTGGCAAAATATCTTCTAATTTCCTTAGTAAAATTATAATTTCACCTACATTATCAGAAATTTATTTAGTGCACCAGGACTTTTCTTAATTCCTCACAGTTCAATGCCAATAATAGTTTTTTTAATCTCTAAATTATTTTATTTATTCATTAACTTCTCATTACCCTTCCCACTCACATGAGAAAGTAAAATTAACTTAAGTGTTTTATCAACTGAAACAAGGATTTTTTAATATATTTCTCCAACTTGAAATGATTTTAGAATATATCTTATATAAGAGCATTTATGAATCCTGGCCATTCCTGCAATAAAACTATATAAAGATCAATTGTCAATTTTTTAAAGATTTTATTTATTTATTTGACAGACAGAGATCACAAGTAGGCAGAGAGGCAGGCAGAGAGAGAGGAGGAAGCAGGTTCTCCTCTGAGCAGAGAGCCTGACGAGGGGCTGGATCCCAGGACCGAGGGATCATGACCTGAACCACCCAGGCGCCCCCAGTTGTCAGTTTTTGTCATTCGCTTGCAAAGCTCCTAGGTCACCAGAAGAGCAGGGCTGTGATTAATCAGAAATCGTATATTTTAAATACTCAAATGTATAGTAAGTTGTATTTTTCATAAAAAATGTTTGCGAAAGTTGCAAGACCAACAACTAAAAGCTTTATTTCCAAAACTCTGCCTACATCAAGATGAGGTTAATTAAATATATAAATAATTGAGTTTCAAGTATAAGTAGCTTGTCAAAACACCAAGGAAGGGGCAGCTAGGTGGCTCAGTGGGTTAAAGCCTCTGTCTTCTGCTCAGGTCATGATCTCAGGGTCCTGGAATCTAGCCCCACATCAGATTCTCTGCTCAGCAGGGGGCCTGATTCCCCCTCTCTCTCTGCCTGCCTCTCTGACTACTTGTGATCTCTCCCTAGGAATGCTCCACTTAGCCATACTACTGGTGCAAGCTTACATCATCTCTCTTTTTTTAAAAATTTTTTCAATTTATTTATTTTCAGAAAAACAGTATTCATTATTTTTTCAACACACCCAGTGCTCCATGCAATCTGTGCCCTCTATAATACCCACCACCTGGTACCCCAACCTTCCACTCCCCCCACCCCCCCGCCGCCACATCATCTCTTACCTACTCTACTGCCACAGCCTCCTAGGGTTTGTTTTTTTTTTTTTTTTTACCCTGCTTTCTTCTGTTTGTTTATTCTTAACACGTTGCCCAGACATTCTTAGAATATATGTCAGATGTCATCACACCAGTGTTTCACGTCCTCCAATGACTTCCCATCTTATTTGAATGAAAATGAACTCTTCCTGGACTGACCTATAAGCTTTAATGGGGAACCTGGTGCTACTGCCTCCCTGAGCTCACCAGCTCTGGCCCCCTTTACTGACCCAGCTCCAGGCTGTCTGGCCCCTGAAATATTCCAAAATTGATAATAACTTGGGACCTTTGCTTTTCTGTTCCTTCTGCCTGGGACAATATCCCATATACTTGAACAGTATACACTTCCATTTCCTTCTGGACCCGGCTGAAGTGCCACCTTATCACTGGAGCTTGGCCATGCAGACTACTTAAATATCAACTCCCTTCCCTTCGAAATTCCCTTCCTTCCTGATCTTTATCTCCTTAGATGTCTTTATCATCTGATATACTCAGTTACTTGTTAAATGTTAATTTCTATCCCTCATTTCAAAAATGTAAGCTCAAAGTAGACATGGATTTGGTTTACCTTTTTCCTTTTTCTTTCTTTCTTTTTTTTGACACCTAATTCTCACTTCGAACAAGGCTTGGCACATAATAGGTGCTCAGTAAAACAACAACATATAGATAGAAACAGGTATGTATATGTATGTATGTATGTTTGAGTATATAAAGGGATAAAGGGATAGATGGATGATGGATGGATGGAATATTATTTATTTATTTACTGGAACTTTTATTTTTAAAGTAACTAAAATTTATGAATTTAAATGTGAAGACTTTAAAACTAAATTTTAACAAATACAATGAAAAATATTTTTAAATATGTTGCACATGTCATTGCCTTTTTCTTAAAATGTGTATCCAAAATATATGCTATTTTTAGTATTTTAGAGTCCCCTTTAGTAATAAAAATGAAAGTACTAAAATAGTCTAGAAACCACTGTTTTATAATTCCATTTGCCCTTATACTAAATAACAACAGACACAGTTTTTTTATGTTGCTTTTGTTTAAATATATATTTGTTGCTCTCTCCTTCATTATAATGTGTCATCCCCTGCACTGAACTGGTCATTATTATTAATTCAAAAGTGTTTATTCATTTCCCATGTCATGATGGCCAATGTGTTAGGCACTGCTAATTCAGTATTAAATAGGACATTATTCTTTTCCCTCTAGCACTATCCTAACCTTGAAAGATAATCTCCATTTTTTCAAAAATTACTGCTCTAAAGAAAAAAAATCATTAATTTGATTTCAAGTCTAGGCACACACACACACACACACACACACACACACAAATACACACTACCGTAATATTAGAAAGCTCACTTTTGAGACTGCTAAAAGTTTCTCTTCTATTAGAGGAGGGCAAATTTATTACTAGTTACCAGCCTCTAAACTTTGAACCATATAATTCAGGAAAGGATATAGAGACCACCAACCCATGATGAGAGTATTTTTTTAAAAACTTTATTCTTGTACATAATAGGAGAAAAAATATAGCTGTGGAAGTGTATCTAAGATAGATAACAAAAAAGGAGATATCTGTAACAAGTGGTTTTAAATTTATCTTTCCTATATTAAGTGTCTTTTATAATATGTACCTAATAAGACTTTTGGAAGGATTAAATTAAATAGCTAGCTGGGATATAGTGGGATGCTGCAAAATTATAACCCTCATCTGAGTTTCCCAGTTGATTATTTAAGAAGAAAATAATAACATTAAAAATTTGATATCTAATCTAACTATTGGAGAAAATATTCTATATTTAATCTGAGAGTCTATGTAGTATGAATAGATTTAAAGAATCTAATATAATCTGTGAATTCATCTTTTATTTTCCCACTCTCATCTTCTTTTATAATTTGTCCTAGAATTATACATTAAAATTTAAGTAAACTATAATCACAGAAACTCTATGTAGTATTATGATCTTCAGATTTATTTATCCTAATAGTTTTCAGATTCAGTATGCCTATATTCCATACATGTCACATTTCCTCTGCTTTCCGCCCTCAAAAAGGTGACAGTTTCCATCTTTCATGATGGTTACCTAGAGAACTAGAGAAATACAGCAAGAGAGAGGTCACTGTAGGTGCAGAAGATGGTGTCAAGGACAAAGGATCCCTTGGTTAGCTATTCCCAAGACAGGTAATATTCTTTTAGACTGTGGACTGAACAATAATTTGACTGGTAGTAAGAGTCATGAAAAGATATTAAATACCTTCAGTTATGATATGCAAATTAGAAATCAGAGGCTTATTTACTTATAGTAACAACATTCACAAGGAATTTGATTTCTCAGAATAAACTCCTTGAAGATCTATGAATATATAATTTACTTGAAATAAAAATCACAGTACTATTTCTAAAGCAGTGTGTATAAAATGTTCTCAGCTGTTATAAGTTCCCATATTACTTACACATGAACATCTAGAAAAAAGAGCATTGATAAACTATGTATAATTTATTTTATATCCCTAATCAGAATTATATATATTATATTATATATACATATATTTATAATTATATATATATATATATATATATATATATATATATATTTGGCAAAATGGGGTTTTAGCTTCCTAAGCCAGCTTTCCCCTCCACCCCCAGCAGATTTTTAAAAGATCTGATAATAATGCAGATGAAATGAAACCAGGTCTAATGTTTGGCAGATGCATCTCGAGATGGAAAGAAAGATGAAAGTGTAGAAAACTGGCATGTGTCCAAATGAGACATGCGACCATAAAATATCATCCACTAAGTTCCATTTAGGTAGGTTTAAAAGAAGAGGGTATCTTCAGATCTCCTAAGCAGGAAAAAAAAGAAACCATATTGAGACTAATATTTTAAATTTCAGTTATTTTTATCCATGTTTATATAGACATCATATACATTTTCTTAAAACTTCCAAATCTGTATTTTATACATTACAATCTTACTATTTTATTTTGATAGTAATGGTTAAAATTTCAAGGGGCACACATTATCTCAAAATGATCCTGGAAAATTTAAATAAAATAGGTAAAGTAATGAAATTACTTTATACCATGGAAATCATAACACTTGGGAAAATATAAAGTATTAATTAAGCAGTTTTCTCTTTAAAAGATTGCTATATTGTACAAAATAAGTAATATAATTCCCCCAAATGTTTTCTATAGTAGAAAGTATTCTTCAGGTGGCGCCTGGGTGGCTCAGTCAGTTAAGCATATGCTTTAACTCAGGTTAGGATCTCAAGGTCCTGGAATTGGGATTGAGCCCTGGTTCTGGCTCCGTGCTCAGCAAGAGGCCTGCTTCTCCCTCGCTCTCTACCCCTCCCCACAACTCGTGTGCTTGCTCTCTCTCAAATAAATAAAATCAAATTAAAAAATTACTCTTGAAAAATAATTATATTAAATATATCAATATCTATATTAAATATGCTCATATAAAAATCTATATTTATATACTTGTGGAAATATTTTCATTAAAGACATAAGGCTTCCCTTAATTGTATCATATTGCCCTGAGCAGTGTGATAAACCAAACAGGACCTAGTACAAAAGTCAAAATAATGAATTTTCCCAAACCACCTTGGACATTCTGCATATGATTTCGGGAAATGAAAAGATACTTAACAAAAACCTGAGTCATCATAAATATGAGTGCATTATTTTAGTGCCATTTTGTATTCCTACATTCATGCAATTAACTCAGCGATTTACATATGAGAATTTCTCAAGTATATACATTTATTGCTTGATTCAAATCAAAAGTTCAAATAAACCAAAGAGGTAGAGTGAATTAAAATGGCCCCTGAGGCTCAATTAACACCTACAAAGGATGTTTATTAAGGAATCACTCAATTGCTACTTAACCAAACTATACTTACACTGTAATGAAGATTAATAGACTTTGAACAGGTTATGTTTGTTTTAAGGAACAGTGGGAGTCCTTGCTATTGTACATAAGATTACTAAATACTAATGTATATGCTATTGTGTTTCATTCATTTTTGGAAAGAAAATGTCATTAGAAAAAGATCTTCATTTAATTTCCACATCCACAATGCTGTACACTCATTTTGAATGATATACACTTGTTTTAAGTGATATTTTCTAGTGATGTGCATAATATGTTATTAAAATAAAACAAAGATAAACAAAAATAAAAACACAGGCACCATCATAAGGCATGATCATTCAATTGGATCGTAATTAATCATTTAAATGCTTTCGTTGAGTGCTACAATGTAGAGGTGACTTATTTGACATTCTAGAGGGGCCGTCAAAAGGAAGAGAATCAGAATTTTCCTAGATAAGCACACCTCTAATTCTGTTAGAAAACAATTACTAAAAGGGAAAAGTCCTCCACTCAGAAAATGCTTGTGTCTAAATCCAATTTTGTTTATTGTTTAAATGTTTGAGTTATAGGAACTTTCACTGTGGCATATTTAATATCCATGTTGGATTTAATAACTATGTAAAGAGTTTTGTACATGTGTATAGTTATAAATGCTTGAGTACCCTCCAGATGTTTAGTATGCTGATTGATGTCTTTTGCTAAGGTTGTGTCAGGGAATTATGGCCATAATATGAACACTCATTTGAAAGATTCTGAGGACTAAAATTACAGTTCAGGTTAATTAAATAGGATGAGAATAATTGAATTGATTTAGTCATTAAAAACATGTAATGTGATTATTAAGATTCTTTTAAAAAGTGATCTTTATTATGTCAGTGTCCTCTTCCTTATAAACTTGGTTATCTTAACCCTTAATTTAATTGACTTACAAGTCAATTATTTATTATGACTGGCTAAACAAATCTTTTTTGTTAGCTCTTCCAGCCAGTTGCAAGGAACCTGATTCTTACATATATGCTAATACTTGTCATCGGTCCCAGTATGTAGTAAGTGTTCAGTTAATTTTTAAAAATTTTTGAATAGTGGATAAATAAATTAATGAGTGCTGCATTTCAAAAACCATAATTTTTCAAGGATTTTTTTTCTAATATGTAAAGCCAAGTCATGATGTCTTAGAAAATTGATTCTTTTCTTTCCTTCTTTCTCTTCTTTTCTTCCTGCTTCCTTTTGTTCTTCCTCTCCCTTTCTTCTTTGTTTTCTTTCTCTTTCTTTTTCTTTCTTTTCTTTTCCTTTCCTTCTTTCTTTTCTTCCTTGCTTCCTTCTTTTTTCTTTCTTCCTCTATCTTTTCCTTTCCTTTCTCCTTCCTTTGTTACTTCATTTTTTTTCTTCCCCCTTCCCTCCTTCTTTCTTACCAATAGTATAATAATAAAAAATAATAAATAAATACTAAGTTTTAAGAATATAATCAAGCATTTTCTTCAGTCATTTCATATTATTTCAGGCATACTCTATTTTCTAAGTGCTGTATATTTTACTTGGAAAAGTAAATGAATTATGTTTAAACATGTTCCTCAGCAAGAGTGATTATTGTATACAGATTGATAAATATAGAAAAGTGGTATTTTAAATAATAGCTTGCAACAGTGTTTTCATATCACAAAATAGTACTATAAGACTACCAAAGACTAAGAAAAAGTACTAAATATCACTACCTGACAAACTATATTAGTCATCATTTGCTAAATATGCTTTAATATTTTAATTCAGTTTCCTTTATAACAAAAATCAAAATTATGATATTATGATCGCTTTTGGATCATATAAATTACTAACCTTTAAATAGATAACTTTTAAGCTCTATAGTATTGCAGAGTAAAAGGGTAATACAAAATGGAATTTCAGAATACCAAAAAAATGAATTTTATATTACAGTTTTTGAATGGTTACAAATATTAATTAATGGAGAATATATACAGGGGTGCCTGAGTGGCTCAGTGGGTTAAGCCTCTGCCTTCAGCTCAGGTCATGATCTCAGGGGCTCGGTCATGATCTTAGGGTCCTGCAATAGAGCCCTGCATCAGGCTCTCTTCTCAGCAGGGAGCCTGCTTCCCCCTCTCTCTCTGCCTGCCTCTCTGCCTACTTGTGATCTCTGTCAAATAAATAAATAAAATCTTTTTTAAAAAGAATATATACATATAACAAATGTATATTATTTCTGTTATTTTGTTATATTAATTAAATTTAAAATCATATCAAGTTAGAAAATCTGTGAAGCACCAATTTCTATAGAAATCATTTAATTATGTGCATCTGAAATTCCTACATTATCCCTCACAGAAAGTTTTCTCTGTCCTGTTTGTGATGTGTAATTTCATACACTGTTTCCTTCCCTGAGGGAAATACTTGACTCAGTTCTTGGATAAAAATGATCTGTCACCATTGTTTGCTTTAAAGGGTTTTTTTCTTTTTCTTTCCTTCCTTCCTTCTTTCTTTTTTTTTTAAACACTGAATACTGAAAGAAAAATCAAGGCACTGGGGATTGCAGCCCAGCTGTTGTGGCATAAATCAATATTTAAAATGCACAACAGTGATTTTTCTTCCCTTGAAAGTGGGGGGGGGCGTGTGCTTAATTTCTTGTTTTATTAAATGTCCAACTTTGTCTAAGAAGAATCTCATATTTAGCTTTGGTTTCTATTTAAGTTTATTGCTCAACAACAGGCTAACAGAACAGTAATAGAACTGCCCTTTAATATTTGATTTGATATGAACACATATATGCTGAAGCTGTGAATTTCATGAATGGACAAGAACCACATTCCTGGTGGACTTGGGGACCTTGCTGTTTCTCCGACCCCCTTTTTCTTTCAGCAAAGGTGACTGGGTTCTATTTTAGTGCCTCATTAATGGAAAAGATGAAAATTTCTGAGTAGTCAGTTAGAAGGCCATCATAATCCTCATCATTCTAAATATAGGTATAAAGCAAACATATCTTCCTCTCTTCAAACAGGAGATTTTTGCAGGACAGTCATAGCCATTGGATACATTTGTTCATTGCCTAAACTCTTCTATGCATTCAGTATCATGATTTATGCACTGGAAGGTTATACCTTAAAATTCTCTTTTATCATTTTATTCCACTGCTTGGTTTACACCGACAACAGCTTTGATTCTAAGGCTACACACCAAATGCACTGATTTTGCAAAAGTCATCCCCTGTGCTCAGATGCCCATCTTCCAATTTCTACTGTATGCCTCTGGCCCCCAGGGTGAAGCACTGCCCGAGTGTATTAATGGCAGAATCACAATGTAAGTGTCAGAATGGTGGCATTATCACACTTTGACGCCAGCATCACTGTTTCTTCTGTGTCTCACTACAGGGAAACTAAGGCGAAAGGTTAAAGGATGCGGTTTATTAAATAATTCAAGCCATTAACCTGCAACCTGCAAACCGATGGCAGCCTATTAAGTTTACGCTGCCATGATTCATGTTTGGTGTTTACTAATGCTAAAACGTAATGCCTGTTTGCTTTACTTTTATTGCTATACTGTAATGTAGTGAGGAAAGGGGATGAAAAAAGGTGACAGGACCTAGCAAGGGGACAATAAGAGCGGCAGACTCACTTGCATAAAGAAGATTGAAGCCTTCCCTCCCTCCCTCCATCTCTCCGTATAGGCCCCAGTGCACATCTGCGTCACTTGCAGGGGAGGAGGAGGCGCTGAGGCAGAGAGAAAATTGTACTGTGAGGACCTTGACAGCTTCACGGGCGGGCTTTTCCTTCTGCCTCCCTATATTTTCTGGAATATCTCTTCTTCTCTTTTATAAACTGACTATATAAAACCACCCCTTCTCGCCTTGCAGAAGGCATCTGACTTTCTCAAAGAAACAAGACAAGCTCTCAGAGCATCCTCGGAGAGGCCAGGGACAGGGGCGCAGGTGCACCGGAGAAGACTAAGGGGTGCGCTTCTTCGCGACTTGGGGCTCTTTCTCTCTCTGCGCTCTCCAGGCACTGAACTCTGAGCTGCAAGGACTACAGGAGAGCCGACCCTTCCCGACAGAGGCTGTGTCACGGGTGCATCCCAGGGAGGTGTATCCAGCTGCCGCCGCCTCCCGGGCTTCGGAGCGCGCAGACCTCCTATCTTCGCGCACCTCCATCACCCGGGTCGGCCCTCCCTGCCGTAACCACGGGGCACCCGCGCGCGGATCGAGGAATCTCTGCCCTCTGCGTTCGGCTCCTGCCTCTGCTCACGGCCGGTGGGCTCCCCACGCGCGGGTTTTTCCGGACCTGACCGCCGCTGAGCCGCGCGGCTGTGCGGTCCGCGCTCTGGTGGTTGCCTAGCAGGGCGCGCATCCCGCCTCGCAGCGTGTGCTCCGGGGGTGCAGAGGGAGCAGTCCTCCTCCTCCTCCTCCTTCCCGACCCCTGGCTCTGCTGGCCTCCCCCACCAGCTGGCCCGTCTACTACCGCGCCCGGCGAGATCTCTCTACCTTCTTGCGTCAAGCATGTCAGGCTCTGGGCGGAAAGACTTCGATGTGAAGCACATCCTGCGACTCCGCTGGAAACTCTTCAGCCACCCGTCGCCGGCCCCCGGCGGCCCGGCGGGGGGCGGTTGCCTGCAACAGGACGGCAGCGGCAGCTTCGAGCACTGGGGACCCAGCCAGAGCCGCCTGCTCAAAAGCCAAGAGAAGAGCAGCGTGAGCACTTTCTGGAAGAAGCCTTCCTCTTCCTCCTCTTCTTCGTCGTCCTCCCCGTCCTCTTCCTCCTCTTCCTTTAACCCACTGAATGGCACCTTGCTGCCAGTGGCCACAAGGCTGCAGCAAGGGGCGCCCGGGCAAGGCACCCAACAGCCAGCCAGGACTCTCTTCTACGTGGAGTCTCTAGAGGAGGAGGAGGTGCCAGGCATGGACTTTCCTGGACCACACGATAAAGGGCTGGTCCTGCAAGAGCTCAAAGTGGAGCCGGCCAACTCAAGCCAGGCAACAGGTGAAGGATGTGGACACAGGTACAGTCAGTCCCCATGGGGCATCTAGCATCTCCCAATTTCCACTCGCCCCCCCCCCCGTCCCCCGCGGTGTGCTTTGGTAGTTACTAAGCTTAAAATTTTTCAGTTTGAAAATTCTGATTGAGAGAGGACAGCTTGTTTTTTATTACCCAAGTTGTAATCTCACTAGAAGTTTGCTAATTCATTTTTACTGGCTTATTCATCTATTTTTTTTTTCTTTTTGTGAGTTTTCAGAGTTGTAATCACAAATTGAATATATATTCATTTGGGTAAATCTCTAAGTGGAGAGGTTCTCATATGTCTGAGATGAGGGTATTCTTCTGTCATCTTTTGTCATTATATCACATCGGTCTTCCAGTTATCTGATGCAAGGTGGAAACTTGCTTTCAACACCATCCAGAAGGATCTCCTGAATGGGCCTAGAAACTGACTTAGTGTGTTATTCAGAATCCCTGTGTCTTGAATCTATATTCCAGGACTGAGGAATTGGACAAATGAGGCCACTGGACAGCAATAGTTTCTCTTTTTTTCTTCCCTGATATAGAGTGTCGTTATTCTCTCTCCTAACTTCCCTTTTTTATCCTATTTCATGTTCACTTTTGCCTTGTTTGAAGTCTCAGAATTAAACTGTTGCTGAGCCCCTCTGCATGTTGGCTAAATGTGGGATTGTGTATCTTTAGGAACCAAGTGAACATTTGTATTTTGTGTATTTCTACCGTTACATTCTTTGAGTAGAGTTCTACTTTCAAGACTTACAGAAAACCTTCAGACACATAAAACTTCTGAGTTTTACATTTTTAGAGAATTGACTCATTATTCTGCACTAGATCATTACTACTTTTGGCAGATAGTGAGGATATGAAAAGATTTGCATTTAAATTCGTATGATATCAGAATACATTACTGAAGAAACATAGGAACCAGAGGAAAATGATAATGGATATGTTAATAGAATTCGGTTACCTCTCAATAACAAATTAGAAGCAGAAACAACTTTTTAAACTTCTGGTTGGTTGAATCAGCTTCTTAAAAGTTCATTAAGTCACAAAAGGAATGCAGAGAGCAAAATAATACTACAGGTGCTCTTTAATTATGTTGACAAATGTGAAGTGAAAGACACAAAAAATTGTCCTTAAAATATTCAATTATGTGGATTATATGGATTTGAATTTGAATTTCAGGAGCCTTGAACATAATCTAATATACGAAGACATTTCAAATAATGTAAAACTATTTTTTTTAGATTTTTATTTATTTATTTGACAGACAGAGGTCACAAGTAGGCAGAGAGGCAGGCAGATAGAGAGAGAGGAAGGGACGCAGGCTCCCTGGTGAGCAGAGAGCCCGATGCGGGACTCGATCCCAGGACCCTGGGATCATGACCTGAGCCAAAGGCAGAGGCTTTAACCCACTGAGCGACCCAGGCACCCCTAATGTAACTATTAAAGAAGGAGAAGTTTAGCTTAAAATTTTCAAGTATTATGAAGTTTTTTTCCATGTACAGCAGACCTAAATAAAAGTTTATCTATTATTCAATTAAGATATTTTACCAAAATGGTTCCAACTTTAGGTACCATTAATACCATAAAGTAATTTTATTTATGTATTCATTATATATTATAGTTTTAGACCTTATTTCAATAAAATATGTTAACCTTTACCTCTTTTAATGTAGAAAATATAAAACCTCTTTTTTTCCAGTTTTCAGAAATAAGCACTTAGCAATTCAGCTTATACATTTAAAAGAAGTAAGTTTAAGTTAAATATATACTAATTACTGTATTGAAACTAAAATTTTTGTGACTCAAACAGTTCATAAAAATCATTTTTTTTCAATTTTGTGAAGTCTTCAAATCAGCTTACAATATGTAATCTGAAATATTAATGTTTGATAATTTTTAAAAATTTATTTTATAGCAAATACATTTAAGTAAATGAGATATATTTGTCATGAGTAATTTCTGAAGATTTTCATGTGAGTTGAAGAATTTGAAAATGCTAATGCAATATTGCTTTGCTAAATTACAATAAATAAAAAAATAAAACTAATAACTAATAATAGCTCAATTAGGGACAAAACACCCATCAAATGTAACTTCTGACCCTCACTTTTGAATGTATACCAGTGATTTAATTTACAAAGAGTCATAAGTAAAAAGAATTCTGAAAATAAGAAAGTACCACCAAAACCATCTTTACTGTTTGAATGAGGGTGTCCTATGAGTTCTTACATATAAAATACTGAAAATCAGGTCTTATTTAATTTTAAAATTCTTATTAAGACTTAAATCCTTTAGATAAATTTGAAGTTCTCAATGGACAAATCAGTACTGATAATGTGGATTTCATGAGATCCTAAACCTTCATAAAGCATTGGTTCTATGCTCATGATGGATCAAAACCATGCTACTAAACTTGATAGTCACTATATATAGATATTACATATATATTATGATTATATATGTATAAATTTTAATATGTGGTAAGAATAAGGTTGACCTTTCAGAAGAGACAGCATTTTCAAAGTTAAGGACTGAATGAAGAATATCATGTATAATAGTCAGTAGTGTGGATTTACTTTTGTGTCTATCACATCACATGCAGGGAATCTACATAGTGTTTATAATGATCAATGTGTGCATAAATTATATAAACCCTGCATGATAATTTTAATTACATGGGTCATTATTATATCACCCTACTGTGATGTCACATTTGATATTTAGCATTTTGTTTTATGAGTTCTGACTTATATGCAAAATTAATCTTCTTGTCTAAAATAAGAGTTGGCTCCTTTCTTTTCTCTTCATTTTCTGATCTTCTTTTTATTCATCTGGTCCCATGCTAGTTAGGAATATTGTTTTAAACAAGTATAAGTGGCTTGGTTGGTTTTACTTATTGTTCAAAAGCTGCTGGAGGATGCTCAGGGAAAAATTACCCATAATCTTAGAAATTCTGGAAAGGTCAAACTCTAATGGAGTTTAAGCATAAAGGTAGCAAGAAGACACTGGTAAACTAATTGATTGTCTAAACCCAGTCTTTATCTTATCCCACCCTACTAGGCATACATAAACAAATCTCAGTATTCTAATACCTTGATCATTATACTGTTAAGAATTCTAATGTATAGTAATAGGCTCCTGACCCATGTTATTAAGTCATTTATTTTCTCTACTTAGTTCTGAACTTTTGTTGGAAAGTGTGTAATTTCCTAGCTATTCAGATTATCATGCATTTGTGGTGTGGATAATTCTAATCCAAAATTCTATAGGTAATGAACTAAGAACCAGAGAGAAATATTTATATATTCTTGCAGTTTGTAGTAAGGTAGGTGGAAGAGGAGATGCCATGTTCAACTGTTCATTGTTTTGGTTAGTTTTCTTAGTTTTCACACAATGCAGTCATCAAATTCCAAGGTTTCAGTTGCTGTCCATAAACTGTATTTCTAAATTCGTATCTCAAAATCTGGACCGCCCCTCCTGTCCTCCCCTCCCTCAACCTCTGGTCTCACACACCTACGTCTCTGCTTGACACAATATACTGTGTGGATATTGCAGACACAATATAAATACAACATGTACAAAACTGAGCTCATAATCTCCCCCTCTCTCATGCTCAGTTTCCTTCTTTATCTCAGAGAGTAGCTCTCCATGCATTAGGTTGTGCAAGCCAAAAATCCAGGATCATATTTGTTAACATCCTTTTCCCATCATTTTCAATATTCCATCAAACCTTGATACTTTCATTTAAAAAATTTCCCTCCTCGGAGTGCCTAGTTGGTCCAGTGGATTAAGCGTCTAATGCTTGATTTTCGCTCAGGTCATGATCTCAGGATCCTGGGATTGAGCCCCATGTTGGGCTCCAGGATCAGCAGGGAGTCTGTGGGGATTTTCTCTCTCTCCATCTCTGTCTGCCCCTCCCCACTCTGTCAGTCTCTTAAGTAAGTAAAATAAATCTTAAAAAAAAAAAAAAGTTCCCTCCTCTTTCTGTCCAGTATCCCTCCATCTCTCCATTGTCTGTACATAATTCTATGATATGTCCCCTTTCAACTGAACTTCTATCACTGCTATCTGCATCATTTTCCCTCATTAATTTTGCCACCTCTAATCCAGTCTCCATAGTGGAGTGAATAAAAATTATAGAATAAAAATATGAAATAGTTTACCACATCTCTGGATCTCCTTTTCTATTTTTCCTTAAAAAAAAAAAAAGCATTTCCACTCCAGTCTGACCACAATCCATATTGTGCACAGGTAGGTTCTGGTTGATTTGTCCTTTGTCTATTATCTAGGTCTTTCACTCTCCAGCCTCCCCAACACCCTCTGTCTTCCAGACTCAGTGTCCTCCCTTAACATTTTCCTCTAGCTTTGGGCCTTACAAACTTATTTTGTACCCTTGTATAGTCTCCTTCCCTCAATGCACCCTTTTCTGAGTTCATTCTTATTTATCATTTAGATGTCTTAAGTAAGAGCTTTGTACCTTTCTCAAAGAGGCATTCATTGATCCCCTAGACAAATTAATTTAAAAATTTTTAAATTTATTACATCTGCTTATTTTAAGGTCTTTGAGTAAATGCTCTCTACCTTTTCTTCAATTTCTCCTTGTAACCATATATTAATATCTATGTTGTTTTTATTGTTTGTCTCTAGCAAAAATTGCCCAGGGGACAGAGTATATCTATTTTCCTCATCATTTTGTCCCTATAACAGAGCAAGTAGTTACTCAATAAATACTGTTAAGTAAGTAAATATTTGTCAAAATCATAATGAGTGACATTGAATAAGAACTTCCTATTTGCCAGATAGCATGTTGAATATTTATACTGTACAACTTAGTATTCAGAACTGTCCTCTTATTCTGGCACAATTATATATCCCTTAGGTATAATGATTGCATAGATGAGAAGACTGAGATATAGACAAGTAATTAATTTTTCCAGAATCACAGGCTTCTTTTTTTTTTAAGATTTTATTTATTTATTTGACAGAGATCACAAGTAGGCAGAGAGGCAGGCAGAGAGAGAGAAGGGGAAGCAGGCTCCCTGCTGAGCAGAGAGCCTGATGCAGGGCTTCATCCCAAGACCCTGTACTTCTACACAGTACAGCTGCACTTTTGATCCTTCCTATCTAAATCCAGACATCATGTTCAAGGCGGCTTTGCCAATTCTTCTTTCCCTCTGCTTAAACAAACAAACAGCAGAAGAAAAGAGGCTATAGCTAAGGTTATGCTGAAGCAGTTTTCTTATTCTCCTAGTTGTAATGAGGCTGTGTTTGAATCTTTAAATAGACTTCTTAAAATAATAGTGATGGACAATGTCTGATAAGACTGAAAGTGGACTTTTTTAGCCTGTTAGAAACACTGAATTTTTTCCTGAAGTATGGATCATTCCATGTATTTTACTTTACAATTAAATACTATGAGGAAATAACTTAGGGAAAACTAATTTAATTTTGGAATCTGAAAGAGAGCTTTATGACAGAAAATCTGCTTCTGGGGTGCCCGGGTGGCTCAGTCAGTAAAGCGTCTAAGTCTTGATTTTAGCTTGGGCCATGATCTCATGCTTCCTGTGATTGAGGTCCATGTGAGACTCCATGCTCAGTGGGGAGTCTGCTTTAAGATTCTCTCTGCCTCCCTCCCTACTCATGTATGTGTGTGCTCTCTCTCTCTCAAATAAATAAATAAATCTATAAAAAAAAAAAGAAAGAAAGAAAAAAGAAAATCTGCTTCTGAAAATCAAAAAACTGATAAAGAAAGTTGTCACCAGAAGAAGGCATACATAAATCATTAAAATGTCATGGACACTGGTGAGAAACTGAGCCATGTATTTGTTGGGAATGAAAAGGAATCAGCCTTGCCTCAGTCAAAAAGGAAAAGAAAATTTAAAAATGGTTAGAGACTATCTCTATGCTTCTGTGGAACACTAAAATGAAATCATGTTCATATTTTCCCTATAAACCCAGTTTTTAGTGGACAAGAGTATTGAATGATTTTACTCAATTTTATGTCTTCTTGGCTTATTCATCTCAGGCTGAATATTATAGAGTCTACTACTTTTTAAACCGAAACTAGCAACAGATGATACCTTATTTGGGGAGAGTTTCTTTTACTTATTTTAGGATGGCTTTATTAGTATTATGAACTATTTTCTAAAGAAGCCCACAATTTCCGGGTGCCCTCCCCTATAAGCTAGTTTGCTTCAGAAAACTAAGGAGATCATAAGGGAGAAAGAAATGAGACCACTTGCTTGGATTTATACGTACCCCAAAGTCCAGAGCCATCTAAGAGAAAGATGTGAATGTAAGTGCAGAATGAGACAAATGCAACTTTTAATAATAACAAACAAAAAATCCATGCTAATTGAAGAATGATTTTCTTCTTTTCATTAGTGAATTTCTACTGACTGCTTTGTAAACTACATTATTAACCTCTTTAAGGTACAAATTTAAATAATCTAAAAATAACAAGATTTTTTAAAAATCTAAAAATAATCCCTGTCCAGTCAAAATGAGCATGTGGTTTATATGGAATATAATATTGATCAGATATTTGTTATGTGGGTTTATTTTTTTCTAAGGCTCAAAAGATAATTTGTGTATTTGGGGGATAACATGCTTCTGATAACTATTAGATGGTGGTGTTTCTAAGTCAAATTTCGTTGTTTTTGACCAGGAACTCTTATGAAATTTACCAAAAACTGAGATCTGAAGTGTATTTTAGAGTTTCAAGTTTCTGGACATGAAAATGTGCAGCATTTTAAACAGAGTCTCTAAGTAACAAGACTCTACTGATTTTATTTTACCATCTAAAATAACTGCAGATATTTTTGTAGTAGTTGTAAAACAAATGCTCTAGAATTTACATACTAGTTTGGACCAAATAATAATTAATTACCTTTCTACATTTAAAGTAATATTACCTAAACTTTGAAGAAAATTTCTGATACAGACACATGAAATCTGAGCAGAATTAAAGATCTGAAGATTTTGTAAGTCAAGAATAGGAAAAAAACAACAAAAAGCTGTTGCTGTATATGAGTTTGAGGCTGAGTACTTTGCTGACTTTTCTGGCCAGAATTTGAAAACAGATTGATGCTTATGAAAGCTTAACATAGTTTTTCCTGACCAGAGAGCATGTGTGCTATAATTTAGGATCCCAAGAAAAATCTGTTTTGAACGCAAAGCCTATGAGGTAGATCGTTTTGACGAAGATCATGTCACAGAAATGTTGCTTTTTGAAAATGATCTGAAAGTTTCCAATAATAATAAAGTAGAATCAGTTGATGTTATCTCTAAATCTGGCCTTTCCCATTCGTTTGGTGGCCTTAGTCTAATTTAGATAGCTGATTCTCATAGGAAATCTTCCAGTTTGAGAACTTATCATAATTGTTTGTGACACTGTGTCCTGGTAGGTTATCCAGGCACCTTTTTCCTTAGTGGTATTCATTGGTATTTGCTCATGTAAATCAACACTTTCTTTCTTGACTGAATTTTGGTGGAACATCTTAAATTATGATATCAGAGAATTGGGAAAGGAAGAATTCAACAATTTCATAGTTTTTCAAGAGATGAATGCCATAAATCTCTTTGTATCAACAATAAAGTATACAATTTGTTTTGTTTCTTTAGTAGATTCTAATATTACTAAAATATCTAAGATGTTTCTTTAGGTTAATATTTGAAGGTATCAGAGCTCCAGAGAAAATGGAAAAATAGCTTTTGGAAGGAAAAATATTTTTAAAATCTATTATTATTAAATTTATGAATACCAAACATCCTGAATTTCTAACTCTGAGATTCAACCATCAACTCTACTATTTTGAAAATAAATTTGGAGTTGTTTATGTCATTTGTAAAAAAATTTCAAAACAATTCCCACTTTTTCAGTTATCTTACATTTGATATACTCATATGTAATTTTAGTAGAAAAGTTTGTACAAATTAATACCTAGATATTTGGCACTTGGTGATCCCATGATGATTTAAACAGTTATTTGTTTATTTTTAAATACACACTTATGGGACGCCTAGGTGGCTCAGTGGATTAAATACACACTTATTTGTGTATTAAACACTTATTTGTGTATTTTTTTTTCTTAAAAGGCATAACATTTTTGTATTATGATTAGTTTATGATTCTGGTTTTGGATAGATCAGTAAACTGTTATTAGCTGGGAAATATGGCCCTATCATCTGTATATAATTTACAGACTGTGGAAAAGCAATTAAGACAAAAAAATCCTAGACCAAAAAATATTCTAATCATTTTATTAAAGTTATCATGAAAGAGCTGGAACACTTGCCTCTGGCTGAGACAGAATAACATGGACTGGACCTACCCTCTTACCTGAAACAGCAACAAAGAATGAAAGAAGGAAGGAAAAGAAAGAAGACAAATGAAGAAAGAAAGGATTAAAAAGGGGGGGAAAGAAGGAAGAGGATATACAAAACATTTTTCAAGATGCTGGACATCAGGTACTGAAAGAGAGTGATTCTTGAGATGTGAAAAGCAACTGAAATGACCCTGTAATTGTTCCAGCTCACTGCCCTGAAAGAGATTCCAGTTACTGATATAGGCCAGGAGAAACCAGGAAAAATGTGATAACTACTCTGAATTGAAGAGATGGAGCTGTGTCCAAAGAGCCCAAGGCAGGGAGATCTCACAAGACAAGAAAACTCCAAAATCTGTGGAGGCTCCCATTGAGTATTCAGCAGATCAGTATTCAGTAGAATAATGACAGATATGTATTTATGAAAAAACCCAAGTCTTGGGAAAGAACTATACCAGAATTAGAGGGAATAACACCTGTTCCTAACAATCAGAATGGCATGATTCATGGAATTAGATAAAGTATTTGGAGGGTTATTACACTAGTAATAGGAAATGACTAGCCCTAGAATAAACAGTGCCATGGTTTCACTTAACAAATCTTAACAGCAACATCCAAAATTATCAAACTGTTTTCAAATAATGTCAACTGAACCTTGGAACAAAGTTGAAGAATAATTCAAGTATTCAGAAGCATTTCACACAAAACAAGGTAAATTTTGCAATGTCTGACATCCAACTGAAGATAACTAGTCAACAAAAAAGTAGGAAACCGTGGACCATAATGAGGAGCAAAATCAATCCAAACTGACTCAAAACTGTAGCAGAAAAGGTATTTAATGCAGTTAAACCATATTCTGTATATTCATGTAGTTAAATAGGGTCATGATAGACAGGAAGAGATCAGTGTCAAACTGTTAGACCAAAACAAAGTATAATGCCTGAGATAAATATATATATATATATATATATATATATATATATATATATGTATAAATTAATGACAGAGCACAGACTGCAGAAAGACAGGGCACACTAGCTGGTGCAAGGAATGGAAACCACCGGAAATTATAACTACATGGGTAAAGAACTAAGATTATTTTTTAATTATTTAAATCTGGAACATTTGAAAGATATATGATGGTGAAACAAACAAATAAAACTACTATAATGAAAGTACAGTACTACAAGATTATTATACTGGTGTGAAATGGTATATCATTTGAAGGTGGTCTCAGAAGTATATTATAAATCCCAAAGCAACAACCAAAATAACAAAACAATGATAAGCAGCTAGTAATCCAACAAAGAAAATAAAGTGTTCTCATAAAAATTATTTAATTAATCCAATAAAAAGAGGAAATGAGAACAAAGATGGGACCAATAGAAAACACACAGCACAATTATACAGCATGATTATAGTGTTCAACCTAACTGTATCAGTAATTACATTAAAAGGAATCGCTCTATGCATCCCTACTTAAAAGGCAGAGATTATCAGGTTGTATAAAAAGCCATATCTAAGTTTATTCTGCTAGCAAGAAATACACTTTTAAAATAAACACAGATATTTGTTAAAAGGAAAAGAGTAGAAAAGATATAGCATGCTAAAACTAATCAAAAGGAAGCTGACATGAATATATTCATAATAGATAAAATATAACCTGGAACAAAGAATATAAGAAAGAAATGGGGCACCTGTGTGGCTCAGTGGGTTAACCCACTGCCTTCATTTTAGGTCATGGTCTCAGGGTCCTGGGATCGAGTCCCACATCAGGCTCTCTGCTCAACAGGGAGCATGCTTCCTCCTCTCTCTCTGCCTGCCTCTCTGCCTACTTGTGATCTCACTCTATCAAATAAATAAATAAAATCTTTAAAAAAAAAAAAAAGAAAAAATTTATGGAATCTACAAAGCAGATAATGGCTTTTTTTTAAGGAAGCAGGATATAGAATGAGCATACAAAAATCAATGATATTTCTATACAATATCAAAGAAGAATGGAAACTTAAAATATAAAAATAATAAATTTCATATTAACATCAATAAAGTCTGAAATACTTAATAATAAATACGACCAAAAGCTTCTGAAAGACTCATACACTAGAAACAATAAAGCTACTCTGATAGAACTCAAAGACCTAAATAATGGACAGATACACTATATTCATGGATTTGAAAAAGTTACTATTATTTAGATATCAATTCTTTCCCAGTTCATCTATAGATTATACACATCCTCTGAGAAAATCTCTGCATTATTTTGGTTCAAAGTGAGGGACTTATTCTAAAATCCATTGAAAATTTAAAGGCTATAGAATAAACAAAACAACTTTGAGAAGAATGAACAAATTTGAAGACTAACACTTTCTGGTTTCCAGACTTGTATGAAACTACAATAATTAAGACAATGTGGTATCAAGATAACATCACATAAGTAGATTAATGGGGAATATATAAATAATTCTGGTAATAGCCTTATTATGAAATACATTATGCTATTAAAAAAATAAACAACCAATCCTCAAACACCATGGTTAAATGAGAAAATATTATGAGCCAAAAAGCTCACTGTGTGGTGTATTTTGTCCTTAAATTTATCTATTATAAGCAAGATAAACTTATTCATTTATTGATAATTCATACTTTGAATAGAAATTTGATTCTAACTTGCTTTGAGTCATTTATTGGAGTCAAATACCTCTTGAGTTTGATATATGGCCTAAGAAGTTATCCACTGACACCTTGCAGAAATTAATAATGAAATATTCACACTGAATCTTTTGCTGCCTTCCTCATGGCAGCAGAGGAGAAAGAAAAGAAGGCTAAATAGTTTTAGAGTAAGTATTTCTGCAAAGAAAGTTCAGAAGGTCTTGCCATATGACCACCAAGGGACTTGTTCTTGAGGCAACAGAAGCATCTCCTTTGACAGAACTTGAGGAGCCGTAATACTGCCCATGAGCTTTACCTTGATACAGAAAAGAATAAGCTATGTCCTCTTTTCTGACTCCTCTTTGTTTTTAACCAGATGACTTGAAAGTACCATCAACTATTTTTCCACAGAGAAAAAAGGGGCTTCTTTTTCACTCCTTTTGTTGTCCTAATAGATATAAAATTTTTACATGTAATTATTCTCCCTAACAATAGACGGTGACTTTTAAATAGATTTCTTACCAAATACTTTTTCAATTGTAAAATTAAATTTGTATTAGAGACTTTCAAAGACACAATTTACCCACTTAAGAGAAGGGGGTGGGAGTATGGACATTGGGGAGGGTATGTGCTTTGGTGAGTGCTGTGAAGTGTGTAAACCTGGTGATTCACAGACCTGTACCCCTGGGGATAAAAATATATGTTTATAAAAAATAAAAAATTAAATTAAAAAAATGAACAAAAAAGACACAATTTAAAAATATTTTCTGAATGGAATTTTTTTTCTTTCCCTAGATTGATATACCTGTTTGAAATCTTGACTAGTTAAAGATGCCTTTTATCTGTTCTCAGTCTTAGGTTCTGTCTTTGCCTCATACAAAATTTTTTCTAAGTATGGTAAATATTTTAATTTTTCTTCTTCAATAGACTCCAGAAAAATCTTTTGTTTTTATAATATCACAACTGAAAATATGCATGGTCTATAAATATTGATAATTTTGCATACATGTGTTACTATAAGTTAATATTGCTTGCCATCAAAGATATCAGCCTCCACAGTTGCATGCTACAATAGAAAGAAGACTGGATTTGGCATTAGAAAACCTTAGTTTTAGAGTCAACTCTGCCTGTTTAGGAAAATGTCACCATTGCCACTTAAATTGCTTTTATCTTATTTTGCCATTAGAATATGACAGGAAAGGGCAAGAAATACATCATACGTAAAGTCCTCTAGCCTTGCCACCATAAAAGAAAATAGTGGATCTTTACCTATAGTTGATTCAGCTTGACTCCTAGTATAGTAGCATGAATTAGGCTGCACTTTAACGACTTAAGATATGAAGTAAGCTCTATTTTGAACACTCAAGGTATATTCTAAGCCAGATGTACCCCAAGGAAAACACTAAATGTTCCTTCACTTAACAAAAAACATTTTAAATCAGTTATTCATTTAAAGACAATACGCCAGCTTTCTGAGATATGAAAAAGCATAGAAAATTCTCTTTTTTTTCACAGTTAAAAAAAAAAAACCTAGTAATAAACATAAACAGATGAGTAATTTAGAGATTTAACTTGTGCTATACTAAATATATATTAAAAGGACTTTTTAAAATACAGAAAAGGAGGGTTTCAAAAAGCTCTTAATAAAATTCAGACCAGCATCAACATGTGCAATTGCTAATTAGAAGGACAACTAGCAAGTGAATAAGCATGGCTATTCACTATTCACTTAACGTAAAACGTTAAGGGATCTGACTGGGGCGACAGATCATAGTCAGACAACAAGGGGCTTTCAACATCATGTTAAAAACTTTGGATTTTGTGTATGGTGACTGTGGATGAATCCAGCTGATGAGATTCAAACTTCAGAAAATTTCCCTGTTACAGTATGTGAAATGGACTAGAGAAAAGATGGGGAAAGATGGAAGTGGAGAGTCCCGTTCAAAGGATCAAACAACAGTCCTGGTGAGGAATCACTACTAAGAAAGAGGACAAAAGGAAAGAAAGCATTTAGAAAATAAAATGCCACAATTGCCAATTCGGTGAGGTTTCATTGTGTGTGTGTGTGTGTGAGAGAAAGAGAAGAATATCTACAATTCTGGACTAGAAAAGGAATGGACTTTCTTGTTGTGCCACAAAGTAGACCATGTAAGAGTCTGGAGGGAAGAGAGGAATCGGAGTTCAGTTAAGGTGTTGATGTATATACTTTGATTTTTGCTTCAGTCCTTGTGCAGTAGTTGTATTGGGGTAAAAAACAATATGAAGAAATTAAAATTTAGGAAAATGTTGTTAGGGAATAGGTAGAGACTTAAGATTTCACATGAAGAATAGACCTGGATAGTGACAGCTATATGACTGTGTGGCTGTGAGAATGAGTTAAAGGTATGGAATTCAAGGAACTGGCAGAAGGGGCTGCATTGTTTGAGAAGTCTTCTATAGATGATTGGATATACTCAGGAATATAGTTGGATTTGAGGGGCTTCAATGTTTTCAGTGATTAGAAGACACAAAACCAGAAATATGAGGTATATTAATTCAAACAAGTCACTTGAGTCTTCAAAAGAGGAAGGGCTTTGTTGCTTGAGGACGAAAGGCCCATGGGTGCACAAATAAAACGCTACACATTTCCAGACTCTACCTCCAGGTGCCATAAATGTGAGGACTATGAATAGCCTACAAATTAGAGAGTTGCAAGGGAAGTAAAGCAATGTATAAAAGCACTTTTGAAAGGAGTAGTGCAAGTTTCAGGCTGAAAATCTCAAAAAATTAGCTGAGGCAAAATTCACATCTTTATGTGTATAAGGCTATGAAAGAACAGAATGAGTAAGGTTTAGGTCAAGGATGCAATGGTCAAGGATGGTAAGGGTTAGGAGCATTAGTGAGATTAATTGGATATTGTTCCATATATACCCATGATGAAAATTTGGTGGATGTAAGTCTATTCTTTAGGTACTTTGAGAGAAGTTATGACAGGTTACCTGTCTCATCAAGCATTTGAGAGATTTTTTTCATGGGTAAGAGAGTGGGGTTGGGTGCTGTCATTATGAACAGTCCCAGGACAGATTGTGTCATCTGTGGGGCCCAAAGCAAAATGAAAATATTAATTATTAATAATTAAACAATTATCAATTGTTGTTAAAAATTACTAGGAATTTAAAGACCAAGATGATAAGGCATAAAACCAAGGGCTTTTCTGAACATACATCTCTGTATGACTATGCACATCCACATACATGAAGCTGGCCTTGAATTGGAATGTGACCACAGAATATAAAATGTTGGGAGTGCCTGGGTGGTGTAGTTAGTAAGCGAATGACTCTGGGTTTCAGGTCAGATGGTGATCTCAGGAACTTGAGATCAAGCCCTTGTCTAGCTCTGCATTTAACTGCTTTGAAATCTCTTTCCCTCTCCCTCTGCCACTCTGCTTGTGCTTGCTTTCCCTCTCTAAAATAAATTAATCTTCAAAAAAAGAATATAAAGAGTTTAAATAATCTGTAAAGTGACCTCTTTTACACAATGCTAGGAATAAGATGCATTTTGGAAAGCCAAGAAATGGAAAATCACTTACAGCTTAAACAGCTACATCTTCATCTTCAGAGTTTCACCAAATAAAACTTATAAATGGTCATATGTAATTACAAAACTCACAGAATAACTTCTAAAATGCTCTTTAAATTTACTCATTTGAGGTGATAAGTAACTTCCCCAAACAATACAATACTTCTAAAATAGCCAACATACAATTATACTTGAAAGGAAGGCTATTGGAAGCAAGAAATTAGTGTCAAAAGCCTGAGCCTCAGGGTACTTAAAAGTATGTATCCTTAGCTCTACTTCAAAATAGTTTTTCCATGTTCACACTCATGCCTGTAATCTCTCATGTTGAGTTTTACATATTAATAAAGTTGATTCCTACATTAATTTTTTAGAAAAAAATTAGTTTATGAGTAGCTTTATATTTCATTCAGCTTTATCCAGTTGTACTCTAGGTTGAAGAATTGCATTGTTCCAGGAGCGAGTCAACGATAAGCATATCAATGTGAGCCAATGCAATATCATCACTGTCTACATGGACATCAAAATAGTATATTCAATTCTCAAAAATCAGTATTGCCATTATCTCAGGAAACTCCCTTCTTATTTCTTATTGATCACAATTATACTATGAGGTTAAGTATAACTTTCCTTTTAAAAAATATTATATTAAAAATAAATAAAATAAAAAGTATTATATTTTATTTAAATTTGTAGTAAATTTAACTGGAGATATAAAAGTAAATTGGCAATTGTTTTTGACTTTATGTTCTTCAGAGAGAGAAAAACTGTGGTAGTTAAAAATTGGAAGAAAGGATGACACACTTGAAATTACAAATGTAGGATTCCTTAAAATAATTATGAAAGTTTTATGATGGAAAAGGTTAATTTCTCTTAAATAGCAAACATAACTAAAACAGAAATTATATCATGATACTCACATTTCCATTAAGTAAATGGCTTAAATTTATGTAGTTATAATATATAGGGTTAGAGATAATTAGGAAATATTTCATTGCTGGTAGGAATAATTTACTATAGTGTAGGGGTGTGGAGAGAGCAATGGGACAATAGCTAATAGTATAAAAGAATATAAAAGGCTTTAAATTCAGGAACACAAATTTTGAGAACATATCTTTCAGAAATAAAAACACTAGACATTAAGGAACAGCCATGCTCCATGCTTATTCATCAATAGAATTACAAAAAAAATCACTTTATATTCGTCATGTAAAAAACCATCTGAAACATATGATATAAAATATATCCTGTAAATCTGTAGAGGTAGGAAAAATATAATCAAATGTAAAACGTCTTAGATAATGCTAGTGTTCAATGCATAAAGCAATTTGAGATATGTGTGTAAAAATAATGCGTGAAATATGACTACAGTATAGTTAAAATTAAAACCAAAAAATCACCACATGCATATTTATATGTGTAAATTCCTTTGTAAGATCAGAGAATAGTATAGTTGAGTCAAACAACACATTTTTACATTTCTTACCTAAAGATTATCAGATGGTTTTCTATGTTCTTGATGTGTTACACTGAACTTTATTGCTATTTTGTAATTAATAAGCTAAGGAAAGGTTGCAAAAAAGTTCATTTATAAAACTTTGGGCATGATGCATATAAGGAGCGCCAAATTTTGGTAAATGCCTATTGGAGGTGTTCAGAAAGAGTAATGTTGCCATCTATTGGTCATTTATTCACATGGACGATACATGGTCCCTTAAAAACAATGTGAGAGATGATTGAGCAGTTAAAACTATGTATAATACACCAGATAAATAAGGGTGTCAAAATATCCTAATATACTAATGAATTGCTGTGAAATATTTTCTTCTTATTCTTTATATTCAATTTTCACTACACTCTCAAGGAAATGATGGCCTTGTAAAATGAGTTTGGGAGTGTTCCCTTTTCTTTGATTTTTTGATAATTTCTATATCTTTGTTGAATTTCTCATTTTACTCAGGCATTGTTTTCCCAATTTCACTTAGTTGTCTATGCGTTCTTCTAGTTTACTAATCTCCTTTAAAAGGATTAATCTGAATTATTTGTCAGTTCACAGATCTCCCCTTCTTCAGGACAAGTTATTGGAACTTTATTAGTTTCCTTGGTGGAGTTGTGTTCACCTGATTTTTTGTGATCCTTGTATCCTTGTGTTGGCATCTGCGTTTGAGTAAGTGATCTCCTCTTATGCACTTTTCAGGTTCACTTTTGAAGGAAAGCCTTCACCAGTCTGCTCAGCTTGAGATATTAGATAGATTGGCAGGTATTGCCCACAGGCAGGCAGGGCTTACTATCAAGTTTCTTAATTGGGTGAGGCCTCTGCCCACCTTCTGAGGTTTGTAGTTGGGGGGGGGGGCGGTGAGTGAGGGGGTAGTGGTCACTGACTGTGCTCCATGACTGGGTTAGCCTGCTGGTTAGGCTTATATTTGAGTGGGGCTTCTGGGTAATCTCCCTGGTTGGGCAGGACTCCTGATATGCTCTGTGGTCAGGTGGGGTCACTAGCTGGACTCTGTGATCATCTCTGGGCAGGTGGGCTCACATACTGTGTTCTCTGGCAGGGCAGTGCTACTAGTGAGACTCTGTTGTGCACAGGGCTCCAGGCAGGACTCCATATTTGCTCCTGGTTAGGTGGGACATCAGGCTGTACTCCTTGACCAGATAGTGCCACTGGCTGTGTACGCCCCAGGGCCACAGTGTGGGCTTCACAGGCTGCCCAACTTTACTGTTCAGGCTCCCTGGCTATGCAGAACCAGGAGATATGCTAAACATCCGGGAGGGCTGCTGCCTTGATTCCTAGCCAGAGCAGACAGGTCTGCAGGATGGATTCTATGACTGGCTGGATTCTATGACCAGGCTTCCTGGTGGAGTGGGACTAGAGGCCATGCTTAGCAGTTGGGTGGGGCTGCAGATTTGTTTTCCTACCCTTGCTATATTTAGTAATACTAAATAGTATATTTAGTAGTTAGGTTGAGCTTTCAAAGTGCTTCCCTGTCCAGTGGGGACATAGAATGGTCTTCATGGACAGTATAGGCTGTTGGCTGGGAACTTAAACAGTCAGAATGGCCAACTGAGCTCCCTGGCCAGATGGAATCACCAGCTTAGCTCTGCAGATGGGCAGAACCACTGGATAGGATTTTTGTTTGGGTGCTGCTGTTAAGCAGGAGCTCAGTCCACCAAGATCTGAGCACTCTTTGCTATAAGCCCCATCCTCTTCTCTCTCTCTATCTGATTCCCAAGAGATTAAGCTCACACAGATTTCCCCTCATGATCCCTGAGCACTGAGACCTGGGTGTCCACATGGGTCTCACTTTTCCCAGGAGAAACCCTGGGGTGGCCTCTTGTTGAGGTGCTATGCTGGACTGGGACAGGAGAGATGTGGTCAAAGTGAAACTAGTGAGGTCCTTTGCAAAGTCTTTGTGGCCCAGGAGGGGTCTATAGCTTCAACTCCAGATTCTGGAATTTTCACGATAGTGTCTTATCTGGATAGTTGCTAGTCAGTCTTGTGAGGGGGAGTGAAGTCAGGAGCAACCTATGTCAACATTTTCACAATGTTACTCTCCCCAATTTTTTTAATCTCAAATTTTACTTAATTTTTTTCCAATATTGAGAGAGAATTAAGCCTGTCTGCCTCATAAAATTCAATAATTTCTTTTTTTTTAAGATGTTATTTATTTATTTGACAGAGTGAGACACAGGGAGAGAGGGAACAAAAGCAGGGGGAGTGGGAGAGGGAGAAGCAGGCCTCCTGTTGAGCAGGGAGCCTAATGCGGGACTCAATCCCAGGATCCTAGGATTATGACCTGAGCCTAAGGCAGATGCTTAAGACTGAGCCACCCAGGTGCCCATAAATTACATATAAGTATAATGTATAATGTAGTGTTAAAAGAGTACTACCTATAATTCTAATGAAATTTTGTATTTTAAAAAGCACACATTCAAATCATGCAAAGCAAACTTATGGAGTCTTGATTCAAAGGAAAATTAGCCTGCTAATCTTAGGCCTGTGTCTTGTTGAATTACATGAGGTTCCAACTCTGCCTTACCACCTCACATGCAGATTTGTTGAGTGAATTATGGCAGAGTATCTGAGAGCACGTGGAGACCAACACATTGCCCCATAACGGTTGAGCTGGCAATGTTGGGAGTATGGACCATATAACCAGAGTTAATGAAGCTAGATTGAAAATGTTGGCATTATGTCACTTTCCCCCGTCAGACCAGAGCTTTTATAGGCTTTATCATTGCCATGTGAAATTTGCTAGAGCATTTTTATATAGAACTTGCTAAATAAAGCATGTAACCTTTCAACCAGTATTACATACTAACCTGACAATGTCTCCACAGTGGTCCGTGGGGTACTATAAGGAAAATAAAGAAATAAAAAGAAATCTGAAAACAAGGCAAACAAGAGTCAAACACTGGGCACTCTTTAAAGTAATTCTCTGAAAGTTTCTCGGATTTCTAAAATACAGTATCAGGACAACATTTCAAAGTCTTTATAGCAGCAGCACGCTTTAATTCTAACTCTAGGTATATTCCTCAGAATATCATTTTGCCCTGAAGCTAGTAATTACAACTAGAGCATTCTCATTTAGCTAATTGTTGCCTTAATATTTCAAATTAAGTTTTGTCCTCATTCAGACTAGATAATCCGACAACTGATTCCCCTTTTTATTCCACTTCCTTCAAAAGAGACTATATATTGATAATTCCCTAATCATATCCCTCTCCAACCTAGAATGTGCATGGTCAAGTTATAAATACACAGAGCAAAGAACTTTGTCCCTGCTTTGAGGTTTGCTTCTATTTTTGTTTGTTTGTTTTGTTTTGTTTTGTTTTTAAGTCTATTTTACCACAGAAAATATGTTTCAGAACTTTAACAATTGGAGAGTTTTTCCTGTTAAGTACAAACCCTGGTCAGTTACTCAAATGGAGTTGTTCTGAAAAGTCACTTTGAGTTTTCTCCTTAGGATATTGTTTGAAAATTCTCAAAAGCCTAGTAGTGTATGTAAATTATACTAGAATTGAATCATATTATCAAGAATGCCATTAAAATTCTAATTTGACGATTACAAAAGAAAATCCCCCCCCCCCGATAATTTACATGGCATTGGAATAGGGACCCATTTTACACAGCATGTGAAACAGGATCTAATCCAGTTCCAAATCCCTATTGGTCTTTTGTGACCTATGGAATTTAGATCAAACTCTTCCCATCCTTCCAGGAGCATTTAATTGATTACTGTTCCCTCCCAATCTTGCTACTGTCTTTTGATTAGAAGATTTCACTCATCCTTAACTTATAATAAGAGATAGCAAGCCATGTTGTAATTACTCACCTTCGAGCCTATCCTAAAATAATCACAAAATAGTAATGTATTTTTAAGGGATACTACCGCTGGCAACAAAAAGAAAAGAGAGAGAAATGACAGAAAGAAAATTACAAATTGGTACAATGTCTCAAGAAAAACCTAGCCAGGGTCGCCTGGTTGGCTCAGTGGGTTAAGCCGCTGCCTTCAGCTTAGGTCATGATCTCAGGGTCCTGGGATCGAGTCCCGCATCGGGCTCTCTGCTCAGCAGGGAGCCTGCTTCCCTCTCTCTCTCTCTGCCTGCCTCTCCATCTACTTGTGATTTCTCTCTGTCAAATAAATAAATAAAATCTTAAAAAAAAACCAAAAAAACAAAAAACAACCTAGCCATATTCGAGACAGCACAAATTTCATGGACATGCAATCTGCCAGTGTCTCAGGGCCCATGCTTAGGAGGATCCTAAATTTGGTTTAATGTTCTACTCTCTCTTTCTTGAAACTCTTAATAATGTTGAATGTTTTCCTGCACTTGCATTTTTCACTAAGTCCCACAATTATTTCATCAGTTCTTGGTGATTCTGAGAATATAAGTAGAGCAAGGCTTTCCCTTTCCTGTGTCTTAAACATCTTTAACCTTCCTCTTGAAACTTCTGTCAATCATTGCAAAATTTTTATTTTGAAAGTGTAGCAATAAGCTCTCTCATAAAGAGTCCCAACATCTCAGGACTATTCCAGATTTCACTTAGATCCTATAACTGATACTATGTTGAAGAGATCAATGACTGAAACAATACTTATTATTTGGAACAGTAATTAGGCTTTTGATCACTCTTAAGATTGCATACATCAACACTATCTCAGAGTCATTCAAAGTACGATGTCTAGGTATATGCAGAAAGGAAAGATTAGTTTTGGTAGCATTGGAAACTGGGTATAGGACAGGAGATTTATTCAACTCCTTTCCCACTTCTCTTGCGATCAGTTCTCTTGGCTAGCTCAGCATTTAAGTGAGTTGAGAAACAGGAATAATTATTTTGTATATTGGGGTGGTATGAGAAGAAAACCAGATAGGCATTTAGAAAAGAGTTTCGCAGAGGAAGGAATGATGGAGATCAAAAGGATGTCCTAAACTCACTTAAGTAGCTAAGGAAGACATTCAAGTTACCATGTAAAAATGGCAGTCTCCAGTTTTCTCCCAAAGAAATCAAAGTACACTCACAGTAAAATGGCTCCTTCTGCTTTAGATGGATAACTGAAATGTGGTGTCTCACAGCTTAATTCTAAACCTTTTTAAACACAATCTACCCAACAGCTTTCTGACAATATGAATTTTCTATTTTAGTCTACATGAGTCTAATAATGTTACCAGGTGAACTTTTGCCATTATTCCAAGCAGACCTGTTTTCCCAAATTCAATCCAGTCAGCAATGAGTGAGTCCATATTATCTTATATCAAAAAATTTTAGAGGATTGCATTGTATTTCTTTAACATAAATCTTAGACAAATTTCTAGAATCTTTAAGATGACCTCTCTGCCTCATATAAGAGGGCTCATTTCTACATAATATCCTGGTTAAAGAATCCAATTTTCTCATATTAGAAAGAACTACTGGTAATTTAAAACAAAATTAGTTCCCATGATTGGTAAAATTAAACATAGCCTTTTACCATGTTTTAGTAAAATGTGTAATTCCACAATCAGATATGCATATTATCCTCAAATAATGTTATTATAGAAATTCTTATTATTTAATTATTCAAGCATATTAACTAACCTTAGTTGGTTAAAATATCTTGATAAAATATATATACCAATCCATAGTATGAACTGCAGTTCTAATTGTCACATAGCTTTTATATCTTTGCCTTCATACTCCATCATTTAACACCCCCCCTCAAGTCTGAATCAATCCATTTGTGGAGAAGCTGTTTGAGTATGATATAATTGGTTCAAAATACCACAAGAAAATAGAATCATAAAATACTCTGTCAAAGCCGACCAATGTCAAATACAAACTTAAATTTGGAAATAAAAAATTATTTTAAAATCTAATGAATTAAGTAACACCTCCACACAAATACTTCCTATCCCCAACGTTTTTCTGAATTTTTTTTTCTTTTTTTACAATGGGGCAGATTTTTCAGGACCTTAAGAGAAAAAGTTGAAAAAAAAAAAAAAAAGACATTGCTGCTCCTTCAAAGATTATTTTTTAATAACTTATAATGCCTAGAAATACTTAGATTTTTTTCCCTCCCTATTCCATTATCTACCTGAAGGTAAGAGTCTGCATTATTTAAATGATCTAAGCCTTCAGTACCAGTCCATTTCATTTGGTCTTTGGAGGTATTGTGATAGAGGACGTGTGCACTATACCTCAATAACAAAACCACTATCACCCACGTGCTTAAGGATAGCATCCACAATTAGCATAAGAATATGAGCATAGCTAAGATGTCAAGAAATAGTTCTGGTCACAAAGTTCAAGGCAAGACAGAATGTAACAACATCAAGCAGCCAGGATTCAGGAGATAGATTATAGCAGTGCCATGAAGCAGTGCTCCTCAGTACTCCCATTTCCTCCCTTTTTGAGCAGGTATGTGTATAGCTGTTATCCTGTGTTTGTTCTACTGTCATATATAGGGACTGTTTAGGGTAGATACTTTGTTTCTACTTTCACAGATCTACAAATGAAGAAGAATACTGGAGTAGTAGCTGTACTAAGTGAACAACATACAGGAGTCTCATCTGAACATGGGCCTGATTTAAATGATGGGATTTGGAGCCTTTGAGTTGACACTGTAACAGGTGGAGGCTCTTGAGAGAGAAGTAAATGTAGAAGGAGCATGCATCATTGGGGGTCGGAGGGTGGATTGTCGCAAATAGACCTTAGGAAATGGCTGTCAAGTCCACATCCTGTATAATCCCTTTGCTTGAGTGCAATGTAACCAGCTTCTAACTAACAGACTATGGCAAAAATCTTGGTATTCAACTCCCATGATTAGCTTACATTATATTGCAAAGGAAATAGGATGATAGATATAGATATAGATAGTTGTAGATATAGATAGATAGAAATATAGACATAGATGATATAGATAGATAGAGATATAGATACAACTACACTGCAGCATATACAGTATAGATTCTCTTTCCTTGCTGGCTTAGAGGAAGTCTGATGCCATGTTATGAGGGACCTATGGAGAGATCCACATGTCATGGATCTGCTGATAGACACTAAGCAGCAAGGAACAGAATTTGATTAATCAGCAGAATAAGCTTGGAAGCAGATTCTTAACCACTCGAGCCTCCACATGAAAAATCAGACCAGATTACACTTTGACTGCAACCTTGTGAGTCCTCCATCTTGACCTAAGAAAACCAGGAGGTAATAAATGTGTATAGTTTTAAACTGGTCATTTGTGGTGATGTGTTATATGGCAATAGAAAATGAATATACCAACTGTGCGAGTTACCCAGAAGTGAAGTGTTCCCCAGGATGTGGAACTTTCAGTTTTAACTCTGAGATATCCCTGAGCAAACAGGGATATATTTGTTGTTCTAAACCTCCCTTACTTTTTTGTTGCCTCTGATGTGAATTTTAAAGGATTGTAGGTAAAATTCTTCAGGATTTTTACCTAATTTTTAAATGATATTTACTTTATAATATTTTTGGAAAATGAAGAATATTTATAATATTTATAATGTTATAAATTTTAAAAGAATATAGACATTGAATTAAAGGAATATAGACATCCAACATCCCTAAGAATAATATTAAAAGAGACAATGATCTTTCAAAATAGTTAAACACTTAACAAAGGAACAAATAATGGTTGAACAAAATTAATTTAAAGCAGTTGAATTTCTGTGTACCAGGAGCAATCTGAAACTGAAATTTAAAAACAGTGTAATTTACAATGGCATCAAAAATCATCAAGCACTTAGGAATACATCCAATTAAAGATGTGCAAATCATCCACAATGAAACATACAAAATTTTTTTTTAATATTTTATTTATTTGACAGATAGAGATCACAAGTAGGCAGAGAGGCAGACAGAGAGAGAGGAGGAAGTAGGCTCCCTGCTGAGCAGAGAGCCTTATGTGGGGCTCGATCCCAGGACCCTGGAATCATGACCCGAGCTGAAGGCAGAGGCTTTATCCCACAGAGCTACCCAGGCGCCCCATACAAAATATTTTTGAGAGAAGTTCAATAAGATCTAAAGAAATCAAGAGACATAACCTTTTTATAGATTGGAAGACCTACTACTGTCAGTATGTCCTTTCTACTAAAACTTATCTATAGACTTAAAATGCAGTTGGAATCCAAAAGCCAGATACTTTTGTTGACAAAATTGATAAGCTGATTTTAAAATCTCTGTGGAAAATGTAAAGGATATAGAATAACCATAACAATTTTGAAAAATAACAATTTCAGGGCCTACACTTCCTGATTTCAAAGTTTAATATAAAACTATAGTAATGGGGATAGTATAAGGTACAAAATAGAGCAAATGGATCAAATAGGATAAAGAATCAAGACATACACCTCACACATTTATGTTCAATCAATATCCAATCAAATCTCTGAGTCAATTCAATGAGGAAAGAAAAGCTTTTTTTGTTTTGTTTTGTTTTGTTTTGTTTTAACAAAGTGTGCTTAAAATAAGCAAAAATTTGTATTGGGCAAAAACCAAACCTTAACTTCTACTGTGCTCCCTACACAGAATTTAATTTCACATGGATCACAGACCTACCTGTAAAAGCTAGAACCATAAATCTTCTAGGAGACAGTGTATAAAATATTTTTATAACATGAATGGAGGCAAATATATTTTATACCGGAATAAAAAGCATTAAACATGGAAGAAGAAGAAAAGTGATAAATTGGATTTAATCAAAAGTTAAAATGTCTGGGCGCCTGGGTGGCTCAGTGGGTTAAGCCGCTGCCTTCGGCTCAGGTCATGATCTCAAGTCCTGGGATCGAGTCCCGCATTGGGCTCTCTGCTCGGCAGGGAGCCTGCTTCCTCCTCTCTCTCTGCCTGCCTCTCTGCCTACTTGTGATCTCTCTCTGTCAAATAAAGAAATAAAATCTTTTAAAAAAAAAGTTAAAATATCTGCTAATCAAAAGATACTATTAGGAAATGAATATATAAGCCACAAGAGTGGGAAGAAATTATTTTCAAGGAAATATTTTGGATAATAAAAATGGTCTATATTTTATACTGGAGTATGAGTTACACTGGTATATATAAATGTCAAAAGAAAGAAAATTACAAGTGGGTGATATAATATTTAGGCACAAAATCCAAAAGTAAGAAGATAGAATATTTAACTAAATGAAATATAAAACCTTTAATGACCAAAAATATCCAACTAAAAGTCAACTTAAAACAATGATCTGTAAAAGTCACTTTAGATGCTGATGACTGAAGGAAAATGGACATGTAATATATGGGCATATAATAATAGGGAAATTAAAATAGTGATCAAATATAATAATTTTATTCAAATTTGGTAATAATTTATGAAAACAAGAGATCTCATTCATACCCATCAACCTAGCAAAAAAAAACTTAAAGGAACTGACACATGTATTAGGATTAGAAATTTTAAACAGGTAACAAAAAGTACTCTTTAATGTTTTTGGCAGAATTTTGAAAGTTACAACATTGCAGGAACATTATGAAGACAGCTTAAATATTCACAGTTACAGGGATGCCTGGATGGCTCAGTCAGTTAAGAGTCTGACTCTTGATTTTGGCTCAGACCATGACCTCAGGATGCTGGGATCAAGCCCCAGGTCAGGCTCAGGGCTCAGTGGGGAGTCGACATGAGGATTCTCTCTCAGCAGCCCCTGCCCCAGACTCTCTCTCCTATATAAATAAATAAATAAATAAATCTTTAAAAATTTTTAACAGTGCAGATATTCTTTAACTGAGACATTCTCACCTTGATTCAGTTGATCTGACAAGATCATCATGGTGGGGTCTGTCCTATGCATTGTAGGATATTTAGAACATCCCAGTGTGACTGCCTAAAATGTCTCTGGACATTGCTCAGTGTCCTTGGGGCACTCTGTTGCCCCTAGTAGGAAACAGAGTTTTAATTCACTATATGTCAAATAATTGGAATTTAAATAAAAACTTAAAAAATGATAAACACAGTTTTAATTTAACCTCTCAAAATATTTTTGTTGCTTTGGTATATTAGCAGTTTGGTAAAGAATATGAAAGACAGCCAAAAGTACAAATGACACCATGAAATAGTATTCAGATATTAAATATTGAATCAACATTATACTATACTGATTAATTAGAGGGATGTTCATAAGACGCTACTGAGTGGAAAGAAAAGAGAAAATCAAGCTAGAAAATATGATCATCCTAAAACATAAAGAACACTTGTGATTTTCATAGGCCTCTATCCTTACATTTGAATTAAAGTGTGTCCATATGTATGTGTACATAACAAAAATAAATAAGATGGTTGAACATTAAAAAACTGAACTGTAACATGACTGTGGTTGACCAATATATCAGTCTGCCAGCATATTTGTAAAACTAATGTGAGCCAGAGTGAGAAGAGAAGATACAGCAAAGTGAAGAGGCGACATTAACCTCTAGGTTTATCTGGTGGATACAGAATGACTTTGTTTTAAAAATATACTGTAAATGACTTAATTTTAAAGCTCTTTCCTCCAATTATCGTACCTCTTTCTGCTTTTATGATTTTCTTTTGGGAAGTATAAATCATCCCGTGGTCACTTAACGGCTGCACTCCCTGAGCCCTCGCCAAATGTTGACAGGTGTCTGAAATTAGAGCCAAGCCACGTTGGCACGCACCTCAGATTCATTCCCTGGTCCAATCAGACAGCACTCAGACTAGCAGACACACAAAGGCAGTCTGAGACCCAAGCCAACAAGCATCCTTTCAGACTCTGCCAAATTCTTACACCAGGCGGCATGCTGACTAAGGAACACCATGCCTTATTAGTGGCAGAAACCGCCCAGTGATTGAATCAAGAATTATCGGATACACAGTCGTGTCCTGGTAGAAACCTACCCTGGCGATCTGCTGTGGGATTATTCTAAAAACCATTCTAAAAGAGTAAAATAAATTGGGTACCTGGGTGGCTCAGTGGGTTAAGCATTAGGCTCTTGATTTCGGCTTAGGCAGGGCGTGATCTTAGTGTAGTAAGACTGAACCCTACATCAGGCTCTGCACTGGGCGTGGAGCCTGCTTAAGATTCTCTCTTTCCCTGTTAAAAAACAGTTCAGTTTTTTAATGTTCAACCATCTTATTTATTTTTGTTATGTACACATACATATGGACACACTTTAATTCAAATGTAAGGATAGAGGCCTATGAAAATCACAAGTGTTCTTTATGTTTTAGGATGATCATATTTTCCAGCTTGATTTTCTCTTTTCTTTCCATATATATATATATATATATATACACTTTATTTATTTATTATAGTATCATATAGTACCCTGAGTTCAAATAACAGGTCTAACACTTACCTAAAGGTGTGACCATGGTGAAATTAGTCTCTCTAAGCCTCTATTCCTCATTTGCAAAATGAGGGTAGTATTACCTACTTTGTTGGGTTGTTGTAAAGAGTCGATCTTCTTAAAACCACTTAGAACAACATCCAGCACATTATAACCATTACATATATGTTTGTATTATTACTATTATTCCACCTTTGAAAATGTTGAGACTATAATGTATGTGAGTAGTCTTAAAATATATTACTCTGTTCTTGTACAGATGAAACTAGGATAGAAGACACCCTATTTTTTTTTAAAGATTTTATTTATTGATTTGACAGAGATCACAAGTAGGCAGAGAGGCAGGCAGAGAGAGGGGGTGGAGCAGGCTTACCACTGAGCAGGGAGCCTGATGCGGGGCTTGATCTCAGGACCCTGAGATCATGACCTGAGCTGAAGGCAGAGGCCTTACCTCACTGAGCCATCCAGGCGCCCCAGAAGACACCCTATTTTGGATTAGATGGGACATTACCAAACAGAAATATTTTTTTTTTTTTGACATGATGAAACAAAGTGAATAGCATAGGTTCCATAAGCCTCATGAACAGAGTTAGAAAATTATGCACCCTGATACTTTACTAGGTATCTACCATGGCATCTATGCCACAGACTAGAGACTTTAACGTACAGGGGAAATTACCTGGGAGTCTCTGAGCAGTAACTTTTGATTAGCCCCATCCTTGCAGATTTGGGTTTGGTAAATGTGGTATGGACTCTGGGAATAGGAATTGTTAAGAAGCTTATCACAGGAAACAACCTGAGGGCTGCTGCTGGGGAGGGGAGTGGGGAGATGGGGTAACTGGGTGATGGACATTAAGCAGGGCATGTGATGTAATAAGCACTGGGTATTGGATAAGACTGATGGATCACGGACCTGTACCTCTGGAACCAATAATACATTACATGTTAATTAATTTAATTTAAATTTTTAAAAAGTAAAATCTTAAAAGAAAGAACGAAAAAGGAAGGAAGGGAGGGAAGAAGGAAGGAGAAGGGAACTTGGGTGGCTCAGTGGGTTAAGCTGCTGCCTTCGGCTCAGGTCATGATCTCAGGGTCCTGGGATCGAGTCCTGCATCAGGCTCTCTGCTCAGCAGGGAGCCTGCTTCCTCCTTTCTCTCTCTGCCTGCCTCTCTGCCTACTTGTGATCTCTCTCTGTCAAATAAATAAATAAAATCTTTAAAAAAATAAAAAAATAAAATAAAATAAAAAAGAAGGAAGGAGAAGAAAGAAAAGCTTGTATGTGACTGTCAGGGTCAAGCTGGTCTGGCTATCGCTGATAGGAACAAATTTGCTGAAATTACTGACCCTGCCTTGATCCAAGTCTACATTCCAGGAAGTCTTAGAAAGTCTATGTCAACTGTCATATGTATGACATGCTTGATAATTGTCTAGCTTGCATTTCTGTCAAATACTCTGGAACATTCTGTCTTTAATTACTTGGGTTGAATATCTTAAAACTGTTCCATTCCTCTGCTGGCCATCAAACTGTACAGCTTGTCAAATGGAAGAACTGATAATCTGAGCTAATGAGAAAACCAATGTGTGTATTTTGAGATAGATCATTCTAAGAGCATTGGTTGTTTAAATTGATTCATTGCAACATAAATGCTTTCATTTCATGTTTTTTTATAAATATTTAATCAACCATAATAAGTCCCTTATTTGCATACTTACATTTTTTACTTTTGGCAAAAGAATTCCAGTTATAAATGCATTTCTAATAATAAAAATATGTTTATACCAGTGCACCGAACGGAGTGGTGATATTAAAAGAACAGTCAAGCTGGCAGTGATCTCCATTAGCTGGAATCACATTCTTATTTTATAGAAGAGAAGGCAAGGAGACTAAAGCTCTCAAATGTTAATTGACCTTTACAAGGTCCCAGATCTCATTAGCAGTTTCCTGAATTCTAAAAAATTGTTTGTCTGACTGCAAAGCCAATATCCTTCACTAAGCTCCCTGGCCTTCCAATAACTGTGAGTTTGTAAAAAAAAACAAAATTGTTTTTTTTATTGCATATTTATGAATAATTTGAAGAAAAATTTCAAAGTTACACAAATGGAAGTTTTCTATGATTAAATTTGTCATTAAAAACCTAATGGAGTATTTAAATAACTCTTTGAACATCATTAATTTGCTAATCCCAAATACCCTTTTTGTGTGTGAATGAGGAGCCTATTTAATATGACCTTTTAAATATAAGCAGATGAAATTGAATCTACTTTCCTCACTGTGGATGTTGTAGTAAGAAGATTGTTGGCTGGTGCTTAAGTGGTCCAAGAATCTCCTGCAATATATCTTTTTCTCTTTTGCCCAGAGTGAGTTAATTCCCTTCATTAGAGAATGCCAGGCACACAGAGAGAGCTGAGCCATGCCAGTAAATCCTCCCTATCTCTGCTTAGACCCAGCAGAACAGATGTGGAGACTCTGCTAGGTAAAGAATGCCCTCTGGAAGGGCACCTGTAAAGAACAGGTTAATAGGATATTTTCCAGTACAGGATTTTTTAAAAGATTAATAAATATGGACTGAATTCTACTTGACCTTTTATTTAATGAGAAGAAGGTCTTTGAAAACACACACACACACATGCAAAACCTAACACAGTAAATATCACAGAAAGGGCACAGAGCATATGCAGAGAGATTTTGCATGACTTCTATCTCATTGGAGAAGACATTATTTTTCCATAACTTTCTGTGCTTATCAACTAATTCCTAATATTTATAGGCCGATATCAATTTTAAAATAATAGAATCTATTTTAGAGTGGTTTAAGTTTATGGGATAATTGAGCAAAAAATATAGTTCCCATAAACTTTTCACTGCCCCCCCAACCAAGTTTCACCTATCATTAACATCTTGCATACATGTGGTTCATTTGGTACAACTGATGAATCAATATTGATACATTATTTTTAACTAAAGTCCATGGTTTATATTGGGGTATATACTCTTTGTGTCGTATGGGCCTATGAATTTTGCCGAAAGCATGAAGTCATGTACCAAACCATTCTTGTATGGTACAAAATAGTTTCACTGCCCTAAAAATCCCGTGCTCCACATATTCATTCCCCTCACCAAGACTTACCGTTAATTTTTTTTTTTTTTTTTTACAGTCTGAACAGTTTTACCTTTTCTAGAATGTCATATAACTGGAATCATACGATATGCAGCATTTTCAGATTGGTTTTGTTCACTAAGTAGTATGCATCTAAGGTTTTTCCATGTCTTTTTGTGACTTAATAGCTCATTTTTTAATCACTGAATTTTATTTTATGGGTTATTATTTATTTTATGCTTGTTTACGCAGTCATCTTTTTTTTTAAATTTTTTATTAATTTTTTATTTTTTATAAACATATATTTTTATCCCCAGGGGTACAGGTCTGTGAATCACCAGGTTTACATACTTCACAGCACTCACCAAAGCACATACCCTCCCCAATGTCCATAATCCCACCCCCTTCTCCCAAACCCCCTCCCCCCAGCAACCCTCAGTTTGTTTTGTGAGATTAAGAGTCACTTATGGTTTGTCTCCCTCCCAATCCCATCTTGTTTCATTGATTCTTCTCCTACCCACTTAAGCCCCCATGTTGCACAATGGAATACTATGCAGCCATCAAAAGAAATGAAATCTTGCCATTTGCGACAACATGGATGGAACTAGAGCGTATCATGCTACGCAGTCATCTTTTGAAGGACATCTTGGTTGCCTCCAGTTTTTGGCAATTACAAATAAAGCTGCTATAAACATTTGCAGGCAGGCTTTTCTGTAAACATAAGTTTTCAGTACATTTGAGTAAATATCTATGAGCACAATTTCTGTATCATACAGTAAGAGTATATTTAGCTTTTTAAGAAATTGCTGAATTGTCAGGGACAACTGGGTGGCTCAGTCGTTTAAGCAACTGTCTTCAGTTCAGGTCATAATCCTGGAGTCTTGGGATTGAGTCCCACATCAGGCTTCCAGCTCCATAGGGAGTCTGCTTCTCCCTCTGACCTCCCCTCTCATGCTGTCTCACTCTGACTCTCTCCTAAGTAAGTAAATAAAATCTTTAAAAGAAAAAAAAAGAAATTGTTGAATTGTCTTCCAAAATGGTTTCACCATTTTGCCCTCCTGCAAACAATGAATGATAATACCTTTTGCTCCGTATCTTCACCAGCATTCAGCATTGTAAGTATTTTGGATTTTAGCAATTCTTACAGCTGTATAGTGTTATATCATTGTTATTTGAATTGCAGTTCCCTAATGACATACGATATTGAACAACTTTTTCTATGCTTATTTGGATCTGTATTTGTGTGTGTGTGTGTGTGTGTGGTGTCTGTTCAAGCCTTTTGCTTACTTTTTAAATTCTTTTTTCCCTATTGTTTTGAGAGCTCTTGTGTATTTTGGATATAGTTGTTTTGTTAGATATGTATTTTGCAAATATTTTCTCCCAGTATTTCGTTTATTTTTTCATTCTCTTAAGAAAATCTTTTGCAGAGCATAAGTGTTTAATTTTAATGAAGTCCAACTTCTCAATGTTTTTCTTTCATGGATCAGGCTTTTAGTGTTGTGTCTAAAAATGCATTGCCAATCCTAAAGTCACATAGATTTTTTTTCTCTGTTATCTTCTGGAAGATTTATAGTTTCATATTTTACTTCAGATGTATGATCTATTTTGGTTAATTTTTGTGCAAATGTAAAGTCAATATCTAGATACATTTTTGACACTTTTTTTTTTTTGGCATGTGACTGTCCAGTTGTTCCACCACTTTTAAAAAGACTATCTTTTCTTCATTGGATTGCTTCTGCACCTTTGTAAAAGACTCATTGATTAAATTTGTGTGGTTGTATTTCTACATTCTTTATTCTGCTTCTTTGATCTATATGTCTGTTCTTTCTCCAACACTACACTATAGCAAATCTTGAAGTAAGCACTGTTGTCCAACTTTGTTCTTCCTCAATATTGCATTGGCTATTCTGGGTCTTCTGCCTTTCTATAGAGTTAGTCAATTTCCACAAAGTAACTTGCTGAGATTCTGATTGGAAGTACATGGAATCTATAGATCGAATTGGGAAGAACTGACATTTTAATGATGCTGAGTCTTCCTATCCATGAAAGTAGATACATTCTCCATTTATTCAGAGCTTCAATTTATTTTATCAGTTTTATAGTTTCCCTCATATATATTTTGTTAGATTTTATCTAAGCATTTGATTTTTGTATGTTACTGTAAATAGAGTTGTGTTTTAAATTTCAAATTCCAGTTGTTCATTACTGGTATATGGGAAAGCAATTAACTTTGTTAACCATGTAGTGTATCATGCTGTATATCATTGCTGTATATTATCATACTGCTTAGTAGCTACAGGAGTTTTGTTGATTTGGAAAGGGGATTTTCTACATAGACAATCCTACAAAATGAGACAGATTTATTTATTCCTTTTCAATATGTATGCCTTTTGTTTTATTTCTTTTTTTATTGTGTTAAGTAGAACTTCTAGTATGAGGTTGCTTAAGAAAAGCAGCATCCTTTCCTTGTTCTTGATCTTTGGGGGAAAGCATCTAGTTTTTCACCATTATTGCTATGATGATAGCTGCAGATTTTTTGTAAATGTACTTTATCAAGTTGGGGTTGTTCTTTTTTCCTAGTTTGCTGAAAGCCGTTATCATAAATGGTTGTTATACTTTGTCAAATGCTTTTTCTGCATCTATTTGATATGATCATATGAATTTTCTTTTTCAGGTTGTTGATTTGATGTATTCCATTAATTGATTTCTTTTTTTTTTTATGCTGCCAGAGAGAGATCACAAGTAGGCAGAGCAGCCAGCAGAGAGAAAAGGGGAGCAAGGCTCCCGGCTGAGCAGAGAGCCCGATGAGGGGCTGCATGCCAGGACCCTGAGATCATGGCCTGAGTGGAAGGCAGAGGCTTAACCCACTGAGCCACCCAGGCACCCCCATTAGTTGATTTCTGAATGTTGATCCAGCCTTGCATAACTGGTATAAATTCTACTTGGTAATGGTAATAATTATCTGTATACTTTGCTCTATTTTACTTGTTAATATTGGGGATTTTTGCATATTCAGGAGCTATACCAGTTTATGGTTACCCTTACAGTCTTTGGGCTTCGTTTTAGTGGAATGCCTCACAGTATAAGTTACAAAATATGGCTCCTGCTTCTATATCTGGAACAGATTTCAGGAAGCCTGCATCATTTATTCTTTAAATGATTGATAGAATTCATTAGTGAAAACATCTGGTCATCGTGCTTTCTGTTTTGGGTTGTTATTTATTTGATTCAGTTTCTTAAAGGCTATTCAGATTATCTGTTTCTCTGCTTCTGTGAGTTCTGGCAGATTGTGTCTTTCAACAAATTGATCAATTTCATCTAAATTACCAGACTTGTGAGCATACAGTTGTTCATAATATTCCTTAATTATGTAAATGTCCATGGATTCGGTACTAGAGCCTTCTTTTTTGATATTAGTAATTTGTGTTGTCTTTCTTTTTTTGTTAGTTAGCCCAGGTAGGCGTTTATCAATCTTATTGATCTTTTCTAAGAATGAGATTTTGATTTCTTTGAAATTCTCTATTGTTTCCTTAATTTCAATTATATTGATTTCTATTCTGATTTTTATTATTTCTGCTTTATTCTTCTGCTTACTTTGGATTTAATTTTCTTTTATTTTCTTAGTTTCCAAAGGTAGAAATATAGACTATTGATTTTAGATCTTCTCTTCAAGTATATGCTTTCAATGTTAAGTTTCACTCTAGTGGTTTTGATATATCCCACATACATTGATAGGTTGTGTTTTCATTTTCACTTAGTTAAAAATGTTTTTAGATTTTTCTTGAAAACTTCTAATTGATCTGTATTTTATTGTGAAGTCTCAAAATCTCCTAATATTTTGGGATTTTTTTCTAGTTATCTTTAGGTTATTGATTTCTAGTTTAATTCCACTTTGGTCTGAGAGCATACTTTGTATAATGTCTATTCTTTTAAATTTGTTAAGGTGAGTTTTATGGTTCAGAATGTCATCTATCTGTGAATGTGAGCTGGAGAAGAATGTATATTCTGCTGTTGTTTGATGAAGTATTCTATAAATGTCAATTAAATCCAGTTGATTGATGGCCCTGTTCAGTTCAATTACATCCTTACTGATTTTCTGCCTGCTGTACCTGTCGACCACTGATAGGGGAGTGCTGAACTGTCCTAGTATAGTAGTGGATTCATCTATTTCTCTTTGCAGTTCAGTTGCCTCACATATTTTGACACTGTGTTATAGGCACATAGATATTAAGGATAGTTATGTTATCTTGGATAATTGACCCGTTTATCTTATGTAATGCTGATCCTTATAATTTTTATTGCTCTGAATTATGCTCTGTCTGAAACTAAACCAAGTTTTCTTTTGAGTAATGTCAGCCTGGAATCACTTTTTCCATCCCTTTATTTATAATTTATTTATATCTTTATATTTAAAGTAGATTTCTTGTAGATTATATATAGATGTGTCTTTGTTTGTTTGAGTTTTTTTTCCCACTACTATCAGATTCTCTGTCTTTTTTTTGTTTTATTTAGACCATTCACATTTAAAATAATTAATAGATGCATTTCTTACTATTTGTATCTACTATATTAAATGTCTTCTATATGTTGTCATTGTTCTTTGCTTTTCTTTTGTTTTCTACTTTTTCTACCTCTTTAGTTTTAATTAAGAATTTTATATGAGGGACACCTGGATGGCTCAGTGGGTTAAAGCCTCTGCCTTCAGCTCAGGGTCCTGGGATCAAGCCCCGTGCATTGGGCTGTCTGCTCAGTGGGGAGCCTGCTTCCTCCCCACTTCTCTTGGCCTGCCTCTCTGCCTGCTTGTGATCTCTGTCTGTCAAATGAATAAATAAAATCTTTAAAAAAGAATTTTATAAGATTTCAATTTTCTCCTCCCTTAGATTATCAACTATACTTCTTTAAAAAACAATTAGTGGTTGCTTTAGAGTTTGAAATACATAATTATGAGTAATATAAATACCATTCCAAATAGCATTATAGCTTCACAGATACTGCAGGCACCTTATCAGAGAGATTGCCCAATTCTTCCCTTTGTTTACTTATAACATCCTACCATTTATTTCATTTATTCACAAGTTTATTAACCACCAAATACACGGGGTGCCTGGGTGGCTCAGTGGGTTAAGCCGCTGCCTTCAGCTCAGGTCATGATCTCAGGGTCCTGGGATCGAGTCCCGCATCGGGCTCTCTGCTCGGCAGGGAGCCTGCTTCCTTCCCTTCATCTCTCTCTGCCTGCCTCTGTCTACTTGTGATCTCTCCGCTGTCAAATAAATAAATAAAATCTTTAAAAAAAAAAAACACCAAATACACTACTGTTTTTATTTTGAACAAATTACTAAATCAATTAAAAATAAGAAAAAACTAAATTTTATATATTACCTTCACTTATTCCTTCTCCACTATTTTTCCTTTTTTATGTAAATGCAAGTTTCTGAACTATAACATTTTCCTTCTCCTAGTATAACTTCTTTTAACATTTCTCATAAGGCAGGCTCACTGATGATAAATTCTATTTTTGTTTCTCTGAGATTATCTTTATTTATCCTTCATGTTTGAAGAATAATTTCACTGGAAACAAAATTTTGTGGGGAATTTTATTTGTTTTTCTTTCAATCTTTTAAACATTTTACTTGCTCTTTCTTCGTTACATAGAAGAGAAGTTTCTAAAGAGAGTTTGATATAACTCTTATCTTGCTTCACTATGAGCATCTTGTTTCCACCTTCCTTCTGGTTTCCTTCAAAATTTTTTGTCTTTCATTTTCTGCAGTTTAAATACAATATGCTTAGATACAGAATTTTTGGTTTTTATCCTACTTAATGTTCTCTGAGCTTTTTGGATCTGTGGCTTGGTGTCCATCATTAGTTTTGGAAAATTCTCAGCCATTATTAATTTAACTATTTCTTCTGTTCTTTTTGCTAATTCCTTTCCTTCTGGTATGCTACCCTTTTTGTAATTGTCCTAAAGTTCTTGGATATTATGGTTCATAGTTTTTTTTTTTTTTCTCTTTGCATTTCAGTTTTGAAAGTTACTATTATCCTATCTTTAAACTCACCGATTATTTCACTAACTATGCCTGGTCTTTTCATCAATCCACCAAATGCATTCTTCATTTCTGTTACAATGTTTTTGAATTCTAGGATTTCCTTTTTTTTTTTTCTTTGAGTTTCCACCATTTTGCTTATATTACCTATCCATTCGTGCATGTTGTCTACTTTTTCCAATAGAATCTTTGGCATGATATATGTAGCACATTACTGTTCCCATTACAGTCAGCATAGTTATTTTAAATTGCCAGTTTGGTAATTTCAAAATTTCTGCTATATCTGAGTCTGGATCTGATGCTTGATCTGTTTCTTTGGATTGTATTTTTTTTTTGTCTTTTTAAACATGACTTATAGTTTTTGTTGTTGTTGTTGTTGTTAAAAGTTGTATATGATGTGTCAGGTAAAAGGAATTGAGGTTTTATGGTTGTCTGGCTACATGTTAGGCTATGTTTACTAAAGCTGTGGTATCAGAGGTTAAAATTTCCTCTGGTGCTCTTATTTTTGTCTCCCTTGTTTTCATTGTGTATCCCTAGAGACTCTTTAAAAAGAATCTAAGACTTGTAGTTCTTTTAGCTATAAGCTCCTTTTACTTTACTGGAATATTATTGATGTAGTGGTAGAGTGTGGGGTTGTGGAAGTCCTATGATTAGTTCTTAGGCTTTTAGTGAGCCCGAAGTGAGTTTTTCACTGGTTTAAGTTTCAATAAGATCCCAATAGGTTTGATACTGATACAATATTTTAATACGTTCCCTTATGACCAGGCCTTTAAGGGAAACAGAGAACTCTTTAGGCATTTCTAAAGAATTACTTTTTTTTTTCCTTGCCCTGCTGGAAGCAAGAGGGGATTTTTCTCAGTTTCTCAGTTTGTTTCTCAGAGTTCATTGTGTCTCACAGTTCATCTCCCCACCTGATTTCTCCCCTTCACTTTTCCCTTCCTTCTCCTAATGTCTCCATGCTATTTCTTATGTTCCACAAATAAATGAAACTGATAATTGACTTTCTCTTCTTGACTTATTTCCCTTAGCATAGTCTCCCCCACTCCCATCCATGTTGATGCAAAAGTTGGGTATTCTTCCTTTCTGATGGCTGAGTAGTATTCCATTATATATATGGACCACATCTTTTTTATCCATTTGCCTATAGAAGGGCAGCATCTTGTCTCTTTCCACATTTGGCTATTGTGAACTTTGCTACTATGAACATTAGGGTTCATGTGGCCCTTCTTTTCACTACATCTGTATATTTGGGGTAAATACCCTAGTATTTTTAACTGAATGTTAGTTATTTTTATGTCAAGGTGGAAAAAAGGATAGCATTAGCAAACAAATCAATCTTTCAATTATTTACATGAATTTATTAACAAATTTCTCTATCATAATTTACATAAAGCCATAAGCTCTTTAGTTATTTCTTAGATGAGCTCACACATCTCTATTTCCACTCACAAAATAGGTACATTTTAAAAGACTAGATCATATACATAACCAGTGCATATAATGACCCTGAATACAGTATTGGAATTTCCTTGTAGGTGAAGGGACATATGTGAAACTTAACTTGAGGTCCAAAACTCAAATGTGTGCCACTGTAAAAAAGATAAAGAATTGAAAAACAATCAGCTACACCCAATACAATATATCTTATTCTAGAAGACCTTAATGACTTTAAAATCATAATAATTTGCTGAATCATGTCATGAAAAATATTATTTTCACATATACTATTTGATAGTTCTAATGGTCAAAACTTGAGTGAATAACATATGGTTTCTCCTGGTCAACGAAAAGTTTGCAAAGGAATAGCACATTCTGTTGAAAGTATAACTCTGTGACAGATACTGAATTTATAAATATAAAGCATATAAAATTGTTATTTTATGCATTGTGTTAAGTTTAGAAGAGTTGATACATGTTTCTGCTAGTTTTAAAACAAATTCTAAAATGAATTGAAATAATTAATATTAAGTAAAAAATAATTAGGAATATATGCAGTTCTCAGAAATCATAAGTAACAAAATATCAGTGGCATGATTTAAAATGAATATTTAGTGACATAAGCCAGACAGACGGACAAACACTGCATGGTGTTGCTTATATGAAGAGTCTAAAAAAAAGTCAAACGCACAGAAACAGAGAATTGAAAAGTGGTTGTTACAGACTGGCAGGTGAGGAAAATGGGGAGAGATTGGTAAAAGAGTAGAAACTTCCAGCTGTAAAATGAATAAGATCTTAGTATCTAATGCAAACCATGGTGACTGTAGTTGATAACACTATATTATATAATTGATATTTGCAAAGAAAGTCGACCTTAAATGTTCTTACAAAAAGCAAAAAATATAAATATGTGAGATGATGGATGTGTAAATTAACTAGATTAGGAGAATTGTTTCAGAGTGTATACATAAACCAAATCATCACAACATAGAGTTCAAACATCTTATAATTTTGTGTTTATACCATAATAAACCTGAAAAAAAATTAAGAAGAGAAAAAGGTAACCTGTAAAAGCCATTTGGGAAAAAAATAAAGCTGGATCCATATATCAGAAAAGTTAAATTAAAATTGATTTAAAATTAGCTTGGTTTTCATATGATAATTGGGTGTGTGCATGTACACTGACTTATCCCTAGGAAAACAAACCCAAACATTTTTATTTACATTAAGAATAGCCTTCAGAGTTAACAGAACAATTGAATGTGCCACACACTCCTCCATAAAGGTGGCTGGGAATGATGATCTATGTATCTGACATTGTTGGTAATGTCTGGACTAGTCTGGACTATTTACTGTGCAGGCCTGTCTGTTTCTGGAGTCTTCCTTCTTAGCAGAGTTTTTGGGGGTAGCAACTGTACCTTCTCCTATTTCTTCTGTACCTCCTTTTCATTTGGGGTAAAATTCTGCTCCAGTGGTGGGTGGGATTGCCTGAGGATAGCAATGGTTATGGTAGAGATAATGAGGAAGGATGGTGGCTCTTCTACAGCTCCAAAGGAAATTCTGGATTCCACAATTCTTGGAAAGTGCCATTGCTTGGGGATTTCAGCCTGTTTCCAAGAACTGTGGCACCAAGGACCTCCCTAAGAAGATTTTGTGTAGGAACCTGTCATCCCAACTCCCCTCTCTGTTGTTGCCTGTCCTCTTTCTATTCTGTAGGAAGAAATTCTACTTGAATGATCTGCTCATGTTGGACCACAACTTGGGAAGCAGGTGATCTGGATGACAGTTTACCACTAGTTCCTCACTGGCTCTCCCCAGACAGGATTCAGACCCTGGATAACCACTTAGTGGTTATGTAACACTTGACAAGTCTCTCACCTTCTCATAAACCTAACATTCTCTGAATAAAATGGAAAGGAAATTGAGAAAAATATAGGAAGAGGGAAAAAAATGATACCTATGTCACACAGTGCTTTAGAAGAAGTAAAACAGATAATGCTATTAGTTCAATGCATTACATAGAATAAACACTGACTACAGGGTATGTCTTACATATGGCCTTTTTTTTTTTTTTTTTTAAACGTATAAGGTGAAAATGCTGAGACACGTTTCCCCAGGTTGGATTAGTATGTTTTTTAGGTACATTCTGAACATTTGTTTAGACACTGTTTGGATGGTCATGCCATGACAGTTTCATCCAGTTGAACTCGATTATAAAACTGAATCTTATGAAAACTAGAATGTGAGAACCATGGGACAGAAATGGGGTTTTATTCTTTCTTTATCCCCAATGCTCTGGTTAGTGCCTAGAAAGTGTTCATTAAATATGACTTTGTAAATTGGATGCTGAAAGCTATGCTTTGGGAGTCCTAAAGAAAATATGAGACTCTGAACAAGGGGAAACGTGCCTAGGGAGGTGAATAGATAGATTAGCATTTAAGAGTTGTCATATAAAATGATTGTTTTTCATTCTGTTAAAATGCAATCTTTCCACTTCAGCAGAAGTGTAGCATAAACATATTGTGGTTACAAATAGGAATCCAAGAATTTACCCAGGCCATACTGTGCCATGCAAATTATCTTATATAATTTCAGCCCTGATAGTGCCAAAGACTCTTGCAACATGCCTTGCGAGTACTGTCCCTAATGACAAAGAGAAGCAGATAAAATAAAACATCCTTTTCATTATCAGGCTCTGGGATAAACCTTTCTCATGACCCAGGAAGAATCATGGATCTGAGGCCAAAACAGAGGTAATATATGGCATTTCTGATTCCCAAACCTGTTTTTAATGTACCCTTAAGGAAGAATTCAGCTCATTTTCTTGATTTACTAAGTCAGTAACCTGGAGTTTAATTATTCTTCAGAATTTTGTATCATGTCTCTATGTTTTATTCTTGCACACCCTAAATATCTTCTTTAAATCTATATCCTCAGACTCTGACAGTTCCTGGCATACAGTAGGTGCCGAATAAAAGCTTAGCAAACTTGTTTCACAAAGATTTTTTCCAATAAATCTTTCATTGTCAGATGACTTAGACTGACTGAATTAGTAATTTTATCTGTACTTAATGTTTCTAAAACGTGCTTCAAATTCTACCACCTCTTGAGAACTCAAAGCTTGAGTGTAAATTCACAGTGCAGACAGTAAAAAGCACAGCTGGTAAACCACAGGGCAAATTTGCAAACCCTTGTGTTGCTTGATTTAGTTCAGTTAATTACTGTTTATTTTGAATAATTATGCTATAGTCTGTAGTTTAAAAAACATTTTTGTCTGAGCAAATTGATAGAAATATTTATCAATGTCTTTAGTTAATGCTTTAATTTCCCCCAGATAATCACTGTGGAATGCAAAATTTAGCTTACTAGTCTCCATAATAAGAGTTGATATATGCTTAGCCTTCTCTTTTAAATATTTTTTGCTTTATCTTGGTTTTGATGAAGCAATGAATGTTAGTGGTAAACCTGGGAATTCTGACTACCATCTGTCTGATCCACCTGCTAAGCCCTTACGTCAACGGATGCTCAGGTGTCATTGAACAAAGGCAATGCTTCTGGCTTTAAAGTGAATCTGTGAAGTTCTGACTATAATTGCACACTTTATTTCCCCCCAAACACAGAGATTTAAAGAACAAAATCCAGGGGGAAATGTTATGTTCCCTAAAACTTTCCATTATTAACATTCTATTTTAAAAGTAATTAATGATGCAGGTGTATTTCTTTTCCTATGTTAGTGAACAATAAAATTAAATAAAAGAATGACTGCTTTCTTGTTACCGATTGTTATAAGAACAGGCAAGCTCTGGGTCTTTCAGCCTTCCATTCTTAATTATCTGCTTCCCACCCCTTCCCAATGTACTGTCCTCTCCCTACTATGGCTCAAGGTGTAGGGAGGATTCACTAGCATAGCCATAGTCTAGAGAGATTTGACCTTGAAGCTGGAGCTGATGGTGTTGCTAAGACCATTTCCTATAAGTGAGGTGCCTTGGCCTGAATCACTCAAGGACATGAAATTTTGCATAAAAATACCACCAGATTTTAGTCACTTGAGTAGTATTTAATTTATCCTTTACCTCTATATGCACCCATAGTTAAGAATATTGCTATAAACACAAAGGAATCACTGAAAGAAGAAATGCTGGTAGATCTGTATTCAAATATCACTGTTCCTGATGGCTTTAGTCTATAAACAGCATTGTAGTATCAAGTCACCATCAGTTAATCATGACCTGTATGGTTGTCAGAATTACCCTCTCCATTCTTTTGAAACATGGTTCATCTTTTCCAAATGGACTTTTTCTGTTATTAAATAACAGCTATGTTTTATTTAATAATATCCATATTGCTAGAATATAAAATCTCCTAAAGGTAGAAAACATGTGGTGTTTTGTTGGTTGTAGAAAAGCCTATCTCAGACTTTGGGTATGTTTTCAAACAATATTAAATAAGTTTATGGTAATTTTAAGTTTTTTTTTAACAGACTTTATTTATTTATTTGACAGACAGAGATTACAAGTAGGCAGAGAGGCAGGCAGAGAGGGAGTTGGGGGGAGCAGGCTCCCCGCCGAGCAGAGAGCCCGATGCGGGGCTCAATCCCAGGACCCTGAGATCATGACCTGAGCTGAAGGCAGAGCCCTAACCCACTGAGCCACCCAGGTGCCCCAGTTTATCATAATTTTAAAGGAATATCAGAAGTGAAGCAACAAAGAAGGTAGCAGTCAATGTTTATTTCCTCCTTCCCTTCCCTGATATGTTTCCTTCTTTCCTCTCATAACATACTTGTGTTAAGGAGTGACTCTGGTTCAGAAGGAAGAACGAATGTGGGGGGAATTGAAGTTGGGCCAGGAACTGACAATTGAACAGTTCAGTAAACATGGCCTCAAGCCAATCTGTGATGTGCTTTAGAACAAAGAAACAAATGAGGTCAAAACTGTTCATTTTTGTTCTGTCTTTGAGAAGGGAAATTATGAACTCTTTCCCCTACTCTGTGTGCATGTAGGCACATATAAAGCATGTTTCAGAGATTCAGAAACACCAGGGATACCATAGGTTTGATAATTTGGTGGTCAGAAGTCCAAGAAGTAGAGACAAGAATCAAGAAGGCAAGAACTTTATTCAAAATAGCCCAAATCTGGAAATAATCTAACAAGAAAATAAATACATATATTTTAAATTACAATATATTAATAAAATGAAACACTACTAAGCAATTTTTTAAAAGTTGAATCTCAAGAACATGCTGACCAAAAGAGAGTTAGATATAAAGAGTACATACTATATAACCCTATTCATATGAAGTACTATGAACCAAATTTATTTACTATGAAGGCCAAATTTATTTATGGTGATAGAAATTAGATGTCTTTGCCTGATCGAAGGGTTTGAGTGGGTATTTGGCTGTCAAGGGATACAACAAAGCTTTTCTGGATTAGGGAAATAAAATGTAATTCAGAAGGGATAGTTTCACACATGTACACATTAGTCAAAATTGGGCAAACTGTATACTTTATATGTGTGCATTTTAATGCATTAAAATTATATCTCAAGATTAATTAAAAGAAAGTAAATAATCAATAGACCTTAAGAGCTTCAAGCTGCAGGTAACAATGTTGAGGAAACAGTGTTTAGGACTCCGTTTCCCTCTCCTAGCCTTAGACCTAAGTCAAAGTTAGCTGCAGGAGTCTGTTATGCATGAACATGGACAGGTGGCCAAGTTAGCAGTATATTATAACTCCTCATTTATCCAAGATATATTCACTGTACCAGACACTGTTAGTCATTAGAGATACATTGGTAGGCAATGTTACTTACCTTGTGAAGCTTACATTAAGTAATACTAATCAAACAATTGAAAACATGAAACATTACAACCCTAGTGAGAGCTATCACAGCAGATGTGTGAATGACAAGTTAGAACAACGCAGCAGCTTCTGAATGACAAGTTAGAACAACCTTGTACATGTTAACGTTGAACCTACTATGGCATTCCCGTGTATTTAATGTTCACATCTGAATATTTAACTCAGAATAATTAATTCTAATGAGGCTGTCCATCTCAGATCACCCTTAATTTTCCAAAGGTCTGGTGAGGTGAGCACACAAACACTTTTCTTGATTACTTTGTTCTTGTTTATATTTATGACATGAGACATTAAAAAAAATGGTATGGTTTTTGCTTATACTATGCTTCAAACAGATATTGAATTTGAGGGCAAGCACTACCTTCTTTTTGTCCAAGAAAACTAGCAAAAATTTGGTGCCAACTGGCCAAAATAAATATTGTTGCTTTGTCCCTTCTCTTTATATGCTGGTTAACTAGTCCCCATAAATCACTGTTGCTTTGCTCTGTGTGTCTCATGACCTTTAATTAGTCCTCTTAAGTTTGATAGTCAGTCAGTTTTCAGGATAACTAATTTTTATAACCATGTTATTACCTCAGTATTTTGATGAATATTTTTTTGAAAAAAAAAAAAAAAACAGAATTTCACAGTTTTGGTGTTTCGGGTTGTTTTGAGTTAACCCTGCTGAGTTTAAGAATGACTCAGACCCTAGGAAGAAAAAGAAAACATCCAGTTGCATAGGCAAGCCTACAAATATAATCTAAGTCAAAAGTATTGGTATTTGCAAAATTTATTTTCCAAGGCATTGCATCTCACATACAGCAAAGCAAGGCACTCATGCAACATAGTCAGTTGTGAGCTAGTTTTGAAAGATGTGTTATTAGCAACACAGTACTAAGTATTTTCATTTTTTTAAAAACTAGAATGAATTCAAAATTATCTCAGTGGTTTTCCTCTTTCTCTTTTGGATTTCTTCAAAGTAAAAAGGTGAAATTATAACATTATATAAAATCAGGAATTTTACAAAGTCAAATTTCAATTTTATTTTCATTGAAGGTTCTGATAAAGTGTGGTGGAAAGTGGGTGGAATTTGAGAATTATCATCATGGTTGTTAGATTGTGAATTTGCATTTCCTTTTTATTTCTCATTTATATTTTTTTACTTAAGTTTTACCGATAGATACGTTTTTTTTTAATTTTTTTATTTTTTATAAACATATATTTTTATCCCCAGGGGTACAGGTCTGTGAATCGCCAGGTTTACACACTTCACGAAGTGGTGATGCAACATGGGGGCTTAAGTGGGTAGGAGAAGAACTGATAGATACGTTTTTAATTCAGATTTATTTATTTATTTTAGAGAGAGGTCATGCATGTGTGTGGGGGAGGTAGGAGAGAATCTCCAAGCAAACTCCCTGCTGAGCATGGAACCCAATAAGGGGCTCAATGTCATGACCCTAAGATCATGACTTAGACCAAAATCAAAAGTCAGAGGCTTAACCTGCTGAGCTACCCAGGCACCCCACCAAGAGATTAATTTTTAATGTCAAAATGACCTGGGGAAATGAAAGTACGAGTAAAAGTGATGATATGAACATTGTATATAACATTTCATTAGTTATAATAATCAAATCAGAAGCCATGTGATGATACCAGTGAAGGTTTAGTAAATGAATTACATGTTAAAATCAGTAAAAGCAGTGGTGGTGGTTTTTAAAATGATCTTAAAATTTATCCTACTTAGAGGTAAAAATTGTACACTTATTAATGCTGTCTATGGAGTGGCTGCCTGGGGGACAGAAAGAAAAAACAAAACAAAAAATCCCACAACTATAACTCCTGGAAAAATTTATTGGAATATAGAAAATACTTGTACCTCCCAAGGACCTTATATATTCCCACCTAAAACAGTCTACTTAAAGAGAAGCAATCAGAAAGAGACCTGGAGGCTTAGTTTTAGGCAAAGGTTTGGAATCATTGATGACTTAAAATTGAGCTGTGTTCAGAGAAAACTTAATTGCCATTAGGAAAGATCAGAACCTGTAGCCAAATTTAACAATACTATGTATCTCCAGGAAGCAAGCATGATGTGACTTAGAAAGCTAAAATGATAAAAAGGAACTTTAGAAGAGAAAGTAAAATTCTTTATTAATTTAAGGTAAAAAGAAGATCAGAGGTAAAACACACACACACATCTCTGAACAGGAGAAAAAATTGATGACTAAAAAGTCAAATACATTTAGTTTTTTAAGTTCTTTTTCTTTTGTAACGAACTTTAACTGTGTCCATATAACCAGAATAGAATTCTGTTACATAAATGTATATTGGAATGAAACTATTGAAACTGAAAAAAAAAATAGTATGCTTGTCCACAAACGCAAGTCTAAAACATTAAAAATAATAATAAATTCAACAAAGAAGGTTAAGATATAAAATAGGCATGGATGGATATTTACTTATTCATCAATTAACTTATTTATACCAAATTTAGAAAGTATCCATTGTTATCTTGAACTGATTAAAGGTCAACCAGTGCAGTTTTACCTAGACTAGAAGAAAAGAAAAAGTTGTGTATCTTATATTTGGAAATTTTGATCTATATTTCTAGTTCAATATGTTTATGTACCCTAAATAATTTACTTAGGTTACATGTAACAGAGATATACTTTAAAAACACACATTCTGCCTTCACATTTCTATCAGTTGAGTGGTTAATAATAAACTGGCAAATTTGGGTGAATAAATCTCAAATTTAAAATATTCATGTATACTTCAAAATTTCACCTGAGTTCAAGTTAGTTCTATATGGATTTTCTGTTGCCCTTCAAATTTATTATGTGTTGAAGAATGTAAGATATATGCCTCGGTGTCACTATGTCACAGAAGTTGGAATCAGATACACCTCCAGCTGAGAATGAAAAAATGTGTATTAAAAGTAAACAAGCACACAAACAAAACCAGAAACCAAGACAGCAAGGATTTGGGGATGCAACATCCTGGAGTATAGGGAATGGAATTGAGATGAGCTCTACGTTTGCAGCTACATTTTATCCTCAAATCCTTTGCCAATGCACAGGGCATGTAACGGATACTATACAAAAAGCCATGAATTGGAGATTGTTGCAGCCTCACTATGCAGTGAGAAAAATGACTTTGGGCTACCAAGTCAACAAAGATTTGAGGGTCAACGTTCCCAGATATAGGGAAACAAAGGGGAGTGAGCCTAATATCCTGTCCACATCTTGTCCTCTTAAGGCAGCTGCTGGTTAATACACGGCTGAAGTTTTGGAAGGGATGCCAACAAACCAAGAAGTAAATGGCTATTAGAGCTAAACACTAAACAAAAATATAAGATTCTCATGTAACTGTTTTGTCTCAGACAAAAACTGGAATTCAGGCCTGCCAAAAAGGAGGGACTAAGAAAAACTCTCCAGGTGTCTTGTTGTGATCCCCAAGTGGGCTATATCCCAGGGGTAGCTACAAATTAGAATTTGACTTTCCTTACCTATCAAAAGATGATCTGTCCATACTTTATCATCTTACCAAAAGAAAATGTAATCACCTTAGAGGAAGATAATGTGAAGAATCTCTGTAATATTTCATATATAATATCTGGTCTCAAATAAAAAGAATCAGGCATCCCAAAAAAATCAGAATCAAATGACCAAAATCAAATAACTTCCTTCCCTAAAAAACTTAATCTGCAGATAAATATTTGAATGACTTTGGTGAAATTGTTAGGTGCAAGATCACTATATAAAGTCACTTTACCACCTCTAAATTAGAATGAGCTGTCTAAACCAAATGTGTGGAAGATGATTTTTACAAGAACTTGAAAAATTTAATCACATTACAAATAATAAATCTAATTAAACATATACAAAAATTCTATAATGAAAACTGTGAATATTACTAAGATGAATTTTTTAAACTAAGTGATTAGACATATTTAGCATATTCAAGAGTGAAAAGATTCAAAAGTATAAAAATACTAGTCCCAAATTATGTATAAAGTTATATTCCAATTAGAATTCCATTTCTTTTTGATAGAAGTTGTTAAGATTGACTATAATTTTAAGAAATTTTTAAGGATCAAAAGCAGTTTAAGCAATCTTAAAGAGTTACTCTTCAAAATACCAAAACTTATTATAAAGCTAAAGGAAATAAAAATATTGTGTTATTGGTGCTAGGATAGCTGGTCATCATTGCAATGCAGGGCAGAAATATGGTGTTTTTAATAAACAATGCTGGGTCAGCTGTGTATCTGAAAAGAAGTTTAATATTTTGATATCTTTCACACTATATAAAAAATCAATAATAAATTGATCATAAACAAAATACAAAGAATAGAACAATAAAACATATAGACAAAATATGAAAAAGCACCTTCTTACATTGTGAAAATCAAATATTCACAAAGCAGAAAGATTAATAAATTGGATTTTATATTGGAATTCAAAACTTCTGTTCATCAGAGCACACCATTATGAGAATGAAAAGGCAAGCCACAGAGTAGATGTTCATGATATATAGTTCCAAAAAATATATATATAGGACTTCAAACAGACAAGGTTGATAAAAAGAACCAACTTTTCGAAAATAACAAACTTAAACAGGCCACTTTTCAAAAGGTGACATCCAAATGGTTATCAATGCAATAAAATCAAAACGTGATGAAGTATAACTAAGTACTCATTAAAATGGGTAAACTTTAAAAAAAAAGGAATATTTAATATCCAGTATTTTCACAATGCAGTACAACCACTGGCGTGAGTGTAAATTTGTCTACGAGTATGAAGACCGTTTGGCAGTGTGTGCTAAAGATGAGCGCACACACACTTGATGGACCACCAGTTCTGCTTGAAAAGATGGACACCTTCAAAATAATCACATATGTGAACTCAGACATAAGTGAAAGAAGTTCATAACAACATTATTTTTAATGACTCAAACTGGAAACAACCTCATATCTGTTCTTAATGGAATGGAAAGGGGGTATCTGGGTAGCTCAGTTGATTAAGTGTCCAGCTCTTGATTTTGGTCTTGATCTGGTCTTGATCTCAGGGTCCTGAGGTGAGCCCCACATCTAGCTCCTTGCTGAGCCAAGAGTCTCTGCCTTCTTCCTCTGCCCCTCCCCACCCCTGTTCTTACACAGGCATGAGTTCTCTCTCTAACAAACAAACAAAAGCAATGGAATGGATAAAGTGTGCATCTTCATACACTAGACTATTTTAAAGCAATAAGAATTGATTCACTGCTACACACAACCCAGTGAATCTCACAGACATAACTTTAAGAAAATTCCAGACACAAAATAGTACTTACTGTACACATACATGAAACGAAACTTCAAAACAAACATGGGTTTATTTAATTTGTAAAATTATACTTTGACCAGTTAAAATTATGCCATGATATGCAGTTGGCTTTTCCTGACATGCTTGTTCTTCAGTGAAAGATGAAGACGGTGTCTGTTTCATTACTTCCTCATGGAAAGCAAATGGGATGAAGTGTATAGAGTACATAACACAGCATGTGGCACAGAGTAAATAAATGTCAGTGAAAGCTCTTTTCCATCTGATCCTATTCAGAACCTGTTCATTTCTCCAGATATTCTGTATTTCAGAATAGAAACCCTGAAAGCATCTTTCTTCAGTTTTTCTCTTTTGTCTCCCATACTAAGTCAGCCCTCAAGCTTTTTTATCTCTCAAATATGTCGCCAGTCTTTTTCTTCTTTTCTCCTTTGCTTCTGTTTTAAGTAGACTTTCACAACTGTATCATAATTAATTTCCTGTATTTGACCTATTTGCCTTGACAAAATCCTCTGAATTAAATTTATCTTTAAAAATGTATCTTGTTTTCACTTTTCACAAAGGTCTCAGTGTCTCCCATGGCTTATACCATAAAGAATAAAATTCTTGGCGCTGCACAGAATGCACTCATCTCTCTTTCACTTCCTATATTACCCATTGGATATTTAAGGCTCTGCCATTCTGGAAAACTCTTGTAGTTAAATATCCTAGAAAAGTCTTGTAGTTAAATATCTCTTTCTATGTTTTATTCATAGAACCTGCTATACTCTTTAAACTTTTGATTTCATATCATACTTTTTTAAAATGCTATATTTTCTTTCTTTCTTCAAAACTACAAACAATTTCACCATTTACATATAATTTTCTATCTTCTTCTCAAAGTTAATAGTCTATTTCTTTGTCTGCTCATAACAGTTCATTTAGTGTGTGTGTGTGTGTGTATATATATATATATATATATATATATATATTAAAGATTTTATTTATTTATTTGACAGACAGAGAGCACAAGTAGGCAGAGAGGCAGGCAGAGAGAGAGGAGGGGAAGCAGGCTCCCGATGAGCAGAGAGCCCAATGCAGGGCTCAATCCCAGGACCCTGGGATCATGACCTGAGCCAAAGGCAGAGGCTTTAACCCACTAAGCCACCCAGGTGCCCTTCATTTAGTATATTTATTGTAATAATCATTTTTGCCTTATATATGTTTCTGTTAATCAGGTACTTATTTATTTTGCCCACTTCAGCCTGTTTTCATGCAGATCAAGTAACATGTGTAATTCATATTTTTATTTCTCCATATTCAAGAACAGCACTTAGCACTTGATTGATTCCTCCCTCAGCTCCCACCCATGATTTTGCACCTAATTTAATATATGTGGGAAAGAAAGGAGGAGAGCCTATTTCAGTGGAAACAAACAAAAATCCAAGTTAGGTTTTGTTTTCATTTCTAAAGGTAAGTTAAAAAGAACTGTTGTTAGGTCTTTAATAATAAATCACTTTGAGTAGTTAATATTGCTAAATCTTGGCACTCAAAATACACTGCAGAATAACTAATATTAAAATGTGTTATGGTATGTCTAGGACCTTTACCATGTTTAGCAAAAACATTTTATTAAATTCAAATTTTAAGTAATAGCTTCAAATACGGGAAAACCTCAGTTTGATAGTGCCTTCTAAATTTGGAAGATAAAAGATATGGATATTGAGGTTTTTTCCTTCCAGTTTAGCTCCTATCACAAAAGAGGTCTCCTCTTTTATAATACAGCTACTCAAAAACACTCCTCAGAAATACTGAAGAAGTGTGAAAAATAAATGTTCTTCAGGATTGTGCCTTAACTTTCTCTCAAGTTCTCATAGGTAAGAATATTGATTTTTTTTGCCTTTATGTTCCATGGTTAAAGGCATTATAGCCTTATACTAGTGACACCAAATATACTACATTAAAAAGAGACATAACTCTTATTTTATGTTGGATTCATTAACTTTGTATTTCACTGCTGTTTGAGCAAACACATTTTCAGTGCATCGGAATTTTTGCTAGTTATTGGAAATTTGGATTCCAGAGTGAACTGAATTCAAAATCAGTGCCCACTACAACTGCTAAGAAAGCAGAGATCAATGATAAAGAATATGAAATCCAGGTGTCTGAAATATTGGAAATATTTGTCACATATAAGAATAGAAGTTAATATTTAGGGTAAATACCCAATAGTGCAATTGCTGGGTCATAGGGCAGTTCTATTTTCAACATTTTGAGGAACCTCCATGCTGTTTTCCAGAGTGGCCTCACCAGCTTGCATTCCCACCAACAGTGTAGGAGGGTTCCCCTTTCTCCGCATCCTCGCCAGCATCTGTCATTTCCTGACTTGTTTATTTTAGCCATTCTGACTGGTGTGAGATGATATCTCATTGTGGCACGTGAACCGGAATGTTTATAGCAGCAATGTCCACAATAGCCAAACTATGGAAAGAACCTAGATGTCCATCAACAGATGAATGGATCAAGAAGATGTGGTATATATACACAATGGAATACTATGCAGCCATCAAAAGAAATGAAATCTTGCCATTTGCGACAACATGGATGGAACTAGAGCGTATCATGCTTAGCGAAATAAGTCAAGCAGAGAAAGACAACGATCATATGATCTCCCTGATATGAGGAAGTGGTGATGCAACATGGTGGCTTAAGTGGGTAGGAGAAGAATCAATGAAACAAGATGGGATTGGGAGGGAGACAAACCATAAGTGACTCTTAATCTCACAAAACAAACTGAGGGTTGCTGGGGGGAGGGGGTTTGGGAGAAGGGGGTGGGATTATGGTCATTGGGGAGGGTATGTGCTTTGGTGAGTGCTGTGAAGTGTGTAAACCTGGTGATTCACAGACTTGTACCCCTGGGGATAAAAATATATGTTTATAAAAAATAAAAAATTAAAAAATTCAGAAATTTTAAACTTTTCAAAAAAAAATAAATAAATAATAAAAATTAAAAAAAATAAAAAATTTAAAAAAAAAGAAAAAAAAAGAATAGAAGTTAATCTATAAAAGTATAGCTTAATAGAGTTTGACAAATAAAAATAGCTTTGTAAAAGCAAAAATGGAAAAAAAATTTTTATTTCCATTTCTTTAAGTTAGGATTTTTATTTTGGAGCCCATAATCAATCAATGAATCAATGAATCAGATGTAGACTTCCTTAGTGATTTACCATTATCTATGAAAAGTTAATAGGACATATTGGCAGAGTCCATAATGTCAACAAGGGCAGACAGAATCATAAATCATAGGTGGGAAAGGCCCCTAAAATCAGTGAGGCATCCACTCATCTAGTCCAGGAAACTCTTTTAACATGTTTGTCATGTGCCCCATTATCATAAATTTAAACAATTCAATTAATGTGTAATTCATTACCTCCTTTAGACAATCTCAATGCTGGAATTATCCTTTTTTTTTTTTTTTTTTTTTTTTTTTGAGTTAAATTTGATTCATGGAATGTCTTCATAAAAAACTTGCCTCTTAATAGGGAACATCCATTGGAGTTCTTTCTGGTGAATATCAACTACCTGCTGCATTGGTTTGCTCAAAGTAAATAGTAATGGCTAAGAATATCATATAGTAAGAGCTCTAGGATAACACTAATATTTTCTGTAATCAAAAGTAAAGTCTGATGAGCTGAAGGCAACTATCAGTAAATTCATTTTCACTTGCTAAGTAGGGGCAGAAGAAATGTCTTCAAATGGTCATCTTGTGGGTGCCTGGGTGGCTCAGTGGATTAAGCCGCTGCCTTCGGCTCAGGTCATGATCTCAGGGTCCTGGGATGGAGTCCCACATCGGGCTCTCTGCTCAGCAGGGAGCCTGCTTCCCTCTCTCTCTGCCTGCCTCTCTGCCTACTTGTGATCTCTGTCTGTCAAATAAATAAATACAATCTTTAAAAAAAAAAAAAATGGTCATCTTGTGACATTTTGCTTTTAGGAAAAGCAGTATTGTTAATTAGGATTAAATAAAATGCTATGAAATCTATATATGACATAGTTAGGCAACAGTAAGAATAACTTATCAGATCCCAAATTCTTACATGGGAAAATATATTATTGATGATTTTATAAACCACCCTAACTCCCCATTCCCCATATCTATTTTGATAGAAATCTGTGATCTAAACATATCTGTCTTTCCCAGTGACATATGTTATATTCCAAATAAACTTGGCTTGGTAATGTGACTAACTTCTTCATATTCTCCAGTATTGATTTCTACCTAAAATTCTTTTAAAAGTATGACATTAGACAATGACTCACTCATCTGCTACAGCTAGCTATGGAAAATATGTTGTTCAACTTTTTTAGGGATGATAATTATTATCACAAAATTTGTTGGTGCATATAAAAACTTTCAAAATAGTAAAATGCCACACAGATATTGATGATAATACGTTAAAGACCATTGTGAAATGCTCTCATAAAAATGTTATATTTAGGGCTTGATAGTTAACAGCTACCAAGTTAAAATTTGCCTTTAACCATAATTAAAAATATTTTTTACATTGTTTCATAGGCTAGAGAAGTGGAGCTTGCATCACCATAATTAAACCTAGATATAAAAAAAATAATTCAAATCAGCATAGTAACTGGCCAGATTAATATTTATTTTAACTTGAGTCGCAGTACCCCAGTTATGACACATAAAAAGGGGAATCAGTCACTCACCACGGCCCTTTAGGGAATTTCTGAAGCGCACTGTATTTTTAGTTCTTATGCTCTTCACAGAGAAAAGAGTAAGAATTTAAAAAAAGAAAAAAGAAAAGACTCAGCTCACTTTCTCTGAGTGAACATATCAGAACTTCCACCTTTATTTTAATATTTTACAGTCCTGAACCTTATAAAATTTTAACTCTCTAGATAAAAGTTTCATACAGAGGTAGATGCTGGCTTCTGAAGAAGACTTTTATGGAAAGGTTTCTTAAGAAGAAGGGTCCAGAATGATGTGTGAATATTTCATGTAACACAAGTCAGTTTCCATCAAATGGCTCCTTTTGATGACATACAGAGCATCAAAATTGACTTTCAAATTTTGGATAGATTTTATTACTAATATTAAAGTGATAACATTAGTTGTTATTTCTTTTTTATAGTTTCACCTAATCAATTTAATTTTTTTTATTTATTTTTTATTTTTTATAAACATATATTTTTATCCCCAGGGGTACAGGTCTGTGAATCACCAGGTTTAAATGATCAATTATAGGCAGTGTTTTCACAGTAAAACGTTAAAGCAGTAAATTGACTGTTTACAGTTTTTATTTTATATTTCACATTATGGAAAAAATATTTGTTAAATTATCACTTCTAAATAAATTATCTATTAGTCTGACTCATTCCTCATGTTTTCCTCCCATTTTAATGTTTTGCAATTTTAAGTAACGGCTTATTGTCAGTACTAATGTTCTGTCAAAGGACAGCAAGTAGGGTAATTTGGTTTTTTGTCAGGGTAAGCCAAAACAAATTTGAACAGTACTAAATTTGTATTCCTAACTCCATGTCCTGGGGACACCACATCATTTATGTTGGCTTCATTTTCCTCAATATAAAATGAGGACAAAAACACTTTCTTTCTCACTTTTAAGTTCTGTACTCACATTGTTCTGTACTTAAAAGTACACCTAAATCATAAAATCGAGTACAAGTAAACTATGAAAAGCTGACAGAGCTTTGTGTGGTGTCATTTTTTGCCATGTCATAGATTATCCATGCTGATGTTTATGGCAATGATGATTACATTCTCTGCAGATGGTGGGAGCACAAGCGAAATAGCTGCAGGTCATTTGTGTGAGAATTTAGGGGCTCATTGATGTTTTTATTAGTAATTCAGATCAAGGTCAAGTAGTGATTGCTGGAACTCTGAGAAGTTGTTAGATGAAGTATTTTAAAATGTAAGTAGAAAATTTTAAACAGGAAAAATGTCCTTTATCAAGAACTAACGATATTTCTTCAATTTGATTTAGAGAAAAAAATAAAAGAATTGGTGGGATGCCTCGGTGGCTCAGTCCATTAAGTGGCTGCCTTTAGTTCAGGTCATGATCCCAGCATCCTGGGATCCAGTCCCATATCGGGCTCCTTGCTCTGCGGGGAGCCTGCTTCTCCCTCTGCTTCTGCCTGCCATTCTGCCTGCCTGTACTTTCTCTATCTCTGTGACAAATAAATAAATAAATAAAAATCTTTTTTGAAAAATAAATAAATAATATAACTGGATTTAGGGACAAAAAAAAAATTAAAAGTTGGGTTCTATTGTCACGTAGAAGCTCCATGATGAATACTCATCTAAACCCGCTTGGCCTCAATTTTCTGTATCGCTAAAACAGGGTGTAATAGACCCCCTTTGGAAAAAAAAAAGTCACAGGAGATATAATATTAAGTAATGAATAAGAAAGGACTTTCTAGGGGCACCTGGGTGGCTTAATGGGTTAAGCCTCGCGTCATGGTTTCAGGTTCCTGGGATTGAGTCCCTCATCAAGCTCTCTGCTCGGTGTGGAGCCTGCTTCCCCTCTCTCTGCCTGCCTCTCTGCCTACTTGTGATCTCTCTCTCTCTGTCAAAAAATAAATAACATTTAAAAAAAAAGGACTTCCTAAACTATAAATTGCTAATGAAACATGTATTATCAGTACTAAGATATTGCATCCAATTTGTGCATCTGAGCTGTGACAAATGAATTTTTCTTTAAGAGGAAGTATACTTACACCAATAATGGAGACCATATTAAAGCAAAATAAAAGTGGATAAAATGACTCTTGTAACCTTACCATTTTAACTGGCTTAAGTTTTCCTGTATTGGCCCCTTTTTTATTTTTTCCTTAGGTTTCAGAATCTTTCTAGTAGACTGCCCTACCAGATAAAGTTATTTAATAACCTCCTCACTTACCAAAGACTATGATTGAACCAATCTGTCTTTTCCTCAGATATGCTTAAAGGTAAAGCTAGAGCTAATCACAAAAGCAAAACTGAATCTTAAATTATATTCCAAAATATACACAAAATTTTGGTAGTTATACATTCTAAGTATCACCAACATTTTTGTTAAGTGGATAATCACTCACCATCAAGTTCTGACTTCTCAGAATTTCCATTTCTTGTCAAGCCAGTTTGGCTTAGTGAAGCTCTAGGGAACATATATTTGAATTATATTCTTGGAAAACATAATTTGCGTAATAGTGTCATGTTTCTTTTTCTAAGATTTTCCTTGAGATAGCATGCCAAGTTGTGGGGTGATGTATGCCAGTGATAAAGAGCTGAAGTCTTCCCCCAAAATGAAATGAAATCTTCTTGTTTCAGACTTTGAAGTGATCTCATCAATAATTTATTTGAACATTTCCATTATGATATAAAGGATCTAAGGTCCAGAGATACAAAGAGCCACATCCAAGGTTTTAAATCTGACCACTGAAAGCACCAAGACCAGCCTCTGGCTTTAAATGAGGCACTTTATCTATGCTATCTTTGAATATTGTTCTGTTTATGCCTCGAAATCCAGAAGTAGCCAGAAAAATAAGATGTAGCTACAAGCATCCATGGCAGAAGGAAAGCTACATTTTGAAGTTAAGAATTTAAGTTTTGGAGTGCGTGAGTGACTCAGTGGGTTAAGCCTCTCCCTTTGGCTGCAGACATGATCTCAGTGTCCTGGAATCAAACCCCACAAAGGGCTCTCTGCTCAGCCGGGAACCTGCTTCCCCCACCCAGCCCTGCCCTCTGCCTGCTGCTTTGCCTACTTATGATCTCTCTCTCTCTGTCAAATAAATAAATAAAATCTTAAAAATAAAATATATTTTTTCTAATACAATGTTTCAATTCACATGTTTAGCTATATTTTTTAAAAAAATTTTATATTTGTTTTACTAAATGGAAATCCCTAGAATGTGACACACATACTACTGCTTAGAGGTTAGAAGAATCTTTCTTTTCAATAAGACCAGAGTTTTATACTTAATGAATGATTTCCCTAAATGATTATAGAGAAATAGTGAATGGGTGAAGTAATGTGTCTCTAAAGAACGTGGCCTTCATAATAATTACTATACGGAAGCAAATTATTCCTATATGATTATTATGTATATCAATAAACTAATTTCCTTTTTAAGCTAATTGGGGTAATATGGATATTTTTGCACAATGAACTGATTTCTAATTTGGAATATAATCTCTTTCCTGATCTTGTTTTTAATCTTTTAAAATCAAACTGTCCAAGCTAAATTTTTATATTTTTTATGTGTTATATCTATGACATTGTGTTTTTATGAAAAAAAAATAGTGTTGTGTAAACATTCCAGACTCAGCTATTCCTTTAATTTGCACTGGTTCACATCAGTACTATTACGTATATGTTAGGATGCATTAGGGTGACTCAGTGCAGGCTTCACAAGGGAATAGGCATCTTATTGACGGCACTATTCATAATCTCTAACACAGGATAAATATTGGTAAAGAAGTTTATTAAAACCGATCAATGTACCCTAAGTTTAAAACTATAAAGCGAAGATGTAAATCCTTAGAACCATAACTGCCTTAATACTTTGGATGAGATGGGAAGAGAATCCAGGATTGTAGCTTCATTGCTTGGCGTGGTAATCTACGAACACATAAACTGTGAAGTCAGATGAAGCTGGGCGCAGGCCTAGAACCCGTCACCCTGTGCTGATGGGATCTTAGTGTGTTATTTTATCTGAGCAGAATGTTTTTCATTTGTAAGATGGGGACAGTTATCCATACTTTCCGGAAACTTTGTGGGAAATAAATGTGATCATTAATGTAAAACTCTCTAACGATGTCTGCCACTGTGGTCCTCCTTACCGTATTTACCATCTTACTCTTTGTGACCTATTATCTCATACTCAAGCCCCAGTGACAAACACAAGAAACATTCTCAGTTCTTTGCATGTCTTTTTACCAGCTCTATCCTCTTGGTAGAATGTTTCACTCTGCTGGCTTCTTGGCCTAATTGAATCTTCTTTCTATAGTGAGTTTGCCCTGTACTAAAAAGAATTCAACATTATGCCCTCTTTTCCTTTTAAAGAAAGGAACAGAAAAAGAAAATAGAAAAGAATGGCTTAACTAAAAAGTATTTCCTTAAAAAGGTCAGTTGAGTGTTTGATTGAAGGAAAGATAGCTTTTACTGGAATGAGAAAGTTTTCAGGCATAGGGTTTAAATGTGATTAAAAGTTTTGACAAAATTGGGAGAGGAAAGTCTCTCTGCTAATCTGGAAACTAAACATTACCTCTTGTTCTTATTAATAAGTAGAATTAGGGAGGTGTTCCCTGACTCGAAAGAACTAATGTGAAACATTTGATTTGTCAGTTAAGGAGATGGATGTTATGGGGATGCCCATTTGTCATTTAAATTTTTTTTCCTTTATGTTATGTTTACTTATAAGAGTAAACCCAGCAATGTTTTAACATTTAAACATATATTGCACTGAACTTTAGATGTTAGAAGGGAATTTGTTGTGCTTTGTGTTCTTTTTTTTATGGAGCTCAAATTGTTATATTCGTTTATTAGCTCTTTCCCTATTCTGCTTCTTGCCAAGTGTAAGACACTTATCTCTGTATCTCCCACTTTTTGCAATTTAACTAACAGATGGTAAATTTCATATAAATATGTGAAGAATTAATAATGGTTTTGTTTTTAGAACACAATAGGAAAAATATTTCTAGACTATGTTTTCTAAACAGTTAGGAGAATGCTTGCAATTGAGGAATTGTACTAACAAAAAGTAAAACTTTAAAGATCAAGATAAAAAGAAAAATTGGCTTGATTTATTGGATTTATCATAGATTCCCTTGCTCCTGACTGCAGTATGGTTGACTTAATAATTTTGAAAAGTAGCGCTATTTTCCTCTTGGAAAGATCATCTTAGAGAAAGAACTCACAGCCTTTTGGATGATTTGGATGATGGTTATATGAATCAAGGCTGCATTCTTTGTGTTGTGTGTTAACTTTGGTGCTACAGTTCAAATAACAATTTGTGCTGTGTGTGTGTAAAGACCCTAAGAATAACTTCAAATATGAATTAGTGCATATAACACCCATGAGAGTTAAGTGTTTCCTTTTTATACCAACAAAACTCCATCACAGAAAGTTAAATGACTTTCCCAAGGTTACTCAGTGGGTCATAATCAAAACTGGAAATAGAGCCCTGGAGTCCAGTTCAGTTCTGTGACTCCTGTATGCTGACTATTTAAAACTGACAGATTTGCTTCTGGGAAGATGGAGTAGATGGAATCTTCCCTATTCCTCTTGATAAGTAAGCTAAAACCATGACACACACACATACACTCACACTCACACATATATATATATATATATTCAGATATGTATGTATATAAGTATGCATGTAAAAATATATATGAATGTAAATTATATGTATAAATAGGTAAATAATACACATATCACACACATATAAGTAACACATGTATATATAAGTAACACACACATGTATATAGATATATAGTAGGTATCTATTTGAATAAATATATGTCAGTAAGTAACACATAAGAAGGTAGAATATAAAAAGAAGACAGACTGGTAAAGTACCTGGGGAGCAAGAAATGACATAGTGATGAATTCTCCAGTTTTTTTCCTGCTTTATATACCCCAGATTGAATAATGGAGAAGTCAGCAAACTGGAAATACAAATAGGCAGAGAAAAAAGTCCCAAGAAAATCTGTTCTCTCTAACCAAATACTAGGAATGGGAAGCCTAGCAAAACAAAAAAGTTCCAAACCAGAAAATTTTAGGTAATCAATAATCTTTACAGCCAGAAACACGAGGAGAAATCAATAGCTTCATCTTCATTCCCACCAACAAATACTGAGTGAGGAAACTAGGTACCCACCTTTGTTAGGAGATAAGGAGGTCCCATCATTGTGGTCTCAGGGAAAGCTAAGTGGGATATCTGGTGCTCCCTGCCCCCCCCCCCACATGGTAATAACAAGACCCCTTCTCAGTGTCTCTCCTTTACCCCATCAGTGAAGACCATATGGGGAGTCTGGATTTCTAGCCTCACTAAGGGATAATAAGACACTTCTTCCCCACTCCCCCCACTAGGATGGGGTCAGAGAAGTACTAGTAGAGAGTACTCATCCCTCATTATTATTAAGGCCACCACTCTATGGTACCAGTGAAAACCATGTGGGAAGTAATAGTAACTTGTCCCTACCCATCCCAGTCAGAGTAGTATCACAGAGACCTAATGGAGAGCCTGACCTCTCACTTTATCTCTATCCCAAAGTAAAAAATAGCACCTTACACCCCCTAATTTTCCATTACGCTGTCCACAGACAGGAGAACTTAGACTTAAATCTCAGGATGGAAATACTGTGGTGGTGCCCCCCCTTCACCCAGCAGAGCAGTGCCAGAGAAGATTTGCTAAAGCACAAGATTTAAACAAGATCCAGAGTATTACAATATAAAATCCAAAATGCCCAGTTACAATTAACAATCACTCATTATACTGCTAATGGGTCTCAAACAGAGTAACAAAAGCCAACACTGAAATAACACAGGTGTTAAATTATTTCACTAGGATTTAAGGCAGCCAACATAAAAATATTTCAAGTACTATTATAAACATACTTTATACAATAGTTGATACAAACTTGAGAAATTGTTTCAGAAAAATGCACAGAAAATATGACAAAGAATCACATGAAAATTACAGAACTAAAAAAAAATACAACAATGAAAATAAAACTCAATTGATTGGTTCAAAAGCAAATGTCAGAAAAATGAATTCTTTAACTTAATAGATCAGTAGAAATTGCCTAATTTGAACAACAGAATGAAAAGAGATTGGAAAAAAAATTGAACATAGCCTCAGGGACCTGTGGACTACTATAATCAAACCTTTGTGTCATTTGAGTTCCATAAGGGGAGGAAGAGATGACACTTAAAGATTATTCATGTAAGTAATAGCTGAAAACTCTAAATTTGATACACACAACAAAATTTAAAAATGACAATACCAAGCATGTTTCTACAGAGTCCAGAAGGTGAATGAACTCAAACGAGAATAAACCACAAACATTCCATATCTTGACACATCATAATAAAATTTCTGAAAACTAAAAACAAATACAAATTCTTGAAAGCAGCCATAGAGAAACAAAGGATTGCCTATAAGGGGAAAACAATTCGGATGACAGTAAATTGCTCATCAGAAATCAGAGGTCAGAACAAAGTGGCACAATAGTTTTCAAGTACTAAAAGAAAAGAGCTGTCAACATAGAATTCTATGTTGAATGAAAACATCATTCAGAAATGAAGGGGAAACCAAGACATTCTCAGATGAAGGAAAGCAAATGAATTTGTCATCAGTAAACCTACTCTAAAAAAGTGACTTTAGGGTGTCCCTGGGGAGATCAGTTGTTAAGTGTCTGCCTTTGGCTCTGTCCATGGCTCCCGCACTGAGTCTTGCATCAAGCTCCCTGCTCAGCTAGAAGCCTGCTTCCCCCTCTCCCACTCCCCCTGCATGTGTTTCCTCTCTCACCATCTCTTTTTCTGTCAAATAAATAAAATCTTTGAAGATAAACTAATGTAAAAAGTGCCTAAAGATGTTCTTTAAATATCAAAGAAATGATAAAAGAAGAAATTTTTAAAGGTCAGGAAGAAAGAAAAGAATAAAATTATTGGTAAACACAACATACATTGCTTCTTGAGTTTTCTTAATTATAATTAATGGTGAAAGCAGAAATTATAACACTGTCTAATGTTACCAATGTGTGTAGATAAATAGAGGAAAGCAAAAGAGTATGGGGGAGGTAAGGTTTTAACACTTCAATGCAACTGGCAAAATGTTGACACATAAAATTTACTGTTATTTGTGTGTAATGGAATACTTAACAGCAACCACTAAAAATGTTATAAAAAAAGATACACTAAAAGATACTAAAGATAAATCAAATTGTAATTTTAAAAATGTTTAGAAACTTAAGGGAAAACAGTAAGAAGAAAATAGAGAAATGAAAATCAGAGAGAAAAAATATAATACATAAATAAAATTAAATTAAAAACACTCACTCTTTGAAAGACCCTATTTAAAAAAAATAAAAATAACATGAGCTACATATGGAATAAAATCTTTACTAACCACATATCTGCCAAAAGACAAATATCTAGAGTATATAAACAATTCTTAAAACTCAACCACCAAAAAAAAAAAAAAAAAAAAAAAAAAAAAAAGAATCCTCAAATAATCCAATTAGAAAACTGTGGAAAGAACCAAGATGCCCTTCAATGGATGAATGGATAAGGAAGATGTGGCCCATATACACTATGGAGTATTATGCCTCTGTCAGAAAGGATGAAAACCCAACTTTTGTATCAACATGTATGGGACTGGGAGAGATTATACTGAGTGAAATAAGTCAAGCAGAGAGAGTCAATTATCATATGGTTTCACTTATTTGTGGAGCATAACAAATATCATGGAGGACATAGGGAGATGGAGAAGACAAGGGAGTTGAGGGAAATTGGAAGGGGAGATGAACCATGAGAGACTATGGACTCTGAAAAACAATCAGAGGGGTTTGAAGGGGCGGGGGGGAGATTATGGGGTATTATGGAGGGCACGTATTGCATGGAGCACTGGGTGTGGTGCATAAACAATGAATCCTGTTACACTGAAAAGAAAAAGAAAGAAAGAAAGAAAGCAATCCAATTAGAAAATATGCAAAGGACATGAAGTAATATTTCACATGAGAGCCAGTCACTTGAGAAGATGTTCAACATCACAACCAATTAGGGAAATTGAAATTAAGACTATGATGAGATATGAGATACATTTCTATTAAAACAAGCAATATAAATACAATGATAGTATCAAATACTAGTAAGGATGTAGAAAAACTGGACATCTCTTATTATTACTGTTAGGAATGTAAAGTGGTACAACCATTGTGGAAAATAATTTTGCAGTTTCTTTAAAACACACACACACACACACATTGGATATGACCCAGGAATTATACTATTGGGCATTTACTTTAGAAAAATATGAATATTTATTTCTGTACAAAAATCTATACATGATATTTCATTATCATGTACATGCAACATTATGACCCCAAACAGAAAAGAGTCCAGATATCTTTCAACAGATGAGTGGTGAGAAGATATTCGCAGTTGACAGTACAGACAAAGGGCTGATATCCAATCTATAAAGAGCTCCTCAAACTCAACACACAAAAAACAGATAATCACATCAAAAAATGGCCAGAAGACATAAACAGACTTCTCCAAAGAAGACATGCAAATGTGTGACAGACACATGAAAAAATGTTCATCATCGTTAGCCATCAGGGAGATTCAAATCAAAACCACATTAAAATACCACCTTACACCAGATAGAATGGTCAAAATTAACAAGACAGTAAGCAACATGTGTTGGAGAGGGTGTGGAAAATGGGAACTCTCTTATGTTGTTGGTAGGAATGCAAGTTGGTGCAGCCACTTTGGAAAACAGTGTGGAGGTTCCTTAAGAAATTAAAAATAGAGCCTCCCTATGACCCTGCAATTGTACTACTGGGTATTTAGCCCAAAGATACAGATGTAATGAAAAGAAGGGCCATATGTACCCCAATGTTTATAGCAGCAACGGCTGCAGTCATCAAACTGTGAAAAGAACTAAAATGCCCTTCGAAAGAAATGGATAACAAAGGTATAGTCCATATATACAATGGAGTATTATAACTCCCTCAGAAAGGATGAATACCAACTTTTGTATCAACATGAATGAGACTGGAAGAGATTATGCTGAGTGAAAGAAGTCAAGTTATTGAGAAATGACTCAATTATCATACAGTTTCGCTTATTTGTGGAGCATAAGGAATAACATGGAGGACATGGGGAGATGGAGAGGAAAAGGGAGTTGGGGGAAATTGGAGAGACTTTGGACTTTGAGAAACAAACTGAGGGTTTTGGAGGGGAAGGGTGTGGAGCATTGGGTGAGCCTGGTGGTGGGTATTAAGGAGGGCATGTATTGCATGGAGCACTGGGTGTGGTACATAAACAATGAATTCTGGAACACTGAAAAGAGAGAAAAAATAAATTAAAACTAAACGAACAAAACAAAACGCCCAGATGAACGGTTACACAGACTGTGGACTATCCATACCATAAAATACTACTCAGCAATAAAAAGGAAGAAACTGTTGATAGATACACAGCATGGCTGAAGCATAATGGTGAGAACAACAAAAACAACTTTTATTTACTGTATGGTTAAATTTATGTAATGTTCTCAAAATGGTGTAGTTATAAAGAGAGAAAACAGATTAATGTTTGTCAGGGGTATAGTGAAGAGTCAGAGAAAGATAGATGTGACAATAAATATGTAGCACAAGGTAGCTCTCTGAAATAAAATAAAAATACAGTAAAATTAAACTCACAGGTAACAATTATTAAAGTGATCAGGATGAAATATATAAAATGTACATACAAAATATCTATAGAAATAAAAAGGAATTATATAAAAATATAATGAAAAGCCCATCCAAAAAAACAAAAAAAAAAAAAACAAAGGTCAAACATATTGACCACAAAAATATAGAAAAACTACTAATTGATTTTTTTAAATTAACATATAATGCATTATTTGCTTCAGGGGTACAGGTCTGTGAATTATCAGTCTTACACAATTCACAGCACTCACCACAGCGCATACCCTCCCCAATGTCCATAACCCAGCCACCCCATCCCTCTTACACCATCCCCCAGCAACCCTCAGTTTGTTTCCTGAGATTAAGAATCTCTTAGGGTTTGTCTCCCTCCTGATCTGATCTTGTTTCATTTTTTCTTTCCCTACCCACCATGACCCCCCACTCTGCCTCTCAAATTCATCATATCAGAGAAAGCATATTATCATTATCTTTCTCTGATTGACTTATTTCACTTAGCATAATACCTTCTGGTTGCATCCACATCATTGCAATTGATGGGAGATAGGATAGCACTATTTTCAACTTTTTGATTAACCTCCATACTGTTTTCCAGAGTGGCTGCACCAGCTTGTATTCCCACCAACAGTGTAGGAGGGTTCCCCTTTCTCTGCATCCTTGCCAACATTTGTCATTTCCTGATGTTAATTTTAGCCATTCTGACTGGTGTGAGGTGATATCTCATTGTGGTTTTGATTTGTATTTCCCTGATGCCTAGTAATGTTGAGCACTTTTTCATGTGTCTGTTGGCCCTTTGGATGTCTTTTTTGAAGGAATGTCTGTTCATGTCTTCTGCCCATTTCTTGATTGGATTATTTGTTCTTTGGCTGTTGAGTTTGCAAAGTTCTTTATAGATTTTGGGTATTAGCCCTTTATCCCATATGTCATTTGCAAATATCTTCTCCCATTCTGTCAGTTGTCTTTTGGTTTTATTGACTATTTCCTTTGCTGTGTAAAAGCTTTTGATCTTAATGAAGTGCCAATAGTTTATTTTTGCCTTTGCTTCCCTTGCCTTTGGCAATATTTCTAGGAAGAATTTGGTGCAGCTGAGGTGGAAGAGATTGCTGCTTCTGTTCTCAAGGATTCTGATGGATTCCTGTCTCACATGGAGGTCTTTCATCCATTTTGAGTCTATTTTTGTGTGTGGTGTAAGGAAATGGTCCAGATTCATTCTTCTGCATGTGGCTATCCAATTTTTCCAACACCATTTATTGAAGGGACTATCTTTTTTCCACTGGACATTCTTTCCTGCTTTGTCAAAGATTAATTGACCATAGTGTTAAGGGTCTATTTTTGAGTTTTTTATTCTGTTCCATTAATCTATGTGTCTGTTTTTGTGCCAGTACCATACTGTCTTGATGATTACAGCTTTGTAATAGAGCTTGAAGTCTGGAATTGTAACGCTGCCAACTCTGGCTTTCTTTTTCAACATCCCTCTGGCTATTCGGGGTCTTTTCTGGTTCTATATAAATTTTAGAATTATTTGTTACATTTACTTGAAAAAAGTTGATGGTAATTTGATAAAGATTGCATTAAATGTGTAGATTTCTTTCGGTAGCATAGACATTTTTACATTAATGGTTCTTCCAATCCATGAGCATAGGATATTTTTCCATTTCTTTGTCTCTTCCTCAACTTCTTTCATGAATACTTTATAGTTTTCTGAGTACAGATTCTTTGCCTCTTTGATTAGGCCTCTTTCCTATCTTATGGTTTTGGGTGCGATTATAAATGGGATCAACTACTTAATTTCTCTTTCTTCTGTCTTGCTGTTGGTGTATAGAAATGCAACTGATTTCTGTGCCTTGATTTTATATCATAACACTTTACTGAATTCTTGTATGAGTTCTAGCAGTATTAGAGTGGAGGCCTTTGGATGTTCCACATAAAGTATCATATCATCTGCAAAGAGTAAGTTTAACTTCTTCTTTGCTGATTCGAATGCCTTTTATTTCTTTTTGTTTTCTGATTGCTGAGGCTAGGACTTCTAGTACTATGTTGAATAGCAGTGGTGATAGCGGACATCCCTGCCGTGTTCCTGACCTTAGAGGAAAAGCTCTGAGGTTTTCCCCATTGAGACTGATACTCACTGTGGGTTTTTCATAGATGGCTTTTATGATATTGAGGTATTTACCCTGTATCTCTATACTGTGAAGAGTTTTGATCAGGAAGGGATGCTGTACTTTGTCAAATGCATTGTCAGCATCTATTAAGAGAATCACATGGTGCTTATTCTTTCTTTTATTAATGTATTGTATTACATTGATTGATTTGCGGATGTTGAACCAACTTTCGAGCCCAGGAATAAATCCCACTTGGTCGTGGTGAATAATCCTTTTAATGTACTGTTGGATCCTATTGGCTAGTATTTTGGTGAGAATTTTTGCATCTGTGTTCAAGGATATTGGTCTGCAATTTTCCTTTTTGATGGGGTCTTTGTCTGGTTTTGGGACCAGAGAAATTCAGGCCTCATAGAATGAGTTTGGAAGTTATCCTTCCATTTCTATTTTTTGAAACAGTTTCAGGAGAATAGGTATGGATTCTTCTTTAAATGTTTGGTGGAATTAACTGAAGAAGCCTTCTTGTACTAAACTCTTATTTTTTCAGATATTTTTGATTAGTGCTTCAATCTTCTTACTAGTTATGATAAGGTTTCTATTTCTTCCTGGTTCAGGTTTCTATTTCTTCCTGGTTTAGTTTTGGTAGTTTATATGTCTCTAGGAATCCACCCATTTCTTCCAGATTGTCAAGTTTGCTGGGCTATAGTTGTTCATAATGTGTTATTATAAATGATTGTATTACTTTGGTGTTGGTTGTGACCTCCCCTCTTTCATTCATGATTTTATTAATTTGGGTCTTTTCTCTTATCTTTTTTATAAATCTGGCCAGGGGTTTATCAATTTTATTAATTCTTTCAAAGAACCAGCTCCTAGTTTCCTTGATCTGTTCTCCTATTCTTTTGGTTTTTATTTCATTAATTTCTGATCTGATCTTTGTTATTTCTTTTCTCCTGCTGGGTTTAAGCTTTCTTTGCTGTTCTTTCTCCTACTCCTTTAGGTGTAGGATTAGGTTAGTACTTGGACCCCTCTTTTTTCTTGAGAAAGCTTGTATTGCTATAGACTTTCCTCTCAGGACCACCTTTTCTGTGTCCCAAAGATTGTAAACAGTTGTGTTTTCATTTTCATTTGTTTCCATTATTTTTTTAAATTCTTCTTTAATTTCCTGGTTGATTCATTCACTCTTTAGAAGAACACTCTTTAGCCTCCATGTATTTGAGTTCTTTCTAACTTTCCTCTTGTATTTGAGTTCTAGCTTCAGAGCATTGTGGTCTGAAAATATTAAGGGAATGATCCCAATCTTTTGGTACTGGTTGACACCTCTTTGTGACCCAGGATGTGATCTCTTCTGGAGAATGTTCCATGTGCAATAGAGAAGAATGTGTATTCTGTTGTTTGGGATGGAATGTTCTGAATATATCTGTGTTGTCCATCTGATCCAGTGTGCTATTTAAAGCCTTTATTTCCTTGTTGATCTTCTGCCTACACGATCTGCCCATTGCAGTTAAAGTCCCCTACTATTATTGTATTATTGTCAATGTGTTTCTTTGATTTTGTTATTAATTGGTTTCTATAAATGGCTGCTCTCATGTTAGGGGCATAGATATTTGAAAGTGTTAGACATTCTTATTGGACAGACACTTTAAGTATGATATAATGCCCTTCCTCATCTCTTATTACAGTCTCTGGCTAAAATCTAATTTATCTGATATAAGGATTGCCACCCCAGCCTTTTTTTTTTTAATGTCCATTAACATGGTAAATTGTTTTTCATCCCCTCACTTTAAATCTGGAGGTGTCTTTGGGTCTAAAATGAGTTTGTTGCAGGGGCACCTGGGTGGCTCAGTGGGTTAAACCTCTGCCTTCAGCTCAGGTCATGACCTCAGGATCCTGGGATCGAGCCCCACATCAGGCTCTTTGCTCTGCAGGGAGCCTGCTTCCCCTCTCTCTCTGCCTGCCTCTCTGCCTACTTGTGATCTCTCTCTGTCAAATAAATAAATAAAATCTTTAAAAAAACAATAAAAAATAAATAAAATGAGTTTGTTGCAGACAGCATATTGGTGGGTCTTGATTTTTTATCCGGTCTGATACCCTGAGTCTTTTGATTGTGGGCACTTAGCCCATTTACATTCAGGGTAACTTTTGAAAGATATGAATTTAGTGCCATTGCATTGCCTGTAAGGTGACTTTTACCTTATACTGTGTGTCTTCTTTTCTGGCCTGTTACTTTTAGGCTCTCTCTTTGCTTAGAGGATCCCTTTCAATATTTCCTATAGGGCTGATTTGGTATTTGAAAATTCTTTTGTCTTTGTCCTCTCTCCCACTATTTTCAGTGACAGTCTAGCTGGATATAGTATTCTTGGCTGCATATTTTTCCTGTTTAGTGCTCTGAATATATCATGCCAGTCCTTTCTGACTTGCCAGGTCTCTGTGGATAGGTCTGCTGCCAATCTAATATTTCTACCATTGTATGTTACAGACCTCTTGTCCCAAGCTGCTTTCAGGATTTTCTCTTTGTCACTAAGACTTGTAAGTTTTACTAATAGATGACAGAGTGTTGACCTATTTTTATTGATTTTTAAGGGCAATTCTCTATGCCTCCTGGATTTTGGATACTTGTTCTCTTCGCCAAATTAGGGATATTCTCTGCTTTAATTTGCTCCAATATACCTTCTGCCCCTATTTCTCTTTCTTCTTCTTCTTCTTCTGGGATCCCTATTATTCTAATATTGTTTCATCTTATGGTTTCACTTATCTCTCGAAATCTCCACTTGTGGTCCAATAGTTGTTTATATCTCTTTTTCTCAGCTTCTTTATTCTCCATCATTGATCTTCTGTATCATGAATTCCCTCTTCTGCCTTATTTATCCTAGCAGTAAGAGCCTCCATTTTTTATTGCACCTCATTAATAGTTTTTTTTTCCAACTTGGTTAGATTTTAGTTCTTTTATTTCTCCAGAAAGGGATTTTATTTCTTCAGAAAGGGATTCTTTAGTCTCTTCCATGCTTTTTTTGAGCCCAGCTAGCACCTTGATAATTGTTATTTTGAAATCTAGTTCTGACATATTACTAGAGTCTGTATTGGTTGGGTCCCTAGCCATTGATACTGTCTCTTGTTCTTTTTTTGGAGTTGAGTTTTTCCACCTTGTCATTTGTCATTTATCATGGTAAGAATAGATGAATGAGAGAACAAAATACTAAAAGTGTATCAACAACCCCAGAAAAATATACCCTAATTAAATTGGAAGAGACCTGAAACTGGGGGAGAATAAAGGAGGAAAAAAAATTACACACACACACACAAACACACACACATATACAAAATCAGGTGTGTATTTTGGTCTGTTAGAAGAAACTGTATCCAAAAAATTTTAAAGAAAAAAAAAACATATATATACAAAATTAAGTACAAACATGATGAAGGGATAGAATATGACTGTTATGATGAAAATTACAAAAGATTCTAAAAAAATTGATAAGATAAGAAGTTGGTTAAAAAAAAAGAAAAAAAGAAGAAAGAATGTGATCAGGCTGAAGACTAGAACAAAGTCATATGCTAGATTTAGAGTATATTTTGATCTGTTAGAAGAAACTGTATCCCACAATTAAAAAAAATATGTATACAAAAAATAAGGTTAAATACATATAGAATATGACTATAACAATGAAAACTTAAAAATATTTTAAAGAAGGTATTGATAAGATAAAATAGTTAAAAACCATTAAAATAGGAAAGAGGAAAAATTTTTAAAATAGAGTAAGAAAAATAAAATTTAAAAAATGTAACTTTGAAAGACTAAAGAATCATGGGGGAGAAAAATCATGAATTCTATGTGTTGCTTTTCCCTAGCTCTGGAGTTCCACAGTTCTCACTATCAGTGAACTTGGTCTTGGCTTCATGTTCTTGCTAATTTGGGGGGTGAGGGGCCTGTTGCCATGAGTCTCAAATGTCTTTGCCTGAGGCAAAATTGCACCACCCTTGCCAAGTGCAGGCTAAGTAATCTGCTCAGGTTTGCTCTTGGTAGCTTTTGTTCCCTGAAGGCTTTCTGTACAGCTTTGGAGGATGGGAATAAAAATGGCAGCCTCCAAATCTCTAGCCCTGTAGGAGTTGAGAGCTCAGGGCCCTTCCTCAGTGCACCCTCAGAGTAAAGCAGTCACTCACTCCCATCTCCCTGGTCTATGGCCACACTCTGTGCTCACCCAACCTGTGACCAAGCATTTCTAGCTCTGGTGTATGGTCCTGTTTGGATTCTCCAAACCCAGAAGATTCCTACAGTGTGCTCCCATGCTGCTCCTCCCAGAGGAAGGAGGCAGTCTCCCTGGATCTGTCATTTGTGTCATCCCTGCTCGAAGAGCAGCAGCCCAACCTTGGATCATGGTTTTAGGTAACCCTGAGCTGAGAACCCCACTCCTTGGCACTTTCTCTGCAGCTGGGTTCCCCACTCTGAAACCTAGGAGTTCTGCCACACTCAGACAGCCCTGGTCTTTTTGTGACCTGATGGGTCCTGAGACCACATTGTCTCAGTGAGGGCTCCATGCCCCCACCCCAACACCTACTTAGCCTCTGGAGCAACATTCATCCATGGAGCAGAGTTCTAAAAGTTCTGATTTTGTGCTCTGCTCTTCTCACTTAGGAGAAGCCAGCCCCTCCCCCCGTGGCTTATCTTCTACAGGAAGATATTGCCTCTGATTCACTTCTCCACACATCCTACCTTGCAGAGAGTAGTCACTTTTTTGTTCCTAGAATTGCTGCTCTTCTTCTCTTCAAATAACCTGTTGAGTTTGTAGGTGTTCAGAATGGTTTGATAACTACATAGCTGAACCCCTGGGACCCAATGATATTGGGTCCATCTTTCCAGTACTAACTGAATTTAAGAAACCCAATTAATCTGTTAAAGCATTTAGTACTGGAGGGAAAATTCATGAACTGGAAATAGTTATGAACCTCCTACATGAAACAGAGCTTAGGAAGACAGAGAAAGATGATAAATGCTAAAGAAAAGCTAAGAAATACTGAGGATAGAGAGAGAAGTGCCCCCCCCCCCACAGGGGGAGTTCTAACATATATAATTGGAATATCAGAAAGAAAATAAGGAAGTGATACAAAGATATGAAGGTAGAGAATTATTTAGAAATAATAAAAGACATATTCTTAGATTTTAGACTATAATTACAAAGAATATAAATAATGAGAAACCCACATTGAGACAAAACATAGCTATATGGCAGAACAAAGATCCTAAACTCAGCCAGATTTTCCCTACAGAATTGCAACACTAACTCTAAATTGTCAACAGAAATGCTAAAATCCAAAACACTGTAATTGCATCTTCAAGGTGCTTATATGATGAAAGTTAAATAAGTCTAGGATATATCTAGTGACACTATCTTTCAAGAAAAATGACAAAACCATTTTCACAAAATTCCTCTATCTACCTATATAAAACTGATATTTAGTTAGTTCAGTACATTATTCTCAGAAAAAATAAAATTATGAAAACAAAATACATAACTGTTGTAACTGTTTTAAAAACATAACTATTATTTCCAAATGTAAAATCCTTTATAATCACTGGAATTATTCAATACATTGATCTTTATCATTGAAATATTTGTTTTGAAGCATTAGTAAATGATATTCCATTGCTATAGTTGCTAAAGCACTTGCATTATAAAGTTAAATACTTTCTCAGTCTTTATTTTTTTTAAAGATTTTATTTATTTATTTGAGAGAGAGGGAGAGAGCAGTGTGCACAAGTGAGGGGGAGGGCCAAAGGGAAAGGGAGAGGGAGAAGTAGACTCACAGCTGAGCAGGGAGCCTCATGCAGGACTCAATCCCAGGACCCCTAGATAATGATCTGAGCCAAAGTCAGACACTTAACTTGATCCACCCAGGTGTCCTTATCGATCTTTCCTTTTGATCTATTTTTTTCTGTATTTGTAACTATAGATTAAAAAGGCTCCTAATTAATATGTTAGACACATCCATTCCTTTAGCAGTATACCATACTTAATTCCATGTCAGTCCTGATCAAGTTCTCATCACCTCATTTGATTCCCCCAAAATGAAGATTTAATATCAAAGATTTTGCCCTGGGGCACCTGTGTGGCTCAGTGGGTTAAAGCCTCTGCCTTCAGCTCAGGTCATGATCCCAGGGTCTTGGGATCTAGCCTCGCATCAGGCTCTCTGCTCAGCGGGGAGCCTCCTTCCTCCTCTCTCTCTGCCTTCTCTCTCTGCCTGCCTCTCTGCCTACTTGTGATCAGTCTGTCAAATAAATAAATAAAATCTTTAAAAAAAAAAAAGATTTTGCCCTTTTCTCATCAAACTCAGGCTCACATGCTCCTGCTTTCTACTTTCCCCAAACTCTACCAGCTTCATTTCCCTAATTTAGAGTGAAACAGTGGTTCATCCTGGGTCTCTAAATCTCTATAAACAGTCCTGCCAGTAAACAGAAGACTCTTCCTTAATATTTCCCAAGACTGATTTTCTTTGAAGACCTATTGATAAAAGTGATTTTTATTTTTTTTATTTAATGAGTAATGTTAAATGTCAAATTATTTCATTTAGTCACTATGCCATTTTAAAGAGTATGCTTCATTATTCTATAAATACCACTAAATATTAGTGTTTATAACTATATACAACACTTGAATTAAATGGCATAATAGATTTTATGAAGAAAAAACCTCTTCATTATAATTCTATTACTTTCTTATAACATTTATTTTTTTTTGATTTATTTATTTATTTTTTTAAAAAAATTTTTATTTTTTATAAACATGTATTTTTATCCCCAGGGGTACAGGTCTGTGAATCACCAGGTTTACACACTTCACGGCACTCACCAAAGCACATACCCTCCCCAATGTTATTTTAAAATACACATAGAAATATTGATCAGTATATTTTAGTTTTTGGCTACTTTTATAATCTGATTCAATTTCATAAGTCAGTTAAGGTGTAAAATATATTGATCTTATTCTAAACTCTATGTAGTTGCTTAATGAAATTCAAATACTTGTATGTGTCTCAAGAAAAAAAATAAATATGGCTTATAATTTCCTAAATGAATGCTAGTTGCCTTTCCCAAAAACATAGACACACATACACAAACAGATACACACACAAAGACAAACATATGCACCCACATTTTTTTTTTTTCCTGGAAAAGATGACTGCAGAATTTTACTTCCTGATGTTTTTTGATTCTAACAAGGGAACTTTTTTTCTCAGTCCTTCTCCTGATCCTGTACAAGCAGTGATGCATAGAAATGCAGTTGTCATGACAACTGTTCCACAAATTTAAGGCAAACCCATATCATACTAATGCTGAGACCCTGATCAGGAGACAGATGAAGATCCCAGGTTCATATTCTTTTTTTCTGACTCTTCTGACCTGAAGAATCCAATTCAGCATGGAGAAGAGTTTGGTTTCTTTAATCAAAGTTGATAGTTAATACTTTCTGTATTCAAATCCTTAGTTTCTGTATTCAATCCTTAGTCTCTTACATGTGAAAGATTTTGTAGTAAAGCATTTATTCAAACATTCAATAAAATAGCAACAACAATTCATTTAGAATCTGTGTCTAATCACAGACTTTCAGAGCAGAACAGTAATATTGTGCATGATTTAAAAGTTAATGATATGTAAGTTCTAGAAAGATTTTTTTTTTAAACATTTAAGGCTGCATGTATTATATCACTTGAAGTAATTCTTAATACTTAAATAACTGAAACACTGTCACTTTTTCTCTCTATTTTAGGGAAGTGCTCAGTTGTAGGTTGCATCTGAGTAAGGAAAGAGTATACCCAAGGCATGTGTTTAGCCTCTTTTAAGGATTCACGTTTGGATTTTCATCAAGAACACTTATTAGAGTCTTAAGGGCTGCCCTGATTATGGGGTTTAAGAATAGTTGAGAGAAAAATAAACCAGGCTTTACTTAGATAAAGGAAAGTAAAATTTTTTCTTCCAACACATGTCAGTGAAACACAAAGCTATTCAAGGAATACATAAAAAAAAAAAAAGAAAAGAAAAGAAAAAAAAAGAAATGAGCAGTTCAGAAGGGAAATATTTGAGGAAAAATAAAGATAATTAAAATATATCTAAGTGCACATTTTTATACATATCAGCTTACCAAATTATGTTCGTAGATTCAGATGAAATACTAAATCAGAAAGCAACCTCACTGGATTGTGAAGGGAATCTATGCTCAAAAATGAAAAGCTTCAAATGATATTTAAGGAAGTTGAAAAGTATTATTGTATGAAATAGTTGAAAAGTATTTAATGATCACAAAAATATTCTAGTTATCTGAAAAAGTCTAAAATTTTAGTCATTATATTTAAGATGCAATATATTTTAGTCATTATTTTGAACAGAATGCAAATCAACAGATAAATATTTTTCATACACATATTTAATATATATATATATAAATGCATAAAAACCCATTTAATCTTTTGAAGAACTTTTGGAAACTATACATTTTTAAAATGAATACTTTCAAGTACTTAATGGTCTTGGAACTTTAAGTTTTTGTTTTGTTTTGTTTTGTTTTGCCAAAGTAATATATGAGAATAAAATATAAGCTTGCTTGGCAAAGACACACACAACATTGTAGAACATTATACTTGTTCCACGTTTATGAAATTGGTGTGCTTTACAATCTGTTACTCCAGTTGCCCTGTCATTGCATTTTCTACCAAGTTTTTCCATGAAATAAGATGTAGTTTATTACTGGAATCTCCTGGTTGATATTTAAGCACATTGTTTTCAAATCTCTCCTCTGGTAATAAAAGAACTGCCTACCCTACTCAAGCTTTGAAGCTTTGGGAATCAGATACATTTCAAAAGTAATCATGGTAGTTATTACTTTCTCCCTTCAACCTTCTCTTACCTTCCTGTTTTACTCCAATACTCCATAATCATAGCAGTATTCGTGTGTTTTGCCGTAGACATATTGATATATCTTAAAATGTCCATGATAAACCTTTAAGGGAAACATGCTATCCATATTTTACCAACTTTGATCCTGAAATTCATACCGGTTAAATAGATATGCCCAAGTCTATATATATTCAGGTATCAAACCCTACTCTTACATATTCTAAATCTTGTCCTCTTTCTTCTCTATGCCACATCTTTCCATCCTTTCAAATCCTGCCATATTTTGACTCTGTTTTACGTATCTTTTTCCTTCTTATTATTTTCATGCTTATATTTTATTAATCCATTCTAGATGGTAATGAATTATTATTTTTATTTTTTCATTGCCTATTTTTCATTTCCTATAGGATAGTACATCATCACTGCAGCACAACTGGGGAAACTACCACATCCAAACTAATCACTTCTTACGACTTTCTTTCTGGCCAACAGAAGAAAAAAAGAAAAGAAAGATAAAGAAAAAGAAAAAGGACAGCGATTAGGTAAATTGGTATTCAGAGGAGCCAGCTCATTTCTAGCTCAGGATCTTGACTGATCATCCAACACCAATTTGCAAAGATTGCAGAGGTTGGCAACCTGTCCACAGCTGATATTTGGGAACCAATATGTTAGATCTCATTTAGTCTTTTGCAGTGTCTTAGACCACGCCTAAGGGAAAGAGGAAAAATATATATTTTTTGTAGGCACTTTTCTCTCTGACTTCATCTACTCCCCATAGTACCTTATTCAATGTGGTTCATAAAATACAATTTGCTTTACTTTCTTCTAGGAATTTCTTTAGCCGGAGCCATAACTTCATTATGTATATGTTCTGCCTCTCATATATTCTATACAGTAGGTTTACCAAATATTTTGCCAGTGCATAACATGGCCACTTTATTCCCTGAAACAGATTCCTGACTGATCTCTGAAAACAGATTCTTCGCTGTCCACCACTTGGCTCTGAAATCTATTCCAAATATTTAGTGTTATCTTTAGTCAGCGGTTGCAGTGATAGAGAAACTTTTTATACTGTGTGTTTTGAAAGTGTCCCCTATTAGGTGACATTCAAGGACATTTGAGAGGACAGTAACTGTCATGGTAGAATTGCAATATTGTTTTTGGTACAGTTTTTGCCTTTCCTGCTCTATGAAATGTGATCACTTTGGACTGCTACAGTAAGGAACTTATATTTGTATTCATATCTTGTCTTGGTTTTGTGACTGCAAAGTTCTGTCCTGAAGAAATGTGGGCTTTGTTGGGAGCCATAAGAGAAGGGAAAAGAGCAGAATTTACTTTGAACTGATTCTAAAAGGGATTTAGGCTACTATCATTCTCCTTAGGCATTGTTTTGTACAAAAGCACTCACTGTAGATCTGTGCTTTCTTACTTTGTTTCTGTCTTTCCAGATCAGCATTCAGAAATACAAAGTTTGTAAATGAGAAGTAATGTTATTTTTCTACCTTTTAAAAATGTTACATTTTTAAAAACAGGCAAAAATGCTAGAATCGTCTTTTTAAATAGAAACATCCTATACTGTGTGGTTCTCTTTCTCCATTTACTCTTTCAAGGTCACTCTTGTATTTGAGAATATTTCTTCATTACAATTACTTTAAACTGCCAACTTTATTCTCATAATGATACAAAGATACAACTCAAATAGCGTCTCCTTCTCTCTCTCTCTCACCCACACACACACAGTATATTTCTGATCCCTTAAAACCAAATTTCTGAAAAATGTCTTATCTTCTCTATTGAACTCTGCACAATACTATTTGCTGTTCAAATATTTATGTCTTAAGAACCATCCACACAATTCTATCAATTTTATATCATACAAGGCCTTTTGTTTTTAGTTTCAGTTATACATTTCTCTCATGATATGTTGGAAAATCAGTTATTTGTTGTCTATTTTTAATTTTTATGTGTAACTTCCTTTGGTGCTATCAAATATTCATTTATCTAGATTGTTTATTTACCACTGATTCTGTTATGCTTTAACAAAGGAGCTCTTTTAACTTTAAAAAAACCTAGCAGCCAAAAGGATTTCCTCCTCTCCTTTAACTGCAGGATGTTCCTGCGGTGAGCAAGGCATTTTGCATGACCTCCAGAGGAAGGCTGATGTGAGGAGACAGGGCCTGCGCTGCCTTTCCTGAACCTTCAAAACATTTCACCTGAGTCAGTGCTTTTGGGACTTGTGCTTTATTAGCTTTAGAGCTTCCACTGAGAGTGTTCTGTCTCTGTTATTTGAGCAGAGTAGGCAGTGTAAGGCTAGCATAAAGATGATCAGAGTAAGTTTACATATGTAAGGCAACTGAGTGCCCCCAAATTCTTTCAATTGGAAAAAGTGAAAAAAAAAATCATAAAATTAGTTTGGGAAGGTGACATGTTTGCAAATCAGGGTGATGTCCTAAACCTAAAGGCCATCTTTCTTATTTAGCTTTTCTTAACTTATATACATACAAGACTTGGATCTTCTGACTCTAGGATGGGCTGCTTTTTCAAGTAATATGACCCCAAAACGTACTACTTAAATATTTCATGCATGTTCTTGTCCAGATGCTCTGTTCAGTAGTAAGAGCATGAATAAGGAACAGAATACTAAACCCCATACATAGCGTGTACCAAAATTCTTAAGGATAAATAAAGAAATGAAATATCAAACTGAGCACCTATATTGACTCATAAAATAATCCCACCTCACAATTAACTAAAGAAGATAACCATTTAGAGATACAATCTATACTTATTTAAATAAAGAACTTGATCCTCATTAACACATCAAACTCACAGATTAACTTTAAAATATCCATGGAAACTCCTTGTTTACAATTGTATAAAATTCTGGACCTCATTTTGGAAAATTAGTCAAAAGGACTTGACTACAGTTTACGGGTGAGCAGCAACTTTGAAAAATGGAAAGATGGAGGTTTTGTAGTCTCCTGACCTGGTTAAATTCCTGCAGGGTCACATGAAATTCATGTGTATGCAAATCTCAGATTTTACATTAGAAATATAATACTTTCTTCATTGGACTCTTGCAAAGCTTATAAATAAAATATTTAAGGGGCCTGACCCATATTAGAAACTCATGAACTATTAGCTTTAAAAATGTGATTATTTTTAGACCAGAGATTTCAACACTGGAGTATACGTACCTTTCAGAGCTATGAGGATTGGACTGTAGTCAAGGAAATTGATTTGCATATCCTCAACTTTCATAAATACCCCTTCCTAATTTGATTTATGTAAGAATGCATCTGTGCTGTGCAAATTCTTCTTTCCAACTCCCTTTCATAATTATCATTCTCCTAAGTTGAAGCAAGAAAGGAAGAAAGGAGGGAAGGAAGGAAGGAAGGGAGGAAAGAAGGAAGGACGGACGGAAGGAAGAGAAAGAGAAAAAAGGAAGAGAGAGAGAAAGAGAGGAAGGGAGGATTGAAGGGAGGAAAAAAGAAAAGGAGGAAAGGAGGGGAAAAAAGAAAGTTTTCTACTCACTTAAGCCCCCATGTTGCATCACCACTTCCTCATATCAGGAGGGTTGCTGGGGGGAGGGGGGTTGGGACAAGGGGGTGGGATTATGGACATTGGGGAGGGTATGTGCTTTGGTGAGTGCTGTGAAGTGTGTAGACCTCGTGATTCACAGACCTGTACCGCTGGGGATAAAAATATATGTTTATAAAAAATAAAAAATAAAAAAAAAAAGAAAGTTTTCTCCCTATCCAAATCTTGAAATGGATCATTGGGTGCTAAAAATTCCTGGACACTACATAAAGAGACAATTGTAGAATATATTTTTGTTAAGGAAGTTCCCCTGAAAAGCAGAGAAAAGACTTCAGTAAGAAAAAAGACAAAGATACTCTTTATCTCCTCTTCGTGAAAACATCATGGCAAGCCTCCCTGTTTCTCTCTCTCTCTCTCCCTTTCCTCACTTTTCATATCCCTGTCTATCCATGAATTTAGAAATCATATGGCTATCATGGGAATATAAATAATCATGTTTTTTCACATTATAATGTTGTCATACTTCTGTAGTTAATATTAACTCTCATTTAGCTGGGTTATTTGCCAATTCAGTTTAATAAGAAATATTTTCCATAAATTAAATGAACTAAGTTACTGGTACAATGTTTTGAAAAAAATATGTATTTAAAGCCCATATTAGCCAAGGTTGTCTGGAGACACAGGATACACACACATACACATACACACACACACACACACACACACACGTATACATATAAAATGTGTACACACCCACACACACACTCACACACACATTTTTTATGAGGAATTTGCTCATGTGAGTTTGGAAGCTGAGAAGTCTTATGATCTGCCATTTGTACACTGGAAACCCAGGAGAACTGGTGATATATTTCAGACCAAGTCCAAAGGCCTGAGAACCAGAGAAGCCAGTGGTGTAAATACCTGTGTAAAGGTGGGAAAAGATGAAAAGAAATGTCCCAGTTCAGGAGTGAGGCAGGAGAAAGGGACACATTCTTCCTTCCTTTGCCATTACTCCATTCAAACCCTCATCTGATTAGATGATGACCACCCACATTGCTGGTGATGGGGAGCGATGCAACCTACCTTCCTGTGTCTACCAATTCAAATGCTAATCTCATCCAGAAACACCCTCACAGACACTCAGAAATAATGTTTAATCCTAGCATTCTGTGGCCAGTCATGTTGACACATAAAATTAAGCATTATGAAACATATCAATAATGTCTAAAAATTCTAGGTCATATCCACTTGGCAACAAATTGATCTTATGACAAACATTTCTGACATCAAAATAAAATGTGTGAGGAGGCTGATTACAAAAGAAAAATAAGTACTTCTATAATGGAGGTATCTGGTAATCACCCCCGAAGCAGGTTATCAAATTTAGTAAAACAAAGAAAAGACAAATTGACATATTATGGCATCTGATCAATGGAAAGCATGACCTACACTTGCCACAAATGTTTAACTTTCAGATAAATTTCCAATTACTAGAAATACAAAAGGTACACAAACAAGACAACTTAGACAAAACAATAAGAAAGTGATTAAGATAATAATGTGATATTTGCTATGGAGAATTGCCCTGGTTGTTGCAACAAAGTTAATGTCATGGAAAAAATAAGAAAGGAAAGTTTGGAGGATATAAAGTGGCTCTAGGTTAAAGGTGTTCAAACAGATACAACAAACAAATGCAATCTGTGAAGTTGGTTAGATCCTAAATTAAAAAATAATAAAAAATAAAAGATATTTAGGATAATTAGGGAAATACTGATGTAAACTGAGATGATGTTATGGGATTATTGCTAATTTTCTAGATGATGAAAATTGTAATGAGTTTATACTGCAAAATGTCTTTATTATTTAGAAATTCATACTGAAGCATTTGGGAGTGAAATATTTTGATATACTGAGGATATCAAGTGTTTCAGGGAACAGCAAGTATATATATATATGTTGGGGAGGAAGGCATATAAGCACATATGTGTATGGAGAGCTTTAGAGCATTAAATCACATGGGAAAAAATTTTAACATTAAATCTGGTGAAGGGTATCTGAGTAAAACATTCTTTTAACTTCTTAATAGGATAAGTCTGATAGGTTTGAACATTTTCTAAGTAAAAAGTTAGTATAAATGTTATATGTAACCCCTCAGAAATATATGAAATAAGATATATTTTTCTAACATTTGAAAGGTATAGTGAGCAAAGGAATGTGAACAAAAACAATGAAGAACTCTCCTTAAACAGAGGGACTCCTTAAGAGGACATAGATATATTATCCATCTGGAAAATATAATCCAAACTTCAATATAAATAAACCATGTTGTAGTTCTGGGCTTTGTGATATAGTTTTACTCAGTACAGATTTTATCTTACTTGAGAACTCTTAATACAGTTACAGTTTGCCAGATTGCTTACTTTATAAACTATGCATCAAGGAAAGCATGAAATTAAGGCATAAAAAGGCTTAAGCTTCAACATATGCTTAGAGAATAACTTCACATCTGTCCATTTCATATGGTAGCATATAAAACGACTAGCTCTGTGTTTTGTTAAATTCACCTAACCTCATAGAGTAGTCCACTAATTTGCATACATTAAAAAATCAAGGATTTTTGCTTATACTCATTAGCAGTATTAAATCTTAAAGTTATGTAAATAGTAATATTGAGATGAATCTAAATAAACACACTTTTATCTGTTCTTTATATGAATATTTTCATAATATGCCTATTTGTTTACCATATTTTATTACAGATATATTACTTGTTATTTCTTAACTTAAGCAGTAGAGTATAATAAAGACAATGACACAGAATATTTTGATGCATTCTGTTTATAAAACTCTGACCCCATTCCAATAAACAGGTCAGTGTCATTAGTCACAGTGGTGACAAGGAAAAAAAAAAATGAAAATCAGATCAATGAAACAGAATAGAGAGTCCAGAAATAGACCTACTTAGATATAGTCAGCTTGAGAAAGGAATAGAGACAATACAATGTAGAAAAGATATTCTTTTCAACAAGTGATGAAACAATGAGATAGCTACATGTCAAAAAATGAATCAGACACAACCTTACACCTTTCACAAAAATTAACTCAAAATGAATCGCAAACTTAAATGTAAAATGCAAAACTGTAAAACTCCTGGGACGGGCGGAACTTAGAAGAAAATCTAGGAGATCTTGTAAATGGAAATGACTTTTTAGAGACAGAGCACCAAAGGCATCATCCATGAAGGAAAGAACTGATAAGCCGGAATTCATTGAAATTAAACATTCTTTATACATTCATCAGTTGATGGACACTTGGACTGTTTCGTAATTTAGCTAGTGTAGATAATGCTGCTAAACATTGGGGTGCATGTATCCCTTTGAAACAGCATTTTTGTATTCTTTGAATAAAAACAGAGTAGTGCAGGTCCTGGATCACAGAGTAGTTCTCTCTCTTTTTTTTTTTTTTTTTAAGATTTTACTTATTTATTTGACAGAGAGAGATCACAAGTAGGCAGAGAGGCAGGCAGAGAGAGAGAGGAGGAAGCAGGCTCCCTGCTGAGCAGAGAGCCCAATGCAGGACTCGATCCCAGGACCCTGAGATCATGACCTGAGCCGAAGGCAGCGGCTTAACCCACTGAGCCACCCAGGTGCCCCCAGTAGTTCTCTTTTTAACTTTTTGAGAAAAGTCCATACTGTTTTCCAGAGTGGCTACACCAGAAGATGTAACATATACATACACAATGGGATATTACTTAGTCATAGAAAAGCATGAAGTCTTGCCATTTGCAATGATGTGGATGGAGCTAGAGAGTATTATGCTAAGCAAAGTAAGTCCTTCAAAGACAAATACCATATGCTTTCACTCATTTAATAAATTTTAAAAACAAAACAAATGAGCAAAGGGGAAAAAAAAGAGAGGGGGGCAAACCAAGAAACAGACTCTTAACTCTAGAGATCAAACTAATGGTTACCAGAGGGGAGATGGATGGAGTATGAATTAAATCAGTGATGGGGATTAAAGAGTGCACTTGTGATGAGTACCCAGTGTTGTATGGAAGTGTTGAATCACTATATTGTACAGCTGAAACTAATATTACACTGTATTTTAACCAAATAGAATTTAAATAAAAACTCAAAAAATATCCAAACAGAACATTCCTGTTCTTCTAAAGACTTAAAAGAGATTGAAGGGACACCTGGGTGACTCAGTTGGTTAAGCCGCTGCCTTCGGCTCAGGTCATGATCCCAGCGTCCTGGGATCGAGTCCCACATCGGGCTCCTTGCTCAGCAGGGAGCCTGCTTCTGCCTCTGCCTGCCATTCTGTCTGCCTGTGCTCACTCCCCCCCCCCTCTCTCTGATAAATAAATAAAATCTTTAAAAAAAAAAAAAAAAGAAAAAGAGATTGAAAAGACAAGCCACATACTGGGAGAAAACATTAGCAAGTAGCTTATTTGATAAAAGATTATTATCTAAAATATACAAAGAACTTTTAAAATACAACAATAAGAAACCAAACAACTCAATTATAAAATAGGACAGGGACCTTAACAGATACCTCACCAAAGAGAATTTATAATGGCAAATAAGCGTATGAAAAGATTCATCACCTTAAATTTTTATTAGAGAGATGCAAATCCAAACAATGAGATGCCACTGTACACCTAGCAAAATGGCTAAAATCTGGAACACTGACAGTACGAAATGCCTCTGAGCATAGGTAACAACAGAAACTCTGATTCATCTTTGATAAGAATGCAAAATGATACAGCTATTGAAGATAGTTTGTTAGCATCTTATAAAACTAAACATACTCTTAGTATCTGATCCAGCAGTTGTGCTCATTGGTACTCACCCAAAGGAGTTTTAAAAAATGTTTTTCCACTCAAAAATATGTACATGGATGTTTTACAGTGTCTTTATTCATAATTTCCAGGAGTAGGAAATAACTGAGATGTTCTTAGTAGGTGCTACTCTTCAGTAGATGAATAGATAAATAAACTCATGGCACGTGCAGACCATGGGCTATCATTCAGCACTAGAAGAAATGAACTATCAAGACTTGAAAAGACATGGAGGAAACATAAATGAACATTATGAAGGGAAAGAAGCCACTCGGAAAAGGCTACATACTGTATGATTCCAAGTATATCCGTTCTGGAAAAGGCAAAACTATGGGAAGAGTAGAAAGATCAGTGATTGCCAAAAGTTGGGGAGAGGGAGGGATGAATAGGTAGAGTGCAAAGGATCTTTAGGTCATTAAAACTACTCCACAGATTACTATGATGGTGGATATATGTTATACATTTGTTCAAACTGATTGAATGAACAGCACCCAGAGTGAACCTTAATGTAAACAGTGGACTTGGGAGGCTAATGATGTGTCAACATAGGTCCGTCCATTAATTATGACAAATGTACCACTTTAGTGGGGCGTGTTGATAGTAGGCTATGCATGTGTAGGGCAGGGAGTATATGGGAAATCTTTGTACCTTCCACTCAATTTTGCTGTGAACCTGAAACTGTTAAAAAAAAGTCTACTAATATATGTAGATCCAGAGAGAGAGAGATGAATTGGTTTAATCCATTGTCAGGGTAAAACAATAATGCAATATAAAAATAAAGCATGTAAACTAATACTTTATTGATGTACTGGAAATATGGTATTGCATATATAAAAAATAACTACCATTAATAAAGTCAGCTGACTTGTGTTGAGTGACTTTCTGCAACTTGATTAGCTGTGTGCTACGATTTAGAGATAAAAGGTACAGCTCCTGCTCTCCAGGTTGTCTCAGGATATAGAGCGAGACAGTCAAATTAGCCAAAGATGAGAACACAGGTAAGGGTGATAAATCTACAACCATGATGCTGCATACTGAGAAATATGCTTAACCTATATTTTAAGGGCAAGGACAAGGGGATTATAAAAATCTTTTTAAAGAAGTGTGATTCTGTGAGCCTTGAAGGACTAATGTGAAAGAGGTGGAGGAAGAAGGTCAGAAGAAAACTGGGATACTTCTTTAGACCATTGTAGCTAGTGAACCATTCTGGAGAAATCATACCTTCTTGCATACTGGTGCCATTATGGCTCCTTTTTTTTTTTTTTTTTTTTTTTTTAATCCTCTCACCTGTTTGCTTTAGTGGCACTAATCTCTTCCATTTCTCTCCTGTCTTTTTGGCTCCAGTACTATTTTTATCTATTTAATATTGGTGTAATTAAAGTCCTTTTATTTTTCTCACTGTACCAAATGTCCTGAAGTGACCTCATTCAAACCATTGGTTTCAGCTTATACCTAAGTACTATTGAGTTTCAAGTATCTTTTCCTACCCAGGCCTCTCTTTAAATCTTAGGACCCTTTATTCTGTTTGGATTAATTACATGTACGTCCAATAATGCAACTGAACTAAGTGTTTTATTTCCAACCTACTCCTTTTCTTTGCTCCCAGTCTCAGTAATGACACAGTCATCCCACAAGTCACCTAAACTCTAAACTTCAAAATCACTCAGTAATTTTAGTGTGATAATGCTGCTATCAACTTTGGGGTGCATGTATCCCTCTGAATTAATATTTCTGTATTCTTTGGGTAAATACTTAGTAGTTCAACTACTGGATCCTAGGTGTAGTTCTATTTTTAATTTTTTGAGGAATCACCATACTGATTTTCACAGTGACTAGACTGGTTTGCATTCTCAGAAATAGTGCAAGAGTGTTCCCCTTTCTCTATATCCTCACTAACCCCTGTTATTTCTTGTGTTCTTGATGTTGGCCATTCTGACCAGTGTGAGGTAATATTTCATTGTAGTTTTGGTTTGTATTTGCCTGATGATGAGTGATGTTGAGCATCTTTGCATGTGTCTCTTGGCCATTTTATGTCCTCCTTGGAGAAATGTCTACTCATGTCTTCTGCCCATCTTTTTTTTTTTTTTTTAAAGATTTTATCTATTTATTTGACAGAGAGAGAAATCATGGCCTGAGCCAAAGGCAGAGGCTTAACCTACTGAGCCACCCATGCACCCCTCTTCTGCCCATTTTTAATTGGATTTTTCATTTTGAGGGTGTTGAATTTTTTAAGTTCTTTATTTTAGATACTAACCCTTTATCAGATATATCATTTGCAAATATCTTCTCCCATTCCATAGGTTGGCTTTTAGTTTGTTGATTGTTTCCTTTACTATGCAGAAGCTTTTTCACTTTAATGAAGTCTCAGTAATTTATTTTTGCTTTTGTTTCCCTTGCCTCAGAAGCTCTATCTAGAAACAAATTGCCAAGTCCAATGTTAGAGGTACTGCCTGTGTTCTCTTCTATGATTTTAATGATTTCCTGCTTCATATTTAGATCTTTAATCCATTTAGAATTTGTTTTTCTGTGTGGTGTGAGAAAGTCCAGTTTCATTCTTTGCATGTTGCTCTTCTGCTTTCTCAATATCATTTGTTGAAGAAATCATCTTTTTCCCATTGAATATTCTTTCCTGCTTTGCTGAAGATTAATTTGCCATATAGCTGTGGGTTCATTTCATGGTTTTCTATTCTATTCTATTCTGTTCCAGTGATCTATGTGTCTGTTTTGATTTCAGTACCACACTATTTTTTATCTGTACTGCCATGTAATATAACTTGCATTCCAGAATTGTGATGCCTTCAGCTTTGCTCTTCTTTTTCAAGAATATTTAGCTACTTGGGTTCTTTTGTGGTTCCATATCAATTTTAGGATTGTTTCTTCTAGCTCTGTGATAAATGTTATTTTATTTTGATAGGGATTGCGTTAAATGTGTAGATTGCTTTGGATAGTAGAGATATTTTAAAAAATGTTTGCTCTTCCAAACCATGAGCACAGAATGTCTTTCCATTTCTTTGTGTCATCTTCAATTTTTTTCATCAGTTTTCATAGTACAGAAATCTTACCTCTTTGGTTAGGCTTGTCCCTAGGTATCTTATGGCTTTTAGTATAGCTGAAATGGGATTGGTTCCTTAATTTCTCTTTCTGCTGCTTCATTTTGGTGTATAGAAATGCAAAAGGTTGCTGTGCACTAATTTTGTATCCTGTGGCTTTACTGAATTTGTGTATCAGTTCTAGCAATTTTTGATGAAGGCTTTCAGGTTTTCTATATAAAGTTTCATGTCATCAGCAAATAGTGAAAGTTTTACTAGAAAATATCTCCATCACTCCCTGCAATCAAACACTAATCCCAATAGATTTCAACTCTCAATTTTGAATAGATGAGGTCCTCATTACTTTTGGTTGTACTGTTATAACAGCTAGTTAATTAGACTTGAGGAATAAGCAGCAAGGTGGGAAAGGGGGCAATCTCTAAATCCCTATTTTCTGTGTTCAATTCTCAGCTCTGGCACTTTATAGCTGTATGACAATGGATAATACTTTGTCTCCATTTTTCAACTTCTATAAAATCTATAGATCTATTTAACCTATAAATAGATCAATATATAGATCTATTCAATCTATAAAATGGGGATAACCATAATACCTATATCATAAGCCTTTTATAATAACTACAGTAACATAATAAAAAATCCTGTCTAATGTATGCAATATCAGGGTTAGTTGCTATTCTAGCTCCCCTTAAAATGTTCACCTATAGATTACAAGATAAATTTTAAACTTTTTTTCCTTTTCACATAAACTTGTTATAGTTATCTCTTTCCTTTTTCCAAAAAGCATCTAAGATTCAGTCACAACATTACACTTGAGCCCTACATTATGTTTTACATTTATATTTGCTTTTTATTTCCAGGCCATCAATTCTGTTTCCTTTGCTTTTTTTAACACCAGGATTTTGTAGTCATAATTGTGTGTGTTTGTGTGTGTGTGAGCATGTGTGCATATCTGTGTGTGTTTTTTGTTGTCATAGATGGCTAAGTTAACCACAGAGGCCTACTGGAGAATTTTCTGGGGTGAAGTTATAGAAAATCTTTAGAGGACAGAGAGGACACCTCCATTATTGAGTGTGTTCTTCCTTGTACACAAAGGTCAGTGCATTCTTTTAGAAAAGGTTTGAGTTCTGAAACTGATATTTTCAAAAAAGCATGCAAGACATCATTGAACCTTCCTGTACATTATTTTTATTCCTCTCTAAAATAAAAAGTATTAAAAACATAGGGTCTACCACACAAAGATGACATATACATACTCTACTACTTCCAGTTTAATGATGAATTCTGAACATGTTTATGAATCATTTCTCATTAATATAAACTACTTTAGTTTTTGTTATAATTTTTATCTTGCCTTATCTCTTTCATAATACAATATGCATTGTAATACTGCAATACAATATTCTGTGAAACAATACAGCCTTCTAGAAACCTACTCCAATTAAAGGGGAAAATGAACTAACACACCCTGTTTACCAGCACATTTTTTCTCACCAAAGCAAATGTGTTTTGACTGTTTCTGTTTCTTCATTTGTTTTAGCTCTCTTATATTTCAGCCCCAGAAGCTCAGTGAAAATTCATAAACATCTAACATTATCATTATCATCATTCATACACTCCATTTTTATAAGACTTCACAATGCTTCACATTGATATTATATAAAGGTCCCATAGCAATTGGAATAACATTCTGAATCTTAGAGATTCTCATTATATATGCATGGATGATAGTATGAGAAGTATGAAAAACACCCAGACTTTATTTTGTGCTTCCTTATCTTCTTCACTAGCTTTCAATTTGACAGACTCAGTGATGATTTTCTTAGCTGTCACAGTCAAAGTAAGATTTCTATACTTTTCTCCTTTACTTTCTATCACATGATAAATGCTATTGGAATTCTTATTATGGACTGCAGCAGAGTATTCTGACATTCTTCAAACAAAAACAATGAATTTTATAGCCACATAAAATGATTGATTTTTGATAAAGTTGTGCACTCATTTTAGCCTCAGAATTCATTTTACGTTTTCCTTACAAAGTTTATTAATTTGGGTTATTATGAAACTGGAATATATCCAATTATTTAAGCACTAAATTGATAGGAACATTGGAAATATCAAAACCATTTCAGCTCATTTTTTGTCTCAGTTCTTCAGGAAAAAAATATTTTCTTTTTCTCATTCAAATGCATTAATCTATGTAAGCACCTGAAAAATGAAGATACAGTAATTATTTTATATTCTGTATTGATATTTTTATTAGTATTCTATTTCGTGGGATATACGTCCCGAGAAACAACATGAGTTTGAATATATTATTTTCTCCTTGAATGTGTTTCCCAGCACTCCTTGTATTAGCCACCATGTAAATGCAAAGTATTATGCAAATAATTGTGTGAATTTTTTTAATTATAAAAATTAGAGTATGTACCATAAATTCATCTTAAATCACTGCTTATTTATAAAAAGTAGTGATAAAATAACTTGCTTTATTAAATCTGGATTTTGTCTTATACCAAAAACCTGTATTTTATGGGTATGGAATTTTTCTATATTATAGCTTAAACTGAATCATAAGCATCTGTGATATGATAAGCTTCTACCCTAGCAGAATAACAGAATATATTCTAGAAATTTGTCTTTTTAACAGCTTTCAAATATTTTATAATAGTTTAAATGCAAATATCATACTGAATCCCTATTAGGAAACTCTAAGTATCATGAGTCATTTAATGCACCAACTCAGAATAAAGCCAAGCTATTAGAAATAAATAAACAACACCAACAATGATGAAAAGCCGTTATAGCCTATTAAAATACACAGAGCAGTGCTTCAACTTTATGAGGTAACTTTCACTCTGATAAAATTAATGTAGAAAAATTAAAAAAATTAGAAATTAGAAAATTAATATAGAAATACTCCACTACTGTTATATCACCATTTGGCATTTTCTCTAAGTTGCCCACAAGGAAAGAAATCTGTGGGAGAAGACTGAAACTTTTCTTACTGTCCAGACAACTTATAAGAGTCATGAAAAACTCCTCTAGTGTAAGGCAAAGTACCAATGTAATACATAATCACAACTGGCATTTGCTGATGGGTTCTACCATTTCCTTTTTTGTCTTTTCGTGAGAATTTTTCAAATATAATTTTAAAATCTAGAGTTGCCTTCAGTGTTGTATTTTAAAATGATATTGTGTCTTCCATAATGTTCTTGACTACATTTATTTTTCATAATGTGAATTTTTCTTCATGTTCTTTCAACATAAGAGGGCAGTAGAATTTGGTATACTTGTTCTTCATTTCCTAATATTTTTATTTTTTTAAAATTCTTACTATTTTTCAAAGTTTTATTTAAATTCCAGTTAGTTAACATACAGTGTAATGCTAGTTTCAGATGTACAATACAGTGATCCAACAGCTCCATACAACACCCAGTGCTCATCAAGACAGCTGTACTCATCAATTCTCACCACCTATTTCATCCATCCCCATCCCTTCTTCTTTTGTAACCATCAGTTTGTTCTCTAGTTAAGAGTCTGTTTCTTGGTTTACCTCCCTCTCTTTGTTCTCCTTTGCTTATTTGTTTTGTTTCTTAAAGTCCACATATGAGTGAAATCGTGTGGTATTTTTCTTTCTGTAACTGACTTATTTTGACTATCATAATACTCTCTAGCTCTATCCATGGCATTGCAAACATGGCAAGATTTCATTATTTTTAATGGCTGAGTAATATTCCATTATTTATATATGTGATGTGAGATATACAGATATCTCACATCCTTATTCATTCATCAGTCAAGGGACACTTGGACCGTTTCCATAATTTGACTACTGTGAATAATGCTACTATAAATAATAAATAATTTGGCTATTGTAAGTAATGCTCTGGGGTGCTTGTATAGCTTTGTAATATTTCTGAATTGTTTGGGTAAATATGTAGTAGGGGAATTACTGAATCATAAGGTAGTTCTATTTTTAATTTTTTGAGGAACCTCTATACTGTTTTCGAGAGTGGCTGCACCAGTTTGCATTCCCACTAACAATGCAAATAATTGCTGTCTATGCCTAGAAAAACATAAACAGCCTTTGGAGAATGTTTTGGAGAAACAAAATGAATTATAAAAACCTACATAACTTAATTAAAAATTACCTGAATAGAGTAATAAATACTTTCAAGAGGAAAACATGAATTCTAAGCCTGAACTTTTCTGAGAAGTGAATTTTCTTTTTTTTTTTTTTTTTTTTTTTTTTAAAGATTTTATTTATTTATTTGACAGACAGAGATCACAAGTAGGCAGAGAGGCAGGCAGAGAGAGAGAGGAGGAAGCAGGCTCCCTGCCGAGCAGAGAGCCTGATGCGGGGCTCGATCCCAGGACCCTGGGATCATGACCTGAGCCGAAGGCAGAGGCTTTAACCCACTGAGCCACCCAGGCGCCCCAGAAGTGAATTTTCTTACCTGCAAATATTTATCTGACATTATCTATCTGGTCCTGTGTCTCAACCGGGGATATACACCCATAAAAATAACATCAGACAGTGATGTTCAGAGCAAAACTCTCAAAATAGGGATGAATTCGGGTCTTGGAACCAGTAGCCAATATTGATGGCTGATAGAGAAGACCTAACTCCTGAATTCTTTTTCTTTCTTTCTTCCTTCCTTCCTTCCTTCCTTCCTTCCTTCCTTCCTTCCTTCCTTCCTTTCTTTCTCTCTTTCTTTCTTTCTTTCTTCTCTGTCAAAAGAGATGTTCTTCAAAATGGAAAGGGCAGAAAAGATATCGGCTAAAGCAAATAAAATATCAGCAAAGAAAGAAAGAGTGTAAATAACTACTCAAAATCAAAATAAGCTTCATATCCAGTCTACATATACTATAATGAAGACTCTCTCCATATTTTTTGAAACACACTGGCAATCCAGAATGAATCCATAAGGTTAGAGGAAAGTAACCTTTTTGGGCTGCTTTCCAAAAGAAAAGGGGGAAAGGAGGTTTTTAGATTATAGTCCAATGAACCTGATATTAATGGTTTGTACTAGAGAATTTTCAGATTTTGTAAACCCTAAAAGAGAGATCAGTGATCATTATTCATGATTTGCTAGATTAATTTGGACAAATGTCATGGACAAAAGATATTTTTTAAAAGATTTTATTTATTTATTTGACAGAGAGAGAGAGATCATAAGTAGGCAGAGAGGCAGGCAGAGAGGTGGGGGGGAAGCAAGCTCCCTGCTGATCAGAAAGCATGATGCAGGCTCAATCCCAGAACCCGGAGATCATGACCTGAGCCAAAGACAAAGGCTTAACCCACTGAGCCACCCACAGACCCCAACAGAGGATAGTTTTACTTCAGGAAGGTATTTGATTTTCTCCCAGCAGATAAAATAAAGCAGTAGGGGCATATGAAAGATTATTTGTTCTTAGTTGAACAATTCTATTAAAAAAAAAAACTGGTGAAGAATAAAATGATGGGAAGTTTGCCACTGTTCTTTCTATGAGTTTAATTATTCAATAGTTACATCTGTTACTTTGCCAAAAGTTAGAAAACACACTCCTCGAATTTATGTGATTGCAAGCTGGAAAATACTGCAGGCTTGTATATGACACAGTCCAAAAGAATGCTGGCAGTTTTAATCAATCAAGATACTGTTTAATAAACATGTAAGATCTGCATTAGTTCTGAAAATAAAAGAATACAGAATATGTAAGATGTACCTTAGTAGTGCTGTATGTCAGACATGATTCAAAGTTTTAGTCGGCAGTGGTATTCCTGTCTTCTTTTTTCTTGTCGTTATCCAAAAAACAAACGTGAATTCATTCTGCAAGGAGTGTAGTTAAAGATGGCACAGCTAAGAGAACAATCAATTATTACTTATCTAAATGGAAAAGCAAAGAACATGATTTCAAAGTGCATTGTCCAGTTCAGTGGTTTCCTTGAGATATGTGTATTAGAAGGTAAGAAAAACATTTGACTCTCAACAGACAAGAGTATTTTATAAATCATCTGGTTCCATTGCATGTAAGTGGCATCCAAGATATTATTTCAACTAATTGAACAAAAATAATAAGTAAATTATTTGGCACTCCAAATTTGACTTATAAGAGTTATACAAAATTATAAGAGTTATACAAAATTAACTCTTAGTTTAATTTTGTAATAGTTATACAAAATTAACTCTTAGAAAATTAACTCTTAGCTGTATTCTAGGTAGCATTTGGATTATATTCACTTTCTATGCATATCAAAAATGATACCTTATAATAAATACACAACCAAATTATCAATTCAGAGAGACGGAAACAAAAATGAACCTCTTTATTTTCTAGTTATTCCTCCGCATTTTCTTCAAAGAATACATCCAATTAAAAAAATAGAAATAACTTTGGGATTAGAAAACTTCTTGATTTTAATTTCATGAGTGCTATATTTTGGCTGGACCCTAGAGGGAAGTAAGATAGTTATTCTAATTTCTGAAAAGGAAATAACTGTTAGAATGTGGAAAATTAACAGAAGGTGAAGAATCTTTGTATTTCCAAAATAAAATTTCCAATATTTTGGCCCACAAAATTGTTTAAATTACAGGAAAGTAATGATATTATAAAGTCTACAATTGGACTTATTTCTGTCTTTAACTTTGAATTTTTCTGTAGGCCAAGTATAAAAAACCCAGAAGCCTTCCTTTTCTTTTGTAAGGTCTCCTTTGCAACTCTGCTTACAATTCCATTACAATTGTTGTTGTTGTTGCTGTTCTTATTGTTGTTTGGTATTACATTATGGAGCCTATATTAGCCAGTGAAGGCATTATGACAGACCTTAGATAGACAAGTAGAGCAGTCAGACATTGCTCAAAGGAATATATCTTAATTAATAAAATAAATGCTATGGTGATAAGAAACATTGAAAAAGCCAACATAAAAAAAGAATTTAGAACTATTTGAGAAGTCATAACTTTTACCACTTGAAAGTACATGATTTTGTCCATGCACATGTCTTTAGGAAGTCAGTGACAGAAAAGAAAAGAGAAAATGACAAAAAAAAGTTTGACTAGAACTCACCATTAGGAGTTTGCCTGGAGTTTTTGTATTTGTTTGTTTAATGCATATAATCCAATATATTGCCAGATTCTATAGCAGTCTCCCCATATTTATCCTAATAGATCTATTATTAAACCACTTACCACCACATACTTTCTCTATCTGTCCTTCGAGACACCAATACCTCTTGATTTGCTCTATTTCTCACTAGAAAATTCTCCTTAGTTTCATTTACTGGTTGTTCTCAGGACTCTGTTCTTGGTCATTTTACCTTTACTACATGTCACAAATATGTGATCTGACCCAGTGGCATGATTTAAATACTTCCAATTAAAAAATAAAGTAGCAAGGGGCACTTGGGTAGCTCAATCAATGACATGTCAGGTTCTTTGATTTTAGCCTGGGTCATGATCTCATGGTTGTAGGATCAAACCCAGTATCAGGCTCTGCACTGAGCACAAATTCTGCTTCAGATTCTCTCCCCGCCTCCTTCCCACTTGTGCTCTCTCTCTCAAATAAAAAAATTTTTCTTAAAGATTATTTATTTATTTGTTTGACAGAGAGAGAGAGAGAGAGAGAGAGCGAGAAAGAGCAGAAGCAGGCAGAGAAGCAGGCAGAGGGAGAATGAGAAACAGAAAGCCTAATGCGGAACTTGATCCCAGGATCCTGCGATCATGAGCTGAGCCAAAAGGAGACCAACTGAGCCACTCAGGGACCCCAACAAATCAAATCTTTAAATATATATATATATATAAGGCAACCAAATTTATTATTCAGATTCTTAACTTGTCCCTGAACTCAAGAATATATGTCCAAAAGGCTAACTGACCAGTCTTCACTTGCCCCTGAGTTCTTCTATATTTTTCTATATTCACATTTCATTCCTCTTCTCCATCTCAGTATGTCAAAATTATCTCCAAGTTGCTGACACCAGAGGCCTTTAAATAATTCTATATTCCCCTTTTTACCTCATCTTTTATTACTTCATACCTAATCCAACCACACATTCCCTCAACAGTACCTTTGGAAAATATCCCAAACACATCTTCTCACTTCTTTGCTACTGTCTGTGTTCAAACCACCTTCATTACTTACAGTCGTCTCTTGCAATAGGCTTCTAATTGTTCTCCCTGATTTCACCTTTGTCCAAATAATCTATTCTACACACAGAAGCTAGTAATTTTTCTAAAGCATAATCTTTTAATAGTTTTTCATTTTACACAGAATAAAATGCAAAGCTCTTACCTAGTCCCACAAGGCCTTAAAGAATCAAGTTTCTTGCTATGTTGTACATTTTCCCTTGTTCTTCCACTCCAGATACACTGGCTCCCTTACTATTTCTAAACCATTGGAAATTCTCTGACATATTTTTTTTTTCTCTTCTGGGGAAGCAGTCTCCCTAAATATATACATTCCCTATTTATTTACTAATTTCCTTAGGTTACTTGTAACTTGTCACATTATCAGAAAGTGGTAATTTCCTCTTTTCCAGTTTTATTCTACTACTTAACATTTTCCCCACCCTGGCTAGTCTGCCTTTCAACTCAAAGGTAAGGTATGTAAGAAAAGGAAATTTGCCTCTCTTGTTTACTGCTATGACCCTAGATTTCAGAGTAAGGCTTAAAATGTAATAGCTCTTAATAGGTATCTGTTGAGTAAATGAGTGTATATACTGATGAATAAACAACAATGTAATATACATATTGATCTCATGTTACAGAAGAGAAAATTGAAGCTTACATGAAGAGAGGTTTTACTTGACCACATTTACACAGTCTGTAAGAAGGAGAGTCCATATTTCAACCTCAGTTACTTTTCTCCAATTTTGTCTCACTACTCAAGTATGTGAAGCAGCCCACCATCAAGTTACTCAAAGATAGTAGAATTTAGGACCTTATTTCAATATTCTGAGTACTTCTTCCCTCCTTTCTATTAGAAAACCCACTTTTTAAAGTCATAGTGAATTACTTCTAGTTCCCCCAATACTTCATGTAATTTTTTGAGCCTTTAAACATGCTCTTCTTGTTGAGAAGCCTATATCAATCCCCCACTCTTTACCCATGCAACTCTTCAGGATTTCTTGAAATTCACTTTTCCCCTCTACAAAGTCTTGGTAGATACTTCCCAAACCTCAGTTCCAGAGATTGAATCGAATTAAATTACACCCTCTGATCTCACTGCACACTGTGTATTCCTCATTCAAAGCACTGTGACCCTGTTGCCCTTGATTTATTTGTCTGTCTTCCCATAAAGCTTCTTAATGGCAGAAACTGTGACTTGTGCATAGTTTTAAATTTTTTCCTCAGTATGTAATAATTCACATGCATGGTTTAAATAAATATGATTTTTCAAAATACACTAAATTTAAGAAATACAGTGAATGTTATAATCTTATTCTTATTTGTTTTTTGTTTGTTTATTTTAAATAAAGGATGCTATAATCCTGAACATTAATGGCAAGTTTAAAATCTAGGAGGGAGAATGAAGTACATTGTATTGTGAGAAGGATTATTATAGTATTGATCCACTTAAGTGGGTTGTTTTCTATTGTAAGTACACAATTTTCTAAATCAATGAAAACTAATTAATTTGATTACATCAAATGGCACATTCATACTGATGAATAATTAACTTGATATCACTTTTGGTGTATATATTCAGCACAAATCAAATGCTTGATAGAGTTTTGTCTTCAAGTCACTAAAAAAAGATAAGCAATCAATTGTTTTTAGCAGCATCTGGTAAGAGAAAAGAGAAAAGTAGTTTCAGAAGAAAAACTGTGAATCTAAAATGAGAATCACATAATTATGGGTGAGAAACCCATGGAAAATATAGAGGATATATTGAGATAAATGGCCAATTTTGCTGTCCCCAGTAGACTTTTAATGTATATATCATATGGTTACTTAAGTGCTTACTTGAGTGCACTGTCAGGTGCACATGAATGTATCCAAAATAGGAGGCCAAATCCCCAGACACAATAAATAGATATGCACACAATTTTGTATCTGCAGGATGATAAAGATCTTTATAACTCTGAAATGATAGTACTAGAGACATGAAAGCTACCTGAGACACATGTGCATGTCCTTTACTAAATTAATCAACTAGAAGTTTTTCCATAACCTTTATTCTTAAGAGAATGAAGATTCCTTCTATGAGTTACAGAAGCCCCAAAATATTTACTTTTGAATAAATATTCAAAATGAAACATATAAATATAATTATATTTTTAGCCTGATTTTCAATGCAAAAATTTTTGAATATGGTTGTGTAATAAACACTTCAGAAAATGATACTATACTATAAAATAAAATAATAAACAAATACTTATATAAATATAAATAAACATAAAATAATATAAATAAATATAAAATAAATACTTCCAAATATTTGGAAATTGGAAAGGTTAAAGCTACAACTCTTAGAAGAAGAGTCTACTAAGATACTCAGGAAAACAGAACAATGGCCACCACGTCAGAATACACCATTCTCTGTTAATGCCAAATTACATTCATTTTCAACATGAAATCATAAAAACTACATAAAGTTTAGGTATGAGCATATTATTGAGAAAAGTACTTATCCAATTTTGGATAGTATTTCCATCTAACAAAAATACCAATTGTTTTATTATGCCATATTTATTACCAGGATCATCATATATTTATTACCAGGATAATATAAGTAAAGAAAAGCTTTTGTAGTAAAAATGAGTTTTGAGGGACGCCTGGGTGGCTCAGTTGGTTAAGCAGCTGCCTTCGGCTCAGGTCATGATCCCAGCGTCCTGGGATCGAGTCCCACATCAGGCTCCTTGCTCCGCAGGGAGCCTGCTTCTCCCTCTGACTCTGCCTTCCACTCTGTCTGCCTGTGCTCGCTCTCGCTCGCTCTCTCTCTGACAAATAAATAAAATCTTTTTAAAAAAATGAGTTTTGACTTCTAGACAATGCTATTTATTAAATTATATAAAATGGGAAAATGTGATGGGCAATGTAGAAGCTAGACATCATATCTTATTACAAAAGGTAACATTTCTGTGGTTTGTTAAAATTTTGTTTTAGTGAATTAGTGAAGAAAGTTGCAACTTGTGTAGGGGTAAGTTTGAAACTTAATTAGTGATGGAAACAATAAGTACTGTATCCTTTCAAATATTTTTCAACACCTCTTAGGAAAGCATCACCCTGGAGATGAGCTGGCTTTTTCTCAATTAGTCCAAAACCATCTGATTTTCTTTCAGAAAAAGTGTTTAGCTCTTTTTGTTTTTGTGGGCCTGTGTTCAACACCAGATTATTTACCTAATCTATATTTAGGGGTCAGGTAGCACAAAAAATATGTATCTCAGTCTACAAAATTACCCTATGTGCAATATCCTTTCACTGAGAGAAACTTCTAGAATAGAGACCAGTGATGGGGCCAGGATGTTACACCTTCCAACTCCTGCTCAATACTTGAACATACACTCTGTGAGTGGGATGTCACACCTGCCTGTTTTCAAATTTTATTTATTTTTCATCTATCATGCTTTTTACTTTTGCAGCTCATCATTTGAATTGCCACATGTTTAGGGTACAGACTTCCTTTTTTATGGCTAGAAATACATACTTATAGTATGTAAGAAGCAGCTGAATGAGCAAATGAGATGTTGCAGTATATATAGTAGTAGAAAAATAAATTTTAAAAAGCAAACCAAAAGTCTTTCCACAGTCTCAAAATCCTCATTGTGAGTGTAAACCTCTGTATCTGTTTGTATTTGTTTTCTTGTTCTGTGTTTCAGTGAATGGTTATGGCCTGTGAATATTTACTTCTTTAAAATATCTCAATATGTGAAGTTAGAAAGTAGGCAAGTTGAGACTCTTTGCTATTTAATGGCCTAACAACAAATTAAAAAGATTTCAGTAAAGGTAGATCCTATAACCACCCTAGCTGTATTATTAAAAAATGCAAATACCTATTTTGGTATTGTTCTTTATATCAGTGAAAAGTACATCAGCCCAAGTGCCATCATTATCTATTCTAGGCTATACTGTTTTTTATTTTTTTTTTTTTATTTTTTTTTTTAATTTATTGTTTATTTTCAGCATAACAGTATTCATTATTTTTCACCACACCCAGTGCTCCATGCAATTCGTGCCCTTTATAATACCCACCACCTAGTACCCCAAACTCCCACCCCCCACCCCTTCAAAATCGTCAGATTGTTTTTCAGAGTCCATAGTCTCTCATGGTTCACCTCCCCTTCCAATTTCCCCCAACTCCCTTAGGCTATACTGTTTTTAAAGTAGATACTTTCCATATATATGTCAGACACTCAAAATGTAAGATTCACTTAAATAATGAATATATCTACACATAAATATATAAAGGTATATGTGCTTATTTGTGTGAATGGTTTTTGGGAAAATTTATTTTTGAGCAGAATAGAATTTTTGGAAAAACTTATAATGAAGTCTAACTTCTATAATTTTATTATGAATATTAGAAGTACATATTTTTCAAATTTAAATGCATGTGCTTGACTTATTTCAATATTTAAATATAATTTTTCCATTCTAATTATTATCACTGGGTGTTGCTGATAATTTCTCAAATTATTTTCAGATTACATTACCAGCAGCCTTTCCCTTACTATCTTTGAAATCTAAGCAAACACTGGAAAAGATGCTTAACATCATTCATCATCAGGGAAATATAAATCAAAACCATGATGATATTTCTCCACACACTAGTCATAAATGGCTAAAATCAATAATGCAAGAAATAACAGGGGTTAGCAAGGACGTGGAGAAGAGGGAAGCATTTTGCCCTTTTGGTGGAAAAGCCAACTGGTGCTGACACTGGAAAACAGTATAGTGGTTCCCCAGAAGGTTAAAAATAGAACCTATAGAATTACATACATACATACATACATACATACATACATAGAATTACTCTATGATCCATCAATTGTACTACTAGGTACTTACCAAAAGGATACAAAAATACAGATCTAGAGGGGTACAAGTACTTTGTTGTTTTTAGCAGCATTATCAACCACAGCCAACCATAGTGAAAAGAAGGACCATCTTTTACCCCAGTGTTCAGAGTAGCAATGACCACAATAGCCAAACTATGGAAAGAGCCAAGATGCCCTTCAGCAGAGGAATGGATAAAGAAGATGTGGTCCATATATATAATGGAATATTACTCAGCCATCTGAAAGGATGAATACCCAACTTTTGTATCAATATGGATGGGACTGGAGGAGATTATGCTGAGTGAAATAAGTCAAGCAGAGAAAGTCAATTATCATAGTTTCACTTCCTTGTGGATCATAAGGAATAACGTGGAGAACATTAGGAGAAGGAAAAGAAAAGTGAAAGGGGGGAAATGGGAGGAGGAGACAAACCATGAGAGAATGGATTCCAAGAAACAAACTGAGGGTTTGTGTGTGTATATATGTGTGTGTGTGTGTGTGTGTGTGTATACTCAGCCACCAAAAGGAATAAAATCTTGCCATTTGTAATAAAGTGAATGAAGCTAGAGTGTATTATATGCAAAGAGAAGTAAGTCAGGCATAGAAAGACAAATACCATATGATTTCATTCAATGGGTGATGCAAGGATAGCACTGTTGTGATGAACACTGGGTGTTAAACGAAAGTAATGAGTCACTAAATTCTATTCCTGAAAATAATATCACACTATATGTTAACTGACTAGTATTTAAGAATTTGAAAAAAACAAAAAGGAAGAGAAAAACTGGATTCATAATTGCAATCCGGTTGTTTTCTTAAAACCTACATTGTAATAGCTTCCTAGCTGTTATGGTTATCATCCATATGCCATCAATTTTTATTAAGTATAATCAAATGTAGTGGTAATGTATTTTGATTTTAAAAACAAAAAGAAATATTGTCAACAATGGATATAATGATGGAATAAAAATGTCAACAGTAGAAGTAATAATGGCAATAATAAATAAGTTATCTTTAGGGACACCTGGGTGCCTCAGTGGGTTAAAACCTCTGCCTTTGGCTCAGGTCGTGGTCTCAGGGTCCTGGAATCAAGCCCTACATCAGGCTCTCTGCTTAGCAAGGAGCCTGCTTCCCTTCCTCTCTGTCTGCCTCTCTGCCTACTTGTAATCTCTGTCTGTCAGATAAATAAATAAATAAATATTTTTTAAAAAAGAGCGTTATCTTTAAAAGAAAAGAGAAATCTGTGCATATGTAAGATTAACTTGGAAACCTCTTAATGATTGTTCATATAATTCTAATTAAGAAATTTAAATGATCAGCAATTATTGCTTATAGTTCTAGATTTTATGATCATGAAAAATACTTTTCTTCTAACAAATTTTTCATGGAAGTAACTTAGTATTATTCACACACCTTTTTTTGTGACAATTTTTTATTTTTATTCTAATTAAAAAGAAACACATTCATGTAAATTATTGCAGGATCCTCAATATGAACTTCATTCAATGTTGGAATTCTCAGAGACAGATATCCTCCTCTTTCCAAAAGTTTGAGTTAACACCACTTCACTTGTAGAAAATACCCACATTAGTAGAGTAATGGCTTTCCTTGTAAAAAATGAAAGCAGGGAGATACTCTTTGCTGTCATTTTCACTTACACAAAGTTTCATAGGTGGACTCTATCCTCAGCAGGAGTGGGGCAGAGACTCTATTTAGTTTGGTTTTTAAATGAAGATTGAGAGAGCATTAAATCCTCCAATGACTCCACTTCATCCACAGAATGGCAGTAAAGGTAAGCAATTTTTTTCATGATCTGAACTCTGCTTTGCTCTCAGATCTTAGCACTTGTTGTTTTCTATGTCAATAAATTACAATTTCTCTTTCAAAACTTCATGATATTAATGTGTCCCTGTTGCTGCTTATGCTACCTCTATCTGCAATAGCCTTTATCTGTATCCCTTCTGTCATACACACTTGCACAACTTTTGAACCTTAGTTCAAGGCTCACCATTTTCTTGAAGATTATCTTGAATCCCCAAGGCATTATGGACCACAGCTTAGATATTTCCACAAGACTCTGTATAGACATCTATTATTGAACTTTATTTTACTTATACATTTTAAAAATATATAGGTCTCTGAAAGTTTAATTCTTACTTACTTTGGGTATAATTTTTGTTAAGGCTCACTCTCAAATATCATGTTTTTATCTCAAAATATTGTTCTGTTTTTCTAACTTTTAATGTAAGCAATATATTGGCTCTAGTACCTAGTGGCAGATAGCTGTATGGATATTTGAAGTTGCACAATTAGAATTACATTTAAGACTGGAAATTGTCCACATTCATCTTTGCTTCTCCACAGAATTTTGATATAAAAAATTCAGTGGAGACCAATAAATCTTGATAATTCACAAGAGTGAATGGAGGGAGCCATTTAAGAAGTTATTAATGTGTATATAAGTGATTTAATTTGATTTAATGTTTAACCTTGAAGAATGTTAGTACATAAATAAATTCTTATTTATCCAGGTTAAAATTGCATTTAAAGTCTAATGGAAAATAATGTACATCTTGAAGATGATTATACATAATGCTTGAAGGAATATTTATGCCTATTAAGTAAATGAAAGTAAAATTTATTATAGCCATGAAATCAAAGCTGCTTTAGGATTAACTGCCAACAATAATTTCCTGTTATGTACTTAAAATTAATCTTTATCCTTGTCAACAGTTTTCCATTTTGGTCCTCAAGTTTTCTTCAAATAAGATAAACACTCACTAAATAAGATGAAAATATTTATTTTAACTGCATATTAACTGATCCAGTCCATTAAATCAAATAAATCTAAGATATTTATTTTATAACTAGTGCTTTTAACAAATATTTATTTTTAAAATTCCTTGAAATTTTTTTGCCATTCTCAGGGATGAACTCATTTTTAACCAAGAAAAATACATTTAGTCATTGAGGGAATATTTACCAGCAAAATGTATAATGCTGGGAAACCTGGGTGGCCCACTCAGTTAAGCTACTGACTCTTGATTTTGGTTCAGATCATGATCTCAGGGTTCTGACATTGAGCTGCCCTCTCACACTTGTCCCCCTTAAGGGGCTCTGCTCTCAACAGGGAGTCTGCTTGAGATTCTCTCCCTTGGCCCCTCACCCCCATTGTTCACACTGATATCTATGTCTATATATATACATATACATATATATATATATATATATACATATGTATATATACATATACATATATATACATATACATATGTATATATACAGTGTGAAGAATGTCGTGTTGTCTTTGCAAGTAATCAAGGGACACTGATCATGAAACATTCATCACTTTCAATGACCACTTTGATTTAATGAATACAGTAGGACTCTTTGCCATGTAACCCTTTGAAGTTTGAAACTCTCCTCTATTGTTAGTCTTATCTTCTGTCAATGTACAGTGGTATTTTCAAGTAGGTGCTCTCTCTGCCCTTTAGCTCACCCTAAACAATCCCCAGTTGCCTGCCATTGACCAGGGAAAGGGACTCTTTCCCTCCCTATATCAATTATTTTTTCCAGACACTGAACTGAATATGTGCATACAATCTTGAAAAGTGATTAAACCAATTCTCTTCGAAGTCTGTAGTAGTGAATCTAAACCATACATGTTGGATGAGTAGGTCTGATAATCCTATGACCATTATTTTTTGTTTGTTTTTTAACTTAACACTTACTGTCAACTTAGGTTGTTAGTCCATGGAGGTTTGTTTGATAGGCTGGATGACAGTGCCATGAATACCTCTCCTTTCCTTCTTGTTCTTCCCTTTACTCACAATGGCCCCGAAAGAACGCTTGTTTTAAGAACTTCCTTCTACTGAAATCCCTATCTCTCTTGTTTCTCTTACTCCAGTACCCTTCCTTCAAATTTAGCAAGTCTAAGTCTCATCATGTGTCTTATCATTATTGACCCTACTGTTCCTCCCTGCTTTTCTGGGAAGAGAAGAAAGGACTTGGACTGAAGTACAAAAAAAAATAGGAATCTCATGGGATTATTATTATTATTATTATTTTGCATTTTAAGTTTATTACCATTTATTTATTTATTTATTTATTGGTCTTTCTTCTGATCCTAAGTTAGTTATTTCTTTCGCATAGTTGGAGGCTAAAGGAGGAAAAGCAAACAAATATCTTTCTCCTTGCCCTTAAAAGGAAGAGGAAAGATTCTAGAAAAATTGCCAAGGTTATGGCTTGGTGAGTGGAGGTCAAGGAGTTTAAAGAATAGTGTCTTGGGATAAATGCTTAGAAGCATTATAACAAAGATAAAGAAGATAAATTGAAGTGAGACACATTCTGAAAGACTAAAGAATGTCTCTAAGTGGATATGCTTAAAAGTTGGATTGTGAAATTATATCCTTCATTTTTAAAATTTTTTATTGTGTTATGTTAGTCACCATACAATAAATCATTAGTCTTTGATGTAGTGTTTCAAGGTTCATTGTTTATGTATAACACTTGGTACTCCATGCAATACATGTCCTCTTTAATAACCATCACCAGGCTCACCCATCCTGCCAATCCCCTCCCTTCTAAAACCCTAAGTTTTTTCTCAGAGTCCACAATCTCTCATGGTTTATCTCCTCCTCCCATTTCCCCCCTTTCACTTTTCCTTTCCTTCTCCTAATGTCCTCCATGTTATTTCTTATGCTCCACAAGGAAATGAAACAATATGATAATTGACTTTCTTTGCTTGACTTATTTCACTCAGCATAATCTCCTCCAGTTCTGTTGATGCAAAAGTTGGGTATTCATCCTTTCTGATGGCTGAGTAATATTCCATTATATATGGACCACATCTTCTTTATCCATTTGTCTGTTAAAGGGCATCTTGGCTCTTTCCACAGTTTGGCTATTGTGGACATTGCTGCTCTGAACACTGGGGTAAAAGATGGTCCTTCTTTTCACTACATCTGTATCTTTAGGCTAAATACCCAGTAGTACAATTGCTGGGTCATAGGATAGCTCTATTTTTTAATTTTTTGAGGAATGCAACTTAGCTTACTAAAAGTCCTACTATCCCAAAGTCTTTACAACCTCTCTTCTTTTTAAAATAAAATTTGGATATATTAAACTAATTCTTGAGAGAAGAACTATGGAGCAATCCCATTCTCCTAAGGTTTTGCACATTTCATTTGCTTAATTTGAGCTATTGAAGGGGGTAAACAGGCATATAAATAGACTAGTGCCTTATTCACAATAGTGACCTGAAGGCTGGAAGTAAAGAGATCCACTTCCAGAGGACATTTGTAAAGCTAAGGGGATAATAAGGGAAATAGTCATGCCTTGCTTCCCCATTCTCCAAAAAAAGAAAAACAGGTTTTGTATCAAAATGGTAGTTTTAATTTTGGTATATACCTAGATTTGTGAATATAAGCGCAATTGCTAACCAAAATAAAAATTAAACCATCCGGGAGAAATAAAAAGTAACTTTACAATCAAGTAATCTGACAAATGGTACCTCAGTCAGATGGCCCAAGTTGACATCAATAGTAATGTCATATCATCAGTATGTATTCTTTATATATGTTACTTTACCTCTGTGATCTTCTCCCCAAATCTGATAACCCCAGTCTGTCCATGAGCAAAGGATCAATCTGATTCCAATTAGGGCATCTTACAAAATACGTGAGAAGTACTCCTCAAAATTGTTAAGTTTGTTAAAAACAGGAAAAGTCTAAAACTCTGTCATGACCAACAGGAGACTGAAGACACATACTGACTTAATGTGATGTGGTATTCTGAATAGGATCCTGGGACAGAAAAAGACATTAGGTAAAAACTAATAAAGTATGGACTTTAGAATAATGCATCACTATTGGCTCATTAATTATAATTAATGTAGCATAATAATGAGTTATTAACAATAGGGAGAACTGGGTGTGGGATATATGAGAATTCTTTCACAATTATCTTCATAAAAATTTTCAGCATAGAACGTTTGATTTTAAACTTGCTGTTTTAACTTTCAAATATAACTATAATGTACATGTCAAAGAAACAATGGTTAACATACACCTGCCACAATTCTTTGAACTGCTTTCTCTATCTTTTTTATATAATTGTGAAATATTATCATTTCTTTCAGTTTCTTTAATTCATGCTGTTCTTAAAGGTAGCAACATCAATTTTTGCTTTGAAAACAGTCCAGTTAATGTTCTATAATTGCTTAAAATCTTGCCCAGGATCTATCAATGCATAGCAATTCTCTTCCTCTTTGTGTTTTCAGCTGAAGAAAATTTCCCAAAACCTAAATTGTTGATGTACTTTTCCCAATTTTCTTGTGTGCTTCTTTTCTATAAGTTTAACTCATAAAGTTCTATTACCAAGTTAAAAAAAAATCTATTACCATATAAAATGTAAGATGCATACTTTTCTTTATGTCTTTCAGCGACTTGCCATCTTTAAGAAATTTAATACATAATCTTTCCGTTTCCCAGTTTTCTTTCTTTTAAAAGATTTTATTTACTTATTTGAGAGAGAGAATACGAGATAGAGTTGGGTGGGGAGGAGCAAAGGGAGAGGGAGAAGCAGATTCCCTTTTGAGCAGAGAACATGACTAAGGGCTCAATCCCAGGACTCTGGGATCATGACCTGAGCCAAAGGCTGATGCTTATGTGACTGAGGCAGCCAGGCACCCCTACCCAATTTTCTAATATATTAGCTATTATGGCATATACTTATGGGCTTCTGTTATTTTTAACTAACCTATATCAGTACTATATTGATCTAATTAGAATGTCTTAAGAGTATTTTCCGATACCAATAAGGCAATGTCCCTTTAACTATTCTTTTGTATGATTTTTGTTGTTAGTTTTAGGTATCTGTTTTTTTAATGTAAAATGTAAAATACTTTAATCCAGTTAAAATAAGCAAAATATGTGGTTTTAGTCACTAAAACATATAAATTGTTTTTGTTTTGCTATACATGATGTAATAAACATACCTAAAATGAATTGTTTTTAAGCATATTTTAAAGAAACATGTTAAATTAATAAATTTATTTAGTATATTTAGTTATTAAGTTAATAAATTTAACTCTAGTTAAACAATCTTTGGGTTTTTTAAACTATTGATTATGAAAATTCTCTAATTCTCAAATTCTCTTTGAATTGAGCAAAATATTTTGGTTGTTTATTTTGGAAATAAAAAATTTTGTTTTTGCTCTAAGTCTGTTAAGTAACTACCTAGTTTAAATTGATATTTATGATGAGTGTATGCTTATATACTTGTTTTAAAACACATCTTTTTTTTACAATTAAAATCGATTCTTTAACAACATGGGCATGAACGGCACAAGTCTGTATTTATATATTTTATAAATACAGTATAGTACTAACTCTTCTCTTCCTTATGATTTTCTTAATAACATTTTCTTTTATCTAGATTACTTTACTATAAGACTACAAGACGTAATACATGTGAGATGCAAAGTATATGTTAAATGGTTATGTTACCATTAAGGCTTCTGGCAAATAGTAGACTATTATCAGTTAAGTTTTTGTGAAGTTGAAAGTTATATGCACCCTATTTTCTACTGCATGCGGACAGGGATGGGTAGTGGTGGTCTGCCTCCTTAGTCCAATGTTGTTCAAATGCCAACTGTATATTTCTTTGTATGTACATTAGCATTTTGCATTATTCTGGAATAAGCATGTACATTTTTTCATAAAATAACATAGACAAAGTTTTCTTTGTCATTCCTGGGAATAAAGGGAGCTGAAATAAATTTTTAGCTTTGGTTACTCAGTAAATTTGTGTGTAAAAATAATGTTTCTGAATTTATTTTCTTAAAAAACATGGTAAATATACAGAGAGCTTTAAATTGTGCATTTATGCATCTAATAATGCATAAACTAATCATTTATGCAACTGATTAGTTGTGCAACTTGTTAAAGATATATTGCAGGTATATAAAGGCAGAGCTATGCCTCTTAATTTAAAGGGCTTTTGCAATCACATTATCACTCTAAAAACCTGCACAACAGGAAATTATTTTCTAAATAAGACATTGAGTTAACTGGATTTTCCTACTTAATTGAAAATAGTTGGCGTCTTTATGGAGGTACATATATCTCTTTCAAAAGTAATAAAGTATACTTGTAGCAAATTTTAATTGTAAGTATAATTATCTAAGTGATTATACCAATTTAGTGGTTCTTTTGTTTTGTTTTATTTTTAGCTAGTGGGTTCTTTTTGCTAGTACAGTAACTTTGGTTTTGTTTTCCCAGCATAACGTTTTATTTTATATAATCAAATTATTTGAGGGTAAAAAAGTGGGAAAACAATAACATTTTAACCAAAGCACATTTAATGCTAAGACATTTGGCCTTTAAAAACCATAAGCGCCTGGTGGTTCAATGGGTTGAAGCCTCTGTCTTCAGCTCAGGTCATGATCTCAGTATCTTAGGATCAAGCCCCTCATCGGGTTCTCTGCTCAGGGGGGAGCCTGCTTCCCCATCTCTCTCTGCCTGCCTCTCTGCCTAGTTGTGATCTGTCAAATAAATAAAACAAAACAAAAAAAAGAACCATGAGATAATTCTTGAATGTCATGTAAGGTTTTGGTGCAGAAAGAAATATGATACAGGAATAGATTGAGAATTTTAAAGTTATTAATTGCATTAAGTCACCAGGAAAGAGAATAATATGAAGAAGGAAAAGTGAACTGGTTAATGGGGATGGTGGGATAAAAAGCAAGCATTTGTAATACTTCAAATGAGAACACAATTACTAGATAGCCAAGACGTAGCCCTCAATGAGCTTTTCTATGACCAAAGAAAAAGTCAGGACAAAACTAAAAGCAACGTAATTTTGGATGCCTTAGCATTGCATGGATTAGCTCCTGGATTATTAGTCCAATGTTCTTATGTTGTTCATTTTGTTGTCATCTCTCTGTGAGTATTTATTATCTGATCCTATAGTTTCCTACCTACTTAGCTCTATACAGTAGTTGATAGTTTCTCCATTTCCAAAGCTTAGCTCTATTTCCAGCCTCTCACTGCTGGCATCCCATTCCAATTAATCAATCATTGGATAATAAATTTCTACTTAGAATAATCATGTGAAACTCTCACATACACCATGTATTGGCCATTAGTTGACCCTAAAGGTAGGTCTCACATAAAAGTTATAATCAGTATGAATAAACTAGTAATCATGTAAAAGAGCTATTGTATATGATTGCATAAAGATGGGTTAATCATGTATTGACCTTCAGGTTTTGTTGATTTTACCTCTATTCTATCTCCTGAAACTATGCCCATTCTCTTAACACTTCCTATATTTGGTCTTATCTGGTCCAGGTCTGTATCATCTCTCTTGATTACTACAATAGTCTCCGAATACATATTTTGCCTGTTATCTTTCCTTCTTATAATCCATGTATTTAGTTACTTCATTCTACCATTTTAAAATGGCTAAATGCTTAAAACAGCTTTTTCCTTGGGGTGCCTGGGTGGCTCAGTGGGTTAAAACTCCTGCCTTCGGCTCGAGTTGTGATCCCAGGGTCCTGGGATCGAGCTCTGCATCAGTCTCTCTGCTCAATGGGGAACCTGCTTCATCCTCTCTCTCTGTCTGCCTCTCTGCCTACTTGTGATCTCTATCTGTCAAATAAATAAGTAAGTAAGTAAATAAATAAATAAATAAATAAATAAAATCTTTAAACAAACAAACAAACAAACAACTTTTTCCAAAGTATTCTGTGGTGCACAAGTTCCATGAGATATTAATAGGGATTATCCTCTTGTGTCACTCTCCTCCTTGAGAAATAAACAAATGTAATAAAACAGTATGTATTGTTTTAATACTTAATTATTAATTAACATAATTAATATTTAATTAATTAATTAAGATAAATTTATTTGGGAAAACAAAGCTAAATAAAATTAAGCTCATTTTATTTCCTTCTATATCCCTTGTTATCTTCATGTGTAACAGGAATCTCTTAAGTGAGGCAATAAATGTGGCATTTTTCAAAATGATCATCTCTTTAGATCCCGTGATAAAAGTATTACATGAAATACACCTCATTAGATGCAGCTTAAAAGATAAATTCTAATCTCTTTAATATTTCATTCAAAGCATTTTCAGCCTTTACTCTCAATATACCTCTGTAGGCATCTCGGTGTCTTTAATTGCTTCCTCATATCTGAACATTGCATCCACTTTCCTCTGACTCTTATTTTTTCCCTTGAAATTTTATTAGTCCCCTTAGTCATTAAAAAATATTCTTATCAGGCACCTGGGTGGCTCAGTGGTTTATGCCTCTGCCTTTGGCTCAGGTCATAATCTCAGGATCCTGGAATTGAGGCCCACATGGGGCTCTCTGCTCAGCAGGAAGCCTGCTTGCCCCTCTCCCTCTGCCTGCCTCTCTGCTACTTGTGATTCTTTCTGTGTGTCAAATAAATAAAATCTTTAAAAAAAGAAATATTCTTATCATGCTTCCAGACAAAGCTTGCATATTACTTGTCAGTACTTTTAAATGTTTCCAGTATTGTGGACAAAAATATTTATACATAATTTGTATGTTCATAATTATTATTTCAGTTTCATCTTATTTTAATATAATTATTTTCCATTTATGCTTTGTTTCTCTTTTAAATCAAATGAAAATATGTTTTGTCTATTTTTGTTTATCTTTTTTTAATTATTTTTTTAAAAGTGCTTTGAAAATCCAGGTATTAATCTCTTGTTTGTTATATAAGCTAAATAGTTTCTTAGAGTGTGTGTCTAGTACTTAAATGTTTATGATCTTTTTCTCATAAAGATAATTAATATACTTCTGTTGTCCTTTTTCCTTTAAGAAATATGGAATTTATGACTTGAATAAGAATGCATCCCACTCAAATCATACAGCAGTCTGCCCCCTCCACTAATTTTTCTTCCAAATGTTAATAGATTTGCCATGTATACTTAGCATTTTAACATATCTGAAGTTTATGATATCATGTAGTAACCTAAGTTATTTTTAATGGAAAGCAAGTTGTCCCAAGGTTATTTGTTAAATAACCTATCCTTTTGTCATTGGTTTGGGGTTTATTTAGTATTTATCCTACTTTGAGTGCATTGTGATTTGGGGGGTTGTAGACTGAAGTATTCATTAATGTGGAAATATTTGTCTTCTTTTAAAAAGTGTTGAATTTTGTTTGTCAAGCTGTTACTTGACTAGTAGTCTGTTTTGATATCACTTAATGATTTTATGCTTTGTTGGAGGTGGAGTAGAGGAGTTCTTATTCTGTTGTGTGGTCCTTACTCTTAAGATATTATGTTTTTGACACCTCAGGAGATGTGTGTATTGATCAAATTTACTTTATTGTTTAAATAGGATGAAAGAGGGCTAAGTTCTTATTTGTTAGAATGTTGTACATACTATCTATATCCATTTTAGTGATTTTAGCATTTCACCACCATTTTTAACTTTTCCTTTCAACGTGTAAGATAAGATAGTAGTTTTAGCCTAATTTTCCTTTAATACCCAAATTCAATTTCTAAGACTCCCAAGGGATAATATGGGGTACTCTTTATTTTAAAATGTACATGAGGGGCACCTGGGTGGCTTAGTTAAGTGTCCAACTCTTGATTTTTGGCTCAGGTCATGATCTCAGGCTTGTGAAGTTGAGCCATGTCGGGCTCTGCACTGAGCATGGAGCCTCGTTAAGATTCATTCTCTCTCTCTCCTCTCTCTTTCTCCCCCTCTGTCCTTACCCCCCAGTCCATGCTCTCTCTTTCAGAATTTTTTAAATTAAAAAAGTTCTAAAAATGCACATTATGGTTCAGCTATATTGTTCCAATTATGCATTTTTATTGGCATTTTGATGATTATTTCTTATCTATTTTATAATCTAGGTTTTTAAAATTTTGCTTGAGTTTACCTTATAGTAATACTTTCAGAGTGAGTCTGTCGTAGAGTTTTTGCAGACTTTCACATCTAATTCCTTATAAAAGTTATTTAAGTTCTCCTGGCATTAGTTTTCAAACCTGTAAGATGGGCACGAAGCAGTTGTAGATCGAATATGAGATCAAGTAGAAGAGCACCTGCCACGTTATATGTCCTTAATGGAGGTTAGCTGTTATTATCATGTCATGTTATGTCACAATTTTAAGTTTATTATATTATCATCCTAAATATAGTCAGAAGCATGATAACTGAAGGAAATTTTTTCATTTGGAAACCTTTATCACTTAGAAAAAGAATAAATTGTAGGCTAAAATACCAACAATAACTTTTGTATTTTAGGAACATCTTTTTCTAAATCCTACATATTTAAGGCATGTTAAGTGATGACTAAAGTTTTAACTGTTTCCTTTTTTAAAAAAAAATTGTTTCATTTTATTTTTCTAAAAGAAGTTTCTCTTGTGGACTTCATACCATCACAAATAACACTGATCAGTAATTTTACATTAGCTTATTTTATGTTTTGATGTTTAATGAAAACAGAAACAGAATTTGTTTTCTAATTTATTAATGATAAAATATTAATCTCTTCAGGAGGAATCAATATCTTACCAAATCTATGATATATCATACCATATTATCATGATATCCATACAAGGAAGATGAAAGAACGTGAATTTTGTGGCTGGTGAGTGACCTAGGTTATTAATCCCAACTTCTTTAGTTCCCCAACAGTTTCCTCTGACAATACCAATTTTATCAACATTATTTACCTGGTGGAGTAAGCTAAACTTTGTTCCTGAAGGTGCTGAGTCCTTACTGCTCCTCCTATATTGAATGGAGTGCCCAAACTGATCTTTAACACTGGATATAGGATTGCTAAGTGGCATTACAGTCAGTCTTCAGGTTTCCAGACATATTTCTCATTAACCACATTTTACAACCAGCACAATTTCCTTCCTTAGTAATTGGGACTAATCACCCTACTGACAGAGTAACCTCTTGCCTCCCTATTGATAACCCTCTTGCCTCCCTCTTGCCTCCCCAGTATCATGGGGAGCCTAAAGCTGGTCAGGAGAAAATTTACACTTGAAAATAGATTGCCAAAACTTTAGTGTTCAGTGTTAGTAATTGTAAGCAAGAAGTCCATGTATTATCAGAGTGATAATTTTCTTTAAAATATTTTATTTATTTATTTGACAGATAGAGATCACAAGTAGGCAGATAAGCAGGCAGAGAGAGAGGAGGAAGCAGGCTCCCTGCTGAGCAGAGAGCGCCAAGCAGAGCTCGATCCCCGAACCCTGAGATCATGACCTAAGCCAAAGGCAGAGGCTTAACCCACTGAGCCACCCAGGTGCCCCAGAGTGATAATTTTTTTAAAGACCACTTAAATCAGGACCATCTATAAAGCAGATCATAATTTCACCATCCCTGATAATGGATCATGGTCTCTTTGCAAGGTCTGTGGTATTCATGAAAAATGATCCCTGCTTTCTGGAATTCATAGTCTTAAATGACTCTCTCTGCTTGAGTACAAGAAGGACCTGAGACTTGAGTCTTCGTGGTAGAATATGGCAAAATTATGCAATATTTCTCTTATGATTATGTTATGTTATGTAAAATGCCATCTTGCATTAAGATTCTCTCTAGAGATCCTCTGGGCTGACTTGATGAAGAAAGCAGCCCTAGTGAGGAGACATATGTGGAAGAGAATTATAGATGGCTGCTAGAAATTGTGGGTAGCCGTTAAGAGTTGCAGGTGTCCTCCAAGACCTAAAAATGACCTCTAGGAAAAGCATCATCTAGATGAAAGTCATCAAGTAGGGGTCCTTAGTTCTACAGATACAAGTAAATGAATTTTGCCAACACCCTGAGTGAACTTGAATGCAGATTCAAGTAAAGGTGTTGGCCAGGATGAGCTATTGACTTGACCTTTACTGTAGCCTTCTGATACCCTGATTGGAGGTCCAAAACCATGTCTTGACTCCTGACACACATGAACAGGATTGTTTAAAGCTGTTACTTTTGTGGTCATTAGTTACAATCAATAGAAAACTAATATAAGGCCCTAGGTACTGGTTGAAGTAGAAGTGTTAATAGAGCAGAAATAGATTCCAGGGAGTCTAGCCACATATTCATGCAATTTACTTCTGGAGCTCCTAAAGCCCATTCTCATATATAACATTTCCATATGAAGATAGAATGCTAATGCGCACATTCTTTTCAATGATTTCATAAACCATAATGGGCTAGTCAGTTCACAGTTGCCTCCTGGCCAGAATCCAGTCTTTCCCAAGACCCAATGGTAAACCAGGAGATGATTCTCAAATTGAGAATGTTTATTGGAAGAACTATGATTTTGTTCATGAAGTCTTTCCTGGATGATAATTCTCTAATAGGCCCCAGGGCTCCTTTAACATACCTGGCAGCCATAGACACTTCTAATGTTTATTCTTCTGGATCATTAGGCTCCAGGAACAGAACTGATTGTTCAACAGCTCAATCCTACAGGAGAGAGCTCTCTTGTTCTGGGCCTCTTGTTCTGAGCTCTCTTGTTCTTGGTCATAGCTGATAGATTCACGAGTTTACTGGCAAACTGAGGGGTATAGAATACCTAAATTTTGCACGCTATGTCTCCAACAAAAAAGCCCATCAAACCTTGTGTCTTTTTCTTAGTGGCAGGTATCATAAGGTAAATCACTTAAGGTATTTCACTTTAAAGGCAGTTTTTTTAACATATTCAAACTGCTATACCCCTAGAACTTTCACCAATGTGATAGGCACTTTAAATTCTGCAAGATTTTTCTCGCACTTCCTGGCAAGGAAGATATCTAGCATACCTGCTATTTCCTCCCCACAAGATCCAATGACCATAACGTCGCAGATGTCATGGAAACGTGTAATGTTTTATGGATATCATGGTGATAAAAGTTCTTACGCATTGTAAGGAGAAGAATAGTTGTCATTTCCCTGTGGTAAGACATTGAAATGATGCTCCCATTAGAAATTAAATAAATTCTTATTTCCTTAATAATGATGATTGAAAGAAAATGTGTTCTGTCAGGTTGACAGCTGCATACGAACTGCCAGGGTTGTGTTGATTTTTCTTTCTAAAAATATCACATCTGGAATATATTCTATAATTATCATCACTCCCTCATTATGTTTGTGATAATCTAGTCATTATTCAAGATCCATCTGGAATTTGTACCTACCAAATGAACAAATTAAGGTGGACTATAATAGAATCTCTACTCTTTCGTGTTTTAATTTTTTTAAGATTTATTTATTTGATATATATAGAGAGAGCTTGCTAACAGGGGGAGAGGGAAAGAGAGGTAGAGGGAGAAAAAGAGAAAGAGGCTCCTCTGCTGAGGGCTGAGCTCAACACTGGGCTTGATCCTGAGATCATGACCTGAGCTGAAATCAAGAGTCCAGAGATTAATCCATTGAGCCACTCAGGTGCCCCTTTCATATTTTACATTTTTTAATGTGCGCTGATACCTGCAAATTCCTTATGAATACAGTATAGCTTTGAATTTACTACTATTGTAGATGTGTGGTGGTAGTTCAGTGGACACATCTGTGAGTCAGGAAACCTATAAAAGAATTGTGACAGTTTCTGAATGCATTTTTTTCCAACTATGCATTCTGAGACCAGGAAAATAACTGCAGGTTGAATCTATCAGCCCAATGAGTGCACTAGAGTATGGACTCCGGCAAATACCAACTCTGTTGCTTAGCTTTCATGGGCTTCCTCCCTATCTTGTGGATGTGGTGGCAGTTTAAATTTGCAAGTCACTTGCTTTAATTCAGGGATAATATTTAATTACTACTAAAATGTTTGGGTATTTTAAATTTTATAGTGTCTAGGAACTGATGTCTGGGGAAAACATGGATAAATATTCCCATTACAGAAATGTGGCAGTTTTCAGCATTCACTCTTCAAAGTCTTTTAATCCATGAAGAAACTCTGAATCTCTGAGCTAATTTAGATAAAATAGCATAAAGAGAAAGTATAAAGTGATGACTCAATTCAGATTGCTACACAAAGGACATGTACTTTTTCTCATTAAAAAGACTAAGTAATAGGGGCGCTTGGGTGGCTCAGTGGGTTAAAGCCGCTGCCTTCAGCTCAGGTCATGATCCCAGGGTTCTGGGATCGAGCCCCACATCGGGCTCTCTGCTCAGTGGGGTGCCTGCTTCCTCCTCTCTCTCTGCCTGCCTCTCTGCCTACTTGTGATCTCTGTCTGTCAAATAAATAAATAAAAATCTTAAAAAAAAAAAAAGACTAAGTAATAACTTAGTGGACTATCCATTTCATGCAGGCACTTCATAATAAAGTTGTATTTTCCAGCAATATATATTATCAGTAACTAAAATCTACCAATCACCATCCCATTTCTATGATCATACTAAAGACCAGCAATTTTCTTTTCTTTTTTCTTTTTTCTTTTTTTTTATTTTAAACAAAGGATCAGATAGTAAATATTTTGGGCTTTGGAGAGCATATGGTCTTTCTCACAACTACTGGACTTCCATGTTGTGGCAAGAAAGCAACCACGAATAGTACATAAACAAATGGGTGTGTCTATATCCCAGTAAAACTTTATTTACTGAAACTGATGGCAGGTTTGATTGGACACTGACAGTAGTCTTTGGTGACAGTAGAGTTCACATTGTCTTTAATACTAAAGCTTTATCATCTAGTACAATAATGCCATTGACATTGGAGAGCTCAATTCAATTGTGTCATCAGCACCTATAGTACTTACCAGGGAGCTTCAAAGGTATGCTGTTCTTCTCCTTGACAATAAATTTCATGATGGTAAAAAGAATGTTCCCTAGGCCGTCTACCAATTATAGTTACACAGGTTGGCTATGATAGATCTGCTCTATCATGCCCATATACATAAGCATTTTTAATTCTTCTACAATATGACTAGGAAATGTTAGCATTATAGATTCTAGGATCCTTTTTAATTCAGGCTTCCATTAGCTCAATAGCTATTAGAGCCACTTCTCTGAATCCTGATTGAGTAGAAATACAGCATTTATTTTGCCTTAATCTGATATCCTTTGAATCTTTCTCTACAGGTGCTTCTCAGGTATTTACTAACCAAGTTCACAGATTATTATAAGTCCTTTGTTCTGTGGTACATCTTCTCAGAGCAGAATTTGCATTAATTAATCATTCATATATCAATTTCCAACTGCATTTCATATTAGTAACACTTTCAGATTTTATAGCATTTCCCATTCCCTCTGAGTAGTTGCTTCTCTTCCCAGATTTAGCATTTTTTCTTGTTGAGAACTTTCAGATTCTAAATATAATTTATTTGTCAACTGTTTTCATCATGTTCTCAATCATAATTTTCTTTATTTTTTTAAAGATTTTATTTTATTTTTAAAGATTTTATTTATTTATTTGAGAGAGAGACAGTGAGAGAGAACATGAGCGAGGAGAAGGTCAGAGAGAGAAGCAGACTCCCCGTGAGTTGGGAGCCCGATGCAGGACTTGATCCTGGGACTCCGGGATCATGACCTGAGCCGAAGGCAGTCATCCAACCTACTGCGCCACCCAAGCATCCCTTTAAAGATTTTATTTATTTATTTGACAGACAGACATCACAAGTAGGCAGAGAGGCAGGCAGAGACAGAGAAGGAAGCAGGCTTCCTGCTGAGCAGAGAGCCTGATGCGGGGCTGGATCTGAAAACCCTGGGATCATGACCTGAGCTGAAGGCAGAGGCTTAACCCACTGAGCCACCCTGGTTTTCCCATAATTTTCTTTATTATGAATTTAAAGTCCTTGAAAATATTTCAGATATTTCAATTTTTTAAAAATTTCAAATATTTAAAAATACTTTTAATTTAAATAGGTATATCTATAGATTATACATTTTAAAGTTTAGAAGAGGAAAACAACAAATTATTATTTATGTTTTACATGATTATTTATTATTAAAGGTAGATTTAATTTTTCAAGCAACATATTGCACCATACTAATACACATCTAATTCAAAAAAGTACTCTTTTTATTTTAAAAATATTGTTGGTTACTTTTCTTTTTTTAAGATTTTATTTATTTATTTGACAGAGAGAGTCACAGTGAGAGCAGGAACACAAGCAGGGGGAGTGAGAGAGGAAGGAGACCTCCCAGCGAGGAGGGAGCTGGATGTGGGACTTGATCCCATGACCCAGGGATCATGACCTGAGTTGAAGGCAGATGCTTAATGACTGAGCCACCCAGCTACCCTTATTGATTTCATTTTTTATGTCTGGTATTTTATTGGAAATATATTTAGTGCTTTCAAATACATATTTTAGTTCTTTCCACAGACATCCTATAAGTAGGGTTTTTTTTTTAATTTTATTTTTTAATGTTTTACTTTACTTTTCTTTTTTTTTTTTTTTAGATTTTATTTATTTATTTGACAGACAGAGATCACAAGTAGGCAGAGAGGCAGGCAGAGAGAGAGAGAAGGAAGCAGGCTCCCTGCAGAGCAGAAAGCCCGATGCGGGGCTCGATCCCAGGACCCTGAGATCATGATCCGAGCCGAAGGCAGCGGCCCAACCCACTGAGACACCCAGGCGCCCCCTATAAGTAGGTTTTAATGATACTCTATTTTTTTTTTAAGATTTTATTTATTTATTTGACAGAGAGAGATCACAAGTAGGCAGAGAGGCAGGCAGAGAGAGAGATAGGGAAGCAGGCTCCCGGCTGAGCAAAGAGCCTGATGCGGGACTTGATCCCAGGACCCTGAGATCATGACCTGAGCCGAAGGCAGTGGCTTAACCCACTGAGCCACCCAGGCACCCAATGATACTCTATTTTATAGGTAAATTAATTGAGATTCAAAGTGCAGTAACTAATGGAGCTTAGAATATATATAGTTTTTCTCTAACTCGTGAATTCTTCTTTTTTTAAAATTAATTTGTCTTACCAGTGTGTGTGTATGTGTGTTTCAATACTTCTGATAAAAAGCCACACTTAAAATTCCAATTATCTTTTAAGACAAAATTGTACCCAGAAGCGACTTTAATGACTATATTCATTTTTCTTGTTTCTAAGTAGTAGCACCTGGTGCTTGAACTCTATCCTTTCTTATATTTCCTGTATCTAAACCTCTCTCTTGGAGGTTATTAAAGGATTTGAAATTAGTGTGTTTGTATAACTAGACATTCATTCTGAACACCAGTTTACTCTGCCATGCCGATATATGATGATGATGTTTCATTTGTTAGTATTCTAATAATGCAAAGTTGATTCTTTAAATTTATTTAAAAATGTTTCCCTTTTCTTTTCTTTCTTTTTTGTTTTAAATTATGAAATATTAACTTTAGATATAGAAGTTTCAAATTTAAATAGGTATGCAATAATGTGTTTTCTTGTCTGAGAATGTTTGCTTATTTCTTTATCTTTGATATTTTTTACATAATAATTTGTAAAAATGGCTGTATGGATTTAAAATTGAAATGACATGTGCTTCATATAAAATATTTAAGCAAAAGGAAGGAATAAAATAGAAAACTTTTGACCAGAAATATTTTTACAAGTTACAATAAATATTTTGCTAATGGAAACTTAATATGAAGAGAAGTCTGCAGTGTACACTAAATTGTATGGCGAAAACAAATAGTTATTTTTCACATAAATAACAGCATCTTTCACTACGTTCAGGTATTGCCCAAGAATTATGTATCGGTAATTTCTTTATCTGGTATTATAGAAAATTTTTTTGATTATTCCCTCAAAACAAAAGCTAACATTCAAGAGAAAAAAGAAAACTGCTTGCAAATTTATTTTTTTCATTTTAGCTCTACTCTTACATAGTGACATTAAAGATATAATAATAAGGCATGCCTGGGTGGCTCAGTCACTTAAGTGTCCACCTCTTGCATCCAGCTCTCAATCATAATCTCAAGGTCCTAGGATCAAGCCCTCCACCCCCCGCCCCACCCCTGCCAACCAGGGCTCTGCACTTAGTGGGAAGTTACCAGGGTCCTAGGATAAAGACCCACACCAGGCTCCCTGCTCAGTGGAGAGTCTGCTTTTCCCTCTCCCTCTGCTGCTCCCCCTGCTTGTGCTCTCTCTCAAATAGAAATAAAATCTTGAAGAGAAAAAGAATTCTAAGTATTCTGACGTGGAAACCCTTTTTTAAATCCTGAGTCAAAGTTCAAGGTCAAAGAGTTCTACTCAAGCCTGGTTTCAGGAAATGATTTATGAGAAAATGTGAAAGCACTATGACAATAACTTTATCGGAAGAAAATCAAGTCAAACCAACTTAACCAATTTTTCTGGCAGAAAAAAAAAAAAAACAACCTTCAAGAAAAAATAACTAGTTTTCAGATGTAATAGGGAGTAATTCAAAGAATTAGCACTTTTAAGGGAAAAGCTAGGAGTGAATAACAATTCTGGAAAAAAAATAGTTTGGATCCTAGTTTCTAGCTCTCTGTTCTTTTGATTTATCCTTTTAGATTACTTTAAAGTTCTTTAGAAGAGGCCCACCTCTGTATTATAGTCAAGATTTGTTAGTATACCTTGATTATGGAAAAAAAGGTTCTACCTTGAGAATAATTATCTCTAAATAAATCTTGTCAAATTCTATGCCCTGTTTGGTTCACTGTCTGTGGTCTCACTAAACTCTAAAACTATATTACTATATGTCTTTCACTATTTCTTCTAATATCATGTCCACCCCAACTTGAGTGACTTGATGATAAACTACTACACTAAATTCTTTTCCTGATAACATATCCCAGTCTATGAAAATCTTAGTGAGGTATAAAACTTTCTGCCTAAAGTATGTTATTTGACTTGTAGGAAATTAAAATAAGGATCTGAATGTAGTCTTTATCCCCAATCCCCTTTAAGCCTATCTGGAGTCATTCTGCAGGACTGTTTCTAGTATCTTGATGTCAGGACACTATTCATGCAGTCTTGTACCAGACCAGAAACATCAGGATATCAATGGGACAGTTTTTGTTTTGTTTTGTTTTTGGTTTTGGTTTTTTTTTAATTTTTTATTTTTTATAAACATATATTTTTATCCCCAGGGGTACAGGTCTGTGAATCACCAGGATTACACACTTCACAGCACTCACCAAAGCACATACCCTCCCCAATGTCCATAATCCCACCCCCTTCTCCCAACCCCCAGCAACCCTCAGTTTGTTTTGTGAGATTAAGAGTCACTTATGGTTTGTCTCCCTCCCAATCCCATCTTGTTTCATTTATTCTTCTCCTACCCACTTAAGCCCCCATGTTGCATCACAACTTCCTCATATCAGGGAGATCATATGATAGTTGTCTTTCTCTGCTTGACTTATTTCGCTAAACATGATACGCTCTAGTTCCATCCATGTTGTCGCAAATGGCAAGATTTCATTTCTTTTGATGGCTGCATAGTATTCCATTGTGTATATATACCACATCTTCTTGATCCATTCATCTGTTGATGGACATCTAGGTTCTTTCCATAGTTTGGCTATTGTGGACATTGCTGCTATAAACATTTGCCTCAATGTGCGAAAGGAATCCATCAAAATCCTTGAGGAGAACACAGGCAGCAACCTCTTCGAACTCTGCCCCAGCAACATCTTCCTAGGAACAATGCCAAAGGCAAGGGAAGCAAGGGCAAAAATGAACTATTGGGATTTCATCAAGATCAAAAGCTTTTGCACAGCAAAGGAAACAGTTAACAAAATCAAAAGACAACTGACAGAATGGGAGAAGATATTTGCAAACGACATATCAGATAAAGGACTAGTGTCCAGAATCTATAAAGAACTTAGCAAGCTCAACACCCAAAGAACAAATAATCCAATCAAGAAATGGGCAGAGGACATGAACAGACATTTCTGCAAAGAAGACATCCAGATGGCCAACAGACACATGAACAAGTGCTCCATATCACTCGGCATCAGGGAAATACAAATCAAAACCACAATGAGATATCACCTCACACCAGTCAGAATGGCTAAAATCAACAAGTCAGGAAATGACAGATGCTGGCGAGGATGCAGAGAAAGGGGAACCCTCCTACACTGTTGGTGGGAATGCAAGCTGGTGCAGCCACTCTGGAAAACAGCATGGAGGTTCCTCAAAATGTTGAAAATAGAACTGCCCTATGACCCAGCAATTGCACTATTGGGTATTTACCCTAAAGATACAAACATAGTGATCCAAAGGGGCACGTGCACTCAATGGGGCAGTTTTGATCTACTTGGTAACCTGCGCTCCTGACTTTATTCTCCATAACTTCCTCTAACCCAATAATGAAAAATTCATTCTAGATTTAAAAGTCCATCCTACAGGGAATTTTGTGACTTTTCTATTCAATGTGTTTGTCAATGTGTAGAAGGATGTTCTTGCCACATATTCCTGAGTCTGAATTCCTAAAATGTACTCTGGGAAATTACTGTATTCTGGAGTTGTAATTTGCAAACGTGTGAAAGGCAAACGTGGTACAGCAAAATTTCTATTAGTTTTAAATATTTAAAGGAAATGGGTAAAGTCTGATGGAAATAACCATATTGTGTAGACAAATATTGTAGGTAACAGAAAACACACATAATTTTAGTGGATTTAGATTTGTAAACTTGTCTGCAGTTCTTTTGGATTTTCTATGTGCACAAACATGTCTTCTGGAAATAATAGCAATTATATATGTACTTGCTGGTCTAACTCTAATGGGCTTTATTTCTTCTTTCCTTTTTACATTACATGGTAAAGACCCTCTAGAAAAATGTTGAATAGAGATAGTAGTAACAAATTTCATTTTCAGTCTCAAGAAAGGAAGGTTTCCATTAAATATGGTTGCTATATGAATGAATTAGGTGGTTATATGATTGAAATGTGTTCCTTAATTAAGTACAACTTACTTGTGATTCATTATACACTGTACATTTGATATACTTCTTTTTTATATACTTTTTTCTTTTCTTTTCTTTTTTTTTTTTTTTTTTTTTTTTTAAAGAGAACTAGGGGAGCAGAAGAGGCAGAGGGAAGGAGAAATAATCTTAAACAGACTCCACACCTAGTGTGGAGCCCAATGCAGGCCTCAATCTCATGACCCTAAGATCATGACCTAAACCAAAATCAAGAATCCAACACCTAACCAACTGAGCCCCCTAGAAGCCACATATATACATTTATTTTTTACATACAGTTTGTCTTTAGTTGCTAGTGTTTTGCTTAGGATTTTTGCAAGTATGTTTAGAAGAGAGAATGGCCATTAATTTTCTTTCCTTGTAACATCCTTTCCAAGTTTTGTTCCCATGGTATATTTGCTTCATTAAATGAGTTGGTGGAAGGGTTTTGTGTTTTTTTTTATTATTATTAATTTATTTATTTTCAGAAAAACAGTATTCATTATATTTTCACCACACCCAGTGCTCCATGCAATCCGTGCCCTCTATAATACCCACCACCTGGTACCCCAACCTCCCCCACTCCGCTACTTCAAACCCCTCAGGTTGTTTTTCAAGTCCATAGTCTCATGACTCACCTCCCCTTCCAATTTACCCCAACTCCCTTCTCCTCTCTAACACCCCTTGACCTCCATGCTATTGGTTCTTTTTAACTGGGAACTTTTATGAACTTGTTTTACTGTTGATGGATAGTGAATCTTTAATTTTTGTCTTGATGTCTTTGACACATTTTTGAAAACTCTTGGCCATTATGTCTTTAGATGGCTTTTGCCCTATCATGCCTCTCCCTGTTTTTAAGACTACAATTATATGAATATTGTAATTTCTTACCATGTTTCATTTGTTTCAGAAACTGTTTATCTTTTTATCTCAACATTTCAGTTTCAATATTTTCTATTTATTTTTCAGCTTATGTTTTTCTCACCTGCATGCATTCTGCAAGTTTAGTTCCTCTATCAAAATCTTGAGTTTAATTATTATATGTCCACTTGATTTTTTTATATCACTTAATGTTCTTGATATTTTCCAGTTTGTCATCTATATTAAAATATAAAATATTTTATTATTAAGTTCTAATAAATAATACTTTAAATATATTAATACTAATCAAATATATTTAATGTAAAATATAGAATATATTTAATATAAAATATAAATATATAAATATATCTAATTAAATATTAACATATTTATTTTATTTTTTAAAGAAATAAATTTTATTTTTAAATATTTTGTTATTAAAGTACTATATTAAAATATAGTAATGATGGTTATTTTCACATCCATAACTAATTGTGATCTTTCTATTCAGAGATATATGTGTAGCACCTTGGAGCCTGTTTCTATTGTCTTGTTTTTCTCCCTAGGTCTAGTTTATTTATAGACCTGCTTTTATTTTTTACCTTAATGTCAAGCACTACATACATACACAAGAAATCAGAGTTTCTATGAGGTTATCTTTTTCTAAAGGGGTTTATTTTGACTGTTTGCTGACATTTAGATTAGATCACATTAATGCACTCAGAGACTTCATTGATTCAGATCTAAGTTTCTATCTTTATCTGTCAATTTCCATTTCCCTTGACTCTTAGGATAGAACCCTTAAGGGAGTTCAGCTGAGAGCCTGTGTATTTACGAGGGCCAGTCATCTTTCCTGGTCCTTGAATTCAAATTTTTATCTTTCAAGCTCTATTTAACTTTTCAATCTCCAATAAACCATTTTCTGCTTGCCTGGTGGTGCTTAAGAATCACAAATATCTCTGGGGAAAGTGTGCACAATGACAGCCTTCCCAAACTTTCCTCCTTTATGGCCCCTCATTTTCTCTCAAGTTCTGGCTACCTTTGGAGCCCATAATTCCAATATCTATCTTTTCATCCAAACCCCGTGATACTATTGACTGTGGCATTATGCTGAGTTTCTCAGATTCTCACCTTGCGCTGCTTATAATTAGTAAATATCTTTAGAGGGAAAGAAGAAGCAGTGTAGAATTTTGAGCTGACTTCCATGATTTTTTCTTTATTCTAAGATCTTGGTCTTTCAAGTCCTGGTTGTCTTAGTAGCTATTATTAAATTCATTTAGTTATTTTGATAGCATATGTAACATTTTTTCCTGGTGTTCTCAGTGAAGGGCTTAGTCAGCTACAAGTTACTGCCCTGTGATTAGAAGAAGAATTCTCCATACTTTCTGTCTTAAAATAAGCTACTTCACTATTATTGTTATATATCTAATTCATTTTAATTTTTAAAGTTATAAGAATTTAATTAGCATGGCATCAGAATACTTGATTCATTCTTCTGGCCTATCATGCATATATTTAGAGTCTTCTCCTTAATATACAGTATAGTATTGTAAAGCCTTCATTGTGAAACAGTCTATGATAGTAATGGATTTAATAGTCAAACTTAGGTATCATGAATGTTTCAAAATTTAAAAATTTATCGCATATACATTCATATATATGGTTAAAATATTTGTTAGTACTGAGCTACTATGTTTTACATATTTTTTAAATTAGTTGGGTATGGAATATGAAACTCAGTAATTTACTTTTTAATTTGTTGCCAATCTTTTTACAAACCATGTCTCATAATTTCTTATCATGAAAATCACCTACTTCTGTATAATTCACAGGAATCATAATTTAGAATAGTATAATTAGATGATCTACCTCAATTTCAAATGGATTAAATTAACTTTTTATTAGTAATCAATTTTAGAAGAGGCATGTTAGTAATTTATTATTTCTGTTACTTTCTCAGGTTTTTAAACTTAATATCCTACTAAATATAGATAACCCATCTTTTAAATCATTTTTAAACTAGAAAAAAAGATAATTAATAATTCATTTGTTGCTTCCTAGAGCAAATTATTTCACCCAAAATAGATTTTTCTGACTTACATTAATAATGATTAACATAAGAAGACATGCACTGATTTTCCCCATAAAATTCTAAAATTCTGTATTGTTTTGGACAATTCCTAGCACTTTATAAACACCATCTTTTTTGTGTGTGATTTGTAGGCTGACAGCAACTAGCCACTCATTGACCCCTCAAAGTGATATGGACTCCAGTAGCTCTGAAGAATTCTATCAGGCTGTTCACCATGCTGAGCAAACCTTCAGAAAAATGGAAAGTTACTTGAAACAACAACAACTCTGTGATGTTATCCTGATTGTCGGGAACCGAAAAATACCTGCACACAGGTACAGTAACCTGTCTTAATTGGATAAATGGATATGTTTAGAAGTGATGGTCTGGTATATAGAGTGTAAAACCTTCTATGATTAGAGAATTAATAATCCATTTTTTGTGGCACAATAAAACTTTACATTTTTAAAAGATTTTTATTTATATGACACAGAAAGAGGCAGCAAGAGAGGGAATACAAGCCAGGAGAGTGGGAGAGGGAGTAGCAGTGTCCTTGCTGAGCAGGGAGCCAGGTGCAGGGCTCAATCCCAGGATCCTGGGACCATGACCTGAGCCCAAGGCAGACACTTAACAACTGAGCCACATAGGCACCCCAAAATAAAACTTTATTAATGGGCACTGGGTTTTGAATTTCATATACTTTTCATATGTCATGGAATATATTCATCCTTTAATTTTTCCCACCATTAGAAATGTAAAATCTTTTCTTAGATTGTGGGTTATGCAATAGGCCACAGGCCAGATTTGGTCTATAGGCCATAATTTGCTGATCCCTATGTTAAAGGACTCAAAATTTCAGGCCTTTGATTCATAGAAGAAAGAAGGGGGTTCGAATGAAATTTGAAATATTTTGACTTTGATATTTTGTTATGAATTTCCAGGTAATTTATCATATAATAAATATGATATGCATGATACTTTATTATAAAAATATTGTGTCTGTGTGTTCCCATGTGTTTATTCATTAAGTGATTGTTATGCTCTCAAATGTTATCAGGCTCAGAGATTAGATTATCAAAAAATCACTGAGAATCAAAGCTAAGATTTTCCAATAAGAACATCAAGAACAACTTGCTATTCCATCTATTAACACATGCCATTTTTCATAATGCTATTATTTAAATGCAAAGAATAATGAAGCATATGGGTAAATTGGCAGAATTCTAAATCACAAATGTATCCTACTAAGTTTTGTCAAATGATCATAGCTACATTTATTTATAGTAGTTGAGAATCTATATTTTTAAGGGAGCTTGAATTATTTTTCTTTTACTCCTTATTTCTTTTGTGGGAAGAATTACAGTGCTATTTTAAGTAATCTCTTTTAATAAATAAAGCAAATATAAATACCTCAAAAATGAAACTCCCTCTACCTAGTTTTGATAAATAGTCCATTTAATGTGAATCATAATTACACTAAGTGGAAATCCATTTTAACCGAGGAGAATGTACTTAAGATCTGAAATGAGATATATGTTTCTGCCACAATTAAAAAAAATTTGGTTTTCTTGGGTATATATTATTTGTTTCAACTAGGAAATTTAAAGTATTTCATGTTGGGGCGCCTGGGTGGCTCAGTGGCTAAGCCTGCCTTTGGCTCAGATCCTGATGCTGGAGTCCCTGCATCCAGCCCTTTGACAGGCTCCCTGCTCAGCAGGGAGTCTCCTTCTCCCTCTGCCCCATACCCTTCTCCTGTGTTTTCTCTCTCTCTTCAATAAATAAGTTAAAAAAAGTATTTCATGTTGACATCTTTATTTTGCATTTATTAATTTAAAAAAATTTATAACATACTAATATGATTCTTATGGTCCAATATATTTGAAAAATAATATGCTTTTAAACATCCCTTATGTATTTATGATTTATAATTCTAGGTTACAAGAACTAAACATCCAATTATTTTTTGCATTAATTTCTTACTACTTCATTTATGAAAATTCATTAAATTTGATATTTCTTACTTGTTTTTCTATTTTTTATTTTGAAATTACAATTGAGAAAATAATTTAATTTTGATACTTATTATTTTATTATTTTAAATAGTTGAATATATAGGCAAATAGCCTTAGACTACCCTGATGTATGTTATTATTATTAATGCTAGTGAATTGGTAGAAAGTGTAAGTTATCAACATATAAAAAAATATTTTCAATGTACTCCTCTTTCCTATATTTTTAATTTAAATTTTATTATTTAGGTAGTGTATTTACATCTAAGTGCTAACTATTAAAAACATTCCTGAAGAATTAAGCTATATTTCTGCTATAATAGCAATATTAAAATGTGAAAGTGAATTTGATACACAAGAAATGCATAGGAGGGAACACTTAACATTGAAAAACTAATGTAGGTCTCGTAGGATTCAAAATATCAGTTAACTATGGCAACAATTCTAATAATATACTATCCACATGCATTTTCAAATATTTCTATGACAGTGCATTATTATCAGCAGAAAGCCATTAACAAATAGTCATTATTATTGAGATATTCAATGTTGTAATATTTGTGGCAAATATGCAAATTATCCTGAAATCTCATCTTAATAGCATCTAGTTAAAAATTCTATTGTAAAAGATATTCTTAATTTGAGAGTGTAAATAAATTTACCTCATTTAACTTATAAATTGGTTAAATAATTATATGTGTGTGTGTGTGTGTGTGTGTGTGTGTAAAAAGACAGAGGGACTCAATCAATTCAAAAGTATATTAGCACATCAAATGCTCATTAATATTTTAAAAGAGAAGTGTTTCATGTAATTTACATAATCTTATTTTATAGCCTTATATTGGTAGTAATTTAATATTTCTCATTTGAAGTATTTTTAATCAGTATACTGAACAATTCTCTCATGTTAATTATATTCTACATTGTTTTCTTTGTTATTCTTTTTATCTAGATTTTTAATATTATTTTCTAAATAACTTAATTATACAAATTATTTTATAATAATCAAGATGACTAAGAAATAAACTTGCTTGTTACTTTAGATTATCCTAAAATGTCTGGGTAATTGTTACTTTTACACATATAAATTTGAACGTTTAAATATTTTATGTAGTTAGCAGACATTACAGCGAGTAATTATTGTCAACATCTATACTTTCCTTAAATGTGATAAGAAAAATTTTAGCCTAAGGCTAAGTGCTAAATTCATGCAAATAAGAATTTATATTTTCTTTACATCATGACTTAAGACTTTAGTACTATTTTATAAGTAATTTATGTACTTACGATTCTAAGTTAAACATACATTAACTAATATGTGGGAAAATATTTATGGGGCATGGGGAAAAGGCAAGTGCTGTTTTTAGTAATCACAGTTACATTGTATGTCCTTATTTACACTTTTGCACAGTAAAATGCTGATAATTAATGCAAAATCCGTTCTTTACTATAAATAAATAATCATCTTAGCATCAGTAACAAACAAATGGGTTTTACTTATTTTGTTATATTTTGATTAGCACAGATGAGTATTGCCTTTGGGCAAAATATATATGATGTTACAATCATTAGCACTGGAACATGGGGCTATTATAATAATTTCAAATAATGAAAAAAAGAAGCAATTTACATTAAGATCTACTGCTCCTTTAGGAAAGACACTGAAAGCTAATCTTATAAGCACTCACTAAATATTCATTCATAAAGTAATGTATATTTAATTTCTTATTATTATCTCATCATTCAAACCTTTCAAATCAATCCCTACTTAAGTTAATAGATTATGACTATTAAAAGGCTCTCCATAAAACCCTTTGTTTTTGTTCTGGTTATATTGTATATATGTTTTTAACCTGATATAAGTCATAACTATTAATGTATTTATGAAATGTAATGCTTATATAGATACATTCAATTACTGCTAAGCATATATTTAAGTAAGTTAGTTCTAAAAAGCTAGTAATACTTAAGATGACATGTTAATACATTTTTGTCATGGAAAATAATCAAAATTCTGAGTTTATCTGTGCTTTATGTTTTCAGAGAAATTGTAAAATAAATATAAACTTCCCATAAATGGCCCAGAATAATTGATCAGCAACAAGTGTACCAAAAAAACTGAATATAAATCCCTGAGTATTAAATATAGGGAATTTTTGTTAGGTAGTCTACCTGTAATCAGGGATGTCAGATGCTAAAAATTAGACTGACAGGATCAATTTTAATCATTGGAAAGGCAATTTTCTTTTCATTTCTTCTTTTTTAAGATTTTATTTATTTATTTATTCATTTGTCAGAGAGAGAGCACACGCAGGGGAGCAGCAGGCAGAACAAGGAGCTGGGTGCAGGACTTGATCCCAGGATCCTGTGATTATGACCTGAGCCGAAGGCAGACTACTTTAACCAACTGAGCCACCCAGGCATCCCTGGACCGCCAAATTTTCAATGCTAGGAGAATTAAAGGGTTTTCAGGGCCTACTTCGTTAAAATGTATAGGTATAGAATGAAATACCATTTAGTCTGTGAAAGTTTTTCCCTCTCTAGCCATTATTAGGAGTAAGCGCATTACACAGAAGTAAACGAGAAAATCTTAAACAGCTAACATCTTCTGAGTTGGAAATAGTATTATTTATAATTTTATGTGCATAGAAATACACATATATATAGATATGTGTATATATATGATACATATATATGATTTTAGTATTTTTTACAGAGCATTAGTATCATGAAAATAGTTGAAGCTAAAAGTGGCAATTGAAATGATATATTTAGAAACACTTAGGGGAACTTGAGTGGCTCAGTCAGTTGTGTCTGCCTTCAGCTCAGGTCATGATCTCAGGGTCTTGGGATCAAGCCCCACATCAGGCTCCCTGTTCAGCAGAGTTTGCTTCTCCCTCTCCCTCTGACCCTTTGCCTACTTGTGCACTCTCTCTCTCTCTTTCTCAAATAAATAAATAAAACCTATTTTTAAATAAACAGTTAAAACATATTAAATGCAGTAAAAAAATACTTTCATAAGTAATTTTGATATTAATATTCAGAAGTAGACAAGTAGTACTATATCTGTACTGATGGAAAGTTTATTTACATAGATTTTCTGTGATGACAGAAGAGTAGCTCCTCTCTTCTATTTTATTAAATCCAACATCCACCTAAATCTCTCAGTCAGCCTGATAGGGTGACTTGGTGGCTTAGTTGGTTAAGCAGCTGCCTTAGGCTCAGTCATGATGATAGGGTCTTGGGATCGAGCCCCACATTGGGCTCCATGCTCTGTGGGGGAGCCTGCTTCTCCCTCTCCGTCTGCCTGCCACCCCCTGCTTATGTTCGCTCTGTCAAAAAAAAAAAAAAAAAAATTTTTTTTTTTTTTTAAATCAGCTTTATAGTTAATAAGGCTCTGAAAAACTTCAGGATTAAAAAAAAAAAAGTTCTCAGTGCCTTCTGGCTTCAGTGGCCCCATGTAATAGTCACAGTTCCAGGCAGTACCCATGGTACCCAGCTTCCAGAGGGCTTCTATGAATGCATAGACAATGCATTCATAGAATACTTCCTTGAATGCATAGACAATAATGCAAAGCTGCAAGGATCATGAGCTAAGAAAATATGTCACCACTAGACATGCCTTAGAAGAAATGCTGAAAGTTGCTCTTCAAGCTGAAATGAATGAACTTGAATTAGTAACATGAAACCTTGAAAGTATAAACCATACTTGTAAAGCCAAATATACAGTCAAATTCAGAATATTTAAGGGGCGCCTGGGTGGCTCAGTGGGTTAAAGCCTCTGCCTTTGGCTAAGGTTATGATCCCAGGGTCCTGGGATTGAGCCTCACACAGGGCCCTCTGCTCAGCAGGGAGCCTGCTTTCCCCCTCTCACTCTGCCTGCCTCTCTGCCTATTTGTGATCTCTGTCTGTCAAATAAATAAAATCTAAAAAAAAAAAATTTTAACTGTAATGTCATAATGTGTTAATCATGTAACTTTAATACAGAGATTAGAAGACAAAAAAAAAGAAGACAAAAATTTTAAAGATAATTATTGCAATCATCATGAGTTAATGGATGTACAGTATACAAAGAGGTAAATTGTAACATCAAACAAAATATGTGTGGAGTAAAAAAAAAGTAGTTTTTGTATGTGATTGAGATTAAGTTGCTATCAGCTTAAAATAGACTTTTATATTTATATTTATACTTATAGGTTGTTTTGGCAAAACAGCCAGAAAACAATTAGGTGGCATTGGACATCCTTACCTATCAATAATTATTCTAAATATAACTGGATTAAATTATCCAATCAAAAGGTATAGTGTGAATGAATGGATTATAAAATAAGACCCAACTCTATGCTGCTTATAAGACACTCACTTAGGCTTTCAGAGCACACATAGTCTCCAAAAGAAAAGAATGGAGAAAAATATTCCAAGGAGGAGGGAGGAGTCAAGATGGCGGAGAAGTAGCAGGCTGAGACTACTTCAGCTAGCTGGAGATCAGCTAGATAGCTTATCTAAAGATTGGAAACACCTGAAAATCCATCGGCAAATCAAAGAGAAGAAGAACAGCAATTCTGGAAACAGACAAACAACCACTTTCTGAAAGGTAGGACCGGCGGAGAAGTGAATCCAAAGCGACGGGAAGATAGACCCCGGGGAGAGGGGCCGGCTCCCAGCAAGCGGCGGAGCAACGGCACACAAAATCAGGACTTTTAAAAGTCTGTTCTGCTGAGGGACATTGCTCCAGAGGCTAAACCGGGGCGAAGCCCACGCGGGGTCAGCGTGGCCTCAGGTCCTGCAGGGTCACAGAAGGATCGGGGGTGTCTGAGTGTCGCAGAGCTTGCGGGTATTGGAACGGGAAAGCCGGCTACAGAGACAGAGCCGACAGTAAGCTCACAGCTCGGTGTTACCTTGAACCAGTCGCAGGCTCTATGAGCTCAGAGCGCGGCCGGAGGTCAGGCAGACGGGAGATACTGGGCGCTGTTCTCTGAGGGCACACTAAGGAGTGGGGCCCTGGGCTCTCGGCTCCTCCAGGCGGGAGACCAGGAGGCCACCATTTGTATTCCCGTCCTCCGGAACTCTACAAAAAGCGCTCAGGGAACAAAAGCGCCTGAAAGCAAACCTGAGCGGATTACTCACCCCGGCCCCTGGTAAGGGCGGTGTAATTCCGCCTGGGGCAAAGACACTTGAGAATCACTACACCAGGCCCCTTCCCCAGAAGATCAACAAGAAATCCAGCCGAGACCAAGTTTACCTACTAAGGAGTGCGGTTTCAATACCAAAGAGAGCAGCAGAATTCCAGAGGAGGAGAAAGCAAAGCACGGAACTCATGGCTATTTCCCTGTGATTTTTTTTAGTCTTGCAGTTAATTTAATTTTTTTCTTTTTCATTTTTTGTTTTTTTTCTTGCCTTCTGGTAATTTTTTTTTTATAACTTTTACCTTTTTCTTTTTTAACGTTTTATATATATATATATATATATATATATATATATATATTTTCTTTTTTATATTTTTCTTATTTGTTTTCTTTTTTTTAAATTCTTTTCTTTTTTTTTTCTTTTTTCTTTTTTTTCTTTCTTCCTTTTTGAACCTCTTTTTATTCACTTTCTCCCCCCTCACGATTTGGGATCTCTTCTAATTTGGTTAAAGCATATTTTCCTGGGGTTGTTGCCACCCTTTTAGTATTTTACTTGCTCCTTCATATACTCTTATCTGGACAAAATGACAGGACGGAAAAATTCAACACAAAAAAAAGAACAAGAGGCAGTACCGAAGGCTAGGGACCTAATCAATACAAACATTGGTAATATGTCAGATCTAGGGTTCAGAATAACAATTCTGAAGGTTATAGCCGGACTCGAAAAAGGCATGGAAGATATTAGAGAAACCCTCTCGAGAGATGTAAAAGCCCTTTCTGGAGAAATAAAAGAATTAAAATCTAACCAAGTTGAAATAAAAAAAGCTATTAATGAGGTACAATAAAAAATGGAGGCTCTCACTGCTAGGATAAGTGAGGCAGAAGAAAGAATTAGTGATATAGAAGACCAAATGACAGAGAATAAAGAGGCTGAGCAAAAGAGGGACAAACAGCTACTGGACCACGAGCAGAGAATTCGAGAGATAAGTGACACCATAAGACGAAACAACATTAGAATAATTGGGATTCCAGAAGAAGAAGAAAGAGAGAGGGGAGCAGAAGGTATACTGGAGAGAATTATTGGGGAGAATTTCCCCAATATGGCAAAGGGAACGAGCATCAAAATTCAGGAGGTTCAGAGAACACCCCTCAAAATCAATAAGAATAGGCCCACACCCCGTTCAGCTAAGAGTAAAATTTACAAGTCTCAGTGACAAAGAGAAAATCCTGAAAGCAGCCCGGGAAAAGAAGTCTGTAACATACAATGGTAAAAATATTAGATTGGCAGCTGACTTATCCACAGAGACCTGGCAGGCCAGAAATAGCTGGCATGATATTTTCAGAGCACTAAACGAGAAAAACATGCAGCCAAGAATACTATATTCATCTAGGCTATCATTGAAAATAGAAGGAGAGATTAAAAGCTTCCAGGACAAACAAAAACTGAAAGAATTTGCAAACACCAAACCAACTCTACCGGAAATATTGAAAGGGGTCCTCTAAGCAAAGAGAGAGCCTACAAGTAGTAGATCAGAAAGGAACAGAGACCATATACAGTAACAGTCACCTTACAGGCAATACAATGGCACTAAATTCATATCTCTCAATAGTTACCCTGAATGTTAATGGGCAAAATGCCCCTGTCAAAAGACACAGGGTATCAGAATGGATAAAAAAACAAAACCCATCTATATCTTGCCTCCAAGAAACTCATTTTAACCCCGAAGACACCTCCAGATTTAAAGTGAGGGGGTGGAAAAGAATTTACCATGCTAATGGACATCAGAAGAAAGCAGGAGTAGCAATCCTTATATCAGATTAATTAGATTTTAAGCCAAAGACTATAATAAGATATGAGGAAGGACACTATATCATACTCAAAGGGTCTGTCCAACAAGAAGATCTAACAATTTTAAATATCTATGCCCCCAACGTGGGAGCAGCCAACTATATAAACCAATTAATAACAAAATCAAAGAAACACATCAACAATAATACAATAATAGTAGGGGACTTTAACACTCCCCTCACTGAAATGGACAGATCATCCAAGCAAAAGATCAGCAAGGAAATAAAGGCCTTAAACGACACACTGACCAGATGGACATCACAGATATATTCAGAACATTTCATTCCAAAGCAACAGAATACACATTCTTCTCTAGTGCACATGGAACATTCTCCAGAATAGATCACATCCTCGGTCCTAAATCAGGACTCAACCGGTATCAAAAGATTGGGATCATTCCCTGCATATTTTCAGACCACAATGCTTTAAAGCTAGAACTCAACCACAAAAGGAGGTTTGGAAAGAACCCAAATACATGGAGACTAAACAGCATCCTTCTAAAGAATGAATGGGTCAACCGGGAAATTAAAGAAGAATTGAAAAAAATCATGGAAACAAATGATAATGAAAACACAACGGTTCAAAATCTGTGGGACACAACAAAGGCAGTCCTGAGAGGAAAATATATAGTGGTACAAGCCTTTCTCAAGAAACAAGAAAGATCTCAGATACACAACCTAACCCTACACCTAAAGGAGCTGGAGAAAGTACAAGAAAGAAACCCTAAGCCAAGCAGGAGAAGAGAAATAATAAAGATCAGAGCAGAAAACAATGAAATAGAAACCAAAAAGACAATAGAGCAAATCAACGAAACTAGGAGCTGGTTCTTTGAAAGAGTTAATAAAATTGATAAACCCCTGGCCAGACTTATCAAAAACAAAAGAGAAAGGACCCAAATAAATAAAATCATGAATGAAAGAGGAGAGATCACAACTAACACCAAAGAAATACAAACTATTATAAGAACATAATATGAGCAACTCTACGCCAATAAAATTGACAATCTGGAAGAAATGGATGCATTCCTAGAAACATATAAACTACCACAACTGAACCAGGAAGAAATAGAAAGCCTGAACAGACCCATAACCAGTAAGGAGATTGAAACAGTCATTAAAAATCTCCAAACAAACAAAAGCCCAGGGCCAGACGGCTTCCCGGGGGAATTCTACGAAACATTTGAAGAAGAACTAATTCCTATTCTCCTTAAACTGTTCCAAAAAATAGAAATGGAAGAAAAACTTCCAAACTCATTTTATGAGGCCAGCATCACCTTGATCCTAAAACCAGACAAGGATCCCATCAAAAAAGAGAGCTATAGACCAATATCCTTGATGAACACAGATGAAAAAATACTTAAAAAAATACTAGCCAATAGGATTCAACAGTACATTAAAAGGATTATTCACCACGACCAAGTGGATTTATTCCAGGGCTGCAAGGTTGGTTCAACATCCGCAAATCAGTCAATGTGATACAACACATCAATAAAAGAAAGAACAAGAACCATATGATACTCTCCATAGATGCTGAAAAAGCATTTGACAAAGTACGGCATCCCTTTCTGATCAAAACTCTTCAAAGTGTAGGGATAGAGGGCACATACCTCAATATCATCAAAGCCATCTATGAAAAACCCACCGCAAATATCATTCTCAATGGAGAAAAACTGAAAGCTTTTCCGCTAAGGTCAGGAACACGGCAGCGATGTCCGCTATCACCACTGCTATTCAACATAGTACTAGAGGTCCTAGCCTCAGCAATCAGAGATCAAAAGAAAATTAAAGGCATCCAAATTGGCAAAGAAGAAGTCAAATTATCGCTCTTCACAGATGATATGAAACTATATGTGGAACACCCAAAAGACTCCACTCCAAAACTGCTAGAACTTAAACAGGAATTCAGTAAAGTGTCAGGATATAAAATCAATGCACAGAAATCAGTTGCATTTCTCTACATCAAAAGCAAGACAGAAGAAAGAGAAATTAAGGAGTCAATCCCATTTACATTTGCACCCAAAACCATAAGATACCTAGGAATAAAGCTAACCAAAGAGACACAGAATCTATACTCAGAAAACTATAAAGTACTCATGAAAGAAATTGAGGAATACACAAAGAAATGGAAAAATGTTCCATGCTCCTGGATTGGAAGAATAAATATTGTGAAAATGTCTATGCTACCTAAAGCAATCTACACATTTAATGCAATTCCTATCAAAGTACCATCCATCTTTTTCAAAGAAATGGAACAAATAATTCTAAAATTTATATGGAACCAGAAAGACCTCGAATAGCCAAAGGGATATTGAAAAAGAAAGCCAACGTTGGTGGCATCACAATTCCGGACTTCAAGCTCTATTACAAAGCTGTCATCATCAAGACAGCATGGTACTGGCACAAAAACAGACACATAGATCAATGGAACTGAATAGAGAGCCCAGAAATAGACCCTCAACTCTACAGTCAACTAATCTTCGACAAAGCAGGAAAGAATGTCCAATGGAAAAAAGACAGCCTCTTCAATAAGTGGTGCTGGGAAAATTGGACAGCCACGTGCAGAAAAATGAAATTGGACCATTTCCTTACACTACACACGAAAATAGACTCAAAATGGATGAAGGACCTCAATGTGCGAAAGGAATCCATCAAAATCCTTGAGGAGAACACAGGCAGTAACCTCTTCGACCTCAGCCACAGCAACATCTTCCTAGGAACAACGCCAAAGGCAAGGGAAGCAAGGGCAAAAATGAACTATTGGGATTTCATCAAGATCAAAAGCTTTTGCACAGCAAAGGAAACAGTTAACAAAATCAAAAGACAACTGACAGAATGGGAGAAGATATTTGCAAACGACATATCAGATAAAGGACTAGTGTCCAGAATCTCTAAAGAACTTAGCAAACTCAACACCCAAAGAACAAATAATCCAATCATGAAATGGGCAGAGGACATGAACAGACATTTCTGCAAAGAAGACATCCAGATGGCCAACAGACACATGAAAAAGTGCTCCATATCACTCAGCATCAGGGAAATACAAATCAAAACCACAATGAGATATCACCTCACACCAGTCAGAATGGCTAAAATCAACAAGTCAGGAAATGACAGATGCTGGCGAGGATGCAGAGAAAGGGGAACCCTCCTACACTGTTGGTGGGAATGCAAGCTGGTGCAGCCACTCTGGAAAACAGCATGGAGGTTCCTCAAAATGTTGAAAATAGAACTGCCCTATGACCCAGCAATTGCACTACTGAGTATTTACCATAAATATACAAACGTAGTGATCCAAAGCGGCACATACACCCATATGTTTATAGCAGCAATGTCCACAATAGCCAAACTATGGAAAGAACCTAGATGTCCATCAACAGATGAATGGATCAAGTAGAAGTGGTATATATACACAATGGAATACTATGCAGCCATCAAAAGAAATGAAATCTTGTCATTTGTGACAACATGGATGGAACTAGAGCGTATCATCCTTAGCGAAATAAGTCAAGCAGAGATAGAAAACTATCATATGATCTCCCTGATATGAGGAAGTGGTGATGCAACATGGGGGCTTAAGTGGGTAGGAGAAGAATAAATGAAACAAGATGGGATTGGGAGGGAGACAAACTATAAGTGACTCTTAATCTCACAAAACAAACTGAGGGTTGCTGGGGGGATTGGCTTTGGGAGAAGGGGGTGGGATTATGGACATTGGGGAGGGTATGTGCTTTGGTGAGTGCTGTGAAGTGTGTAAACCTGGTGATTCACAGACCTGTACCCCCTGGGGATAAAAATATATGTTTATAAAAAATTAAAAATTAAAAAAATATATTCCATGGAAATGGAAACAAAAAGAGACCAAGGGTAGTAATACTTTTATCAGACAAGATAGACTTTAAGGCATAATGGTAACAAGAAACAAAGGTGGTCATTATATAATGATAAAGGAATCAATTCACCAAAAGGATAGAATTATAAATACATTGTGATAATCATTTTCAACATGTATGTGCTTCAAATCATCACATTTTATACCTTAAATAAATGATATGTGTTAATATCTCAAAAAAACTGGGAGAGGGAGAGATAAGAAAAGCTGAAAACCTTTTGTTTCACTTGTTTTCCCATCATTAAAATATCATTTTAATGTCCTCCTTTATACCTACCACTGGTATTCAGCAGTACATGAAGCATCTTTCCTTGCATAAAACAAATGCACATTAAATATGTATGTCTTAGTCTACTCCTTGTTGGTGATGCAAAAAGATTATAAAACATAACACCATTCCACATGTGCTATTTCAGATAGTGAAAATAATATGGAAAAATAGAGAGTAAAGAATTTATGAAACTTCTGAGGAACTGGCTTTCTTAAAGTGGAGTCATTTGTATTGGAAATCCTGGAAAATTAAGCCAATAAAATTGGGACAAAATGATTATGACAGATTTTGAAAACCAGTAGAGAAACTTGGACGTGAAATCATGTGCATAATTAGAAGTTCATGTAGGTTTCTATATGAGTATCATAATTAAGAAGGTAATATCATTAAGTCAATAATAATAATAATGGTCCTGATGCTAGTTAACATTCACTATGTTGATTACGTGCAGGCCCTGCTGGACATTCTTTGAATATACTTAGCAATTGTGTCCTAGGAGAGAAGGGAATTCTTGTTTTCCTCACCTTTTTCTTACAGAGTAAAAAATGGAGATATAGAAAAATTAAGACATTCACCCAAGTTAGTAAGAGGTAGTACTACTACTTACTGTCACCTGTGAATGCACTCTGCATTTATTATCCATTGTCATTGGGCCCACTCACAGGTGACAGTAGGAGGAGGTTGTGCAGGTCAGAGATGAGCTAAGAGGAGCAGAACACATAAACTCCCAGGGAGGCAGCTCCTATTGGGCCAAGTGTGATTCTAGAGAAGGGATCGATGGGAACAGTTAGATGATATCACTAGCACTAGGGACCTAGTTGTGCCTCATAAAGGGGGTCTGACCACGGTAAACACAAATTCCAGTACAAAAGAAAAGATGGATTTTGTGTCATATTTGATATAGACAATGAAAGAGAAGGGGACATAAATAGTGACTTCTTAATATCTACTGTAAAAGTTCAATACGTTGGTGGCGCACCAGTTAGTAACAGAGAGGTTAAAATGAAAAAATAATCTCACAGGGAAGACTCGGAAGTTAGTTTAGAGCATCCTGAAATACTACTGGGCTATCTAGTGAGCAGTTTCTATAGGCGTTCAAGATACATGGCAAGATTTAAAACCACCATAATGGTAATAATTAAGACCATGCTCCAGGATGATTCTGAAACACTGAGTGTTAAAGCAAAAATTTAGAGGTCTGAGAAAAAACCTAGGGTAATGAAAGAGTCAAGAAATAAGAGTAGAGGGACGCCTACTCAGTGGCTCAGTTGGTTAAGCAGCTGCCTTCAGCTCAGGTCATGATCCCAGCATCCTGGGATCGAGTCCCACATCAGGCTCCTTGCTCAGCAGGGAGCCTGCTTCTCCCTCTGCCTCTGCCTACCATTCTGTCTGCCTGTGCTTGCCCCCTCCCCCTCTCTTTCTCTGATAAATAAATAAAATCTTTAAAAAAAAAAAAAGAAAAAAAAATAAGAGTAGAGAGAGAAGTCAATGAATCAGAGGTAAGCTGAGATAAGAGAGTCTCTACTGCCTTAGCTAAAAAGGGGATTTAAAGAAGAGGAGGAAGTCAACAATGTCAAACCCTGCCAATAAATTGGAGTACAGCTAGAAAAGTTGAATAGATTTGACAGAAAATAAATTTGTGATGACCTCAAGGAGAGATTTTCCAGAATGGCTGCATGATTCACATATTTATGCATTTTCGGCTCTTGCTTTCCTTGCATTAATAGAATTTATACACATACATATAAAGATACTTCTTTCTGTTATGCATTAAATCCCTCCTCCAAAATCTAATTTCCATCTCATGTGTCACTTAATCTAAATGCAGTATTAACTTGTTTGCACTTCTGTTAGTGAATGAAAGAATATAACATGTTTTGTATGTTATACTTGATTGAAAAAATTTCATGTAATTAAGATTTAATTCTACAAGTCACATATTTTTCTCTATGTGGATGTGTCCCTGTTATGAATAAAGCCTTTCTGTATGTAAGATTAAACTGGTTAACTTTATATCAGTATACTTGTTGTGCTCTAGGAATAATATATATCTCTCTGGTTTATGACAGCTTATTTTCATAGCATATAATATCATATTTAGTTCTTTTGATAAAACTGATTTGACACTGATATATCTAATTGGTATGTAGTAAATATTTGAAGACACCTGGGTCTACAAAATTTTGTCAGATTTTGAGAATATAAAGATATAACAGGTTTAGTTACTAATGGCTCAATTAAATGTGTAACTAATTGATAACTTTAAGTATTTTCAACATGTTTTCACCCTAGGCATTAATATTAATAGGGTAGCTAAAATCATGGATCCCATAAAGTACTCTTTACATACATAAAGTATATATTGAAGGATTTTTTTTTCAGTTAAAAGAAGAAATGTTTCTTTTTTTTTTTTTTTTAAGAAGGAATGTTTCTCTTTGTTGAAGTTAACTTTTGCTATGCCCTTCATCTATATTGAAATAAGATTACCTATGTAGAAATCTATATAGGTAGAAATCTTAGAAATCTATAGATTACCTATATAGAAATAAGATTATTACAAAATAAGTAATTGAAAAAGAATATCTCCAGATTTGAAAACTATGAAAGCTTTTAGATAACAATGCCCTGTGTTGATCTTTATTCCTTTCTTTTCCCTTACAATGTTCTTAGAAAGAAGTGCATCTGTGGCACCTGGGTGATATAGTTGGCTAGGCATCTGACTCTTGGTTCAGCTCAGGTCCTAAACTCAGGGTTGTGAGATCATACCCTAAATCAGGCTCTGCACTCAGTGTGGAGTCTGCTTGAGACACTATCTCCTTCTCCTTTCCCCTCACCCCAGACTCTCTCTTTTGCTGTCTAAAATAAATAAATTTAAATCTTAAAGCAACAACAACAACAACAACAAAGTGGGTCCACAGTTTACTGTTGTTTAGCTTACAGATGTAAACATCACATTTGGTTCTTTTGACATATCCCCTATCACTTTGTAACATTTCCTCGCTTTCAAGAACAGAAGATGTTCTAGGCTCATCTTGTGTTTTCCATATTTCAGCCCTGTAGTCTATTTTTTTCCCAAAGATTCCTTAATGTACATACACATGCACCAGCAGTATTTCTATTTTTTAATTTTTTAATTATTTTTTAAGATTTTATTTATTTATTTGACAGAGAGAGAGATCACAAGCAGGCAGAGAGGCAGGCAGAGAAAGAGAGGGAAGCAAGCTCCCTGCCAAGCAGAAAGCCCCATACAGGGCTCGATCCCAGGACCCTGAGATCACGACCCAAGCCGAATCTATTTTGCTTTTAAATTTAGAACTGTAATTTTACACTTATATGTCTGATTTTAGTCCAGAGTCATAGGATTTATTTTAGTCTCCATTTACACATTTGTAACACCATTTTCCATCAATGAGTAACCTTTTCTGATTGTCTTTAAGAATGTACTAATTTAATCTATTCTATGCAGAAAGAAGTTTCAGAATTTATAATTTAAACAACTATGAAAAAGATACCTCTTAACCACAATGCATTTTTTTTTTTTTTACAGTTCTTATTTTTTGGAATCAGAATATATTGTCAAAATTTTTACTCAATGTTTTTGAAATTTATATTTCCACTTAGGATTTTAAAGATAGATTTATTTATTTATTTATTCATTTTAGAGTGAGTGAAAGTGTACGTTTGGGGTGGGTGGAAGGGAGAGGGAGACGCAGACTCAGCACTGAGCATGCAGACTGGAGTATGACTGATCCCATGACCCAAAATCAGTACCTGAGCTGAAATTGAGTTGGACACCCAAGACACTGAGCCACCTAGGCACCCCTCCACTTAGGAAAAAATACATAAAAAATCTTCACTCCTCTAAAATGACAAAAAATCATCAAAAAGTGAAATATTTATATCTTTTCTTTAAAGCTATCAGAAACCTGTGGCATAAACAAGAGAAGAAATATAAATAAGCAAAGAGGAGAATGACATTCCTTTCTTAGTCTCAACTTTCTTTTTTTTTAAAGGCTATTATACAACTGAAAATTGCAATACAGTGGGAAAAAGAGAAGAATGTAATTCGTTGTCAAGAGTAAAATCAGTAAGTGGAAACCAACCTAGAGATGATCCAGGTGTTAAAATTATCAGTAAAGGCCTAAAGCAACTATGAAAAGTAATTTAAAATATCTACAGGAAAAAATAAATATAATGAATAAAGCAGTGGGAATATTGGAAATATTTGGAAAAATTCAAGTCACTAAAATTCATCTACAGTAAAACACAGAGTAGAAGAAAAATTGAGAGAAGATGAACTAAGACTGAACAACCTGTGAGGCACTGTCAGTTACTGAAACATATATGTAATTAGAGTCCTAGAGATAGAACGTGAAGTCTAAATTTGGAATTCAATCAAAAAATGTCCATTCATGGCTCTAGAAAGCTTAGAAAACCATAATCAGGATAAATATGAAGTAACCACACCTAGGCATATCAAATTGTTAAAATCCTAAGATAAAGAGGGAAAAAAAGTAACAGTTAGATATAAAGGACATAGTAAATCAGGAAAACAATTATACGAAAACAGCTGATTTTCTATTAGAAACATTGGAGCCTAGTTCATAATAGAATGTTATTTACCTAGTCCCCAAAGCTAGAATTCTATATCAAGTGAAAATAAGTTTTTAAGATATTTCCAATGCAGCTAAATAAATACCTTAGGTAAATGAAAATTGGGAGAATTTATTATTATCACACCTGCAGTACAATACTAAAAAAATTTCTTCCAGTTTAAGGTTATTGATACTAGATAGAAGTACACTTCTTCAGAAATGAATAGCGCCCCAGAAAAAGTGAAGAAGGGGATAAATATAAAATAAATTTTAACTTTTACATATATGATCTTCTTTTAAGAAATTCTTGGTTGACCAGGATTGGGTAAACAGAATTATGCTGTTGTAAGGCTCTTATAATATTCATGGTATATAATTTTATTTGATGATACTGCTATTAGTTAAAGATCAATATTATAATCTCTGGACAAAGTCAGCAAACTTCTGTTCAGGGGTGAAATCGGTATGTAGCTTATTTTGCATAGATCATGAGCTAAAAGTTATTTTTCTAATTTTAATCAACTGAAAATTATTTTTTGAAAAAGAACTGTGTGATGGACTATATATATGACTCTAAGTGCCTAAAATGTGTAATATTGGCCTTTTTACAGAAAAAAATAATTTGGATCCCTACTCAAGAACAACTAATTTAAAAAAAACAAACAAAAACTTTCATCAATATGCAAAAAGGATGTAGTTAAAATGTTGATGAGTGAGATTTTTTTTTAAAAAGACAATAAAAAAATTCACCCAAATGAACAGAGAATATATATGTAGAATTAAAGCCACATGTAATGTTACATACATTACTATACACCAATAAATTTTAGAACCAAGATAAAATGTGTAAATCTTTAAAAATGTGAAATGTAAGAGTGGATAATGAAGACATAGAGCACAAAAATAATCCTTTTAGTTTATTAAGTAATTAAAATGAGATCATGTCACCTTTTCTCAAAATAGTCAAATCAAGATATTTTTTCAGGTAAGTTATACAACAACTTAAGGGAAAAATTAATTGCTTTCTTCTATAAATCATTATCCAAAATTAAAAAGAGTTGAAGTTGCCACCTCATTTTATGAGGCTATGTAATATTAACTCAAAAGTCTGATCAGAAATTACTACAAGAGAAAATTATAGATTTATCTCTCTTGTGACTATAAATAGAAAATCCTAAAGATAATTTTGATTAAGATAAAAGGCCTTTTGTGAATTTTAACACCCATATATTTTAACAGTGGTTAGTAAAGCTAGAAACTGAAGGGGACTTTCTGACATGGTAAATTTACATAGTAATACACTCAGCAAGTATCTTACTAAAAGGAGAATCTTTAGATTTGTGCCTTTGAAGACAGAGAAAAACAGAAATTTTCTCCCCCTGGCACAGTGACTTTTCAACACACCACTGGAAGACTAGAGGTCCTGGATGAGGTTTTAAGAAAATCAACAGAAAAAAAGTTATAGAAAACAAACAAGAATAATGTAAAATGGGATTATTTGCAAGTGATATAAACATCTACCCAGAAAGAAAAATAGCAGAGTCAAAAGAACTAGTAAGATAATTCAGTAAATGTGCCAGATAAAAGATATATTTATGAAAGATTCCACTAATGAATTTTAAACCAACAAAAACCAACACAAGAAGAATTTTTTAAAAAGTTACTACACATAATGCCAACAACACTTTAAAGTATGAAAAAAATCAACCAAGAATATATAAGGCAATTTTAGGGAAAACTTTAAAATTTGAATAGAAAGCAGCAGGATATAATGAATACATAGAGAGATATTTTATACTTCTGTGCTGGATGACTTTATATTATAAATTATACCAAAAATCACCAAAATCAGAAATTCTATACATTTTTAATTAAAATTCCATTTAACTTATTCAAAGATTTTAACAAACTTAAAGATTTAAAGAATAAAACTTCACTAATAAATAAAAATAAGATGGAGGACTTGTCTCATATGGTTATAAAGACATATTTAGAATCATATCATTGAAAAGAATATTATATTGTCACAAGAGCAGGCAAATAAGCAAAAACAATAGAAATCTCAGAGATAGATAAGTTTACATTCAGGACTCAAATTCTCACTATAGAAGCACCATTAATTCAGTGGGAAATAATCAGAGTCTTTAATAGAGAGTGTGGTTAAAAAGTGAGTATATAGACAGAAATAATTGGATTCTCATCCAAAAGGATGGAAAACTAAATATGACAGAAAGAATGTGTACTGAAATGAGAGAAGAAAACTAAATGAGGGGGTGTATTTAAAATGATAGAAGGATGTTCTGTGATCAAAGGTGGTACAAAATTTCCCAACTCAGTTTTGAGAAGTAAAATCTATAAAGCAATAAATAGATTGATAGATGATAGATAGCTACAGAGATACATAGATGGTAGGTAGGTAGATAGAGTACCTTTGTACTGCATTTTTTTAAAGATTTATTTATTTATTTTAGAGAGAAAGAGTGAGCGGGGTGGGAGGGGCAGAGAGAATCTTAAGAAGACTGTACACTGAGTGTGGAGCCTGACGCAGGGCTCCATCTCAGGACCCAGAGGTCATGAGCTGAGCTGAAACCAAAAGTCAGTTGCTTAACTGACTGAACCACGCAGGTGCCCTGTACTACATTCTTATTGACACTTAGCATCTGTTGCTTTACATTCATGACCTAAATTGGACCCTATGATTCTTTCAGGCTTGTTCTGAGCTCAGTCTCCGACTATTTTGCTGCCATGTTTACCAGTGATGTTTGTGAGGCCAAGCAAGAGGAGATCAAGATGGAAGGCATAGACCCCAATGCCCTCTGGGACCTTGTGCAGTTTGCATATACAGGTACAGTAAAAGAATTATAGCTTCATGTTGATGTTTTGTAAATTTGAGAATTTGAGAATTTAAAGGTTAAAATGTGCTTAGTTTGTATCTTTCTCTTTTTCAGTTAAAAGGTTATCAGGGAAAAATCAGACTACCTTTTCATTTGTCATGGACTCACATGTATATATGTATACATGTACCCTATTCCCATCTACAAAGGTCTTAATAAGCTTATAAAAATAAATAGTCAATAGAGTGAGCTTGGGAGTGGAGCAAAGAGGTTATTAATTATTAAATAAGAATTTTTTAAATGTCCATCATGAGAGCATCAGGAAGAGAAATATATTATCATTGAAAAGTATGGGTTGAAATAACTCTTTTCTCCTTAAAATTTATTATTTTAATATTAAAATCTTCATAGAACATTTAAGGTAGAATTGACAAACTTAGCTGAAAAGGACAATGAAGATACTTAGAGTTATGGAAATGACTACATTTTGAGGTTTTTTCTTCCTGATCTACTATGTGGACATTTTCTAATGGCCTTTGCATTATGTTATATTTAGTATATTCAAATAAGTTTGCTAATTTAGCAAACATTTGTTGAACGTTTCTCAGTGTGCAAGTATCAGCTGTATCTCTGGAGAATAAACTAATGAATAAGATGTCTTCATCTTCCAGAAGCTCATAGTTTGGGCAGAGAAGAATTAGATGTGGGAATAAATATTGATATAATGTGACACCTGAAGAGTTAGAAGGCATAAACCCTGCTGTTCGAAACATTATCAGGGCTCATATTCATTTAAAACATTTTAATAATTTTCAAGATTATTGTGGTAAGGGGAGTCATTATAATAAGGTATTGTGATACAAGCCAAGGTAGATAGTATGAACTGAAGTTGTCTATATACATATATATATATATGTATATATATAATTTGAAATGCCATGTGGCTTATTTTGCATGAACTCTCAATCATACTATGAAACAAGAAAAACTGTAGACTAGGGCTTGATAATCAAAGCAGCAGGACCCTAGTTTAAGGAGCTGTGTTTTTGTAGCGTATTTGGTTATGGGAAACAAGAGGTTGGCATTGCAAAGATCAGCTGCTAGGACCAAAACGCTGTGGGACTAGTGGGAATCTGTCTTCCTGAAGGAGGATTTGGCTTCTCATAGAGGGGAGTTTGCTACTATAACACTTAATCAGTAAATGAAGACTTTTTGAAAAGAAAAATGCTCATGCTCTGGGTGCTTTATCTCAAAGTAGCAAGGTGATGGACAGACACACATTTTCCAGCCTCAGTTCTTTTTATTTATTTTCATTTTTAAATAGATTTATTTATTTATTTTGAAGAGAAAGAGAGAGAGAGAGTGCGAGCACATGCACACACAGAGTGAGTTCCCATGCAGGGTGGAAGGGCAGAGGGAGAGGGAGAGAGAACTTCAAGCTGACTGAGCATAGAGCCCTACAGAGCTGGATCTCACAACCCTGAGGTCATGACCTAAGCCAAAATCAAAAGTTGGGCACTTAACTGACTGAGCTACTTGGCACCCAACCACAATTATTTTTAAATTATATTTTGCCTAAGCAAATATTGCACTGGACAAAGGTAAGTGAGTGGACAAGTATGTATTCAAGGCTGTTGCAAAAGGAGAGAAAAACAAAGTTCAGTCTTTAATTCTGCTGAAACAAAGGGAGGGAGAGGTTTTTAAGTGTTAGGATGAGAGTACACAGACCATTTGTGTTTACTGTTTGGCTTTACTTAAAGGAAAAGTAAACATTTTCCTATCTTTGGGACATAATGTAGTTTTACAACTCAGAGCAAGACATTCACTCAAATTATACGTCTATTTCCCACAAAAACTGAAAGATAGGGGTACTACTATCATCCTTGAAGCTGACATTTCAAAGAGAATGCTTCTGGGGCCTTAAGAACAAGATTCCTGGGTTGTAAAACTGGCAAGGAGGCTTTAAAATTTACTTACATCTCAGAGGGGTAGAGAAAGAACTTAACAAGTACAAGTTCTCTGAAGTAAATTCTCTGAGAAAAGGGAGACCAAAGATCTGAAGTTCAGAAAGTAGCCTGTTTACAGCTCAGTCAAGCTGAAGGCCATTAAAACCATCTAGTCAATTTCAATCTACATACAACCTGAAATAGTAACATAAAGGATCTTTGGCCTCCCAACCAAGAGAATAAACATAACCACACTGTTTCCTTGAAAGGGAAGAATCATGAAACTTACATTTTAGGGATCTTTCTAGGAACAAAAAGACATAAATCCAATCCTTACAGTCTCCATGGCCTGGCAATCTTGCATTTCTCTTATTCAAAACTAGGTCAAAAGACACTCATCATCATGCAGAACAAAGTTGGAAGGTGTTTCAAAGCTCCCTGCTGAATGTAATGACCCAGATTTGCTCAGCTTTATGGAAGGCAGAAAAGATATAAAGTAGCCTTTCAGTTGCCACTGCTCCTTTGGTCTTTGATGCAATATCCATAGCTCCCTGGTCATTGATAAATTTCTTATTGTTGGTTTATAGAGATAGATGAGCAAATAATTTACAAGCTAATACTGGGAGAATTGGGGGCATAAGATAAAATACCTTATCTTTTTATAGATTTTTTTTAAACAAATTACAACAATAGAAGAGATGTAGTGAGCAATGACAGAGAGGTAATAATAGGATGAATCTGTATATGTGTCCATTTAGGTAGTGTGCTAGCTAGTCTCTGAGACTTTTCTTGGTAGTAGGTTAAAAAGAATGCATCACAGAAGAGGGAAAAAATGAATGAGCAGTAAAGACACTTAAAAGGTCAGCTATTTGATAATATTTTCTTAAATTTTTAGGTTTGAGAGGCTTTGGAGAAATTAAGGAAGATCAACTCTGTAAAGCATTGATAGTTAACTATTAGCTGTAGAAGTAAAGTATTCAGTAGAGATCCATAAGATTGCTTTAAAATAATTTAAACAGATTAAAATTTCCATGAGATCTGGAAAGTCTGGAAGGTTTGAAAGAACCATATGTAGCTAATTTATTCATTAATGTAGAAATTAAGGGGGGAAAATGAAAGCGTAAAGTAGCTTGCTTGCAATAAATTCTTGACTAAGATAAGCTTCAGTGATTATAAGGTTTAATAATCGTTGATTTGAAGAATGAGGAATTATCCCTTAAAGAATTTCAGGTAGTAAAATTTGCACATGGTAAGTCATGGGAGACATTTTCCCTGTCTACCGCTCTTTTCTCCTACTCTAGCAAATTTGAATAAAGTGGGACCAGGGGCCTGATAGAGCTTCAGTAAGAATGAAGGCAAGTAGTTACAGATTTATTTTTCTGGTAGCTAGGAAGACGGACCTAGGTACAAAGGAGGTGACTGCGGTGATGGTAATAGCTCAAGGGTAATATGAATATTTTTAAAGGAAACATATAACAATAAAAAAGTTAATACTAGCACTATATAATATAGGATTAAAAAACAGTAAGGTTTTCATGTTGACAAAATTAAACCGTTCTAGTGGCATAAAGGATTAAAATACAGCAATAAAAATGATGTCTAATTATTACAGTATCAAAATTAGCTCCTTTAGGTCATTTTTTTTCACACATTGTCATAGTTCAGGAATGGAAAAGAAATGAAAATTTACACTAATGTTAGAAATAATTGTATATCTAATATGAGGTTCATATCAATTTCCTAAGTTCTTACTTAGCTGTTTAAATGGTTTCAAAATTTCTTTTTAAAACTTTCTATTGGATTTTTTAATGGTTTTCAACCAAGAAATCTGAGTATGATCTTAACTATTCATAGAAAGCAAAAAGGGCAAAATCAATAGTGCCTGTCATAAAATCATCTCCTTTTATAACTGGTGACTTACATTTAAAGTTTGAATTCTTAGTTATAATCCAAAAGATACATAATTACAATATTGTGTATCAGTTTTCAAAATGAAACCAGAATTCAGCTAACAATATTTAAACATACTGCATGAAAAGAGTCACACTAGGGACTAGAAGATAAAATACAAATTAAGACTGGATGGATACAGGTTAATATAACATAAACCTTTAAACAAATTTGATAATGAATGAAATTATTAGAACGGGGCATAGTGAAAAAGCTCTTTACTTCTGTTTTCAAAAGCAGTAAGATCTGTGTACCACTTTTCACTTTATGACTTTCTCAGTTATTATAGTGCAAATACTTAAAAACAGCTTTTTGGGTATTTTCCTACATGTAATGGAGCTTCTGTTCTGTAATTTTACAGAATTTCTATTCTAATTTCTAGAAAAGAAACCCGAGATAGTAATTGTTGAATCTGTAATAAAGCCTGTGATTTGAACTATGAAGTCAAGGCTGTTCTGGAGTGATTCTACAGAACATATTTACAAGCACAGAATCAAAGAAGAAAATTTAAAAAATATATATGTTTATAGTTTATCTCATTCTACTTTCATATTATATAGAAACTTAGAGATGTATAGAACTATAGAAATTCCATCCCTTACATTATAAATTTTATAGATGAACATTTTTTTCATGGCTAAGTATGTGAGGCAAAGCAGAGGCACCAAAACTGTCTTTTGTAAGAAGTGCGTATTTGGTATTTCAAATAAGCATTGAAAAATCTTCTAAGACAAATCAGAACTTTGTTGGTCTCTTTTGAATTAATGTGAGGGGACAGATTTTTTTCCAGCTTTAAGAACCTCTGAAGTTCTTCAGGCAGTCCATCAATGAAATACAGTAACCTGACAAAGATCAATAGTAAGACACTGAATCTAATACTAGAATGAAACATCAGAACACACATTTAATGGCATTTTCTCTACTGAATCAATGTCCTTTGTAAAGTTATCAGTTATGCTAGAGTTCCTTGGAGCAGCTTGTGACCAAAATAGTTTGGGTAGCTTAAATTGACAACCACATAACTGTACAGTGGCTTACTGCAGCTTTGGATCATGTTTCTTCCCAGTCTTACTGCTAGTTCCCTGCACAAGGCAATAGTACCTATCAACTTAAGCACATTAATGCCTAATAGTCCTTGTCCTGTAAATGCACTGAACAACTTTCAAGTGTTACTAGATGCCTACTATGTGCTGTGCCTGATAGTCTTTGGAAGACAATTTACTTAATTACACACATTTTCTGTCTTTATGGGACTTTCGAGTTTAGGGTATAAAATAACTAGCTTTTGCTGTCTTCTTTTCATATAAACATATATTTGATAGACAGTCTAATATTTCTTCCTTACAGAATGGTATAAAGCAAATGTTGAAGGCCATTACATTGGTTGTGTGTGTGTATTTAAATGAATACATATATGTAGATATACATACACATACCACACACACACATACACATATATTTTACATGTATAATATTTATACATATTTCAATATTTGCATTCTGGCCCAAAACTGATGATCCTATAGTGAAAATAAAAGAGGAAATTTAATATATTTGAAAAGGATGCTCTGGAGTTCAGTATATTTTAGCGTTCTTTCAGGTTGATTGAAATTTCCTTCTGGTTTCTCTTTTATATAGTCCCTACTATCCAGACATACTTGAAAATATACTGTGTTCATTGATGCGTAAGGAAATAGAGTTCTAACAAATGTGGGAGATGGGACTTCAGGGTTACTAGCAAAGTGTCAGGTCCTGTAGAGAACTGATAAGGACACAGTTTAAATAAAGGAAGCTGTCCATCTAGCAGTGGTATTAAGAAGAGAGGTAGAAAATTAAACTGCCAAATGGCAAACATTTAATCATACTGAAGAGTTAACTTCCTTATTAAAAAAAGAAAGGTTTATGTGCCACTGAAGTTAATTAAAATCTTAGTACATGCTAACAAATGTTAAGATAGCTTCTGCTTACTGCCAAACATTTGAACAAAATAAATACACACATACAGGAGACGAGATGTTTAATGTTCTGCTTTGATATTAAAAAAGCATACATCAATATAGTCAGCCTGGACTGAATATTCTAAACTCCCCTCAGAATTTTTTATTGTAATTAAACGTAAATTATTGTTTCATTTTTATTACTGGTTTAATTCAACTGGCATGAATTATGCAAGCACATTAGCAGAATATTAGTTTTAAAGTTAGAACTTTCACTAGTTGGAAAATTTCTGTTCTCAATTTAAGAAATTGTGACTTTAAAGACTGGCTTTATCTATTATTATTTTATGCATTAATTTAAAATATTGATTTAGTAATTTCCATAGGATGCTGACATAATCTATTCAGGAAGAAAAAAAGTAAAAATAATAAAAATAAATCAGTTATATATTATCATCCTATTTCTGCCTTTCATTATCCCAAGAACCTTTATTTGCTTGTGTGTGTGTGTGTGTGTGTGTGTGTGATGAATGATACAAGCTAATTTGGAGAAATTTTTGTATCAAAATAGATAATAAAAATTATGTACATTTTCTGAATATTTTATAACATTTTGCTGTTACTAAACTGCATCTTGGCTTCATGCTATGGAATTTCATAAACAGATTGAGAAAGAAATTGGTATATGAAACTTAATATTTACTAGCGATAGTGGAAAAGTTATGTCTCTTCTGCTCTGTAATTCACATTTACTTTCTGGGTCACCAAGTAAGGAAAATCTCCCAGATCTCATCTTATAATCAACTTTGTTTTCTTAAAAAATCTGCTTGGATTTCATTTTATTGTTACTCACAATCTTATAATTGTTGACATTTTTCCTTTGGGTACTAGGAATTGTATAGAGAAACTGTTTACATGTCCTTTTTGTCCTATGTTTTGCTTTGGATCCTCGGAAGGCAGGCACTGACTCCTGTGTCACCATGCATGTGTGCAGAATACACGCTGTGTATTTTTTGCATTAATCTCCTTTTGACTATATTTTTCGGGGTCACTTCACCTTCACTCTAATCCCAAAATATCTGCACACTTGTTCCTGTTGTACTTGCAGGGTAGTATGTAGAATTCAACATCAGAGACCTGTGGGGTTTTTCTTGGCCTTCACCAGGACTAACATTCAACCAAAACTCACTGAGATGATTCAGCCCAGTATTCGTTCAGATTGTTGGGCATTTATTCTAATTGGCATGTACTTACTTCTTACTTCTCAAGTATTTTAACTATATCCTTTGTGCTCCCCCAGTTTTACTTAGAGGTCTTGGTCAACTTACTTAACTTTATAGAGTCTTCATATTACTCAACTCTAAGAAAGAAAAATAATAATGTCTAAGTACATGAGCTAATAAAATTATGTGGGTTTAGCATACTGCTTAGAATGTTATAAACACTCAATTGTGATGATTATTTGTAATGGGTGTTTTTACAAGTTCCATCAAATCCTTTGTAGAATCCATATAAAAAATGAAACTGGAGATAAAACTGGGGAGTGATTCATCACTTTGTCGACTGTTATTAATTTTAAATCTGATTTATTATATGTGTTAGTATTATAGTATGAACTCTCATCTATATATAATTTGGTATACATTTTTAGTGATTTTTAAACCACCTATCCAATTTTACTGCCTTATATATTTTAATTATTTTTATCACCTATTGTCTTCATTATTTTAGCATATCTTATCTCATTCCACCCAGTAACAAGATGAGATGAGCAAGTAGTCAACTCTTACTGTCAGTTACAAAAATGAAAATACCTTGCTATAGAGGACAACAAAATTCCATGGATGTGGGAGCATAGTCCAGTTTTCCCACAGGCATTCCAATGTCTTTTCTGCTAGACCTGAAGGTATTCAATGTTCCGTCTGATTAACAAGAGAGGGAATGCTGCCTATATGTATTTATGTTACTACTTCCATTTTATTGCTTTCCATTTTATTAGTTCCAATATCCTAGTACCAACTGCCATCAAATATAATTTCTTCTTACAATTAATTTCCTTTTCCACAAAATCATGAATAAACTGAAGAAAGTATGTAGATGCTACAAATGGAGAATTGTGATTGATCCTAGCAGTATACCACTGATCATCCTAAGGCTGGGACATTCACAATTTCATAACTTTGCAAATGTAAGTCTGATTTTGTTTTGTTATTATTATGTAAATAAGAAGAATGATTAAAAAACCCTACATGTTTAACATGTAACATTTTTAGGATGTTTTACACACATCTGTATTACTTCTCATAACTTTCATGCAGTTGGGAACAATGCAGCAACAACCCCACATAGGTTTCTGAACAATACATATCTTTAAAAATATACTTGAGTTGTGTTTTGATTATTCTCAATACTTTGCATTTGAAATTAGATAGTGGGGATTCTTTCTGCAGAAGTATGTGGTGGAAAAAAAACAACTAAAAACAATAAACAAGCAAAAACAAGCAAATAAAACAACTCCAGTCACCCCCTTTAAAGACTTCCAGGAATCATCATTTTGTCTGGTTACCACCTTCATTCAGGCGAGACTTCCCCTTCATGTGGAGACATGAAATTCATAAAAAGAACTCTTAAGAATTTTGTTTTTAAATGCTTTGTCTACCTCCCATAAAGGACACTAAGGGTTACCCAACAGGGAAAACATTTCAGCCAGAAGTGAATGGTATGCTGAAAACACATCAGAAGGGAATACCTTGATCTCTTGACTCATTTAGATTGTGTGCTTGAGCTTTCTTAGGCACATTATAGCCCTGTTGTAGTCCTCTTGAACTCCTTTGCCAGAGAAAATATTCCACTAAATGACATTCGTGCAAGTCTGATGCCTGTGTCTGCCAGGTCTTTTCTTCTTCTCTGGAGATGTTGTTTAGGAACATGTGTGTGTGTGTGTGTGTGTGTGTGTGTGTGTGTGCGTGTGTGTGCACAGTGGGGAGTGGGGGGTGAGGTACTGCAGAATAAAATATAAAAAATCTAGACTAGTAATGGAAGTTCAGTCTTGTGAGAAGAATTATCAAAATCACTTTAATATATAACATGTTTATTTCTGATTCATTCATGTCAAAATGTAAACAATACTTTGAATTATATGTCATTAATTATTTTCATGTGTTTTCCTGGACCATATAGTGTACTTTCTGATAAATGGGTATTTTAATAGGGCATTTTAAAATTTTTTGACAAATTATTATTTTACTTATCAAGTCGAAGAAAATATATGTAGGACCTCAAGCACAAGCCTCATTTTTCATATGTATTTTATTTAAATTTGCCATGTCACAAACTGGCTCAAAATGGCTCCAAAGTAAAATATATTCAGGAGGGAAATAAGTCGTCAATAATGTATAGGGTAGTTTTTTGACATGTATTAGAGAGTTAACTGTATATTCCTCCAATAACACTTTGTAACTATTTTGAGGCTAAGAAATACCGATTATGATTAGGTGCTGTTAGATGTGAGGATTTCAAGAAAAATATGAATGCTTATAATCAGAAAATGAAAGTGGTTAATCTCTGAAAATGATCTAAATGATGGCAGAAAAGGAATAAGATAACATATTAAGCATATTTTGAAAGCCAGGATACTGCTCCAAAGAAAATTATCTGTTAAACAAACAAACATAAAAACATCTGGCAACTCAGAAGCCTGGCAGAACGGAGGAAATTGGGAATATGGCCTCCTGCGCAGGTAGAATGCTAGAACTCTTGATCTGGGCAGATTGCCAGATGATAACATATCAAAACTGTAGCCTTTATTTCCAAGTCACAGCCAGCCAAGTTAGTGCATAAAATCTTTAAGCATCCTAAGACGGAGCAACTTTGTAGATAACTTCAATTCAACCTAGTTCTATAAGAACATTCTTTTCCATAATGTTACTGTAACATCTGTCCAGTGAGAAGGTGTATTTTCTTATACTTACCTTTCAATCTCCCCTCTGTTTTACCCACCGAAGTAGAAAAATAAAGGAAGAGCAAATCTAAAAAGTCATTTACAGAAGCCACAAGACTAATTTGGTCTTAATTTTGTGCCTCAGAATCTGTGATGTATGTATAAGGCTTTGAAATTCAAAGAAAAAAGACCTGAAATAAGCATTCATATGCAAATCAACAACACCCCTGGTATGATTTATACGCTAAGAGTCGTAAGAGTCTTAAGATTCTGTTTGTAGTCATAGAAATTACATACTAATTTGTTTTAGCTTCTCAGGCACCAAGGTAGAGAAAGAAGCATAATCAGTTATAAATAAAAACAAGGATTTTCCTCAACATACATAGGTTTCTAATAGTGAAATCTGAGAAGAATATTTTTGAATATTTGGATATTTATAAAACTCTGTATTATGTACTTCAGACACCTTCACTAATATGCCAAAAGTGGATATAGTAATGAATTATAAAACTGTTTCTTCTGTTGGCTGATTCGGGTTCAAATGATACTGCCCAGGCACAGAGATTACTAATCATTTCATACATCAAACAGGAAGATATTAAAATCCAGGGATAAATCTCAGTTGGGTTGAAGGTACTTTTAATTTAAAGAGATTAATACTGGGGCACCTGGATGGCTCAGTCAGTTAAGTGCCAGACTCTTGATTTTGACTCAGGTCATGATCTCAGCGTCATGAGGTTGGGGTCTGCATGGTGGGTGGAGCCTGCTTAAGATTCTCTGTGTGTCTTTGCCTCTCCACCCATCCCCACCTCCACTCTCTCTCTCCTTCTCTCTTAGAGAGAGCGATTGTTGTTACTGATGCTGAACTCAAAAGAATGTGTTTCACCTAAAGATTATCTAAAATATTAAATTCTGTAATGGCCAAATGAGCATATGTGTAGTATGTTTGATTCATCGGTTGACCAATTATGTTACTTACAGTAGAAGTTTGGATAACTTGTGTAACTATGAGTTGATGCTTATTTTTTTCCCCTCACAATCAAAATTTCCTTGAGTATTGAGTGGTAGCCTGGGTTACACTAAACACTATAGCAAGTAGTGCAAGTATAGCAAGTAGAAAAAAGTCTATGTACTTTATTAAGGACAGAGTTATAAGCTATGATATACTGAAAATAAGGGGTCCACTTGATGGTTAAAGTCAAGTAAATTGAATGACTATGTATGGATGTGGGTCAAGGGATTATTCAGAAAAAGTCAAGACTATTTCTTGTTCTTTTCCAGATGATAGATATGTGAGAATACTAGATTTAAAACAATTTAGGTAAATGAGAACTACTGAAATTTTTAGTTCTAACCTGCTACCCACTGGGCTTTTTAAAGAAAAAGGTGTGCAGGTAGAATTAGAAAAATCATGGGTTTTATGATCACAACTACCTTTTCACTGGCCCTTGCATAGGTATTTCCCTGACTTTTCTAAAAGTGAGCCCTTAAACTCTGAGATATATTTAGTGCTTGAAAAACATAAAGCATGTTTTTCTTATAGCTGGAATCCATAAAAGACATTGTTTATTAATAAGCTCTAAGTTGATAGGATTTTCCAGGCATAGCCTGTCATTCTGTTTTCTAAAGCTAGTTTGCAACCAGGATTTTCTTCCAGATGAGAGGTGGAGAGAGGGACAAGGAAGTCAATAATGTGGTGCATATTAGAATAAGGAATAATTTAATGATAGCAAAAGTCCAAAGTGCAGTAAAAATCACTTTCTTTTGGTAACTGTTAAAAAGACATGTAAGCCTACTAAAAATAATGAAATGATGTAAACCAAAACTTTCTTAACTCTCCTGCCTTTTTCAAAACACTCAAAAAATGCAGGAATTTGTTGCTATAAATAAATTATTAAGTAAAGAAATAATGGGGAAAATACAAGCCTCTTATGAAGAACTTCACATCATTTATGTAATTAATTTTTCCTCAAGGAAATAGAGCATAATGGCCCATTCGTTAAGTGTCGTTATGCATAGTGTCCTCCTCCCAGAAATCATAGTATGGAAACGGAGACAAAGGGATCATTTTACAGTGGAAAAACCTGATAAACACTACCTCTACTGTTGGGTGACCTGATTGTGTGGAGGCCAGAGGCACAGGTGGTGAAAGAATTCACCCAACACAGAACAAAAGAGATAGACATTTACTAAATAATAATAATAACAATTTATTTTTTTTTTAAAGAAGAAGTTTACTGAATATACTGTAAGGGAGCAGCAGGCAGAATTGCAAGGAAGCAACTTTCTGCCTGGAGGCAGTGGTTGGGACTGTAGTTAAAAAAGGAAAGGTGAAGAGGTATGGGAACATATGGAAATTTCCTTTTTGTTATCTGTGTCTGGATATAAGTTACTCATTGTTCATGTAGTGCTTATAGATGTTTTGAGGTGGTTACCTAATAGGCCTGCCTGTATTCAACCTGAGGTCACTGTGGACCCTTTAACTAACTCAATTTTCATTTTTCAAGTTGGTTGCCTAAAAGCCGCCTCTAGTGATCAAAGTTAACATCAACAATGATAAGCATGTTGAGTGTATGTGATGCAGGAAAGATGTTAGTTTTGGAAGCCGATGACCAAGAAAGAATTCTTGAGACATCTTAGGTGCAAAAAGGTGATTTTATTAAAGCTCAGGGACAGGACCTGTGGGCAAAAAGAGCTGCCTGGGGTCATGAGGAGTGGCCCATTACATACTTTCAAGTTGGGCTGGGGTTAGGGATAGCATAAGTCTCAAAGCAATTTCAGAAGCAAGGATTTCAGGACCTTGAGGGGGCTAGCTATTGTTGGGAAAGGGTCATTTATTACCATCTAAAAAAACCTTAGTCACCAGACCCTTCACGGATGTATATCGGTGGGCCATATGGTTCGGGGATGATTGCCAACATGTATCTTGGGAGTAGAGATAACTGAAGTTTCCAAAAAAAATTGTATATGTTAAAGTAGACTATAGGATCCTAGGGTGGGGATGAGAGGTCTGGCTAGAATTGCCTTTTGCCCTAAGCAATCTGTCAACATCAAGTCATCTGAGTCCATAGAGAAATGTCACTCTGCCTATTTCAAGGACTTGTCAATGGGCTGTATGTAGTAAGGAAATTTAATAATTTTTCTTCTGCTTTTGTTTCCCACATGAGTATGTACTCTTGATATGATGTGATGAGACCAAAACCCATATTCCAGTGTAATCATAATTAGATGAATCTCAATTGAGGGATATCCTACAAAATACTTAACCAGGGGTGCCTGGCTGGCTCAGTGGTTAAGCCTCTGCCTTCACCTCAGGTCATGATCTCAGGGTCTTGGGATGGAGCCCCGAATCTGGCTCTCTCCTCAACAGGGAGCCTGCTTCCCCCTCTCTCTCTGCCTGCCTCTCTGCCTGCCTCTCTGCCTACTTGTGAGCTCTGCCTGTTAAATAAATAAACTCTTAAAAAAACAAAAACAAAAACAAAATACTTAATCATAACTCCTCAGAACTGTCAGTCATCAAAAACAAGAAAAGTCTGAGAAATTATCCAATGAAGAGGACCCTAAGAAGACAAAGACTAAATGAAATATAGTATCCTGCATGAGATCCTGAAACAGAAAAAGGGGAATAGATAAAAAAATAAATAAATCAGTAAATGAGAGTAAAGTATGGATTTAATTAATAATAATATGTTCATTAATTTAACATTTGTATCATACTAATGTAAAATGTTAATAACTAGGGAAATGGGTTTTATATATATATACATATATATATATACAAGAAGCCTCAGTACTATCTATTCAAGTTTTCTACAAATCTAAAATATTTTTAAAGAAGTTTATTTTTAAAAATTCTATGTACTTAAATATTAATTTTTAATATTATTTCAATTCTAGTGGGGTAATGATATTATTTCTCTTTCTTTCCATTGAAGGTAGAGATAAATAGATGATAGATGGATAGATAGATATATAGATAGATAATTTGATTTACTTTATGGATTTTATAGGCAATGTTTATAATTATCTAGTAAAATGCATTTTTAAATGTGATTTTAATAGTAAAATATGGTTATACAGTACAGTTGGTAATAGGATACCACTTTTCCATTAAAATTACAACATAAATTCACATTCTTCTATTATCTTCACTTTTTCCTCCCCATCCTATTTTCATTTCAATACAGTGTAAATTTAAGCATAGCTTCTATAAAATCACTATAAGTCTACTACATATTTGGAATACTCAGTAGCATTAGCATTTACTTACAGTGGGACTGTACATACATGTAGCATGTACTTGGAAGTACCATATTCAAAAGGCATTCCCTTTCAATTCCCAAAGTTGAGTCTAATTCTATCTAATTCTATCAATCTAATTCATATAGGGTCAAATCAATTATTGGGGTTTTAGCCCATTGGTAGCTATTGAGTGAGGCATGGTCATATGATACAGTTTTTGTCAAAGCAAGATAGAAGAAATATTTCTGAGAAACTTTAGTAAAGATTTCTTCACTGATTCAAGGGAGACATGGAGGAAGGAATAGTTTCTCTTTCAGTGATGTTTTCCTGTCTGAATGCGAAGCTTGAAACTATGGCAGCTATGAGGGAAACGATAAGGCATTTGAGAAGATGGTTGCTTTCTGATGATGTGTTGAGTCTTTCAATTTTTTTTTTTTTTCTGGAGACAACTATCTTCTGCACTTGTCAAAAGAGCGTATAGCTATAGCTATTTCCTTATTATTTAAGAAAATATTCTCAGGGCTTTCAGTTATTCTAGTCACAGGCTCCTTAGCTATCTGAAGTTTCATGTAGGTATCTCATATGTTTAAGCTAATTTTCTATGGAATCCAAAGTAAAAATATGTAGACTTACTCTGTTCATACATCTAACATTTGTGAATATTATGCCTTAAAAGTTAACTTTGAATGAATGTGTAGAAATATTTTTTTCTTTAAGAGTATTCATGTTTTCTTTTTAGGTTCAATTTTAAATCAAATGTTTGGTAGATTTTTGCCTTTTTACCATAAAAGACTGTCAGAGAAATAGCCAGGTTCTATATACATAGAAAAATTATATATATATATATATATATATATATATATATATATAATATGTTATTATATATATATATATAAAGAAAAATATCATCATGACGTATATCAGTTTGTATGAACTCAAGCTTAACACTCACTAATATGCCTTCTGACTTTTTACAAAGGGTCTTTTCATTGAATATATTCCAAGTTGAAAAAAATAGAGTATTTTAACTCTGAAACAAACAAGGCTTGTATCTTCCAGATTTGCATCCAGAGTTACCATAGGTAACTTGAAAAAATTAGTCTATAGATATCCTGTGAAAATTCAAAAATTTTCTCCATTTCCAAGAGGAAGTGCCTGCTAAAATATGATCTAAATTATTATGATGTATAATGCTAGATTCAGTATTTGAACTTGGACCCTTTGTTTTTACAGACAAATAACTTGCATATCCTCTGGCTTATTACCCAGATCTAACATCTCTGAATCACTTTCCAAGTGTTGATCTGGAAAGATAAATGTACTAGCATGCACACATACCCACAAACCATTTTACATGTTACGTTTACATTTATAAGATTATTTTGACAATATGTTGTCAAGCATTTTAAACGGTAACATTTGAAATATAGGGCATATATGGAATTTCATAGCATATATGAACTTGCCATAACTATAATATGTTCTATATATTGTTAATTGTAAAAAAAAAAAAAAAAAGCACACAATTTCCTTAAGTTATAATGTAACTATCTTTGTGATTTTTCTAGTAAAGTTTTAATTAAAGCCTTCGGAAAATAAAGGTACTAGTCCACCCAACTCATCTTTGCTGACATTTAAGTATTCTTTTTAAAAGCTTTATTGATGAATAATTGATATACAATAAACTGCATATATATAAGGTGTACACTTTGACTTTTTGACATATGTATACATTCATAAAATCCTTGCCATAATCAGAATAATGAGTATATTCATCACCCACTTTCTGATCCATCTCGTTTATCCTCCTTGCTTTTACTCCATACTCAGGTACTAATGATGATCTGATTTATGCCATAATAGTGTAAACATTTAAGAATTTTAATTAAGCTGCGTCATAAGGTTTATTTATTTATTTAGTTTTTTTTTTTTTTTGGTTTGTTTCACTTAGCATAAGTATTTTGCACTCAGTATACGTAACCATAATGTTGCATATATCAACAGTTCTTTCCTTTGTATAGGTAGTATTTCATTGTAGCCCTCGTTATTTCCAGTTTTGTTTTCAACAGTTTCAGCTATCCAAGCCAGATGATCCCCCTTCTGACATGATGTCAGAAGGCCAGCAATAAGGTCATGTTAGGTCACAAACCTGCCTCATTCACCTCACTTCATCTCATCACACAGGCATTTATTATCTTACATCATCAGTAAAAGAACGGTGTGTACAGCACAATAAGTTATTTTAAGAGAGAGACTGTTGGGGTTGATTTCATGTTAAAACATGTTAACCCCCTAGGGCCTGCCTGGGCCTACTTAGCCATAGTGACTCCGTGTTGCCCAGGTAGACATTTTGTTGTTTAATAAACGCCTCAATAGTTACTAGTATGGGTTTCAGGTAACCGTTACTAAAACACACAGATAGGAGACATCCAATCAGCCAAAGCCACGTATGCAGATGTCTGCGATTGTGCCCTATAAAAACTAGCCTGTGAGACCAAGGGGCGTCGCTCTCTTTGGAGGTGGCCCTGGCCGGTCAGTCTGACTTCTAATGCTTGGCATAGAATAAAACTTTAGATAATTTTCACTTTGTCTCAGCCTCATTTCCCTGGCCGGTCAGTCTAACGTCTAATGCTTGGCATAAAATAAGGCTTTGCGTAACCTTGTCTCAGTCTCATTCCTTTGATAATGGACCCAACAAGACCAAGACCACATTCACACCATCTTTATTACAGTATATGGTTATAACTGTTCTATTGTTATTGGTTATTTTGTTAATCTCTTACTGTACCTAGTTTATACATTAAACTTTATCATAGTTATGTATGTATAGGAAAAACAGTGTGTAGAGGGTTAAGTACTATCCATGGTTTCAGGCATCCCCTGGAGGTCTTGGAAAATATCCCCCACAGATAAAGGGAATTACTGTACTAGAGTTTGTTCTTCTGTTCACTTGTTAATGAACATTTGGGTTGTTTCCAGTGTTTGACTATTACAAAATTAATCTACTATAAACATTCATATACAAGGCTTTATATCAACATATTGTTTTATTTTTCTTGAGTTAATAATTAGGAATGAAATGGCTGTGTCATTTGAGAGGTGAAATTGTAAACCTGTTTCCCAAAATGGATATACAATTTCACATTTCCACCAGCAGTGCTAATGCAGGTGTAGTGGTATTTCATTGTGCTTTTAGTTTCCATCCACCTGAACATTAATAATGTTGAGCACTTTTCATCCATGTATCTTCTTTTATGGACCATATGTTTAGATCATTTGCCCATTACATTTTTTTTTCTTGATATTGAGTTTGAGACTTCTTTATGTATTCTGAATGCAAGTACTTTATCAGACATGATTTTGCAAACATTTTTTTTTCCTGGTCTGTGGTTTATCTTTTTGTCCCTTTAATATTGTCCTTTGCAGTGATTTTTATGAAGTCTAATTTAACAATCTTTTTCTTATGGATTATGTTTCTGATGTCTTCTTTAGGAAATCTTTAACTTAAGGTCACAAAATTTTTTCTATTTTCTTATAGAAGATTAATAGTTTTAGTTTTTATATTTTTACATTTAGAACTATGATCCATCCTGAGTCATCTTTTTTCTCCCATTAGCCCATCACATTTATTGTTTTGTATTCTATAAGTTAGCTTCTGTGGATAACAGTTGCTTGTCCCCAAAATTTTTGCCCCAAGGCTAATGTCCTAAAACAACAATGATTTTTTTGTTTATAGGTTTGTGGCTTATCCGTGGGCTGGACTTGGCTGAGAATTTTTTCTGCTATTTTAGAACAAAGCTCAATCATGTGTTGGTGCTCAGTTGTCTGTCAGCAATATAACTATCTACCAACAAGGAGTCAGGTTGATGAAACAGGCTTGCCCTGGCTTAATGACATGATGGTCTCAAATAGAGCTCACACACAACGGGGGGCATGCCTCTCATGACCCTGTTTTCCTCATGTTTTCCACTTTTCCTTTCTCCATGGTATTTCCCATGGCCGTAGTATATAAGAGTATTTCTGAAGGACAAATGTATAAAGAAAGGCATGATTTATGGCCATACACGCCTTTTATCCTGCCTGCTCTATCTTACATGAAAGTCCTCTTGTGTACCCACTGCCCTCAATTTGAACACAAATTTATTCCTCTGGAAGGGCATCTAAGTCTGCTTTCCAGAACTTGACTCAGGTTCGGACCGACAAGGATATTAATCTTCGATCATGCTTACCTGTCCAAATAGTAATCATGTGTAATGCTAAATGTGAAGGAACATATGATTTGCCATATTTACTATACAACATTTCAAACTGATAAAAGTTACTGATCATATTTTAATGGGAAGCTGGGCATCTTTCTTCTCACCTAAGAAATAAAATATGAATAAAATCAAAACTCTGTCATGATGGATGCATTTCTCCCTTATGAAGAGATATGATCACTACACTGATTTTGGGATTTATTATTACCATACATATTTCTACCTACACAAAATTGCTCTGTCACTATGTGTGTGTGTGTGTGTGTGAGTGTGTATGGAGTAATTTTCATATATATATGAAAATTATTCCATGTATATTTGTACAAGTCTCTTTTTTCCCTAAACTTCATTGTTGTTGGATTAATCCATATTGATAATGTAGATCTGGTGCATTGATCACTAGATGATTGATGTTGTATTCTATTTGATTTATGAATATACTATGCTTTATGGGATGCTCTGTGGATGGATACTATTGTGCAGTGTGATTATACATAGTGTACATCTGTAATTATAAAAATGAATAGTTTTTTAAAGAACTATTCTTAGTTTTTTAAAAAAATGAATAGTTTTTCACTTGCTGAATTAATTAGAACTAGATAATCTGCTATTGTTAATGTATTAGTCATCACACTTTCAAATAAAATCAATCTCCTATATAAACATAGATTACAATAATGAGATGAGTAGATATCTAGAAACTCATTGTAAAACCCAAGGTCACACTGATTACCTCCAGATATTTTATAGTTTTACATTTTGCATTAAAGTTTATTATTACTTTTTGAATTACTTTTTGTATAAGGTGTGAGGCAGGGTCCAAATTAAACAGTTTGAGTTCAGAAAGCCAATTATTCCACTACCAGTATTTAAAGAGGTTTAAGTTTCTTCACTGAATTACCATTTCTGAGTAAACTTCATAAAATGTGTGGGGTATGGATTAAAATACAAGTTTCTGCCTGTGGGTTTCTGATTGTACCAGCACCATTTTTCCAAAGACTATCCTTTCTCGTTTAAATTGTCTAGTGCCTTTGCAAAAACTAGTTATTAACATATGGGAGGTTCTAATTCTGGAGTCTATTTTTTCCATTGTGCATATATTCAGACAAGTCCCAGTTTTAGTTATTATAGCTTTGTAATAAGTCTTAAAATCTGGTAGCATTATTACTTTGTTCTTTTTCAAAATTGTTTTGGTTATTCTAGGCCATGGCATTTGCACATGAATTTTAGAATCATTTCTGTAATTTCTACAAAATGTCTGCTGGGATTTTGAATATGATTATAATAAATCTATTATTATTTGGTTAATTTGGGGTGAACTGAAATGTTAACAATGTTACATTTTCCAGCCCAAAGGCACAGTGTATCTCCAACTTCACCTAATACTCCAGCAATTCTAATTAGAATGCTGTGGTGGGATATCTCAAAACTATCTCCCCAAGTTCAGTGATTTAGTAGGATGGCTCACAGGACTCAGCACATAGTCATACCAACGGTTATGATTTATTATGGCAAAGGATTCAGTGCAGAGTCAGGGAAGGGAAATGGGTGAAGCCCCAGAGAAACAAGGCACAAACCTCCAAAAGCTCCATTCCAAGTGCAATCACACTGGGCACACTTCATGTCCTCTTCAATGAGATGTGACAAAGCATGTGAATTATTGCCAACCAGGGAGATTCATTAGAGACTCAGTGTCCTGGGTTTTTATGGAGGTCTGATCACATAGGAAGCATCTGCTTAGCATGTGCCAAAATTCAAGAATCCCAGAAGGAAAGCAGGTGTTTAGCATAGGCCATATTGTTTACACAAACACTTTAGGTAGAATGAACCATTTGTATTAGTTAATGGTGGGAACCTCTTTGAAATCTAAGTTTTTAGACACCAGTCAAGGGCAAATCTTACAAGCAGGCCTTTTCAAAAATAGAAGGTCAGGGCTACTGTGTTAATTTTTTTTTCTGCATAATTGCTATTGAAAACAATTAGTTAATTGGGGCACCTGGGTGGCTCAGTCACTTAAGTATCTGCTTTAAGCAGAGGTCATGGTCCCAGAGTCCTGGGATCCAGTCCCGCATCAGGTATCAGGCTCCCCGCTGAGCAGGGAGCCTGTTTCTCCGTCTCCGTCTGCCCCCCACCCCGCTCACGCTCTCTCTTTCAAATAAATAAATAAATACATAAATACATACATATATACATCTTTAAAAAACAGAAAACAATTAGTTAAAATTAAAGGAAGTTATTCTCCCAATGTCCTGAAATCAAAATAAAATGGAATCTATAAAAGCTATACCATCTGTATTTATCTCTTTTATCTGATTTTCACAAGACCCATGCTAGGAAGCATGTAACCATCTTCTTGGCAGTCTTACTGGAAGTTTTGGGTAAAATTCCTCTGAGGGTTTGAAATCATGACAATATTTTAAAAGATATAAATATTATCAAAAGTTGTTATGCATATGATCAATTATAAATAACAAATTTTAAGGTGTTCATGTTATCTCCTTTATATTTCATATTTTTATTCTTATAAGTTTAGGTGCACATTTCATAAATCATTTAAAATCTATAAAATACAGGTTTCTGTAACCTGTAGAATACTTCATTCTGGTACCTACTATAATATTCATAAACCTTAAAATATAGATCAATAACTGCACTGACATAATTTATCTTAAAATCATCCAAGCTTGTGTGAATCTTTCAACTTCAGATGAATATTTTATTTGACATTATTATTGAATGATAATGTGAAATATAAACACCTCCAAGAATTGCACTGGCAAATGTCTCCTCTGCTGAGTTGACCTATGTTACTCAATGTTCTTCTAGTTGATAATAACCACATAATAGGATCTTTGTGCATTTATCAAAATCTTGTAAGCTCAAAAGTAACTATTTTAACTTTTATTATTGATAATGTCCCACTTTTATATTAAAACTAAACTTTAGGTAGCTAATTTAAGTGGAAATTAGTATATAATAAAAAAGTATTTAATTTTGTTCTACTACACTGTTCCTTTTAATTTATTGTTACCACTTTACCTGCTTTTTTCTTCATTAAATCCCTACCTACCCTTGGAAGCATGCTTTAGTTTCCTTTGCTGTCTTATTCTATCAGTGACACTTATAAATAAAATATAATACACTTTAACTACTAAACATGTTAAGTTTTAGGTGAAATGTCATGTTTGAAAGCAAAGTTATCCCCCACCCAACAGATTACTAATTATAAAGGAAAAAAAAATCTTTAAAATGAAGAAGTCTAGTAGGCATTGCCTTAAATAGGGTACCAAACTTAACACCATTAACCATGAGATCTACTCACATCATGAACCTCCCTGTATAAGCCACTGAAAAGGGTACCATATCACCTATATGGTGTCCCTGCCAAAAAAGGTCCCAGCTAAATGTAATCATGGGGAAGTAATATGACTAATCCAACCTGGGGAATTCTACAAAATAACTAATCTGGATTCTTCACTAATATAAATGTCATGAATGACAAAATGGCTGGAAAACGGTTATAAATTAAAGGAGACCAAAGGGACATAAGAAGCAAATATAATGTGAATCTTGATTAGATCCTGAATTTAAAAATAAAACCTATAAAGCACATTATTTGGACATTTGGGGAGATTTTACATCATAGCAAATACTATTATATTAGTTTTGTAAGTGTAAAAATTACATAGCCGCTATGTAGGAGAACACTTTTGTTCTTAGAGGCACATGCTGAAGAATTAGTGGTGAAATATAATGGCTGGAATAATAGAATAATTCAGCAGCTATAGTGTAAACACACATGTGCAGAAAAATATGGCAAAATGATAACACTTGGTGAAATTAGGTAAAAGAGTAAATGGGTATTTATGGAACTGTTCTTGCAAATTACTGTAGGTTAAAAAAATCCAGAATAAAAACTTTGGCATGGAAAAAAAATAAAGGCATTCTATTTATAAAGTTCTTTCTTCATAAATATTCTGTCCTTGAAAGATGAATTTTTGAAAGTAGACAACTTTCCTAACATGCTATAGAAATACTACTGATGAAAAAGGTAGAAATCAAAAACAATTGTAGTAACATTTTAAAGTTATAAAATACCTTCCAACTAGCAAGGATACACTCTTAAATTTCAATTAGGTGATAGCATATTAATAATGGAAGTTGATTAATTATTTTTCCTATACTTTTACATTTGATTTTCAAATTTGTGTAGCCTGTCTTCCAAATACACCAATGAATTAAAATATCCCTTTTATATAGAGACTGATGACCATTATTGAATATTAGAGACTGTAGTGTAGGAAAATAAAACACTATTATCTCAGAAAGATATCCGAAGTTCTCAAAATTTTGCTATTAATGGAGAACACAGATACTTATTTTGGGGTAATAATAAAACAATGTGGTGGGGGCACTTCAGTGGTTCAGTCAGTTAACCATCTGCCTTGCACTCAGGTCATGATCCCAGTATCCTGGGATTGAGCCCCAGGTCAGGATCCCTGCTAATCTCCCTCTCCCTGCTCATATTCTCTCTCTCTTTCTCTCTCAAATAAATAGAGAAAATCTTAAAAAAAAAAAAAAAAACTAAATGTGGTAAAGTTACATAAAGACAGAAGAGTAGAAATAAAATGAATCCATGATCAAAGAAAAAGAATGACATTATTAAAACTCAGGAATAAAAATTTATGTTTATGAATTAATTAAAAATTCTGTAAAATGAATAATTCCCATTGGTAGAACTTTTACTATTAAAACTTATTTAAAATTTTAGTAAGTCAAGGTTAAAGTATATAATATAAAGCAAAAATAAATCTATGAGTTTAAAGGTAAATATGAAAATATTATAAATTACAACACAAATAATTCTTATGGGGAGAACTTCTAGAAGTAAAAATAAAATATTTCTAAAATTTAACATATCGACTTTAAACAAAACATAAAATACACTGGAGAGAGAATGCATAAAGAAATTATAGATAGGGAGGAGAGAATGATTTGATCCAATACATAGCACTTGATAATAGTCTCTAAGAGAAATGAAGAAGCAAAGGTAAGGAGAAAGAACCATTTCCATAAAAATAGGCAATACTTTTCCAGAATTTTCATATTTAGCAAAGTCAATAATTTATGAGCAAAATTAACAAAAATAAATTTTCTAAAAATCTGTCCATTACTATTACTGTATATTATGCATTAATAAGACTCAAAAGAGTTGATTCTCTGAAATGAGTAACAATCCACTGAAAAATAGGTTAATTTAACAAAATAAGGATGACAGAAGGCAAAAATAAAAAAAACATGGTATGAAAATTTCCAATAACTTTATATACACACTAAAATAAAATTAAAACTGTACAATTTAGAGTAAATTGGACTGCAAAAATCAATAAAACCAATAAAACAATAAAAGTAAAAATATATTTGAGTATTGGAGTTTATTATTTAAGTATTAGTAGCTTAAGTATTGAGTATCATTATTTGAAACTAGTAGCTCTTGGTTTAGAGCTCAGGTACCGAGGTTCCTTGCTCTTTGTGCATCGACCACCCACCAGGGGTTTATGTTGTCTTTACTTTGCTGGTAGAAGAGAAAGAGAGCTTGGATGAAGGACACTCATGTCACAGATGCCTTGGTGTGGTAGTAACACACATCCCTCTACTCATAGTCCACAGACCTATATCATGATGTTAACATATGGCCTGACCCTGTGTCCAGGAAAACCAGTAAAGCTATTTCTAGTGAAGAGTAGCAGTCTGTGCCACAAAAACTAAGATGAAAAAAGCCATCTATATGAATTAGAAATACTCAATACTGAGTGACACATAGAAAGTCTGAGTGGTGAATAAACCTATTAAAGATGTGTTGATTGATTCTTCTCCTACCCACTTAAGCCCCCATGTTGCATAACCACTTCCTCATATCAGGGAGATCATATGATACTTGTCTTTCTCTGCTTGACTTATTTCGCTAAGCATGATACGCTCTAGTTCCATCCATGTTGTCGCAAATGGCAAGATTTCATTTCTTTTGATGGCTGCATAGTATTCCATTGTGTATATATACCACATCTTCTTGATCCATTCATCTGTTGATGGACATCTAGGTTCTTTCCATAGTTTGGCTATTGTGGACATTGCTGCTATAAACATTCGGGTGCACGTGCCCCTTTGGATCACTACGTTTGTATCTTTAGGGTTGCTGGGGGGAGGGGGTTTGGGAGAAGGGGGTGGGATTATGGACATTGGGGAGGGTATGTGCTTGGGTGAGTGCTGTGAAGTGTGATTCACAGACCTGTACCCCTGGGGATAAAAATATATGTTTATAAAAAATAAAAAATTAAAAAAAAAAAAAAGATGTGTTGAATTGCTAAATAAAACCCAACCCCAAATAGTTAATCCCAGAAGTCTTCACAGGAATGTTTTACAAATATACAGAAATAGCCCTTTCATTAATAAATTATTCCAGTAGTTAGATAAAAGAGGAAGCACTAAAAGAACTCTTTTTTTCAAGTTAACTGAGAATTAAGAAAGAAAGAAAAAAAAAGAAAAATTACAGAAAATTATAATCATGGGCACAATGAGTTAAATACAATATTAGCAATCTACAATACATGTATTATATATGTACATATAAGTATCTTCATACATTTATTCATTATCCACACATAGGTGTTTTGTATTAATATAGACATGAATGTATTGTCAGAAACTTCATGAACCTTTGCTCTCCGAAGCTTGTAAACATGCTTTGTGAAACTTACTTGTTACTCTTTTATTTTCCTTAATTCACAACAAAAAGTACAATCATAGTTCCTACTGAAGTGGACATAGATATTTCACACATACTACGTGATTTTGAACATTACATGAAGTAAGAAATGCAAGATGCTTAAAACAGTTGTTAGCCTTTAGTAAGTTATATTTATCTTGGTTATGGGTCTAGGTTCAGGTCATTTCTAGCAGATTGACCTAATGTTTTAAATAATACAGTGGTACATGGTTGTTGTTTTGTTGTTGTTGTTGCTGCTGTTTTGTTTTGTTTTTTTTGTTTGTTTGTTTGTTTTTTGTTTTTTATTGGTTTTCTTTGGTACATGGTTTAAACAGAGTTTCGTAATTCTCTTCGCTTACTGTTTAGGTTGCTTGGAATTAAAGGAAGACACCATTGAAAACCTTCTTGCTGCAGCGTGCCTTCTTCAGCTTCCTCAAGTAGTGGAAGTGTGCTGCCATTTCCTCATGAAGCTGTTGCACCCATCCAACTGTTTGGGGATCCGAGCCTTCGCAGATGCTCAAGGGTGCATTGAGTTAATGAAAGTAGCCCACAGCTACACAATGGTAAGGAGATTTAATATTTTAATCATAGAGGCAGAGCTGTATTAACAGAGGTTAAAACAATGACTGCCATTGCATCGAATGACTTCTTTCTGTTTAAAATGAGTTCTACAAGCTTGGCACATTTCTATTATGGGGCACAATGTGGTACGTAGTATTTTATAATAGCAAAGTTAAAAAAAAAAAAGCCTGTTCGTATGGACTTTATATCTGCATTGCCTATAAATTGTAAGCAAAGCCATAAAGCAATTACAGACTGTTTTAGATTTTAGAACTTATTTAAATGAATCCTTCTTATTGCTTCCAACAAATCTCTCTTTTTATATCTACTTCCACAGCTGCCATTTTTTTTCCTTTTCTTTCTAGTAAAGAGTTACCAGTCTGTTCCACAAAAAAACCTCTCTTTTCCCTTTTTTATCTTACAAACTTTTTACTATGGAATAAGTTCTATCAACCAAAATTCAGTGTTGAAGTTTCACCCACAATGTATTAGTATGTGGAGATGGGGGCTTTTGGTTGCAATTAGGTTTAGACGAGGTCTTGAGGGTGGGTTCCTCACGATGAGATTAGTGCCCTTATACAGAGAGACACTAGAGAGTTTGTGTATCTCTCTCCACCTTGTGAGGACACAGTGAGAAGGTGGCGATCTGCAAGCCAGCATGAGAGCCTTCACCAGGGACCCCAATCAGTCTATCCCTTCATCCTAGATTTCCCAATCTCCTGAATATGGAAAAGAAATTTCTGTTCCTTAAGCTACCCAGGCAGTAGTATTTTGTTATAGCAGCCTGGACTCACTGATACATTTTCATCATAGCACATTATATTTGGTATAGCTTTGCCTATATGATTTGTGGAAGAAAAAATCATACTTACAGTATATATTATAAATTATTTTATTGGTAGAGTAAATATTTGATTTTAGAATTTCTGGAAACTTCTACAGTAAGTGAAAATATTTAGATATATAAACCAAATGATCTACATTTTTTTTTTTTAATAACTGACTTTTTGTACCATTTTAATGACAGGCTTAAATGGAGTGAATGCACTCAGTAAATACTCCAAAAATAATTTAAACCTGTTTATATTTGTCTCTGATTTTTTCTACATATAAAGAAGTATTTTAACAGTTTTATAGAGATACCAAAAATCATTTGAATTGCATACTTTAAATGTGTGAATTTTGTGGTGTGGGATTTTTTTCATGTTATCTCCTTTCTAGAGTAGAATAATGAGTAATAACAATTCATACAATATTTTATACCCTAGAAATAATCATTATAAAAACACTTAATTTAGTTTCTGATATATAGTAAACCCTATATAAAATGTTATCCATTTTTCTTATTTTTGTTAATAACATTATTAATGATTTGATTGTTATTATTGAAACAAACAATTGTAAAATATAAAACTTTCCCTTTCCAACTCATGGCAAGAATTTATATAAGATAAATCTCATTAAGTTTTATACTTGCTACTTATTAAATAGCTCTTATTTTAAGATTTTACATCTTTTCAAGTCACTAATGATTGTCAGCCATATAAATCTTCTAATTGTTATTCTTATACAGAATTTCAATATTATTCTTTCTTCTTTAATCTTTTAAGCTGATTAGTAAATTAAATAAAAATATACCAATAAAAAAGAGGTAGATAACATGCTTTGTAATTCTACTGTCATTTTTTTCTTTTGAAATATTCCATGACAGGGCATAGTACTGCTACTGAAATTAAATGAACCATATAAAATCAATGTAAACAAATACTTCATCAACCAAAATATCAAAGTCCAACTGCAGTCATTTAATTATGCACATTTAATTGCAATTAGGAGTTCCTGGCTTAGCTAAGTCAAAGAACAATATGCCTCCATATCCAGAGGGATAATGGTCCCTTCTGGTCTAGTTTGAAATTATTAATTTAGTAATAAAGATGTTTTTCTTGCAGCTGCTTGGACTGAACTGTAATTTATCACACAGTAATAGCAATAGTTTTTCTTTAAACATTTTAAAATATATATTCTGTAGTAAAGTATATTTAAAATCAAAATATAAAGAATTCTAGTTAATACACTTAATATTCTAAACAACTCTATTTTAATTTATTTTTGAGAGTATGAATGGATTATGTGTTTTGTCATGTCTCTTGAAATTTAAATGATTTCAAATTCTTTTGGAAACAAGAAACTTCAATATTTTCCAGATGCTCATGGGTCACCATTTTAGTGAAGAAAATTTACTGACCAGTTTTCTTCCCACTTGACTATTTTCTCTCAATTCTAACACTTTAAAATGAGTGTTTTGCATCTGGTATTATAATTTCTCACCACATCTTTGCTTCTGATCCTTGTTTAATCACACATGTGTCCTCATCTAATCTATTCAATCTATGCTTTGAGAACAAACCTATTATCAGGTGTTTTTTTTTTTCTTTTTAACTGCTTTAATATAGCAATCATCCCAGGCTTCCTGGTACATCTGGGACTAAATTCTTTATTGGCTCTTATTATTTATTTGTTTTTTTATAAGTAACATTTTTAATCTAATTTTTAAATTTCCTTGCTAAAATTATTTAGATATGAACTTGACCTTGAATGGTCAGGTCTTGCCTTGCTGGCTACCTGCCTTTACTATTTATATCCTTTGCTAACTTTCCTTTGGAAATTTCACCCAGTTATTTGGCTTCAGCTATTGATTTTGTGTGAATGATTCCAAAATCTATTTAGGAAGGTGACCCAATTTGGCAGTGGTTCATGTGCAAAATACTGGAAAATTTTGAATGCAAGCTCCGTATTAGGCAGAAGTGTGAAACTAATTCTAAAACATTAATTTGGACTTTGGCTTCATGAATATGAAGACAGAAACAAAATAATTGAAGGAAATAGTCCCCCTCTATTATTAGTCAGAGTTCATTATGAGATCTGTGCTTAATTTTTGACATCATATTTTAAAAGCATTGGAGAGTGACAAATAAAAACATAAGAATGATGACAATAGTAAATATTTTATAATCATATCATATGAAGGGATGCTGTGAGACATTTGGATGCCCATAGCTGAATATTATTATGAGATAAAAATATCCATTTTGCATATTTGTTAGAATAGACATTTCTAAAACAGGGTTGTATAAATGTTTCATTCTGTTTTTCATCTTAGTAGTAATCTGTTCAAATTAAATGTTACATGAAAGAATAATATTAAGGTTGATTTGCTTTTTGTGAGGATGAATGGAAAGTCCGGAAGTCTACTTTAGTCACCTGATCTTTCTTTCTCTGCTGTGTTGTCTATTTCCACTAATCGTCACTGCCACTTCCCTCCAAGGTCATCTGGCCTTTTGAGGAAATTCCTAGAACTGCATTTTCCAGAAATACTCTCTCCATTTGGTTCTAGGTTAGAGTTTACCAATAACAAGCATCCATGTAGAGGTTGGGAGGTGGGAGAGCCAAGTACAACTTCTGTTGAGAGCAGGAAAATGGACAAATGGAAAATTGAAATACCTTCTTTGTAAGCCTTTGAAAGAGGTGTACTTCACTGCTGGAGACTGCAACCTTCTGGAGATTCTTGAGGAATAGAGTGCCTTTGCTGAGTGCTTTTGAGAACAATTTACATAGAACTGAAGGTCGAGACCATTAACATAAATTTCCTGACCTTCACTTGTACCACCCGTCAATTCACTATCTACAACCTTTCTTACATTGAACACAGAGTGGCTTGTTTTCCTAATCCAATACTTACCTCAAAAAAGCAGATTCACACTCCAAATTTGGATGTGCATAGTCCTCCATGCCTAACTTCTAAACCACCCCCTGGGCATTTTCCATCAAAAATAAATAGAATTGACTTCACTCCTCCTAAACATGCTGTGAATTCCTTTCACTTATACGTTACTCATTTTTCTCTTGCCTGGAATCTCTGGGATCTAATTCGAAATAACCTCTCAGTTTCCAGTTTTCATTCTTCCATGCCTACAAAATGTCTTAAAACTTTTCATAGCATTCTTTCTCTCCTTTGAAATCTTAGTATTCCTTTATTTAGGATTATGTGATATCATCATAAATTTCCTTATACAAATCATTACCTATTTATAACTTTGTGATTGGTCTTCACAACTGTATTACAGAATCCTTTCTGACAGAGTAAGTATTTTTTGTGGAAATGTGTTTTTCCCTGACAAAGTACCTAGTACATTGTAATATAATAACATCTTTCCTTTGGATAGTCTTTCAGGATTGTGACTCTCAGCACTCATGAATTCAGTGACTCAAGAAGACCACACATGGTTTTCCTTTCTTTTCAATCCATTTCTGACCATTATTTTCCCTAGTCACACAGTTCTAGCCACACCCATCGTACTGCTTTTTGACTACAATAAGCATCTCACCTGACGACCTTTGTGTTTGCTCTTCCTTCGCTCTGCTAGAAACACTTCCCTGCCAAACACTTATATCCTTTAATCCTCTGCTTCATTCAGATGTCTGCTCAAATATCACTTCCACAAATTCCTCAACTCTGAATAAAGATTTATTTATTTGTTTTAGAGACAAAGAGAGGGAGGGAGGGAGAGAGAGAGAGAGAGAGCGTAGGGAGAGAGGCAGATGAAGAGAGAGGGAGAGAGAGAATCTCAGCAGACTCCTTGCTGAGCATAGAGCCCAGTGAAGGCCTTGACCGTATGACCCTAAAATCATGACCTGAGCCAAAATCAAGAGTAAGACGCTTAATGCCCTGAGCCATTCAGGCACTCCTCATTTCTGAATAGTCTATATAATGTGTCACTGCCTTCAAAACCCTCTTTACCCTTACACCATTTCATATCCTCTAAAGTACTTATGAGTGTCTGACTTTATATTTTTTTATTTTGTCATTGTTTTGTAGCTTTCTTCTCTACCATTACTATGGTAGCTTCTTGGTAACTTTTTTTTTAACTTTTTACCTTAAGTGCATAGCATTTATTGTTGAGTGAAAGAGTGAGTGACTATTGAATACTCTGTATCAGGAACTATAGTAGGTGGCCCTGGAGATATAAGGGTGACTAAAACAGACATAGATTGCCCTTAGCATAAAGATGAATATGTTGAATGCAAATAAATTATTACTATAAATGACAATTGTATATATACATAAATATCACATATATGTATTTATATGGTAACTATTAGAAAGGACAGTAAGATGCTGTGGAAGAGTTAAAACAGCCTTATACTGAGTTATAAAGGATTAGGCAGAATTCAACAGGGGAAGAACATTCATAGAACATTCTTGATGAGCCGATGACCTGAGGTGGGAAGGAGCTTATTCTGTTTAAGGAAATTCAAGTGTGATGGGTTGGTGGGGCAGAAAGGAAGAGAGGTGGATGATAAGGCTGGAAATTTAGGCAGAGTCAATTTTCCAAAGTTAATGAGAATTTGTTAAGGATTCAGATTTTTATATTGAATATTAAAGTATATCACTGAAAGATTTTGAGCAAGTAAAAGCCAAGATTTAATTGAAAGACTAGTTGTCGGACTGCCATGAGGAGGAACAAGAAGAGACCAAGAATAAAGATTGGCACTTTACTAGAGACTATATGTATGTTGGCTGTGTGAGAAAGAAAAGGAGAAACTGAGGTGACTAACTTCTGCCATTGTGTTTGATAGCAATGCTTTTCACTACTGGTGCTGACAGTATACAAGTTAAGTGTATATATTATGTATCAGGCATTCTTCCAGGTGTTACACATACTTAATTTAATCCTTTCAAAACCCCTGCAAGGTATGTGTAATACCCATTCCAAAAATGATAAAACTAAGATTCAGGAATGTTCAATAATTTAGAAGAATAATATCAAGAACATGGTAGAGTGGGGACTTAAGCCTAGGGCTGTCTTACTACAAATTAGATATTCTATTTAATATGTTAATGATTACACAGTGATTATATTTTATGCATTATATCAAATCAGATTTCTGATGTCCAGAACACCTCAAAACATGGATGAGTTCAGACAAATGGGCTTTAGAAATCTAAAACGTAGGTAAGAGCCCAGAACTTCATGAATATTCTGTTCCTCAGTTTTTGTTTTTGTTTGGTTTTCATTTCCCTGTTCAGTGCCCTCTCCCTTTCATCCCAGTGTTACCAGCCTGGCATGTAGCATCTTACCATGTTTATGCTAGAGGCAGAGGCGTGGCAGTGGGACTTAGCAAGAGGCTACCATATTCAAACAATAGCCTTGAAAGGTGGAAGTCTCAGAACTGGAACATAAAGCCTCCCCGAGTCAGTGTGAGAGTAGCTGCCCTGTCAGCCTGGTACTCTAAAAATCCTGTATGTCATTCATTGATCCTTCAGAGCCATTAGAGCAATACTAGAGAATGCTGTAATGAAAGCAGTGATTTCTGTTCGTGATTTTGGAATATCTGGCATTTCTTACACTTCCTAGCTAGCAGCCTGCTCTTTTTTATCTTTACCAATAACCCTTCCAATAACCCATAAATTAGAGTTTGCATTGGGAAAATACATGGAACTTAATTTTAAATTGCTTTGTGTTTCTAAGTCATTAAAGCAAAAAACTATCATTGTTAGTTTTCTCAGGACAATTATGTGATGAATTAGTAATAAAATTTGTGTTGAATGTTATCTTGTTTTATTATTACTCATTACTTCGCATTACTACTTTTCATTATCTTATATACATAGCTGGTTTGAGTAGAGTTTAAGTAAATATACAATTGTCAAGTTTAAAAAAGGCAAAGTTTGACTTTCAGCATTTCTTTGTAAATTGAAGTAATGAAGGTTCAATACAATGAGGGGCTTGGATGACGACTGCCATCAGAGCTAGATGATCACAAGCAGTAAGGAAGCATGTGGAAGCTTCCCTAGAAAGGAGCTTCCTTTGTTTTACTTTACTTCCTCTGTCCCTAAATTAAGCTTGCACCTCTTTACAGGAAGTCATCTGCTAACTCACAGTCTTTGGTACAATTCTAGTCTACTGGTTAAAATGAAGTCGATTTATTCTTCTCCTACCCACTTAATCTCACAAAACAAACTGAGGGTTGCTGGGGGGAGGGGTTTTGGGAGAAGGGGGTGGGATTATGGACATTGGGGAGGGTATGTGCTTTGGTGAGTGCTGTGAAGTGTGTAAACCTGGTGATTCACAGACCTGTACCCCTGGGGATAAAAATATATGTTTATAAAAGATAAAAAATTAAAAAAAAAAAGATTGAGCTTTTTAACTGTTTAATAAAACTGTGTGTCTTTGAACAATTCACTTGAGATCTGTCTCATTAACTGTAAGATGATGTGGTTTATTTTAAATCATTCTGGTCCCATGTGGTCCCTTGCAGCCTTATGATTTTCCAAATATCTTGTTAAATCTGAAATTCCATGAAATGTAAATGCATTTCTAGGTAAGGTGGATAAGTGCCATTTTGTCATTAAGTAATAAAACCTTAGTGTCACTACAAGTAGAACATTATCTGGTAACAGTAGGGGCTCAACAAATAATAGTGCAAGAATGAGTAAACATTTTCCTGCCTCCAAATATTTTATGTTTTATAAAAACATTATTGAGGTAATAATTCACCAACCATACAATTCACCAACCATACAATTCACCAATTTAAAGTGTACAACTCAAAAAAAAAATAAAGTGTACAACTCAGTGCTTTTTACTATATTCACAGAATTGTACCTCCATCACCATAATCATTTTCAAACATTTCCATCACTTTATAAAGAAACTTCGTATCTATAAATAATCACCCTCCCCCATTGAAATCATGCAGTATGTGGGCTTTTGAGATTGGCTTCTTTTGCTTGGTATAACGTTTTTAAGATTCATTCCTGTTGTAGTATGTGTTAGTACTTCATTTAGTTTTATTACCAAATAATGTTATGTCACATGGTTAGAACCCCATTTTATGTATCTATTCATGAGCTGTTGGGCATTTAAGTTATTTACACTTTGGGGCCATTGTGAATAATCCTGCTATGAACATTTGTATACAAGTTTTTGTGTGGACATAAAATTTTCTTCTTCTCCTCTCCTTCTCCTTCTTCTTCTCTCTCTCTCTCTCTCTCTTTCTCTCTCTCTCCCTCTCTCTCTCTCTTTTATTTCCCCTGGCTATGTAACCAGGAATGAAATTGTTACATAGTAATTCTAAGTTAAAGATTCTGAAGACCTACCAGATTGTTTTTCGATGTAGCTGCACCATTTCACATTCCAAACGAGTGTCTAAGGTTTGAATCTCTCTATATCTTTGCGAATATTTTTTTTATTGACTTTCTTCTTGATTATAGCCACCTCATTCATGTGAAGTAATATATTCTGGTTTTGATTTGTATGTCCCTAATCTTAATTAAATTCAGCATCTTTTCATGTGCTTAGTGGATATTTTTATATCTTCTTTGGAGAAATATCTCCTCTGCTCTTTTGCCCATTTTTAATTTTTAATTTGTTTTTTTATTGTTGAGCTATAAAAGTTCTTCATATATTGAAGACTTTCTCTGGGCTTAGCATAAAACCTTTATGTGAAAAACACCCCTGTGAGATAGGTAAAACTATTGTCCTCATTTTATAGATGAGAAAACAAAGATAGAAGATTAAACGTCTTGCCACAAAAGCCACCCAGCTAGTGAATTGTAGATACTGAATTTTAATATTAAAGCACAAATATTAACCACTATGTATTACTGCTTTGGGTTTTACTTATAAGATTACAATGATTGAATTGCTTTATTGAAAATAATATATTATCCAAAGAAGAAGGTAACTTTTCTTTTTTTTTTTTTAATTTTTTATTTTTTATAAACATATATTTTTATCCCCAGGGGTACAGGTCTGTGAATCACCAGGTTTACACACTTCACAGCACTCACCAAAGCACATGCCCTCCCCAATGTCCATAATCCCACCCCCTTCTCCCAAAGCCCCTCCCCCCAGCAACCCTCAGTTTGTTTTGTGAGATTAAGAGTCACTTATAGATTGTCTCCCTCCCAATCCCATCTTGTTTCATTTATTCTTCTCCTACCCACTTAAGCCTCCATGTTGCATCACCACTTCCTCATATCAGGGAGATCATATGATACTTGTCTTTCTCTGCTTGACTTATTTCGCTAAGCATGATACGCTCTAGTTCCATCCATGTTGTTGCAAATGGCAAGATTTCATTTCTTTTGATGGCTGCATAATATTCCATTGTGTATATATACCACATCTTCTTGATCCATTCATCTGTTGATGGACATCTAGGTTCTTTCCATAGTTTGGCTATTGTGGACATTGCTGCTATAAACATTCGGGTGCATGTGCCCCTTTGGATCACTACGTTTGTATCTTTAGGGTAAATACCCAATAGTGCAATTGGTGGGTCATAGGGCAGTTCTATTTTCAACATTTTGAGGAACCTCCATGCTGTTTTCCAGAGTGGCTGCACCAGCTTGCATTCCCACCAACAGTGTAGGCGGGTTCCCCTTTCTCCGCATCCTCGCCAGCATCTGTCATTTCCTGACTTGTTGATTTTAGCCATTCTGACTGGTGTGAGGTGATATCTCATTGTGGTTTTGATTTGTATTTCCCTGATGCCGAGTGATATGGAGCACTTTTTCATGTGTCTGTTGGCCATCTGGATGTCTTCTTTGCAGAAATGTCTGTTCATGTCCTCTGCCCATTTCTTGATTGGATTATTTGTTCTTTGGGTGTTGAGTTTGCTAAGTTCTTTATAGATTCTGGACACTAGTCCTTCATCTGATATGTCATTTGCAAATATCTTCTCCCATTCTGTCAGTTGTCTTTTGATTTTGTTAACTGTTTCCTTTGCTGTGCAAAAGCTTTTGATCTTGATGAAATTTCAATAGTTCATTTTTTCCCTTGCTTCCCTTGCCTTTTGCGTTGTTTCTAGGAAGATGTTGCTGCAGCAGAGGTTGAAGAGGTTGCTGCCCGTGTTCTCCTCGAGGATTTTGATGGATTCCTTTCGCACATTGAGGTCCTTCATCCATTTTGAGTCTATTTTTGTGTGTGGTGTAAGGAAATGGTCCAATTTCATTTTTCTGCATGTGGCTGTCCAATTTTCCCAGCACCATTTATTGAAGAGGCTGTCATTTTTCCATTGGACATTCTTTCCTGCTTTGTCGAAGATTAGTTGACCATAGATTTGAGGGTCTATTTCTGGGCTCTCTATTCTGTTTCTTTGATCTATGTGTCTGTTTTTGTGCCAGTACCATGCTGTCTTGATGATGACAGCTTTGTAATAGAGCTTGAAGTCCGGAATTATGATGCCACCAACGTTGGCTTTCTTTTTCAATATCCCCTTGGCTATTCGAGGTCTTTTCTGGTTCCATATAAATTTTAGAATTATTTGTTCCATTTCTTTGAAAAAGATGGATGGTACTTTGATAGGAATTGCATTAAATGTATAGATTGCTTTAGGTAGCATAGACATTTTCACAATATTTATTCTTCCAATCCAGGAGCATGGAACTTTTTTCCATTTCTTTGTGTCTTCCTCAATTTCTTTCATGAGTACTTTATAGTTTTCTGAGTATAGATTCTGTGTCTCTTTCGTTAGGTTTATTCCTAGGTATCTTATGGTTTTGGATGCAATTGTAAATGGGATTGACTCCTTAATATCTCTTTCTTCTGTCTTGCTGTTGGTGTAGAGAAATGCAACTGATTTCTGTGCATTGATTTTATATCCTGACACTTTACTGAATTCCTGTATAAGTTCTAGCAGTTTTGGAGTGGAGTCTTTTGGGTTTTCCACATATAGTATCATATCATCTGCGAAGAGTGATAATTTGACTTCTTCTTTGCCGATTTGGATGCCTTTTGAAGAAGGTAACTTTTCAAAAGTGATTTTTAAAAACACGACTGGAGAAGGTACATGTTTTGGCCTGAGCTTAAGTAAAATAATGTGGGATAATGCAATCAACATTAAACATGGACCATATATGTAAAGTATTTTAAGAAGCATAAAGAGCAAGGCTAATGAAAGGCATCATTATATTTTTATCAACACACTACGTTTACTTTTAATCTTAGAAGAGCAGGTATTATTCCCAACTATCTAATTCTTCCACTTCTTGATCTCAGCCATCCTCTATTATTATTATTATTATTATTAGATTTTTTTTTCTGTTAAATACCTTCTTTTGTAAATTGTCTTGTGGTTTTGCACTGATACAATTTAAAGAAAATGTTTTTCTCTCTCTTCACTTCTCCATCACTATCCACTCTGCAGTATAATCTTAAATTTCCTGTAATAATTAATTATGAGAAGGAGATGACTCAACTTAATTGGCACTGAGTCCTTTAAATAATGATGGACTATCAAGTTTGATTGGAAATTACACTTTGAGGGTTTTTCAGGGTACTTGGGAATTAAGGAACATTTGTTTATCTTCTATCTACCTGTTCCTCATTCTTTCTCTCCACTATACACCCATAACTCAAGGCATACTGTCTAATAGAGCATAGAAAGTCTACAAAATAAATCCAGAAAGGAATTTAGTAGGCTTGTTTGATCTGGCTTTCATCTGGTATCATCATTCAAAAATAACTTATCTGGAGAAAGAAAGAAGACTTGCTGCATGCCCGTACTAAACAAATTCATAGTGATAAGGTTTCTTTTGATCAAGACAGAAAGAAATGGGACCTCTGTATGTTTCAAAAGACAAAGAGCAGAGCAGGCTATAGAAAGATGCTAAAGCTTTAGGGGATGTTCAGTGCCCCAGGCCTTTATATTTTGGAACAAAATATAGAAGCAATGGTTACCTGAGTAATTTGGACAGTTTGACTGTTCCTAAGATATAAGAAATGAGGTCCCTAAATATTTTAATCATATTTCCATATCCAGATGAGGATTGCCTCCTTTCAACATCACTAAATTTCTTATTGAACCTTATTTTATACTGGCTTACTACTACTACTACTATTACTGTACAAGATGGGAAAGTAGGTAAAAGTGTATTATAAACAAACACTTTCTAACGTTAAAACATAATGCTAATACAAGCAAAAAATCATGAGAGCAAATCACGAGTCACACAAATATATATTAAGCACATGCCATATAATTTTTCCTATGAATGGGAGTATCAGGAGGGTGGTAAACTAGTATAAAGAGACCAAAGTCACTCAGAATTAGAATGCTGAAACAAACTTGCAAAGTTAAAGACAAAGCCAATTAATGTCCTACAAGGCATTAAACTTGAAACATTATTGTTTCTCTTTTCCACAGGCAGAAATTATTTGCAACTATCATTATTCTTCAAGATAATATGTAATTTCACAGAGCTTAAGCTGTAATCGATAGAAATGGTGAATCAAATGAACATATATTCTCCTGGAAAATTAAATAATTCTTCAATGGTGACTTTCATGTACCAATATGACATTAAGATGATATACAATCATCCATGTATCTTATTTACAAGTGTTGCATAATATTTCTTAGCTACCTAGCAAGCAGAAAGGACAAGCAATTTTAATTTCTTCATAATTATACCAAAATAGTTTTACTAATTAGAATAGATTACTATAAATCAAAAAATATTCTTATTATATATTAACTACTCTAATCCTAACAATGCTATGAGATGGGTAGTATCTTTACAGTCAAAGAAATTGAGGCAAAGAAAAGTTCATTAACTCACTGAACTATATTCGTTCATGAGTATATGGAAGCAGAATTCAGATTAGAGGAATTATCTTATAAGTCTATAACTATAACCATTGCCCTATATTGCCTCTCACTAATTCTCCTTCTTATATCCTGATTCCTCCTCAACTATTTTAGTGCCAAAAGATCATCACCGTTCCCATCAACACTTCCTAAAATGACCTCAAAGAGCAATATAATATAATTAATGACGATGATGATTGTTCAAATATTGACATTTTGAAAAGTAATGTAAGTGTAAATAAAAGCATCTTAACAATGTAACTTTTTGATCTCTAGTTGATACTTAAAAATTTCAAATTTTCTTATAATCACAATACCAACATAAGAACCCTAGCACCTGCTCTCCAAACCAGAATACCATCCCTAAGCAACTCCAAAGTAGAAATCTTGAACCCCCATTGCTGTAAGGCATAGAAAAGATATGACCAAATTGACCAATGACCCCCACAGTTTGAAAATCCAGTTGTACTTTTCTGCTCCAATTTTCTGCAGTGTTAGACCCTAATGAACACTTTCTTCTTCAGAGTGCCTCTAACCTTGAATTTTGGGGCAGCCTTCAGTCCTGTTTTCCTTTCTCTCTTACCATTGACTGAACCTGACTTTTTTTCTTTTGCCTAGAGTTCCTCTGTTAAATTTCTCATCTGTTCTTACCTGAGATGTTGAATTAGCTTCTATTTATTTTTCTCCCCATCTAATTCATTTAAAAATATTTTATAATGTAATATTTGAAATTCATTTGTATTATTTTAAAATATTTTGTTTGTAACTGTTCATTCATTTTAAGCAGTTTGTTTTATAAATTTTGAATCTTAGAATATATATTAATGTTACCAGGATAATACTTAATTAACTTTCTATTATCATGGCACCTAACTTAAAAATAATCAAACTTCTTAACTACAATTCTACCTGTGCACTCCATGAAATACTTTCTACCTGTTGTTCCCTCAGTGGTAAACATTATTCTTGGAGGATAGTAAGAATTTCGTGTTTTAACCACATGTATTTATAACTTATTTACTATACATGCATGTACCCCTAAATATATATTGTTTAGTCATGCTTGTTAGCCACCTAACTTAAGAAAAGTAAATAATAAAGTGCTATTTTTACTCCATTGAAAAATATGGCAATACAATTTTTATAAAGCCCTGACAACAGGGCACCAGGGTGGCTCAGTTGGTTAGGAATCTGCCTTCAGCTGAGGTCATGATTTCTGGGTCCTGGGATGGAGCCCTGCATCTGGCTCCCTGCTCAGAGGAGAGTCTCATTCTCCCTCTTTCTTTGCCCCTCCCCCTGCACATATTAATTTCCTTAAATCCAAATGTGATTAAATCTATTGGCAGCTAGACATTCTTTAGTGTTTCCCCAGTAATAAGTATAAACTGTTAGCAGACAGTGATTTTGCAATCTGGTGCCTACCTACTTTTCCAGTTATGTTACCAGATTTCCCTGGACCTCTGCTACCCTGCAATATTCAATACTTATAGCTCCACACCATTCCATGATATTTCATCCCTCTGTATCCTCATACACTATTCTCCATCTACTTAAGCCTTTTTCTGGGGTGCCTGCGTGGCTTGGTGGGTTAAAGCATCTGCCTTCGCCTCAGGCCATGATCTCAGGGTCCTGGGATCAAGTCCTGCATAGGGCTCTCTGCTCTGCAGGGAGCCTGCTTCCCTTCCTCTCTCTCTGCCTGTCTCTTTGCCTACTTGTGATCTCTGTCTGTCAAATGAATAAATAAAATCTTCAAAAAAAAAAAAAGAAGCCTTTTGCTTTTCCTTCTATATGTTATCAAAATTACAACTTAATTTTCAACCTTAAAATATAACTGAAATTAAATGTTCACTTGCATAACTCCTAACCACCTGAACACTTTTTCTATGCTTTCATGTAATCTTGTCCTTTTATCTGTTGTAGAACTTATTATACTTTATGTGTATTATTTATTCCTCATCTCCATGAGACATTAGTTTTTCTAAAAGTTAGAAGTTACTGGTCTACCTCACCTTGGTCAGTAAAGTCATCACCTACAACTTGAAAAAAAAATGTATTGTTTTGATTGAATGATAAGGCAAGTGAACAAATCATAGAATAAGTTTATGAATGAGAGAAAAAGGGGATTAAAATCCCACACAATATTTGAGAAAAGGAAAAAATAAGAACAGGGCTAGGATTTGGAGGCAGTCTTCACACTGATTTTGAAATGACCAAGTTTCATCAAATAGGGAGGACAGAACTTTGAGATCTGTTGCATAGATTTGGAATACTATGAAATAACTTCAGAAAGAACTATAAACCTGGATTAATTTAACTATACCAACTCTCAGTCCATATACTATAACATTTATGTAGCCAATGCTCATTTGAAACACCTAAGGTATTGCTGTGCAAGATTGAGATCTGCTGAAGAGAACCATATTATTGCACTCACATTGATGAATGGGGATTATAGGATTATATACGCATCAGTAGATGTCCTACAAGACACATGCTTTATAAATCATGTTGCTGACAATGAGAGTGACTTGACCTGCAGTGTAACTTTATTTTATCAGATTTCTAGTAAGGTGTTTGATAATGTTTCTTTTTACTGAAGAAAGAGGTTTCTAATTTATTCCAAAGAAAAATATTGTCATTGCAACCCTGCTTTAGTTTTTTACTGGCTAGATTTTCTTATGGAAAAGAAATATATGTCCCCTGTTACTTGGTCAGTAAAATCATTTACATTTTCACATACTGAAGTCTCATTATTAGCCAAGTTGGTGCTGAAACAGCATTAGGCATTAATTGTTATGCAGAAATAGACTTATGAATATGCTAAAATGGGATGGGGTTAACATTTATGACTGCTTATGTATTTGTATATTTAATGTTCCTGTTTATTTCATGTGGAACCTTTACTTTATGAGTGCATACAGAGGAGAATTTATGTTTGTGAGGGGTTTTGTGTCAGAGATAATATGTGAACAAACAGTTATGTTTGCTGACCTCCATCTTTTCCCCCTAAGAACATTAGTGAATGAAAAATTCAGTGGACAAGATTTTTTTTTCATTCACTGTTACTCTGTTCTGTGATTATGTTTGGTATAAAGGGGCATATCTGTATACTCAAGACAGAAATTTATGTAAAATCTAGTATTTTCTAATATGTCAAAACAAATACAAATACCCAAGAAAACCCATTTATGCCTTACTAGATTACTCATGAGGTTCTTAAATTTTTTCAACCAAAAGATATTTTTGCAGAAAATTTTTTACCCCTTTTTACTTTCTTGTATGTGTGAAGTAATGTTGCCTAATCCTTCATGGTGACATTTCTTTAAGAATGTCGCTTTCATTATACCATTTCATTGTGTTCTGCCTGAATATCTGTTAAGTAATACTGTAAACTACAAATGGACTAATGATTTATGTCTTTAAACATTTATTTACTTTCTTAACTTTCTGTTACAATGGGGTTAACCAAGGATTCACTTATTGTCTTCCAGTGTTTAGAGATAGACAAGCTTGCATATGTTTTAAATGAGTGGGAATTCTAGTAAAGAGAGTAAGCACTGTTTTCATATCTCCTTTCACAAAACTCTCCAAAATGAATGAAAAAAAAAAAACACAGAATAAAGAGGAAAGTTCATCTGCATTTGAGCTAGTGAATTATAATAACTCAATAACTCTAAAAAACTCTTAAAAAAAAATAACCTGCCAAATCAAGTAAAAATTAGACCCAATGTAAAAGAAAGCACCAATTTGACATATATCATCTTTAGTTTATATCATTATACCAGCAGGCAGATTGTGTGAGAAAGTGAATTCTACTTTGGAGGTGTGAAAGGACATCATTAGGCCATCAAAAAAATGAGGGCACCCCATTTTTTTCCATCAGCTAAGTAGTTAAAGTAATGGAAGAAGCAGAACTGAAATAAACATATTCAACCTTTTTTGGGGGGTGGGGGCCAATTTCAACCTAAACTTGAAGATGAGGCAGGGCCAAATAGAGAACAGAAATATCTGAGTACATTGTTTTGGACAGTGGGCTCTGAATATTGCTTCAGGCTTCCCCGGTTTGCTTACCCAGATGGGTTGAAGTCTCAGGACATTTCCCTGAACTTACTATTAGACCCTCCTGCAGATCTGGCCTTGGCTGTGTGATGGGAGAGTCTATCTATTTGCAGAGAAAATTGGTGTCACTAATGTACCCAGTATGCATTTTCCTGCCATCTGTCTTATTTATCTTTTCCACTCAAGCAACTTGACCACTGAACAAAAAATGACAAATCAACAACCTATGCAATCAGTTTAAAGTTCATAGTTAGAATTCAATCTATGTCAGGTAAAAAAAAGAAGAATCAGTACTTGCTTGGACAGCACACATACTAAAATTGGAGTGATACAGAGAAGATTAACTTGACCCCTGTGCAAGGATGGCATGCAAATTTGTGAATCATTCCATATTAAAAAAAAAAAAAAGGAATCAGTTATGGAAAATTGGCAATATCTGTTCTGGACATAAATCAGTCCCAGATACCAGATAAAAATGTTTCCATCTGATAGTAATTATCATCATCATCATCATCCTCATCTGCAACAAGCACAAACCATACAAATAATGAAAGACATAAATATTGCATATAAGATATGTAGATGCTTTGAAAGAATATTCTACTTATATAGAAAAAGGAGTAGAATTTCCAGAACTCTTTTCTTTTCTTTCTTTTTTCTTTTCTTTCTTTTTTCAGAGCTCTTTTCATTGAGTGTAACACTGAAATACAGACTAGCCAAACCTCAGGTACTTGCTACCCCTGGGGCAAAATGCCAACTTAGCCCATGATGGTGCAAGACAAGTGGCCATTTCTTCCAGTTTTATAGTTCAGATACATACTACGAAGACACAGAAGTTGTATTTCCAAAAGTTCATAGAGGTACAAAATATTGCCCAGAATTGTAAATAGTTTGTATGTTTGATTATGGAGTATGTGAGAAATAATATTGAGTTAAGAGCTGGTAAACTAGTAGACAATTATCTCTGAAGGGATTCTGTTATCATAATAAATAACATGAATATTGCTCCTATAATTGAACGATGACCTTAAAAGATTTTAGGTCTGATAATTCTACAAACTGTGTCTTACAGAGATGAGAGAGAGGAGAATGTAGTTAATTGATTTGCGATTTGTGGGAGGGAACCCTAGAAGGGAAAATTGCTGTAGGCCACCACAGTAATCTCTTTAGGATGTGGCTGCCTTTCGACTCTTAGGAAGGAGGATTTTGGAAATGTTAGAGAGGCAAAAAGCACCAGAAGAGATTAGACACTAAGTCCAGTTGAGCCTGACCTTTAATTATATTGTATTATTGTGGTTGACTCTAAACTGTTTTAGGTTTGTGGTTTCATGAAAGGAGTCCAGTTATCCAGAACATCTGCAATTAACTAACATCAAGTGACTATATAAATCTTTTGTGAAGTGCTAGCAAAGGAAGAAAAGTAAACAAACAAATAAAAAAATTTTTTACTTTGTTTCTCATGCAACATTCAATTTTATGGGAAGTCAAAAATAAACAATGTATATAAAAGTTCATGCTGTAATGAGACAAAATGCAAATAGCATTTTGGGAGAAAATATTTAAAAATTTTAATTAAAAAAGATTACATGTAATAACATGAAACAGATTTACAAGTTATTTTTTAAAATTAGTCAATGAATTAAAAAATGTGGCAAAACATAAAAACCAAGGAAACCATTGTACTAAAATTTAGTGCCAATTAAATAAACAAAAATTAGAGCAAATATGCTATTTTACTTTCCACCTACGAGGTTATCACAAATAAATCAATAAAATTTAAGTCCAATAGCAGTCATTGGGAAGGTGAAGTTAAATATAGTATTTCAAGAATTGTTGTTAAGAATGTAAGTTCTGGAAGCAATTTAGTCATACATACTGATCAATACAGCAAGTGTGGGGTACCCCACAAAAATCAATCCCAATTTTAGGAATCAGTGCTATAAAAATACACATATAAGTACAGATGTATAGACAATAAAGTACACTTCAGATATGTTAGTAAAGTACATCACTGAAATGACTATGTAAACTATCTAAAAGCCTCACATGTGAAGTAAAATATAGTGCTATGCTGCTACCACAATGTGACAGAAGGATAATTTACTGCCATAAAAAGATATGAGACATAATGTCATACCAAAGGAAAAATTAAAAAAAAAAAAGTTTTCAGAAAACAATAGATAGCAGAAAAATGGTTTTGTGTCTATTTGTGTTTGTGTATATACATGTATTTGTATGCCTGAGTGTAGGTGTGTGAGTGAATAGATACTTAGAAAGGGAAGGAGAGAGCATGACAAAAATTAATTACCCTCCAAACTTTGTAGTTTCTTCATGTTTGTTATTAACTATAGTTCTTTTAGGTTTGTTTAGCTTTAGTTTTTTTATGTTTGTTTTATATTTGAGTTGGGCACATAAATATTTACAATATTTTATCTTCTTATTGGATTATCCATTTTATTATTATATAATGTTGTCCTTTGTCTCTTATTACAGTATCTGTTTTAAAGTCCATTTTTCCTTATGTAAGTATTACTACTTCAGCTTTCTTTTGATGTCCATTCGCATGATAGATGTTTCTCCATCCTCTGACCTCCAATCTACAGATGTCAGTAGATCTAAGATGAGTCTCTTATAGGCAGAATGTAGATGGGTCCTGTTTTTTGTTTTTTATCCATTCTGTCACCCTAGGTATTTTTTAAATTTATTTTTTATTTTCAGCATAACAGTATTCATTGTTTTTGCACCACACCCAATGCTCCATGCAATCCGTGCCCTCTATAATACCCACCACCTGGTACACCAACCTCCCACCCCCCGCCCCTTCAAAACACTCAGATTGTTTTTGGGAGTCCATAGTCTCTCATGGTTCACCTCCCCTTCTAATTTCCCCCAACTCCCTTCTCCTCTCTAACTCCCCATGTCCTCCATGCTATTTGTTATGCTCCACAAATAAGTGAGACCATATGATAATTGACTCTCTCTGCTTGACTTATTTCACTCAGCATACTCTCTCTCAGTCCCGTCCATGTTGCTCACCCTAGGTCTTTTGATTGGAGTATATAGTCCACTTACATTCACAGTAATTATTGCTAGATACATTTTTATTGCCATTTTATTACCTGTTTTTCGGTAGTTTTTGAAGATTTTCTTTGATCCTTTCTTGTCTTTCTCTCTTTTGTGTTTTGCTGGTTTTCTTCAGTGATATATTTGGATTCCTTTCTCTTTAGTTTTTGCATATTTATTGGCAGGTTTTGATTTGTGGTTAGCATTAGGTTTGTATATAATATGTTCTGCATATAGCAATCTATATTAAGTTGATGGTCACTTAGGTTTGAAACCATTGTTTATTCTCCTTCTCCTCACATTTTAGGTATATGGTGTCATATTTTACATCCTTTTAGTTTGGGAGTTCCTTGTCTGATATTTTACAAAAATATTCATTTCTTCACAGCTTTGTGTTTTCTACCTTCATACTGTCACCTTTGGTCTTTCCTTTCCATTGAGTCCCCTTTAATACTTCTTGCAGAGCTGGTTTAGTGGTCATGAACTCCTTTAGTTTCTGTTGGTCTGGAAAACTCTTATCTCTCATTCTATTGCTAGATAGAGTATGTAACTGCAGATTTTTCCCATTCAGCAATTTAAATATACCCTGGCACTCTCTTCTGGCTTTGAAAGTTTCTGCTAAAAACCTCCTGGTAGCCTTATGGGGGTTTCCCTTCTAGGTAACTGTCTTCTCTCGGTGCTTTTAAGTTTTCTTTCTTTATCATTATATTTTGTCTTTTTAATTATAATATGTCTTGGTGTGGATCTGCTTTTGTTGATTCTGTTGGAGGTTCTCTGGGCCTCCTGGGTCTAGTCTGGGGAAGGATGCCTGTATCCTTCCCCAGATTAGGGATATTCTCAGCTATTACCTTTTCAAACAAATTTTCTGCCCCATTTTCTCTCTTCTTCTTCCTAGAGTTCTATAATGTGAATGTTATTACATTTGATGGAGTCCCTGATTTCTCTAAGGCTATTCTCATTTTGCATAATTCTTTTGTCTCTTCTTTGTCCAGCTTGATTACTTTCTGTTACTCTGTCTTCTAGATCATTATTTTGTTCCTCTGCTTCTTCCAGTCTACTATTCATTCTATCGATCTTGTTTCTCGTTTTGTTTAGTGAGCCCATTATCTCTGCTGTTATTACTTATCTCTGTGTTAATTATTTCACTCATGCCTTCCACTCTTTTCTCAAGTCCAGTAAATATCTTATCATCATTACTTTAAATTCTCTATCATGGATGTTACTTATATCTGTTTCACTTAAATATCTGGCAAGAGCTTTGTCCCGTTGTTTCCTTTGGAACAAATTCTCTGTCTTTCCATTTTATCTAAGTCTTTGTGCCTGCTTCGGTGTGTTAGGGAAATATGTCTCCTGTTCTTGAGAGTAGTGGCCTTATGAAAAAGAGGTCCTATAGTAGCCTGAAGTATAATGTCCCCTGTTCCCCAGAGCCTGATACTTCAGGGAGTGTCTCCACTGTATGCTGTTTGTGCTCTGCTACTGTGTTCTGTCTGCTTTATCTGTCTCACTTTTCCTGTTGTGGGCAGTGTTTGGTCCCTTACCTGAATATGGCACATTTTAACTATGTGTGCTCTGGTATGCTTGTGAAATGAGACCTGTCACTGCTGCTTCCAGAACCAAGGCCCTACAAAACTCTGGTTGGAAGACATAGTAGGAGTAGAGATTTGGGCTGGTCCTCAGGTGGAGGAGTCCCTGCCTTGCTGGGACTGAGTTATGACTAGGAAGGGCAATTCTTCCAGGTCATGTGGAGGGCTTGATGTAGGCAAGTTAGGTTCCTTGAGGTGGTGCTGAGTTTATGCTGGGCAGCAGGGGGAGGAAATGGCACCTGCCAATTGCTTTGCTCCCAGAGGAGTCTGTGAATGCTGCTTTTCTGGGACATGTTTCAAGATAAGCAAACAACATCCCTATTGTGTGCCCTCTTTAGATCACTGTTTCCATGCTATATGTCTGCAGACTCTTTGCTCTGCCTTCTATCCAGAAGCAGCCCCAATACCTCTGTCTGGGCTCTACCTGAGCCAAGCCCACTGACCTTTAGACCTCTAGACTTTAAGCCCCACAGTTGCAAGAACTCATGAAATTTGGCTCCTCTTTCTTTCCAACACAACTGCTATGGGGATTTGCTTTCCCCATTAGCTCCCCTCCATGTGCTAATTTTAATCTCACCCTTTTCCACAACCTAGGCTCCCTCCCCACCACAGCAGCCACTATCCATTTCTCTTCTAAACTTGCATTTTTTACCTTCTTCATTGTGGCCTCTTTTCTACCTTTAATTGTGGAGTTTGTTTTTCCAGGCTTCAAATCAATTTCTGAAGTGTTTTGGATGATTTGATAGTTTCCTAGTTGTGTTGTGGATGAGGTCTTCCTACTCTACCACCATATTACCCTCTGAGAGGTGTTTAATATATGTTTTAACTTAGTATTAAATTCTTTGTGGTATATTGGCCATTTACTATGTGGTTTGCAAACACTGGAAATTTATGAAACATTGTTAAATTTCAGAGGCCAAGGTAATCCAGTAAATGTACTTTAAGAGCTTCCAGGCATCTTTGTTAGAGATGGTAGGCAATGTTAAATATGACAATATTTTTTCTAGGAGGAAAGTTTTTAGTGCAGTGGGATTGGCCAGACTATTTGGAGACCATAAAGGAGGGGACTCTTGACTAAAGAACTTACGAAAGATTTCATAGTTGATTTAAAGCCTCATAGGAAGCTTGGGGAAAAGGAAAGAAAATAAAAGAAAAGAAAGGAAGAATAACAATGGATAGAAAGAATGTAGTAACATTAATTACTGATAATTTCTGGATTTAATGCATTGTTCTTACTAGCTTTATAAAATGGCTTTCACAAACTCAGAGGGTTTTATAATGAAATTCTATATTTTATCCTCATTATATAGTTGTGCATTAAAATATAGAGACTTTTATTCCATTAAAAAAATGCTAAAATTATTTCCAAGTCACCCACTGTCATTCGTGTAATGAATAGGAACATTTTTATGATCTATATAAATGATATTTGGTAAACTATTTGGAAAATATTTTGACTGTAGTGAGAAAACATCTGGATTTCAAGATAAGGTGTGTTTTTGTTCTTTTTTTAAAACTCTCTCCAACAATAATGACTACAAAGTCTGAATATGTTCTGTTTTAATAATGGTGTCATTTTGTGTATATTTTGTAACCTTTCTTTTCTTTACTGGAGGTATTTGCTATTAACCTCCCTTAAACTGTAATTTTGAAAGAAAATTCTTTGGAATAATATTAGACAAGATATTTTACAACTGGATTATTTATTCACTCCAGAAACATTATTTATGTGGACATAGATCCATTTTGAATAAATTCTCTGTGCATCTCAAGGTGTGCTTATTCTGCATAAATTCTGCCATAAATTAAAGGCAGTTAAGATTTTCTCTGGGGTAAAATATGATCAGTAAGCATTGAACTTGCAGTTTTAGTCCTCCTTTCTTTTCTTTTCCTTCTCTCTCTCTCTGTTTTGAACATCCAATGAGCTATTCCGCCTTTTAATATACTATTTTATTATACTATTATATACTACTACTTATATATAATGAAAGTAAAAAATTAGTTGTCATAATTCAGTTGAAGCCATACTTAGGAGCCAGGATTTACCTTAAATAGAATGAGTACTTTTAGCTATATGTATCATGTAAATACATTAATATTTAAGATTATTTTAAGTGATATTTTGAATGTAGAAAGGAAACCTAGTCTAAAAAGGGACAAATATCTATTTTAACACTGTAAAATGATAGGCAAAATACTGTAATAAACTCTATATTATTTGTTCAATTTGGAAGAAACATTGATAAATAGGAATTCAGTTATTATATTCTTCAGCCTTTATTTGCGAATGGAAACAAAGATAATAGAAACCAACATCCCCTAAATCAGCTAGTGTAATGAATATTCATTTCTTTTGGCCCTTGTGTAATTAAACAAGTTATACTTGTTGAAAAGATACAATAGCTAGGGCGCCTGGGTGGCTCAGTGGGTTAAGCTGCTGCCTTCGGCTCAGGTCATGATCTCAGGGTCCTGGGATCGAGTCCCGCATCGGGCTCTCTGCTCGGCAGGGAGCCTGCTTCCCTCTCTCTCTCTCTCTGCCTGCCTCTCCATCTACTTGTGATTTCTCTCTGTCAAATAAATAAATAAATAAAATCTTTAAAAAAAAAAAAAAAGATACAATAGCTCATAAATTGTATATATTATATATTTCATTTTATTTGTCACAAAGATTTTTTTTTATTTTAGTGAAAGTTTTTTCACTTTTTTTTTTTTTTCAAATTCTTCCCATACTAAATTTAGGGAATAAATTAACTATATAATTTTTATACTTCCTGATTTATACATTTGACTGAAATGTTGAATCAGATCACAGAAAAAAAGGTAACTTCCCAAGGAACAAATTCTAATGCCATCTCTTCTCATACACCATTTCCCCACCATGTTCAGACTTAAATGACAATACTAATAATTGATAATTACAGTTTAATCTGCAACTTCTTCTCATGAAATGTTTCCCAATATTTTTCCTTGGCTACTCTCACCATCCCCTGCCCTTCACTCCTAGAGTTCTGATCTTTTTATCTTCTCCTAATTATCTATATTCATTCAGTACTTCCATGGCCTATGGCTTCAATAATTATTCACAGACCACAACTCAAACTAAGACCTCACTTCACAAAATTTTCCCCATCTCCATTTTGCTTTATTATGATCTATCTTGCATCCTGATAATATAATCTTCCTATGTATAAAGCTAAGAATTCTATGAATTGGTTTTCCATTCTCTGCAGTATAAAGCTTTAACTCCTTTCAAGGTCCCTGAACACTCTTTAACAGTCTCTATTTCATCAAATTAGCATGTTTTTGGTTAATTCCAGCTTTCTTCAGAGAATCTGTATTATCTACATTGCAACTTTATTGCAACATTGTGCACAATGAAGACTTGTCCATTTCACCCATAACTTTCAAATATCTAGTCAAGCATTAATGTAAGTGAATCAACTATTCAGAAATATTTGAAAGTAAGAGTAAAATTTACATATAAACACAAAATATTTTTAGCATTTTATATGAATTAAATATTTCCAGGTTTTTATTTTTTGAAGAATATAATTATGATGTAAATAGAAGAAATAAGGGAAATATCTTCTGTTCAGAACATTATCATAACTGTTTGCCATTTTGAAAACTTACAACCCCACCGTCAACACTTCTATGGTATTTTAATTGCCAGTAAAGTGGACTCACTTGTAGTTTTGGGAGTCTTCATGAATCTATGTAAAATAACACACTTATTTAAGACTTTAAAAGGTCAAATTTTTTTAAAAAAGAAGAGTAGTCAGGTAAATATTCAAAATTGTGTTATTGATCTGTGTCTACAAATGTTAGCCATCAATGGGCCTACACTGCCAACCAGTCAACTGTTCTGTTTGTTCTTTTTGTTTGCTTAATGAGGCAAAGATTACATCAGAGCTTTATGAAGAAATACATGCTAGAATTTGCAAAAATAATTCATACTTCTGAGATTTAAGGGAAAGTTTAAAAATCACTAGTAGTAGGGGCACCTGGGTGGCTCAGTTGGTTAAGTGTCTGCCTTTGACTTAGGTCATGATCCCAGCATCCTGGGATAGAGCCCCACACCAGTAAGCTCCCTGCTGAGTGGGAAGCCAGCTTCTCCCTCTCCTTCTACCTGCCACTCCCCCTGTTTGTGCTCTCTCTCTGTGTCAAATAAATAAGTAAAATCATTAAAAATAAATAGATAAATAAATAAATATCATTGGTAATATTATGAATTTGAAAATAAATGTTTAGATCAGAACAATAAACCCATTTCTTTTGGGGACAGATGATTTAAAAATGTGGCAATATGGTAATATTCTTACCAACTTAGCTTGCTAATATAACTAAAATCTAAGTGAAATATATATATATGTGTGTGTATATATATATATATATTTTTTTTTTTAATCCATCATGAGTTATATTATTTTAGGTAGACATGAAAAGATGGAGCAAGATGTCCAAAGTATATGTAACAACTACTATCAAGTGAATTTTCATTACAACTGAAGAAAGTATTACGTATGATAATCAGGATAGAAATTTTACCTCTTTGGGGCACCTGGGTGGCTCAGTGGGTTGAGCCTCTACCTTCGGCCTAGGTCTTGATCTCAGGGTCCTGGGATTGAGCCCCACATTGGGATCTCTGTTGAGCAGGGAGCCTGCTTCCCCTCTCTCTTTGCCTGCCTCTATGCCTACTTGTGATCTCTCTCTCTCTCTCTCTGTCAAATAAATAAATAAAATCTTTAAAAAAAAAAAGAAAAAGAAATTTTACCTCCTTTGTTTATTCAATTTCAGTACCAAAGAGAATGGATGAATAAGAACAAAACCATATTTAAAAGGACTTTTTATTCAAGATAAAATAAAGGCCAGAACATTATAGTTGGAAAATTATAATTTTTTCTCATTATTAAAAAATACTAATTCCAGAAAATTTAGAAATTGTAAAACTAAGCAAAAATAAAAAAATTAAAATAAACCACTCAAAATATCATCACTATAAGCTGATTAATTTTAAATGTTTCATTGTAGCCCTATTTTCCTGCATATTAATTCGCTTAATTAAATTGATCATACATTGATCAATTTTGTCTTGAAGGGGCAATAAGAACATGGAGATTTTTCTCACAAATATTCCTGTCAATACATTTTGCAAGTCCCCTATTCCTAGACCCACTGAATAAAATCAAAACAGGCACTATGGATTTTCTGATGATTTTTAGTTAATAAAAGTTCCCCCCAGGAATCCTGAGTCACAGAAATAGCCTCATTTCTGTAATTAAAATGTCCAGCCTTGTCAAATACTCATTAGGTGAGTCCTGTGGAACCCTGGTGACTGCTTAATAAGTGGCAGTTCTCATGGGATGTTAAGAAAGAAAGAAAACACGTAGTGTATTTACCCATTAAAAATTCACCATGTGAGAACAGTTTGCTGATCAAGATTCTTATGCCAGTTATTTTAGTTCCTTGGGAGACTTTGGTACACAGGGTTAATCTGGGGACATCAATTAATTAGTGTGCCAATAATGTTAAATGATCTTCTGGGTTGCTGTGATAGTGTATATTTGTAAAACTTTGATTTAACTTATTCTAGTGTTCCACTCCCAACCATTTATCAGTGATTATTTTGGCAAGGAGCTAGCTAGCATTTGATTAAGAACATGGACTTTGCAAAACCACACTGCCTGGATTTTTTGTCATTGTTGTTAAAGATTCTATCTATCTATCTATCTATCTATCTACTTATTTAATTTATTTATTTGAGAGAGAGAGAGATCGCCAGCACAGGAGGAGAGCAGATTAGGAGGAAGGGTAGACAGAGAATCTCAAGCAGACTCCAAATAGAGTGCTAAGCTCCATATGGAGCTTGATCCCATGACTCTGGTTTCATGACCTGAACTGAAACTGAGCTGGAGCTGAACTGACTGAGCCATCCAGAAGTCCCAGATTTTTTTTTTTTTTTAAGATTTTATTTATTTATTTCACACAGAGATCACAAGTAGACAGAGAGTAAGGCAGAGAGAGAGGAGGAAGCAGGCTCCCCACTGAGCAGAGACCCCGATGCAGGGGCTCAATCCCAGGACCCTGAGATCATGACCTGTGCTGAAGGCAGAGGCTTAACCCACTGAGTCACCCAGGTGCCCCACAGATTTTTAATATAAGCACTTTAGAAACTGTTTAAGGCCAGAAATCTTATTATGACTCACTTTTCTCACCTATTAAAGGGAGTAATCACTATCCATCTCACCAACTTGAGTATTAAATAATATATTCAATATCTTAAAAATAGGAAGTATAAAATCCCACGTTCATCATAGTTGCAACCATCTCAAATGACATAGAGTTAATCGGCAGGAATTCGAAACTTTTTTTGGTGTGGTCTAAGCCAATTGAAATCAAGGGCTCATTACTTTTTAACAGAAAGTCCTGTCACAGAGTGAATCATCAATAAGTGCTTTTAGATAAATGATAGAAAGAAGTCACCATATTCAATTTTCAATATTAATAACTACAATTGATATCCAACCAGCTCTAGCATTTGACCAATTTAGAAAATAAACAGAAGAAAGATCATCCCTACATTACAGTGCATGGTGCTCTCCCCCACAGGCAAATTTATTTTATTTTATTTTTAAAGATTTTATTTATTTATTTGTTAGAGAGAGTGAGCGAGCACGAGCACAGGCAGACAAAGTGGTAGACAGAGGCAGAGGGAGAAGCAGGGAGAAGCAGACTCCCCACCGAGCAAGGAGCCCGATGTGGGACTCGATCCCCGGACGCTGGGATCATGACCTGAGCTGAAGGCAGCTGTTTAACCCACTGAGCCACCCAGGCATCCCCCCGACAGACCATTCTAAAAACTGAGTTAAAAATTAAAGGATAGTGATTAAAATTTATGAAACTCAAACAGCACTGCCGTAGAATCAGCATTGTTACTAAAAGTAAACACATGATCTGCACACCACACTTGAAAAATCAGCCTCTAGATTATATTCACATTTTGTGGCATTAGACAAGATTTTTGCTTGAAGACTTCTCATGAACATTATACAAACCTGAAACTGAACCAATCCAGATAATTATTTTAAATGTGTTTTATGTGGGTTAGAGGTAGGAAACAAATTGAATTTACCCAACATAGGAAGAATGGAAGAAAAGTAATTTTAACTGTTCTCCCAATTTCTTTTTCTTAATAACCATGAGATAGATAGTCAGTTTTCTTTTTTTCTAGTTGTTTAGTAAGACATTCCACTATGACAGAAATTGTACGATAGCTGCAGGAGCTATTACAGAAAACATATATGTATTATGATAATCGATACAAATTCAAAATAGTTCAGCAGCATTTTATTTAAGCCATACTGAGAGACAACATGACTTAGTAGTGATTAAGTATGAATGTTGGAGCCAGAATGAAAACCGTGAAGCCCTTCTCAACTACAAGCTGTGTAAATTTAGAATATTTTACTCCTCTTGCTTGGGCGTCCCCAAAAGGCAAACATGGAAAGTCAAAGAGGTTTCTACTTTTTAGAGCCATTGTGAGAATAATATGTGTAAACTGTGAGTCACTTAATTATCCTATGGAGTAGGATATAAGGAATAAGATGCATGGAAAATGATCTGAATTCAGTTTAGAGATTTTTGTAATAGTCGGTGTCAGCTCCTTCAACTGCTACAAATTCCTTTTGATTGGAGGGATGAAGAACTTTGGAGACTTACCAGGATATCAAAGAAAGGTTTGCACAATAGGAATCTAGCTGAAATATATGTATATTTCTACTAATATTCAAATTCTATTACTCTCAAGGTGAGAATTTTCATAATAATCATTTCAGCTCTCCCTATTAATACCCTGGTCGAGACTCATAAAATTTAAACAAGATAACTTTGTAAGGGATTCCTCTACTTTCATATTTCTCAACTTCAGCAAAGTTTCAACCTCTAACCTTAATGAATTTTTCTCATGAAATGATGCATACAAAATTATTTTCATAAATCTTTTATAGAGTCTTATTTATTTATTTATTTTATTTTTTTATTTTTTATAAACATATATTTTTATCCTCAGGGGTACAGGTCTGTGAATCACCAGGTTTACACACTTCTCAGCACTCACCAAAGCACATACCCTCCCCAATGTCAATAATCCCATCCCCTTCTCCCAAACCCCATCCCCCCAGCAACCCTCAGTTTGTTTTGTGAGATCAAGAGTCACTTATGGTTTGTCTCCCTCCCAATCCCATCTTGTTTCATTTATTCTTCTCCTACCCACTTCAGCCCCCATGTTGCATCACCACTTCCTCATATCAGGGAGATCATATGATAGTTTTCTTTCTCTGCTTGACTTATTTCGCTAAGCATGATACGCTCTAGTTCCATCCATGTTGTCGCAAATGGCAAGATTTCATTTCTTTTGATGGCTGCATAGTATTCCATTGTGTATATATACCACATCTTCTTGATCCATTCATGTGTTGATAGACATCTAGGCTCTTTCCAAGTTTGGCTATTGTGGACATTGCTGCTATAAACATTCGGGTGCACATGCCCCTTTGGATCACTACGTTTGTATCTTTAGGGTAAATACCCAATACTGCAATTGCTGGGTCATAGGGCAGTTCTATTTTCAACATTTTGAGGAACCTCCATGTTGTTTTCCAGAGTGGCTGCACCAGCTTGCATTCCCACCAACAGTGTAGGCGGGTTCCCCTTTCTCCGCATCCTCGCCAGCATCTGTCATTTCCTGACTTGTTGATTTTAGCCATTCGGACTGGTGTGAGGTGATATCTCATTGTGGTTTTGATTTGTATTTCCCTGATGCCGAGTGATATGGAGCACTTTTTCATGTGTCTGCTGGCCATCTGGATGTCTTCTTTGCAGAAATGTCTGTTCATGTCCTCTGCCCATTTCTTGATTGGATTATTTGTTCTTTGGGTGTTGAGTTTGCTAAGTTCTTTATAGATTCTGGACACTAGTCCTTTATCTGATATGTCGTTTGCAAATATCTTCTCCCATTCTGTCAGTTGTCTTTTGGTTTTGTTAACTGTTTCTTTTGCTGTGCAAAAGCTTTTGATCTTGATGAAATCCCAATAGTTCATTTTTGCCCTTGCGTCCCTTGCCTTTTGAGTTGTTTCTAGGAAGATGTTGCTGCGGCTGAGGTCGAAGAGGTTGCTGCCTGTGTTCTCCTCAAGGATTTTGATGGATTCCTTTTGCACATTGAGGTCCTTCATCCATTTTGAGTCTATTTTTGTGTGTGGTGTAAGGAAATGGTCCAATTTCATTTTTCTGCATGTGGCTGTCCAATTTTCCCAGCACCATTTATTGAAGAGGCTGTCTTTTTTCCATTGGACATTCTTTCCTGCTTTGTCGAAGATGAGTTGACCATAGATTTGAGGGTCTATTTCTGGGCTCTCTATTCTGTTCCATTGATCTATGTGTCTGTTTTTGTGCCAGTACCATGCTGTCTTGATGATGACAGCTTTGTAATAGAGCTTGAAGTCCGGAATTATGATGCCACCAACGTTGGCTTTCTTTTTCAATAACCCTTTGGCTATTCGAGGTCTTTTCTGGTTCCATATAAATTTTCGAATTATTTGTTCCATTTCTTTGAGAAAGATGGATGGTACTTTGATAGGAATTGCATTAAATGTGTAGATTGCTTTAGGTAGCATAGACATTTTCACAATATTTATTCTTCCAATCCAGGAGCATTGAACATTTTTCCATTTCTTTGTGTCTTCCTCAATTTCTTTCATGAGTACTTTATAATTTTCTGAGTATGGATTCTGTGTCTCTTTGGTTAGGTTTATTCCTAGGTATCTTATGGTTTTGGGTGCAATTGTAAATGGGATTGACTCCTTAATTTCTCTTTCTTCTGTCTTGCTGTTGGTGTAGAGAAATGCAACTGATTTCTGTGCATTGATTTTATAACCTGACACTTTACTCAATTCCTGTATAAGTTCTAGCAGTTTTGGAGTGGAGTCTTTTGGGTTTTCCACATATAGTATCATATCATCTGCGAAGAGTGATAATTTGACTTCTTCTTTGCCGATTTGGATGCCTTTAATTTCCTTTTGTTGTCTGATCGCTGAGGCTAGGACCTCTAGTACTATGTTGAATAGCAGTGTTGATAATGGACATCCCTGCCGTGTTCCTGACCTTAGCGGAAAAGCTTTCAGTTTTTCTCCATTGAGAATGATATTTGCGGTGGGTTTTTCATAGATGGCTTTGATGATATTGAGGTATGTGCCCTCTATCCCTACACTTTGAAGAGTTTTGATCAGAAAGGGATGCTGTACTTTGTCAAATGCTTTTTCAGCATCTATTGAGAGTATCATATGGTTCTTGTTCTTTCTTTTATTGATGTGTTGTATCACATTGACTGATTTGCGGATGTTGAACCAACCTTGCAGCCCTGGAATAAATCCCACTTGGTCTGGTGAATAATCTTTTTAATGTACTGTTGAATCCTATTGGCTCGTATTTTGTTGAGTATTTTCGCATCTGTGTTCATCAAGGATATCGGTCTATAGCTCTCTTTTTTGGTGGGATCCTTGTCTGGTTTTGGGATCAAGGTGATGCTGGCCTCATAAAATGAGTTTGGAAGTTTTCCTTCCATTTCTATTTTGTGGAACAGTTTCAGGAGAATAGGAATTAGTTCTTCTTTAAATGTTTGGTAGAATTCCCCTGGGATGCCGTCTGGCCCTGGGCTTTTGTTTGTTTGGAGATTTTTAATGACTGTTTCAATCTCCTTACTGGTTATGGGTCTGTTCAGGCTTTCTATTTATTCCTGGTTAAGTTGTGGTAGTTTATATGTTTCTAGGAATGCATCCATTTCTTCCAGATTGTCACATTTGTTGGCGTAGAGTTGCTCATAGTATGTTCTTATAATAGTTTGTATTTCTTTGGTGTTAGTTGTGATCTCTCCTCTTTCATTCATGATTTTATTTATTTGGGTCCTTTCTCTTTTCTTTTTGATAAGTCGGGCCAGGGGTTTATCAATTTTATTAATTCTTTCAAAGAACCAGCTCCTAGTTTCGTTGATTTGTTCTATTGTTTCTTTGGTTTCTATTTCATTGATTTCTGCTCTGATCTTTATGATTTCTCTTCTCCTGCTGGGCTTAGGGTTTCTTTCTTGTTCTTTCTCCAGCTCCTTTAGGTGTAGGGTTACCTTGTGTACCTAGGACCTTTCTTGTTTCTTGAGAAAGTCTTCTTATCGCTATATATTTTCCTCTCAGGACTGCCTTTGTTGTGTCCCACAGATTTTGAACCGTTGTATTTTCATTATCATTTGTTTCCATGATTTTTTTCAATTCTTCTTTAATTTCCCAGTTGACCCATTCATTCTTTAGAAGGATGCTGTTTAGTCTCCATGTATTTGTGTTCTTTTCAAACTTCCTTTTGTGATTGAGTTCTAGCTTCAGAGCATTGTGGTCTGAAAATATGCAGGTAATGATCCCAATCTTTTGATACCGGTTGAGTCCTGATTTAGGACCGAGGATGTGATCTATTCTGGAGAATGTTCCATGTGCACTAGAGAAGAATGTGTATTCTGTTGCTTTGGGATGAAATGTTCTGAATATCTGTGATGTCCATCTGGTCCAGTGTGTCATTTAAGGCCTTTATTTCCTTGCTGATCTTTTGCTTGGATGACCTGTCCATTTCAGTGTGGGGAGTGTTAAAGTCCCCTACTATTATTGTATTATTGTTGATGTGTTTCTTTGATTTTGTTATTAATTGGTTTATATAGTTGGCTGCTCCCACGTTGGGGGTATAGATATTTAAAACCATTAGATCATCTTGTTGGACAGACCCTTTGGGTATGATATAGTGTCCTTCCTCATCTCTTATTATAGTCTTTGGCTTAATATCTAATTGATCTGATATAAAGATTGCCCCTCCTGCTTTCTTCTGATGTCCATTAGCATGGTAAATTCTTTTCCACCCCCTCACTTTAAATCTGGAGGTGTCTTCGGGCTTAAAATGAGTTTCTTGGAGGCAACATATAGATGGGTTTTGTTTTTTTATCCATTCTGATACCCTGTGACTTTTGACAGGGGCATTTAGCCCATTCACATTCAGGGTAACTATTGAGAGATATGAATTTAGTGCCATTGTATTGCCTGTAAGGTGACTGTTACTGTATATGGTCTCTGTTCCTTTCTGATCTACCACTTGTAGGCTCTCTCTTTGCTTAGAGGACCCCTTTCAAGATTTCCTGTAGAGCTGGTTTGGTGTTTGCAAATTCTTTCAGTTTTTGTTTGTCCTGGAAGCTTTTAATCTCTCCTTCTATTTTCAATGATAGCCTAGCTGGATATAATATTCTCGGCTGCATGTTTTTCTCATTTAGTGCTCTGAAAATATCATGCCAGCTCTTTCTGGCCTGCCAGGTCTCTGTGGATAAGTCAGCTGCCAATCTAATATTTTTACCATTGTATGTTACATACTTCTTTTCCCGGGCTGCTTTCAAGATTTTCTCTTTGTCACTGAGAATTGTAAATTTTACTATTAGGTGACGGGGTGTGGGCCTATTCTTATTGATTTTGAGGGGCGTTCTCTGAACCTCCTGAATTTTGATGCTCGTTCCCTTTGCCATATTGGGGAAATTCTCCCCAATAATTCTCTCCAGTATACCTTCTGCTCCCCTATCTCTTTCTTCTTCTTCTGGAATCCCAATTATTCTAATGTTGTTTCGTCTTATGGTGTCACTTATCTCTCGAATTCTCCCCTCGTGGTCCAGAAGCTGTTTGTCCCTCTGTTGCTCAGCTTCTTTATTCTCTGTCATTTGGTCTTCTATATCACTAATTCTTTCTTCTGCCTCATTTATCCTAGCAGTGAGAGCCTCCATTTTTTATTGCATCTCATTAATAGCTTTTTGATTTCAACTTGGTTAGAATTTAGTTCTTTTATTTCTCCAGAAAGTGCTTTTATATCTTTCGAGAGGGTTTCTCTAATATCTTCCATGCCTTTTTCGAGCACGGCTAGAACCTTGAGAATTGTCATTCTGAACTCTAGATCTGACATATTACCAATGTCTGTATTGATTAGGTCCCTAGCCTTCGGTACTGCCCCTTGTTCTTTTTTTTGTGTTGAATTTTTCTGTCTTGTCATTTTGTCCAGATAAGAGTATATGAAGGAGCAAGAAAAATACTAAAAGGGTGGCAACAACCCCAGGAAAATATGCTTTAACCAAATTAGAAGAGATCCCCAATCGTGAGGTGGTAGAAAGGGGATAAAAAGAGGTTCAAAAAGGAAGAAAAAAAAAAAGAAAAAAGAAAAAAAAAGAAAAGAAAAGAATTTATAAAAAAGAAAACAAATAAGAAAAATATAAAAAAGAAAAAATATATATATTGGAAAAACTAGTTAAAAAACGTTAAAAAAGAAAAAGGTAAAAGTTAAAAAAATATTTACCAGAAGGCGAGAAAAAAAAACAAAAAAATGAAAAAGAAAAACAATTAAATTAACTGCAAGACTAAAAAAAATCACAGGGAAAAAGCGATGAGTTCCGTGCTTTGCTTTCTCCTCTTCTGGAATTCTGCTGCTCTCTTTGGTATTGAAACCGCACTCCTTGGTAGGTAAACTTGGTCTCGGCTGGATTTCTTGTTGATCTTCTGGAGGAGGGGCCTGTTGTAGTGATTCTCAAGTGTCTTTGCCCCAGGCGGAATTGCACCTCCCTTATCAGGGGCCGGGGTGAGTAATCCGCTGGGGTTTGCTTTCAGGAGCTTTTGTTCCCTGAGCACTTTCCGTAGAGTTCCGGAGGACGGGAATACAAATGTCGGTCTCCTGGTCTCTGGCCCGGAGGAGCCGAGAGCCCAGGGCCCCACTCCTCAGTGCGCCCTCAGAGAACAGCGCCCAGTTACTCCCGTCTTTCTGACCTCCGGCCGCGTTCCGAGCTCACCGAGCCTGCGACCAGTTCAAGGTAACACCGAGCTGCGAGCTTACTGTCGGCTCTGTCTCTGTAGCCGGCTTTCCCGTTCCAATACCCGCAAGCTCTGCGACACTCAGACACCCCCGATCCTTCTGTGACCCTGCAGGACCTGAGGCTACACTGACCCCGCGTGGGCTTCGCCCCGGTTTAGCCTCTGGAGCGATGTCCCTCAGGGGAACAGACTTTTAAAAGTCCTGATTTTGTGCGCAGTTGCTCCGCTGCTTGCCGGGAGCCGGCCCCTCCCCCCGGGGTCTATCTTCCCGTCGCTTTGGATTCACTTCTCCACCTGTCCTACCTTTCAGAAAGTGGTTGTTTTTCTGTCTCCAGAATTGCTGTTCTTCTTCTCTTCGATCTGCCGATGGATTTTCAGGTGTTTGCAATCTTTAGATAAGCTAACTAGCTGATCTCCGGCTAGCTGAATAGTCTCAGCCTGCTATTTCTTCGCCATCTTGACTCCTCCTATAGAGTCTTTTTTTCTAGTATTCACCTTAAATATAAAAAAATTCTTTCTGTTTTACATATCAATATGAGACCATAGCACAGTTACATTTCTTTTATAAAAACTAAATAAAACATGGTATTTCCTGATAATTTCCAGCATGTCTTTTTAAATATATAGGGCACGTAGTAAGCTCTCTAATTTTTTTTCAAGTTTTTATTTAAATTCCAGTTAGTTAACATACAGTTACTGTTAGTTTCAGGAGTACAATATAGTGATTCAGCACTTCCATACGATGCTGGTGCTATCAGAGAAAGTAGTAAGCATTCCTTTAAATATGCGTGAAAATTGTAAGAAATAATATCATGATCTTTGATACAAGCCCACCAGGGTTCAGTTGAATATTTTAATCTGTATTTTCTTTAATACTGTGTTTTTGGATCATAGGTGCTCTTTCCATTTCATTGCTCTGTTGGTCAGTGTACTTTCCATTTTTATTTACTCTCCATTTTTTGGAATTCTATAGGTGTCCAGTAATAAAATCTCAGAACTAACAACCAAAAATTCATTTTATTCACTTATTTATTTATTTATTTATATTTATTAGAGAGAAAGAGAGAATGTGTGTGCACAATTGCGGGCAGAGAAAGGGACAAACAGTGCAGTTTTGAGTGCGGAACCCTCTATGAGTCCAATCCCACAACTCTAAGACCATGACCCTAGCCAAAATCAGGAGCCAGTTGTGCAACCAACTGAACCACCCAGGTGCTCCCAAAGATTCATTTTAATATTGACAAGTTTGCTTTTTGATGTTTTGATTAAAATCATTATTATCACTCTTACATGATTTTTCATTCTTTCTTTTTCTTTTACTTTTTTTTTTTTTTTTGGTGATCTCCTTTACTTCTGTTTTCTTCTTACTCTTATTTGATGTCTTTTCTTATGATTGTATTCAGTTTCTCTTCAGCAGTTACTTCTCCCTACATTGTAAGAGGTTCAAACAAGTATTTATTCTAAAACAAACAAACAAACAAACAAAAATGTTAAAGACCAAGTTGTCCAAGGTTTGAGATATTTATCAAGGATTTAGTCAAGTAGATGAGTGTTATCTTAAAGAAAAAAATGTGTATCGTAAAACCAAGGTATTGAATTCTCTCTTTCTAGAGCTGTAGTTCTCTCCAAATAATGTTGTTTCTGCTAGCACTAAATTTACTATCAGGCCTTTAAATTCTTTTTTTTTTTTTTAAGATTATATTTATTTATTTGACACAGAGAGAGAGATCACAAGTAGGCAGAGCAGCAGGCAGAGAGAGAGGGGGAAGCAGGCTCCCCACTGAGCAGAGAGCCCAATGCAGGACTCGATCCCAGGACCCTGGGATCATGACCTGAGCCAAAGGCAGAGGCTTTAACCCATTGAGCCACCCAGGTGCCCCACTATCAGGCCTTTAAATTCTTACCATGAAGCTTCTACACCCACTGCTTTGCTGGAAAGTGATCTTTAAGGACACTAATGGCAAATCTATGGATTTTGTTCTGTTTTCTTTCTTTTTTTCTTAAGATTTTATTTATTTGAGATAGGGCAAGAGCAAGAAAGAGCATGAGCAGGGGGGAGGGGCAGAGGGAGAACAAGAAGCAAGCTCTCTGCTTAAGCAGGGAGCTGAACACTAAGCTCAATCCCAGGATCCAATAATCATGACTGGAGCCATAGGCAGACACTTAACCAACTGATCTACCTTGACACCCCAGGTTTGTTCTATTTGTACTCTCCTTCAACTTTTAATATTTTTCAGTTGTGTTAATTCAACTGTTATTGAAATTTTATTTTGCTTCCTTTCTCTGTTTTTTTTTTTTAATTTATTTGTCAGAGAGAGAGAGAGAGAGAGAGGACAGGGAGAACAACAGGCAGTGGAAAAGCAGGCTCCCTGCTAGGCAGAGAGCCCAGTGAGGGACTCAATCCCAGGACCTTGAGATCATGACCTGAGCTGAAGGCCGCTGCTTAAACTGACTAATCCATCCAGGTGTCCCCCTTTCCCTGTTTCATGAATCTCTCTTTTCCTTCCCTTTTCCTTAAATAAGCCATGTTGGCCAAACTATGACACCAGGTCCTTTCTGCCCCAAACTTCCCTTTTCATGAACTCCTATTTCTAGCTTCCTGTTAAGTAGTTCCCATTAATTATGCCTTGTTACTTCAAAAGCAATGCGTCTTATAAAAACCTTTTGTATTTTTAACAGATGTGAAGTCTTTCTTCAACATCTTTGTTTCTGCCAATAGTAGCATTGATGTATTTGGCAAACACACTGCAAACTGTGTCCAGATTTAGGCCGGCATTCAGCCTCTTACACCTGATTCCACTCTGCTCACTCTACGTTGTTCGTTTGCTCTCCTCAAATAGGTCATCTGTTTATCCTTGACAAAGACTGTCATTGTCCCCCAAGCATATCATATACATTTCTGTCTTTCAAATTTTTTGTAACTTTTCTATAACTTTCCATTACATGTTTTATTTATTAGCCAGCTCATTCATGGGAATTTATCTGTCTACCCTAGTCCTTGATAATATAATCCCATCCCAAACAAAGTTAAGTACAAAGAGGAATGGTTTAAAGATACGTGATTCTAGGTTTAAATTAACCACTAATCTAGGTATGTGTCCTTGGATAAGTCTCTTAATCTCTATGAGCCTCATTACTTATGCAAAGAAAGGATACCAAATAAGATATAGGAGTAAAGTGCCTGTCACAGTAAAATAAATATTAGGTACATTAATATTATTTGTATTGCCCCTGACAATTTTCAAATGGTGCATTTTTTCATTTATTTCTGTCTTCACAATTAGGCATTCAAATACAAGACCAAAAACATTATAATATAAAATATTTTAAGCAGTTTCCATATATAATAATACTCTGCAAGTGTTATTTCCATTCTAGTCACCTGTTTGCATACATAGTGTCTTGAAACAGCACTGCAGCTGGTCTTACATACTTCTTACTGGCTGACTTAAGGCCCTTGATCTGTAACAGAACTAATTTACTTTCTTTGAGATTTACAGATCACTGGCCTTGGGGAATAAAGGACCAGAATGCTCCCAGGCCACAGAGGCCAGCAAGTCTGCTGGAAGCCCCCTTAGCTTGCTGATTGGCCCAGCAATCTTTTAGCAAAATGTTTTTCTTTTTTAAGGTCACATGAATGACTTTACTGACTTTCCTTTGCACATCTGTACACCTTGCCCCTCTTTGCAGAAAGAACAGAGCTCTCTTGCACAACAACTGGGTACCAAGGAACAGATCTTTTTGCATAACCACCCCTACCCCTGCCCCAGTCACCAAGGAACTAGGAACTACTTGCACAACCTCCAAACACTGAAATAATCCTGTAGCTGACATCATTGAGTCTACACGTAATAAAAAAATATCACAAACCATTGGAACGTCTGGGTGGCTCAGTGGGTTAAGCCTCTGCCTTAGGCTCAGGTCATGATCTCAGAGTCCTAGGATCTAGGCCTGCCTCAGCTCTCTGTTAAGCAGTGAGCCTGCTTCTCTACCTACCTATGATTTCTCTCTCTGCCAAATAAGTAAATAAAAAATCTTTAAAAAAAGAAAAAAGAAATGTCACAGACCACTGCACTCCTTTACCTGATTAAAGGCCTTTAAAAATCTCTGGGCCAAGCAGAAACCTGAGAGTTGGCCTTTGGCCAAGAAACTGCCTTCTCCCCAGGTGGCCAGCCTCCTGAATAAATTTCATATTCCTTTCCAATCAAAACCTATCTCCTGAGTATTGGCCTTTCCAGCAATTGGCAGCTGAACTTGGGTTTCTGTAACTGACAAACGTAAACATTCTGTGAGTTTCTGGTTTGTGTTTATGGTGATATTTAGATTACTGCTTAATTACTTCATTTCAAAGAAGAAGGATCTTTGTTCTCCCTAGAAAACAGAATCCAAACAAAATCCAAACAAAATGAATGGGTCAAGGTTTTATTGGGATATACAACCTCAGGGTTGCAAAATTGAGGAGAAAAGGGAAAGGAGGCTAGGAAGGAGAGAAAGCAAATATCAGTTAGTACATTTGTGAGCTGTTCACAGCTTAACAAGCACAACTGGTAGTTTAGTAATGAGAAATGTCTTCCAAACAGACCATGTGGAACCCCACTGTGGCTCAGATCTGCCCATCAAGGGGATAAATGGGGAAAAAAAAATTATCTGCCAATACATACTCTGTTTTCAGAAGTCAAATTTTGTCCACTGTGCATTATTTCTCTCTCTTTCTTCAGAATTGTGTTAACGAGCTTTACTTAGCCAGTCAGTAATCCCACACGTCAGTTCAGGGAAACTCTTACCATGTCTACTCAGAGGGCAGAGGTGCCCCTCCACTAGGACCCAGGATCTCTTGCCTAATAAACCTAAAGTTGTAGAGAAGCGAAATACACATTCACAAGTGAGGTACTGGGGGTAACAGTGAGACTAATCCCAAATCTTTTTTTATCCTCCTAACCCATTAATTCTAACAACTGGGGATGCGGAATTAAATATCAGCATTGATTTAATGCATATCTTGGGGTTCCATGTCCCAACCGTGTGTGATGTTATATCCAAAGCTGGTGCTTCATTCAAATCTTGGACATGCTCTTCTACCATTCTTCATGCCAGATGTTTAGGGGTCGTGTGGTAAGACCAATGAATCTCATGTTCAGGAGGCCATGGTTGTATCGCCTGTTCTGTAAAATAGGTTCGTTCCTTTTTCTAAGGAAACTTTGTCAGTCATAATTTTGTCAGTCATACTGTATAATTGGATCAGGAATTCTCCAAGACATAGGATGGTGCTGAGGATCCAAAGATGTAAACCTATGTCCAGAATATGTATGAATTCCAGAAAATATGAATGTCTGCTTCCTGCAAAGTAGAAGTGGATCTACAATGCACTTTCCCACTGGCTAGTCTTTAAAGGATTGTGCCATATTAGGAATTAGCAATGATATAACTAGATCAGCTTTGTTGAAGGAGAGCTCGTGTTTTCAGACCTGTGTATAATTTCTATCTTTGCTATCATGGTCCCATTGTAATACTAAGATAGCTAAGGAAAGAAGATAACTCATGTGCATGGCATAAATTACATTGAGAGCCTCCTCTGTAATGGATGCTGCCTGTCAAGCATTCACAAAAGATTCTTACTTTATAATCACTCCAGGGGACTTACTGATGTAAGTTGTCCCACTTCTCCTTGCCACTGATTTTTTCCTTTCAGGCTTCTCACCAAACTGTCAGGATGTATCAGTATCAGTGTCAGCACTATGTATCAGTATGTATCAGTATCAGTATCAGCACTATGTATCAGTGCTCAGAAGTCCATGTATGACTTTAGACCATCTTTCTCTCCTCATACAAAGTAGGTACCTAAGTTTACTTTCCACAGATTTGCCTATGAAAACATTTCCTTTCATCGCTAGCCTGACTAGCACTGGTATTCCATGCCAACCTTTCCTAAACTAGGACTGAATTCTTTCCTTTTCCATAAATTTATTATAAGTTACCCCTGAGGCCATCCATGTGAACTGAGGAATAGGCATGCACTTGCTAGAGATTTTTAGACCTTACTCATGCCTGGTTTAAGTGCAATGCTTCCTTTGGAAAATTGCACTCACCAATGGATGGTTTCTATGATTACTTCTCATTACCACCCAGTAAATTTAATAACACCAAAACAATTTTCATAATCCTTGAATGTTCCTTGGTTAAATGCTTGGTCATCACTTGACCCTAATAGTGTTCCAAGACTTTTTTTTTTTTTTTTTTCAAAAAGAGAACAATTCTTGATTGCACTGGGTAGTCTTGCTACAGAACTTTAGAAGTTGGAACTATGATTTTATCACTGAAACTTGACAGACTCTCTTCCCAACATTCTTATTGACCATGGCTACTTCCAGCTAACTGAATGTCAAGTGAGATGGTACAAATGGAGAGAAGCTTACACAGTAACTGGGATTTGCGTATTCTAGCTCCATTAGAAACATATAGCCATTTTTGGCTTTGTTTGTTTCCTTTGCCTTTGAAAACAAAAGCTAAAATGAACTTTTGGGACTTCATCAAGATCTGCACAGCAAAGGAAACAGTCAACAAAACAAAGAGGCAACCCATGGAATGGGAAAAGATATTTGCAAATGACAGTACAGACAAAGAGCTGATATCCAAAATCTATAAAGAGCTCCTCAAACTCAACACACACAAAACAGATAATCATGTCAAAAAAATGGGCAGAAGACATGAACAGACACTTCTCCAAAGAAGACATACATATAGCTAGCAGACACATGAAAAAATGTTCATCATCACTAGCCATCAGGGAAGTTCAAACAAAAACCATATTGAGATACCACCTTTCACCAGTTAGAATGAACAAAATTAACAAGAGAGTAAACAACATGTGTTTGAGAGGATGTCGCAAAAGGGGAACCCTCTTACACTGTTGGTGGGAATGCAAGTTGGTGCAGCCACTTTGGAAAACAGTGTGGAGATTCTTTAAGAAATTAAAAATAGCTACCCTATGACCCTGCAATTGCACTACGGGGTATTTACCCCAAAGATACAGATGTAGTGAAAAGAAGGGCCATCTGTACCAATGTTCATAGCAGCAATGGCCACAGTCGTCTTGGAAAGAACCAAGACGCCCTTCAATGGATGAATGGGTAAAGAAGATATGGTCCATATATACAATGAAATATTATGCCTCCATCAGAAAGGATGAATACCCAACTTTTGTATCAACATGGACGGGACTAGAAGAGATTATGCTGAATGAAATAAGTTAAGCAGAGAGTCTCAATTATCATATGGTTTCACTTATTTGTGGAGCATAAGGAATAACACGGAGGATATGGGGAGATGGAGAGGAGAAGTGAGTTGGGAGAAATTGGAGGGGGAGATAAACCGTGAGAGACTGTGGACTCTGAGAAACTGAGAGTTTGGAGGAGATGGGTGTAGGGGGTTGGGTGAGCCTGATGGTGGGTATTGTGGAGTGCATGTATTGCATGGAGCACTGGGTGTGGTGCATAAACAATAAATTCTGGAACACTGAAAGAAATTTTTAAAAATAATTTTGTTAAAAAAAGAAAACATATAGCCAACCAACACATAGACTTGAATTATATTCACATGACCTTTAAAAAGTTCAGAGGAACCTAATAAATGCTGTGCCTCATTTTCACTGGTTCGATATATGAAGGACAATGACTTGCTATCTAGAGAAGTTCTCCTGCTATACTCCAGACTATAAGATTATTGAAAAGTCCACAGATGCAGCAGATCCTTGTAAACTCATGGGATTTAGCCCTTGCCTTCTGGCATACAGGAGTCTTGCTAGGTCATCAAAAATATTTGCCACTTCCTAATCACTGAATCAGATTAGTATGATGATATCAACAGGGCGGCTACCTGTAATGCTCTGTGGAATGTCAGGATAGTCAAGGCTTTTGTAGACCCTATTATGGCAGAAAATAGTCATAACCAGAGTTCTGTGATTATAACAATGTACTGCCACCTTTGTGGTATAGAGAGAAACTTTTTTTGTTCTTTCTTGATAATGAGAATTGTGAAGAAAGCTTTTCTCCAGTCGGTAGCCAGATAATAATGCCCCTGGGCAACTAGGAGGGTTGTCCCATACCTGAGAGCACGACCTAGGTCAGGCTCCATGCCTGAGGGGATGCACTCTTCCTCTTTCCAATCCTTCCTGAGTTTACTTTCTGTTTATTTCTTCCTGCCAACTCCTGAAATTCTTCAGGCCAACTCCTAACACTCTCCAGAGATGAGGGACAAAGTACAAATCTTGTAATTTTCTTGATTCTGCATATGACTTCAGTTCTCTGCTAATGGCATTTAAAACTAACATTGTTCAATGTAAAGATGGGATAGTAAAATTCATGCTAGTAGTTTAAAATTTTATTTTTTTTAGCAACTAAAAAGCAAATAGCAAATAAAAAGCACCAAAGACAAATAAAAAGTGATACAGTAGAAAAAAAGAAAAGCTTTGTATGTATCTTTAATAGCATTTTTTTTCATGCTCCTTTAAAAAGAGGCTCTGCATTCACTTTGCATTGTGCCTCACAAATCATATAGCCGGGCCTGCCTCCAGGAGATTCTGATACATTCAATAACTCAAGAACCACTGTTCTAACACATCAGGGAATTAATGAGAGAGCTCTGCCAGATGTTAGCACATCTTAATTACGCATTTATATCTCAGCAGATAATCACAGAGAAGGTCTACAGAACCATTGTACCCACAGTGAGACAAAACTTCATTTTCATGCAGCTTCTATAGGCCCCACTATACCCCAAAAGCCATTATGACATTTCAATGTCACCACAAACCTCTTATCAAACAGTCCTCAAAGGTATCTAGTTTCCCTTTCTCAGTGCTCATCAATCCTAGCAAAGGCTGCAGATCCACGGGGGAAGGGTCAGAGGGAAATTTATTGTATATACTTGTGGTGGTATACTTCTCAAGGGCTCGCATTCTGAAGTTAGTAGATTCTGACTCTGTGAAGCTATATTGATCTAGAGAGTGTACGGACTAGAATTAGTCATTTCAGTAGCTAATATCCAGTATCTTATCCCCAGCTATCACGTTTTCTTCCTCTTCAAAGGAAGCAATAGCGTTGGTGATATAGTGGTGAGCATAGCTGCCTTCCAAAGGAAGCAATACGCTGAGGAAAAGCCCGTCACTCTAACCCCAACATACCTAAAGATCAATTCCATAGATTCTCAGGGATCTAGGAAATCTATATGACAGGCAGAGCATCCTGCTCTTTATTTTTATTATATGCATCTTGCCTCTGATGATTAACTGCTCCCATCTTGACTCTTCCATTCTGGAATATCAATATTTCCAGTGATATTAAAATCCAGGAAGAAGATAGCCCTTCTAACTCTGGCTTCTTAATAAAATGGTGCCCCCTTCAGCATCAGTTTTCAGGCCCTTCCAAGAAGCATAAAATGAAGGGATATTTAGCTCTTTAAAATAATCCCCTTTATTTTATATTTTAAAAGTATCTATTTATTTAATTTTTTGGGGAGAAAGAGAACAAGCATGTGGGAGCAGCAGAAGGAGAGGGAGAAGCAGGCTCCCTAATGAGCAAGAAGTCCAAAGCAGGACTCAATCCCCGGGCCCTGGGATCATGACCTGAGCCGAAGGCAGACACTTAACCGACTGAGCTACACAGGTGCCCCTAAATAATCCATTTAAATATTTCCACCTCCTCTGACTTCTGTTGTCTTCCTCAATAATACGCTAATAAAGTTCTAAACATCACCAGCTCATATACAGTAGGGCATAATCCTAGTAAAATCAACTCTTAGCCAGTATACTGAATCCCAGATAATGAGTGACTGGCCAACATAAATAAATTTTCTTCATTCCTACATTCCTTCACCCTGACCATTAGTTTTTTACTTATTATTTAGTGTCTTTATTTTGTTTTGGTTCCCTCTAGTTGCCAGGTAGTAGGACACAAGCCTTAAATACAACTCTTAATCCTATGGCTACTCTTGAATAAGTCTTATAATATCATCCCAAGACAAGGGGAAGGGGAAAAGTGAGGTAAGGTGCTTGGTGGGAGTGGGATCAGGTAGGCCCTTAGGAGGGTGTTAAGTTCTTAGTGTTAAGTTCTCCACACATGATCCCACAAGATCCCACATGCCCTTCTTCGACAAAGACTACATTAAAGTGTCTTGTTAAAATTATATATATATATATGTATGTAATATGATTTATATAAAAAGTTATATAGTTTTCTATCAAGCATTTTTAGATAAAAGACCACATGATTTTATCCACTTGTTATACCCTAAGGATCTTAATACACAATGGTAAATTTATATCTTTTCTGTAACTTTCCTGTTATCACAAATTTAAAAATGTTTGCAACATGATTGGTTATATTACAAGTTTGGAACTATGTACAATGCTTTTGGTTGAATTACCATCTATCCATATTATCACTGATGTTCTAGTAGTTTTTATGGGATTCCACTAAATTTCAAGGTGGTGAATGTAGGAATGAAGAAAATTTATTTATGTTGGCCACTCACTCATTATCTGGGATTCATGGCAGTTCTTGACTCTTTTTACTATATTTTATTTATAAAATATAACAATATTCCATGGAATTATGTTTGGCACCAACTTTCATATTTAATGCATTGTATTTAAACATACATGTAATGTAGCTAATGGTTCCTTTATTTTCAGAGAGAAAATGGCATGCACTAAATTATTTGGCAAACTGGAGGAAAATTTATTATACATTTATATAACTACTAAGGGGATTATCCTCTTGATTCCAGTTATTTTACATAATGTATACTCTTTCATTCATTTCCATTTTACAGTTTTCATGGGAGAATTTTTATAGCTTGCTTTTCATTTTTATTTGACTTTTTTTGGACAGCAATTACAATTATGTTTGCTGTTTAAAAATTTTAAAATAGGTTAAATATAAGAGAATATACTGTGCTGTAATTTTTAACGTTGGTTGTAAGCAGCTAGTAAATTAGTCCACCCCAGGAGGAAAATAGTTTAAATCCTTTTATTAAGCAATAAATGAATGCAAAATTATAATTAAAAATGTACATGCTTCTAGAGACCATTTAGACCTTAAGATCGCGAAATTGCAATGTATTCTTTGTTGCAGAATGCTAGTGCTGCTTTTAACTGCAAACTAATCAATGTGGTTATATAAGCAACTTCCATACTCACCCTTTCCTTTTCTTCTGCACATACTTTTTGCCCCAACTTTCTGGCTATTTTAGATTATGCATATAACAGGTTTTCCTGATGAATCATTTATGCTTAAAAACATAAGAACAAAAGACTGTATAAATACAGGTTGACAAAACAATACTTTTTGGTCTTGAAAAAATTTATTTTCTGTTATGATAAGGGATAAGCTTTCTTTCAATTTTCTGTAAGCACAGAATGAGCACTACCATATACATTTTATGCACCAAATAAGATTCTTTTAGTCAATTTCCTGAAAGATGTCCTTGCAAGGAAAACAGAATATTTATTTATTATCTTGTGTTAAAATTCTGTTTTCTTGCAAAGTTGTAGAGGATCATTATTTTTATGTTTTTATGAGGCATTGTAATTCCTTTAAGAAAAAGTTTATGTGATCAGGTAGGTGTCCTGGACACTTGGCTGCAGTGAAAAGAAACAGTTCTGAAGTCTTAGGTATGCTGTTGCCTCCTGATTTAATTGGCAATGATACCATTTCTCCCTGGGCTGGCACAAATATGTGCCTCTCATAAAGACTGTGCAGAGATTTTCACATTCCTCCTAACTTTTCTGTCTGCTGCTATTCTCTATGGTATCTATAAGACACTGAAAAGAAACTAGGCAAATACTGATGTAGAGCAATTTATGAAGTTTGGGGGGCGGGGATCAGGTAGGTTTGGACTCTATAAAGGAGTAAATTTGCCTAATATTAAATTATAAAAATCAATACTACTACTCTAATAATTTATGCATGCATAGTATTACACAGTGTGCAAAGCAATAGGTTTGGGAATGGTTAGTTACTTGTCTGTTAAACCAAAAAAAATGGAAGTAGAACTGTTTAGCCGACTGGCCTGTTTTTTTGGTAGTCAAGTTTATAAATGATTTGTACATGCTCCGCCTTTTCCTCTTCTATGTATTAGCAGATAATATATATTGTATATTTATGTTTTTGAACAGTATATTTCCAGTATCAAAAGTAGACCAACTTATTACAACTGTTGAAGAATCCAGTGGAAATAATTGTTTAGTTTGCATAACATTGTAAACTTAGGGATTATTTCCTTCTAAGTTCAATGTGCTCAAAAGCAAATCAGAAAGGTTTACAGAGTAGGTGTTATTACAAAACCCACTTTCAAAGTGAGGAGATGATATTTTGGAATAATTAAATGCCTTTGTCTGGGAAACCCTGACCAGAGAGTATTAGAATGGGATCTTACTCCAGTCCTTCTTACTGAAGAATTATTGCTCTTCTCACTATAATTTCTAAGTTATCTTACCCCTTTAGCAACATTTTGTCAGAAAAGATGATGTCAAAATGTATGAGTCACAGACTCATATTTTCTAAGGAACTTAAAATAACAAAATTAGTTTTTGTTCCATATGATAATTTTGAAAGATGACCATCAGAAATAATTTCTGATAGTGGACACATTTTTGGAATTGTTATATAATGTTTCATTTTAACATTGATACTCTAATGTTTTTTGGGGGAAAAGTTGCTACCACTGAAGTAACCACACTTAATAAATGGAAAAGTCTTAGTAATGAAATTGGTAACTGCTCACTTTAGTCTGGCAGATTTGGATGTCGGTCATTTTCCTATAGCTAAAGAAAACTCAAAATCATATATATATATATATATATATATATATATATATATATATAAACACAAAATATATGTGGCCATTAAAATATACTGTTATTAAGAAAGGCTCTGATTTATAATTCAAATAAGAATTATATTCCATAGTCATTTTCTAAGCACTGACAAAACTGACAAGAAAAATACTGTTATATACATTGATAACTCTTTGAACATTTTTTCCTCATTTTATTAACTAAATAGTAGTAATTATATATGTGTGCATATATACACACCTATATAAACCATATATAATTGAAATTAGATTTTTATACAGTGATTGCTTAAAATTTGTTCCTGCATTTATTTGGAAAATGTCCTTGGGAAAGGTTAAAAAGTTGTATGTAAATAAACAACAGAGTCTGTAAGAATGGTTTTTATTTTTGTTTTATTTGTTCTCATTGTTGAAGGAAAAAGAAAAGAATCCATGTATTTCAGGGGAAATTCAGCAAAAATTTTATCTTTTACTGTAGCATCATTTTCTGGTTTTGAAGATTAAGATCATTTAGAGAGATTAAAGAATGATAGTTCTTTAACTTTTAAAAGGCACAAGAGAAGACAGAAAAAATAAAATCTTCAATATTTGAATAGCTGATCAACAGAATTAAAAATTGGAGTTAATGTAAGAAAATTTTAAGGCAGATTTTACTTCAAAATGAGGCAATTTTCTGACAAAGCTATTCCACCTTGATATGGCCTTTCTTATAGGATAATGGGTCTCCCATCTTTGAAAATACTCCCGTCATTGCAAATATACAGAAAAGTATATGGAGCATACATTAAACTAAGTAACCTCAAAGATTGTTTCCAATTTGAGATTATATGAGGCCATGGCAATTCTCGTTTTTAAACCTGGTATCCAATGATATGAGAATTATACCATATGCCAGCAACATTTCTTTGGTGCTCTGTGGACTACGAATCCATGAGAAATATTTCTTTGTTTGGGGAATTGCTATTCCAGAGAGGAAAGCAGTATATATCCTAATTCAAACTCCCCCTGGGCCTCCTTTATTCCCCTTTCATTCTTATTCCTTTGACTTCATTAAATCCCCCATTTTTTTCTCTCCTCCTCATAAAATGTGTATATTTCTCTTTTAACATTGTAATTTCCTTCTCATTAGAAAGTATGTTTCTTAGGAGTCAGAACCTTCTTTTTCAGTCGCAGTGTTTTTTAGTATTATGAACATACTGGATAGTGAAAAAAATACTCGATGAAGTTTTGTTGACTAAATGATCAGTAAAGAAAATAGGGAAGACAGAGCAATGTGAATGTAGACAACACATCTAACAATATGAGGCTAAGTAAAGGGTAGGCTCAGAGGCAGAGTAGTATTGCCTCTGTCACACTTGCTGAGTGTCCAATTCTTTAAGAACAGTAAATTAATTTAATCTTCACATTTAATCCTCACAACAGTGCTTTACAGTGGATACTATTTTTATCCCATTTACAAAGAATCCAACTTCTTCATCACACCACCAGTGGGTAGCAGGGTTGGGATCTAATTTCTGACCAACTCTCCAAGTCAGTAGTAATATGTTGATTCTCCATAATCACCATGCAACATCATGGAACTCAGATATACCAAGAAAGAGGTGGAAACAGGTTCAGGGGAACACTTAAGAATCAGGGTGCATACATGTGCCATAGATCAAAGTAAGACAGTAAATCTAAACTAGATGAACAAAGGAGAACAAGAAGGGGAGCCTAACCAAAGGAGATAGTCTAGGTAATGTAATAGGACAAGAGACTGAATTCCTCCTCCCAGACTTACTTTGACTATGTATGAGCTCCCCCCACCTCTACATTTTCATCTATAAAATAACAAGATGTGACTCTCTCCTAATGAGTCTCTGTTCCGTTTGAACTCTAAAGTAGTATTCAAGAGTTCAGGCAGCAACTTTAACACAGGTATTAAAACTTAAAAATTCAGGGGCGCCTGGGTGGCTCAGTGGGTTAAGCCTCTGCCTTCAGCTCAGGTCATGACCCTGATCTCAGGGTCCTGGATCAAGCCCCACATCAGGCTCTCTGCTCAGTGGGAAGCCTGCTTCTCCCTCCCCCTTTCTCTGCCTGCCTCTCTGCCTACATGTTATCTCTCTCTCTCTCTCTGGAAAATAATCCTTTAAAATCCTTTAAAAAATTAAAAATTCAGACAAGGCAAATAATCAAAAGCCTGGGAAAAGGTTAGTCTTGACACCAATATATCAATATAGCAACTTTAAGGTAGCTGATACAAGAAGCCCTTGATAACTGGAAGAGGTATCTCTTCCCACCCTACACTTTTAAAAAATTTAAATTCTAAAGTCATAGGAATATAGATGATAGATGATATATATATATATATATATATATCATCGATCAGTCAATCCAGATCTTAACAGTAGCCCAAGACTCCTTTGGATAATTGGAAATGTAATATTTCTTAAAGGCATCATTCTCTAAAATAAAGAGCTTAGAAATTATAATTTAAAAGATTGGGACTAGGAGTGCCTGGGTGGCTCAGTCAGTTAAGCATCTAACTTAAACTCAGGTCATGATCCTATAATCCTGGAATAGAGTTCCATGTTGGGCTCCCAGCTCAGCAGGGAACTTGCTTCTCCCTCTCCTTCTAGCTTGTACTTTCTCTCCATATCTCTGTCTCTGTCTCTCTCTCTCTCAAATAAGTAAATAAGATCGTTAGAAAAAATAAGACATAGGGACTAATTATCATACTTTCTTAGGCTTATATTAGAGTTTTTAACATAACTATTTTTTTTTAATTTCTCTTATGATACTTATTATGTTTTCTGGGGCTGCAATAACAAAGTTATTAAAAACTAAGGTAGCTTAAAACAACAGAAATTTATTCTCTTATAGTTCTAGAGTCTAAAATTCTGAAATCAAGATGTGAGCAGAGCTACGTTCTCTCTGATGGTTCTAGGGAAGAACCCTTCCTTGCCTTTTCCAACTTCTGGTGGTTCTTAACAATCCTCATCATTCCTTGGCTGGTGGCACCATGAGTTTTATCTTTATTTTCACGAGGACTTCTTCCCTTTGTCACCTCTGTCTTCACATGGTATTCTCATCATAATGTCCCTGTTTCTGTCTTTTAGCACACCAGTAATTAGATTAGGGCCCACTCTAATCCAGAATGGTTTTAACTGAGCTTAACTAATTACATCTGCAATAATCCTGTTTCCAAATAAGGTCACATTATGAAGTTCCAAGTGGATGTGAAGTTTTGGGAGACACTACTCAATCTGGTACATGATGTGACTTCTGCTTCAGAAGTTAAGGTACACATTTTTCAGTCTTGTCCTTGACAATAGTAGAATCAGGCCTATACCAGAAATTCTCAAAAAAATTTCCTTGCAAAGGATGCAAGGAATTATAGTTTTATAATTCAGACTTTAAACCCAAACTTTACATTTTCATACTTATAAAATGAGCCTCAATCAGAGGATGTATGGCAATTCTCGGGATTACCTTTTAGTTTTCCATTTATTTGATAGTATGAGCCTCCTAAGAATATATCTTTCTAACCAATAACTTTAAAGGGGCAATTAAATGAATCTCATAGCCTCTGGTGATTTGGAATCAAGCCAGAGATTCTGTGGTAGTCTGGCAAAGAATTAACATTCCCAACATAATATTGAAAGCAGTGATGAGGAGGTTTTTCTCCTCCTTCTCTTTCTCCTTCTTCTTGTTGGAGGTTCTTCTAACTGACCTCTGGTCACAAAGTGCAACATGGTAAAACAGATTTTAATTCAATAGACATTCATAGCAAAGTAGTTTCTTTGTTTCAACCATAATGGTGTGTATAATGTATGCTATTTGTAGTAACTATTAATGAAGTAAACACTGTAAGGCTTATGTTGAAGTTATTTCCACATTAATGAAATATTTTACTATAATTACAAACCATAATATCCACATTTTAAATTGAATCAATAACTAAAATCTGATCATTGAAAGGATTCACTTATATCCTTGACCAATATGACCACGAATTGCTAGCTAACTTTCAAAATGACATAAAAAAATGAGCTTCTATTGGAATTTCAAATTATTGATATATTACCAATAATAAGATAAGAGGAAGACAACAACACAATTGTACAATTTTTTAGATAGCAGAATTATTTAAAGTATTATGCAGTAGAAAAAATAGATAGTAGAATTGAATCTTGTTGTAATTAATAAAGATTGTCTGTGTCTTAGGTAGTGGCAACTTAAATTCGATGCTAAAATTTTCCTTTGTAATAAATATTTCAATCTATCTATAAAAGATATATGTATAGATATAAATATTTCAATCTATCTATAAAAGATATATGTATAGTCTTTCCATTTAATGGAAAGACTGTTGAAGTTTTAGAATAAATTTATTCCATTATATGGTCTAAATCACCCTGTCAATATTATTTCTCACAATTTTTCTGTGCTCATTCTTAATCAAACTGACATACCAAATATGGCACTTTATACTATATTACCTGTTATTATGTCTTTGCTTATATGCTTTTCCCTAGTTGTAATACTATATCTTTCCATTTCCTGTTTTCTAATTTACTCTCCTACCTAATATTCTAGGTCCATTTGAAAAACTGGCTTTTCTAGACTTGACAAGTCATTTTCTAAGCACTGCACTTTTTATAGGTGTCCTATGTATGGTAAGCTTTTGATGCAAATCCATTTTGTTCTCCTCACTACAATTATCCAGGCCCATATGTTAGGTGTTCGGGAAATCTATATAGAATGAGTTATTGAATAAATTTAAAGTAAAGTTATTGTACAAAAGGTAATAGGCCAAGGAATTTTGATGCCTCTCCCTACTTGTTCTCACACAAAGAGTTCTCTGAGGTGCACAAGCAGGGTTAAGGAAACTCATGTGAATTTATATTTTTTCTTTAGTGAATCAAACATAATGAAATTAAAACAATTTCCAGAAGCTAGGTTGCAGAAAATGGGAAAATGTTAGGCAGGGTATCATGAAAAGGAGAACTGATGGAGAAAACAAAAAAGAGCAAAGAGAACTTTAGAACTCTAAAGTACATACAGAAAAAATAATAAACAACATAATATGTGAAACAGTATGAGAGATTCAATAATATCTGATATTAGCTTGTAATGTCCAGTTTATTTATAGCCATTTTTCCAAACCATGTGACTTATTCCCAAAAATGTAGTATGGCTAGCAAAGATATAAAATTATAAGAATACATCCTAAATCAGATGCAGGGATAAAAGAAAAATATATAATCTGCTGTAGTGATATTAAATGAAACTATTATTGGAGGTTTCTGAAAAAGAAATCAAACTATAAAAGACTATAGCCTTCCTAACAGATAGATTTCAATTCAATGTTAAGTTTTCTAGAGGCCAAATAAAAAGAGAAATCTGATCAATTTCATAATTTACAACATCCATGATAAATGCAAACCAATTTACTCAGGAGAAGTGCAATTATTCTTGCTACTAAAACCTGCAAGAAATTTCTCCCAAGGGTCATCATAAAGAGGCAACTGTAAAATATAATGAAATATGCCTTAAACAATATCTTTGATAGACACCACTAAGAGTTTCATAGACCTGATTTTTTTTATGGTACCCCGTACTATGCTTTAGCTCTTCAATTCTGTGTGCGCTTTAATAGAGGCATAGATTTTTCAGTAACTGGAAAACCGGATAGGCAAGAAATCTTTCAAAGATTCTTGAGAAACATCTTTGTCTTACTAGAGTCTTTTAGACAAACTTGGTGGCTCCACATCTCAGAACACTCAATCGGTTAATTCGCTAAATAGATATTGGACAACTATAATTTGCATAGTACTTGTATTAGGCACAGAGGAAACACAAGGGATAAAAATTTCCAGGAAATCAGCTATTCTATGATGTCAATCAAATGTAATTAAATAGAACAAAGGACCAGAACAAAAGTAAAAGTAGACATTCTTTTGTGACAGCTGAAAGCACCTCAAGCCTTGGGTTCAGTTCCAAGGATATACTCAAAAGGTGGGTTAGGTCTCTTTTAGAAAATAGGTTTGGATCTGCTCTGACATAGAGATTAACAGCCACTGGCTGATTCTTCTACCCAGGGTTAGCTTAGTAGCGTAGTCATCATGCCTTCTGGGAAAAAAATCTAGTCCCATCTGTTTCAGGTTTTTTCCTACAATAGGCCTGTATTGGGATTTCTACCACAACTGTGCCTTTAAAACAATGATCTGAGAAACCTTACCTCTGTCTTCCTTGGAATTGAGACCTGGGAGGAGGTGGAACAAAAGAGGCAGCCAGTCAGATCACTGTCTTCTCTAACCACTTAGAGGCAGTATCTGCCACCAAAGCCTCTCTGCTAGCATGTAAGAAGGTCTTTGAGAAGGTCTTTGACAAGTCATTTTAAAATTGTGTTTGAAAAATGCTTCCCTGTTGTGTACTATTTCTAAAATTTTATTTTTCTCCTCAAAGATCACCAACACATCTATTCAATAAATACGTACTGTTCACCTGCTATGTGCCAGGATCTAGATATGCAAGGTTAATTGTCAAGGTGAATTTGTATCAAGAAGCTTAAAGTTGGTGATAACACCCCTAAGGTGCTGAAGATGAGGCCACAGTTTGGTAACTGCTGTCTCAGAGATACTAAGTACCATGCACTGTGCACACATGGTGGGTGGGGTAGCCAGATCCAACATGAGTAAACAGGACTCAAGAGTTCCATCTGTAACAAGTAGCTTTTGAATTGAATCTTGGAAAATAGCAGAAATTAGGAAAACAAAGTGCATAAAAGTCATTTTTGGGGCACCTGGGTGGCTCAGTTGTTAAGTGTCTTCCTTCGGCTGGGGTCATGATCCCACGGTCCTGGAATTGAGCCCCACATTGGGCTCCCTGCTCAGTAGGAAACCTGCTTCTCCCTCTCTCACCAGCAGTGCCCACCTCCCCGCCGCTTGTGTTCCCTCTCTCTCTGTCTCCCTCTCTGTCAAATAAATAAATAAAATCTTTTTTAAAAAAAAGTTATTTTAAGCAACAGATGAGTGAGGGGGTACATGTTAAACAGGACAGCAAACTGAAAAAGTAATGGTGACAAGAACACAAGAAAAGTTAAGAACTGTGGTCTTCAACTAAGGAAGAGGTCAGATCATGATGAATTAGTGTACTTAACCAAGAGATCTGAACCAAAAGACAAAAGGAGACCAAACCAAACCAAGCAAAAACTTCAGAGGAATGCCCTGAAATTTATGTTGTAGAACTATCATTTCACCATGATTACAGAGAATATAGTAAACAGGCTAAGAATAGAGTCAGGCAGAGTAATTAGAAGGTTATGGCAGCAATCTGGAAGAAAATAAGTGGGGATCTAAATTAAGCCAGAGAAATTGTCATGAGAGGAGGGATGTATGAGAGGTAATAAAAGGGTGGAACATATATGCTTTTGGGACTTCTAAGATCTATCTGTCCTGTTGTTTTCCCTTCTAAATAAACAATGGTGCATCTTATAGTGTTACTTACTCCCTATATAATTTCGTTCCTACTTTCTTGTAGGATTCATGTATATGTAGTCTAGCTTTAAAAATTTTGAAATTCTATTCTCTTCACAGTCACCAAATCTTACATAGCAGTCCACTTGAAACTTGAACATTTAATCACTGAGTACATTCGGCCTGCATCATAAAGCTCAACGTTATAATCCTCCAGTTATTACAAGATCTGTGCTGTCTCTGATACATTTACACTTCAATTACAATTACAATGCTTTCATTTTAACAGCTTCTGGTTTCTGAAGGATTAAGTCTCAAGGATTATGTTCTAATGAGAACAAAGGTTATTGACGACTTTTCTCATTTCTTTCTGAGATGTTTTCCCAGCTAAATCAAAATGAAGCCAAATTTATGCCAAGATGTTTTCTCCCTGCAGGAAAACATAATGGAAGTTATGAGAAATCAAGAGTTTTTACTGCTTCCAGCTGAGGAGCTCCATAAACTCCTGGCCAGCGATGATGTAAATGTTCCTGATGAAGAAACTATCTTCCATGCATTAATGATGTGGGTCAAGTATGATATGCAGAGGCGATGCAATGACTTGAGTATGCTTCTTGCCTTTATAAGACTGCCACTGCTTCCACCACAGGTAATTGCATGGGATGCTGTGTTAACAGCTACTCTGTATTGAAAAATCCTATATTAAAAGTAACATCAAAATGTAAATAAAACTAACAATAATTTAAAATAAAAATAATAATACCCATAAAGCATTTGGTAAAATAGTAACATTCAATTGATACATATTATGGTATACACACATGCACAGGCACACTGACTTGAAAGTAGAAAGTCCCTAAGTTTTATGCCTCTCCATTACCATTTTCTTATAATTGTTTAATTCTTTATAAAAAAAAGTGGTATCATAAGCCATTTATTTTTCCTTTTCACATTTTTTGTTTTTCTTCTAATCCAATACTCTTTTTAGGAAAATTTGGTGATGGAAAATGATGGGTGATGGGTCTGAAGCTCATCTCTGCCATATATTGACTCATGCTCATATGACTATGCGAATGCCACTGAATTTCTCTGATATCCGATTTCCTCATCCATAAAATGAAATTGTACTACCACACAAAACTTTTGTGAGGATCAGATGAGACAATGCATGCTAAGTACTTAATCTCATTACAGTATCTAGAAGATTTTTAAAACATTATAATTAATTCCCTGCTTCCCCATTTTGGAGATCAATGGATTTATCATCTATCTATCTATCATTTATGTATCTATCATAATCTGTTTATCTATCTATCCCTCCATTTCTACCTTTATATCTTATGATACAATAATACAATCATTCTCTGATGAAAACACATCCTTGGGTTACATTTTAACACTCAATACATAGGATTTCTACCCTCAATAAACAGATAACACATATTACTGAATCATACACAGTTATGGAGTTAAAGCATTTAGCAGTTGGAATTATGGAATCTTTAATAACTGAAGCTAAGGAGAATCCAGACACCAAGTGTACCAACCCCCTCATTTTACTGATGAATTATGTAGGACAGGTGAACTGGTAAGAACAAGTTCATTCAGCTTGTAAGAATAAGAGTAACTATTTTTCTCTGATTCATTATGTCTGTAAGTTGTGATGTTGCAAAATTGTCTATGCACAGCAATGTTAATCTGGGGTTTCTGCTTTCTAAGATCATCTAGAAATAAGCCTGAAAGCTATTCCTACCTCAAAAATGGTAGGTAAAATTGTATATACACTTTGTCTGGGGGATGTGAGGGACCTCTAGTATTCACTTGATTCATCATTTGGCTCCATACTTCCATCAACACTTTCACTAATCCATATATTACTAAGAGTGTTAGATAGAGAATTATGACATTGGGAAAGAATGACAGACAAGGGCACGTTAATAAGTGAAGTGAAAATTATGGTCATATATTAAGATTGGAAAGTAAAAAAAAAAACAAAAAAAAACCTACCAAAATTGGGAAAACAAATGAAGTTTTATAAATAAAGGAATAATTCTGTTTCACTTGGCTGCTGAAATGAATAAAGCAGTAAAAACAGAGGAGAAAATTTTATGGAACTCCTGCTTAAGCAAATTATATGAGCTTATCTTAACACTAGGATCTTAAAAAGGAGGAGAAATGCATTTAGGTAACGAAACAAAGAATAAATTGTGAATCTAAGCCCTGAATTCTTCCAAATCTTCCATCCCAGGTTTTAATGCCAGGTATCCTTAGAGAGTAAGGGTATCCTGGGGATTTTCTATCCTGGGGATTTTCTCCCAGGATAGAAATGGCCAGTGAACACTATTAGCTAATAACAGGTAGAAAGCCATTAACCACTCATAGATGCTGTGGCAATTGGTACCTTAGACTACTGCCTACCCACTCCAACTGTTTGTTGAAACGTGGGGAGCTTTTGGGGTTTCCACAGAAAGTACTATGTCATCTGCAGAGAGTAAGAGTTTGACTTCTTTGACAAAATGAATGCCTTTTATTTCTTTTTGTTGTCTGATTGCTGAGGCTAGGACTTCACCCCACAATTTCTAGAACTCATGCAACAATTCAGCAATGTAGCAGTATAGAAAATCAATGCACAGAAGTCAGTTGCATTTCTGTACACTAACAATGCACTAACAACATGACTGAAGAAAGAGAAATTAAGGAATCAATCCCATTCACAATTGCACCAAAAACCATAAGATACCTAGGAATAAACCTAATCAAAGAGGTAAAGGATCTGTACTCTAGAAACAACAGAACACTTATGAAAAATTGAAGAAGACACAAAGAGTTAGAAAAACATTCCATGCTCATGGATTGGAAGAATAAACATTGTTAAAAATATGTATTCTGGGCACTGGGGTGGCTCAGTTCTTGGGCATCTGCCTTCAGCTCAGGTCATGATCCCAGGGTCCTGGGATCAAGCCCTGAATTGGGCTTCCTGTTCAGCGAAGAGGCCTGCTTCTACCTCTCTCACTCCCTCTGCTTGTGTTCCCTCTCTCGCTGTGTCTCTGTCTGTCAAATAAATAAATAAATAAGTTTTTAAAAAATAAAATAAATAAAAAATAAACGCAATGTGTATAGTGCCTAAAGAAATCTACCTATTCAATGCAATCCCTATCAAAATAACATCAACATTTTTCAGAGTTGGAACAAACAATCCTAAAATTTGTATGGAACCAGAAAAGATCCCAAAAAGCCAGGGGAAGTCACAATGCCTGACTTCAAGCTATATTAAAAAGCTATGATCATCAAGATAGTATGGTACTAGCACAAAAACAGACACATAGTCCAATGGAAAAGAACAGAGACTTCAGAAATGGACCCTCAACTTTATGATCAACTAAAATTTGACAAAGCAGGAAAGTCTATCCAATGGAAAGAAAGATGATCTCTTCAATAAATGGTGCTGGGAAAATTGGACAGCCATATGCAGAATACTGAAACTGGACCATTCTCCTACACCATACATAAAGATAAATTCAAAATGGATGAAAGACCTCAATGTGAGACAGGAATCCATCAAAATCCTAGAGGACAACAGGCAGTAACCTCTTCAACCTTGGCCTCAGCAACTTCTTGCAGGACACATCTCTAAAGGCAAGGGAAACATAAGAAGAAATGAACTATTGTGACTTCATCAAGATAAAAATCTTCTTATGGCAAAGGAAACAGTCAATCAAACTAAGAGGAAACCTACAGAATGGGAGAAGATACTTGCAAATGACAAATGACAAACAGATAAAGGGCTGCTATTCAAGATCTATAAAGGACTTATCAAACTCAACACACAATAACAGATATTCCAGTTAAGAAATGGGGTAACAGGTGGTGGGTAGTATAGAGGGCATGGATTGCATGGAGCACTGGGTGTGGTGAAAAAAATAATGAATACTGTGATGCTGAAGATAAATTAAAAAAAAAAAAGAAAGAAATGGGCAGACTTGAACAGACACTTCTCAAAAAAAGACATACGAATGGCCAACAGACACATGAAAAACACTCCACATCACTAACCATCAGGGAAATACAAATCAAAACCACAATGAGATACCACCTTACACCAATTAGAATGGCTAAAATTGACAAGACAGGAAACAATGAATGATGATAAGGACATGGAGAAAGGGGAATCTTCTTACACTGTTGGTGGGAATGTAAGCTGGTATGGCTGCTCTTGAAAGCAGTGTGGATGTTCCTCAAGAAGATAAAAATAGAGCTACCCTACAACCTAGTGACTGGACTACTAGGTATTTACCCCAAAGATACAGATGCAGTAAAAAGAAGGGACACATTCACCCCAATGTTCATAACAGCAATGTCAATGATAGCCAGCTGTGGGGGGAGCTCAGATGTCCTTCAACAGATGAATGGATAAAGAAAACATGGTCTGTATATACAATGGAATATTAGCCATCAGAAAGGATGACTATCTCAGATGTCCTTCAACAGATGAATGGATAAAGAAAGCATGGTCTGTATATACAATGGAATATTAGCCATCAGAAAGGATGACTATCTACCATTTATGTCAACATGGATGGAAGTGGAGGGTATTATGCTAAGTGAAATAAGTCAGTCAAAGAAAGACAATTATCATACGGTTTCACTCTTATGTGAAGAGTGAGAAATAGCTCAAAGACTCATAGGGGAAGGGAGGGAAAACTGAATGGGAAGAAATCAGTGCAGGAGATAAATCATGAGAGACTCTTGACTCCGGGAAACAAACCGAGGATTGTGGAAAGGGAGGTGGGTGGGGAAATGGGGTCACTGGGTGATGGGAATTAAGGAGGGCATGTGATGTGATGAAGACTGGCTATTATAAGCAACTAATGAATCACTGAAACTATACCAAAAGCTAATGATTTATTATGTATTGGTTAATTGAATTTAAACAAAAAGAAAATTGGGGAGCTTTAAGCTAAACCAGTAGTCAAAAATCATCATGGGGAAAAAAAAATCATGAATGAATGCTAGGAGACATAACTGAAGAGGCCAAGAATGTGACCAGGGTTCAAGCTTTTCATGCTATGCCTTTCCTTCATACACTCTTTCCCCACTCTTCTGTCACCAAAAATGGGAGATGCTTTTACCACTACATCCATCTATGCTATTCTATCACAACAGACATGTGCATCTTATTAACTTGTTACTAAGGCTACACATTACAAATGGAGTTTTAATTCTTATTGACTCAGCTGCTTCATCTTACTTAGTGAAACAATATTCATTAACTTTAGGAAAATAAGATATAATTTTTTGGTGTAACTAACTAGCAAAAGACTCTTTTGTTAATTCTTATTACAGCATGTAATAGTCATAAGTACAGCATATGTCTATTCTCTATTTCTTATTTCTCAATTTAGGGGTATTAAAAATATAACTTTATACTTTCAAATTAGACATGCAGGGAAGAAAGAGTAAAATACATTTTCTTTTCATAAAATATTCTGTATATAAGAGCGGCTATCACTTTCTTAACTAGTACTAATGAATTACATGTTATTATAAGCATTTTCCACATATTTCTACCCAGATTTTGAAACTTCCAGTAAAAAAAAAAAAATGACATAGTAAGAATAGGGCAATAGGAAATAATTTTTTATTTCTTTCTTTAGATACCAAGCATACTTTATTTCATTTAATTTCTATATTATCCTTATGTAGTAAATATTATTCTTTTCATTGGACAAATGAATAAATTGAGAATCGTCACAGTAGCCATCTTCCTATTAAGTTGTAGCGCTCAGATTGCACTCTTGATGTATCTGACATTAATGTGGTTCTTATTCCACTGAAGGGCAATGAGAGCAGTCTCTTCTTCAGATTTAACTCAATGTCCCACCAGAGCTAAAAAAGAGTTTAATCAAATCTAAGATTTTCCAGCTTTTTATGTGAACTTTCAAAGTGGCTAAGCATCTTCTATTCCTTAAGAAAAGCTATTATGAAGATCAGGAAACATTTTTTTCTTAATCCTGGAGACATTATATATAGGTTTGACCCTAATATATATTGCTTGTGTGCATGCACTCGCTCTCCCTCTCTCTTTCTTTACATATGTTTACATGTTTATATCCTTAATATTTAATAGTTATATAAAATGTGATATTATATTTTAAAGTACTAACAATATTTAAAAGGAGAAGAGTCTTCATTTTTCTAGTGAGGTAAGAATTTGTTTTCAAAAAGAAAGAGTACATAGGCTAATTTTTGAAGGACACTTGAGAGAATTTGGCTTATGTTTTTGTAAGATAATTCCTGTAGAAGTAAATGACGGGTTTTGGCTTAAATGACAGAACAATATCTGGAAGACCTTTTGTGAGCTGCTTATAATGATGTCAAGCAAAACCTAACAAGTACTGACCAGAACAAGAGTAAAAACGATGAGATTTAGAGATGCTTAAAACAATAAATTAAAAAATACAGAAAAAAAATGCTTCTAGGATAGAGTTAAACTAAATAACTGTAAGTAGTTTTACAGCTGTGAGCCTCTAGTTTCTATTTAGTAAGTGCATAGAACAATTTCTGGAGCTTAAAAAAAGTAAAAATAAATACAATGATGGAGATTTCATCAACAAAGAAAACATGTTAAAAAAGTAATTATTGTCAAAGAATAAATCTAGATTACAATAACAGTCTTATACTCACGGCCAGTTGACCAACTTGACTTAAGTGGATTTCAGTTAATCATTTATTATAATCTGCATTCTCATATCTGGTCATCCATCATGTGTATCTGTGTTTAGTTATTTCTTAAGTTTACAAGAAAAAAAATCCATTCTGATACTCTTTATTATTTACTATTTATATATTTATTATTTATATATTATTATATTAAATAAATTATATATTATATATAAATTATAGATAATATATATTGTATATAATATGTATATTATATGTAATATATTATCATTTATATATTGTTTATTATATCATATATTATTTATATAATGATGTATGTTATTATAATGTTTACATCATGGGAATTTGGTGCAGAAAAATATGAGGATATAAATTTTGGTGGACAGTATGGATTTCAGTTGAGACAAGTGGTAGACAAAATGAGATTCAGAAAAGAATAAAAGAAGAGACATAAAATGACTCAGAAGTGAAATGTCTATTTTATCTTGTATTGAAATATAACAGCTAATGATGAAATAAATTCAGTTGGCTTTGCTGCAGAAAAGACCAGAGGAAAAGGCAAAATGAAAGAAATATGTAATTGAGTTATAGTCTAAGAAATAGTGAATGACTTCTATTATCTTTTTAAATAAGTGAGGAATAGGATTTTTCATAATAGTTTCTGTGTTTTTTCTTGAATACCCAGAGGTTTAAAAATTTCAACAGAACTGGAAAAAAATATGGAAATTTCATTTTAGAGAGTGAGTGATTATATAAACACTCATACACACACACACACACAAGTAAGGTAACCAATTTGATATACTCATTTTTCTTTATTTTCTTTTACAAAGATGCAACAAAAGAATATGTGGGTATGCAATAAACATGTAAACATATAAACATATAAATAAACATTATGTAACTATCATTTCCACTGGCTTTAACTGATTTTACAAGATGTATCCTTGTAATATGTACATAAATATATATTTATTATACACATATTTTAAAAGGACACATGATCATCTAACTTTTGGTAGGTTCTTTTCTAATAATTGGTTTGGAAAGTTGAAGCATGCTATCCAAAACATTAAGGGAATGCAATTCTATATCTAGTCAAGCTAAAAGGTCTTTAGGAAAATACAGTTTTATCATAGAGATTATTTATCATAGAGATATACAAATAAACTTTGCTTCCTATCTTGAAATTGGTATTATCTCTTTTGAGATGACAAGGATAAAGATTTCTCAGATCTTGCAAACCATTATTCCTACTGACTCTTAAAAGAAATATGTAATGGTGTGTGTGTTTATGTGCATAAACATTTATTATCTGTATCAAAATGTAAAAGGAAAAAAGTTGCAATTGAATAACAAATTATTTCCTAAGCTTAGAGGCATATAGTTTAATAATAAAAAAGAATAAGATAACAAGGAAACTCAATATTTTAACTTAAGGGAACAGATACTACCTCTAGTTTAGAAGCATAAATTATTTTTATGCAAAGGTGTAATTTATCCCAAAATATTCTTTTTTTTTTAAGATTTTGTTTATTTATTTGACAGAGAGAGAGAGATCACAAGTAGGCAGAGAGAGAGAGAGAGGAGGAAGCAGGCTCCCTTCCGAGTAGAAAGCCGAATGCAGGACTCGATCCAGGACCCCGAGATAATGACCTGAGCCGAAGGCAGAAACTTAACCCATTGAGCCACCCAGGCACCCCAAAAGATTCTTTATGTAATAACAGCAACACGAGAAGAGAGAGTTTATCAACATTTTTTACTCCATTGAAAATGTGATAGTTGATCAGATACCGGTGACATAGACTCTTCTGTCCATAAAAACTATAGTCACAACTAAAAACACTAATGAAAAGCAACCAAAACGACAGAGAACAAATCAATATAAAAAGAGCATTCATAAATCACACTGTAAAATCTACAAAGTAGATTATACTCCTGAGTAATTTATGTTTTGTTTGGTATTACTTCTCCAAGTATCGGCAAGCATCGGTAAATCCTACAATTTTCCATGTTTGTCAGTACTAACGTTCACTATTTAGTGTATTATATATCTTATTTTTACAAAAGAAAAAGAAACAAAAAAAAAACCTTTCAACTCTTACAAGTGAGTAAGGCAAATGTTAATCAAACATTAATACAGTCTATTAGTGGTCTTTGTTACTTTTTAATTTGTTTTTGTCCTTTTTCTTCCTCTCTGATCTGCTTGCTGTTTGATTAATTAATGATGACACCAGGCATCATCAAAGAAACAGCCTTCTTCACAAAACTAGACTATATAGCTTTTAAAAGTGTGGAATAATGTTATTTTCTCTAAAAAAAACTTGAGAAACAGTGTCTTTAAAACAGAAATGCACAGACAATACATGTTTCTAAAATCTTACAGATTTATATTTAATACAATTTAGTTTCATGATCACTTAAATTATGATGACATTCACAGTTCAAGTTACATTATGAAAATATAAAAGCTTTTACTTCAACAGTTTTTGTCAGTGAGGTATAATGTGAAAAATGACACACACAAGCAAAAACTCATACATACATACATACAAAAACATTACTGTCTTCGGTAAAGAGAGCAGAGAAGTTGGAACCTAATCTGAAAGCCTTTACTTTTTGCCACAGTGCTGTAGTATCTCTGCTTTTGTCAAGGGCTGAGCCCACTGCTTGTGATTTGTATCCCATCAGTCTTGCCACTGGAATTTCTCCACATTGGTGACCCTTCTATTATATTACCAATTTGTTCCATATTGGATCATTCTAATTAACTTGCAAAGATTTATTGTTCCAAACATAGTAAAACAAAACTCATATTCCTACCAACTGTCCCAATTCTGTTTCAGTTTCTAGCAAAACATGTAGCTATTATTTACAGTTAATAAATATACTTAATAATAATAATCACCCTCTGAAGAGGGTGTAATTAGTCCTTGGAACTCTTCAAAATCACCCAAAACCTCCATGCTGTCACATCTTTCCATCTTTCCCCATCTCATTTGTTTTCATCTTACTTGGCTTCCCAGCAGCTTTGACAAAATTGATCTGGCCACTCTGACTCAATTGTCATTACTAATTTTTTCTAGTCAGATATATATTGCAGTGCCCTAGGACACCATATTTCCTCCATAAAGAATAACATTCTTCTATACTTTTAAATACTATATAGCCAATTATAACTTCTAAATTTATAGCTTTAGCTAACCTCTTCTTGAGAGATAGATACACATACCCAGTTAACAGTTTGACATCTCTAATTAGATATCCAATGGTTATTCAAAACTTCACATGGTCAAAATGAAAGATTTCAAAGTCCCAAGACTTCCTCCATAACCCCCATTCTTCATAAATAACACGATGAACCATCTAGTTGTTCATACCTAAATTCTAAAATCACTTTTAATTCTCTACATTGCACTGTATATAATATTCAATTTCTGGGGAAGTTCTTTTTGCTGTAATCTAAACTAGATCTTAAATCTGTTCTCCCCCCCCACTTTCTTTCTTTTTCTCAGCCTTTCTACAGTCCCATCCTAAAAATAACCCACCACCTGGGGCACCTGGGTGGCTCAGTGGGTTAAAGCCTCTGCCTTCAGATCAGTTCATGATCCCAGAGTCCTGGGATGGAGCCCCACATCAGGCACTCTGCTCAGCAGGGAGCCAGCTTGCCTCTCTCTCTTTGCCTACCTCTCTGCCTACTTGTGATCTGTCAAATAAATAAATAAAATCTTAAAAAAAAAAAAAACACAACCCACCACCATATCTCTTCTGCACTATTGAAATAGCCTCTTACCTGTTATATTAAGTTTTATGTTTAATTATAGCACTAATTTCTAACTAGCAATGAGATGGAACTTTTGAAGTATGAATGAATTAATTTCAAACTTAAGAGTTATACCCTAAGAAAAAATCCTATATCCCTGTCCTACAAGGTGTGTATCAGAAACTGATGACTATTTCCCTGACCTAATTGCCTCCCAGCACTTAGTATTCTCTAGGTGCGGTGATATTCTTTCTGTTTCTTGCACAAGTTAGGTGTATTTCTTCTATAGCATATTTGAACTAGCCAGTTCTGGGCGCTAGAATCAGTGGCCTGCCAGTGGAAGAGGATGGTGGTGACAGGAATAGCCTTCTCAGGTATAAGCAATGGAAGGGAGGCATTGTTTTTAGATAATTAAAGACAATAATAAAATGGCTGAAGGTCAGTCTGCTTTTAGTATTATTATACCTTGACGATTCTGTAGAATGCCATTGATAACACATTCCTACCTGCTCGGATGAACTGTCCACCATATGCTTTCTCTGGTCCTCTACTGCCTAGAATATGTTCACCTTTATCATGGCATGGCTTATTCTTTCTACTTAATCATATGCCACATCCAATAGGTCCTGTTCTTAATATTCACCTACTATTTTCTTGTTTGGTTTTAGTCTGTTTCTATTTCTATATATTTTCAGAAAACCAGACTTGAAGTCCTTGTCCACAAAGTTCTTGGTATAATTGATACTCAAAAAGTGCTTGTCAAATCAACAAATGAAAGGTTTATTCTAGGTCTTAGGAATTTGAGCTTCATTTTACCACCTGCTGATATATGATTTACCTGGAATGAGAGAGAGACCTACAATAGTGTGTTATGATGGAGCTAACAGTGGTTACTAGGAACACAGTAATAAAGAGCACATTGATTTGGACTTTACTAAAATTCCTTATCAAATGGACAATGGAAAGGCAAAGTAAACAGGATATACTGTCTCATTTCTTTGCTTTACTAGGTATATTCATAGAACATAAATTCATCAGAATTCCTCTAATTCAATGAAATGTTTAAAAAATAACTTAGCTACAAGAAAAAAAGTTCCATTTTCACTGTTAGCATAATAAATAAGAAAACAAAGTCCATTTCATGAAAAAAAACCCTGAACTTAAGTTGGTTCATAAGCATTTTTGCACATATTAAATAATATACATAACATTTACCAAGAGGCCACACAGTGCAGAAACAATTATTTTTCTCAATTAAACATTAAAGAAGAATTTCATTTTTTATTCATGCCTATTTTATATAACAATGATAAAATTAAAGGTTATAATAATTTGTAAGAGGACTAACAAAAATTGTGGAATGTTTGTAATGAAGCAAAAGCTACTTAAATCATTGAACCATTTCCAGTGATTTTAATTTAGGATTTAGGGAACTCAATTAACTCATAAAGCCACTTTAATATTTTAGTAACTGAAGTTTATAGAGATGAAATCTAGAGATTAAAGTAGAATCCTTAGACTGCAGAATACTCTTAATCTTTGGGCACATCTCATAGGTAAAGCTATAGTAGAGGAAATTTATCTTGATCCAATAATAAAGTTATTTTGATATATTATTTACTTAGGATATAGATCAAATATGTAAGTTCCTACATCCCTTATCAACACTGCTATTTTTATAAAATATTTTTCCTTGTTATTCTTTGAGGAAAAGTAGGGAAGGCTGTGTGGGTGAAGCAGAATGATCCAGGGGGTAAGTTGTTGGAAAAATTTAGAGAAGGTGAGGATATAAACCATTGAATGGCTTCTAAGCAATTTTAATGACTTTGGTACTTCCTCGGAGTGTAATGGAAGCCATTGCAGAGTTTTGAGCAGAGGAGAGCTTGATCTGATGTACACAATTAAATGGAATCTCTAGTTGCTGTGTTGAGAGTATACTGCAGGATAACAAGAGTAGAAAATGGAAATCAGTTAGAAGATGATAGCAGTAGCAGAGGTGAGATATTTGAGAAATCAAATAACAGTAATATGGTAGTAACAATAAAGACACTGAGAAGTGTTTCCATTCTAATTATATTTTAAAGTACAGTCATACGAGATAAGAGGGGAATCAGAGATGATTCCAGGGTTTTGGCTTGAGTCCCAGTTGAGGAAGGATACTATGGAACATTGACTTAAAGATTTCTTTGAAGTCTTTAAGTGGAGAGGTTGGGTGGGCAGTTGAATGCATCATTCAGGTGTCGTGGAGGTATGGCAGGAGATATAAATTAGGAAACTGTTGACATATAGATATAATTTAAAGCCATGATGTGATATGGTATCACCAAAGAAGTCAGTATACACAAATACAGAAAGAGAATGAAGAAGAATGATGTTCTGGGCATTGAAACCTTATCAAATTAGAGATAAAAAGAAAGAACCTAGAACTGAAATCAAGACACAGCCAAACAGAATAAAAGCCAAGAGAGCTTGCTGTACAGAGATTTCAGGGAGTAAACCATCAGAGAGGACTTACTGATCAGCTGTATCAAATGCTGCTGAGAGGTCAAATAGAATGATGCCCGATAATTGACTTTTGAATTTAAGAATAAGAAAGTCATTGCTAACTTTGATAAAATAAGTTTCTGTAGAATAGAGCTAAGCAAATATGGGGAGAATGAAATTTAAATACATAGAATCTTTAAAACTGCAAAACTGAACAACAACAACAACAACAACAAAAAATTGCCAGTAGGTGACTGGGTTTATCAGCCAGAAGCCAATGAAGAGAAACAAAAACACAAGTGAAATTTTAAAAATGGAAAGTTTGTATAAAGAATCAATAACTATAAGAAGGTTTTGGAGTAAGGAATAATTAGAACGTATGAAGTTAAAAAAAAACTCCAAAAAATACAGAAATAGCAGGTTTCCAAGGCATACCTCAAAAATATTGCGGTTTTTGTTCCAGACCATCTCAATAAGGTAAAGATCAACTAATAAAGTAAGTCCAGTGAATTTTTTGATTTCCCAGTGCATATAAAAGTTGTTTACTTTGCACTGTAGTCCACTAAGTGTGCAATAACATTATGTCTTTAAAAAAAAGTATGTACCTTTTTTTAAAGATTTTATTTATTTATTTGACAGACAGAGATCTCAAGTAGGCAGAGAGATAGGCAGGGGGGGGGGAAAGCAGGCTCCCTGCTGAGCAGAGAACCTGATGTGGGGCTCAATCCCAGGACCCTGGGATCATGACTGGAGCCAAAGGAAGAGGCTTTAACCCACTGAGCTACCCAGGTGCCCCCAAAAGTATGTACCTTAATTTAAAAATACTTTATTGCTAAAAAATGCTAACCTTCATCTGAACTTACAGTGAATCAAGATTTTTTTTTTAAAGATTTTATTTATTTGACAGAGAGAAATCACAAGTAGATGGAGAGGCAGGCAGAGAGAGAGAGGGAAGCAGGCTCCCTGCTGAGCAGAGAGCCCGATGCGGGACTCGATCCCAGGACCCTGAGATCATGACCTGAGCCGAAGGCAGCGGCTTAACCCACTGAGCCACCCAGGCGTCCCGAATCAAGATCTTTTTGATGGTGGAGTGTCTTGCTTCTATGTTGATGGCTGCTGACTGATCAGTGTGGTAGTTGTTGAAGGCTGGGGGTGCTATGGCAATTTCTCAAAAAAAGACAGCAATGAAGTTTATTGTATTGACTGACTTTTGTTTTCACTAATAATTTCTTTGTAGCAAGCAATGCTGCAATGCTGTCTGATAGCATTTTACCGACAGTAGAACTTTCTTCAACATTACAGTCAATCCTCACAAACCCTGCTACTGCTTCATCAATGAAGTTCATAAATTAATATTCTAAATTCTTTGTTTTAACAGTATTCACCAGTAGGTTTCATCTCAATAAATCACTTTCTTTGCTCATCTGTAAGAAGCAACACATCACCCATTCAAATTTTATCCTGAGGTTTCAGAAATACAGTCACATCTTCATTCTCTATTTCTAATTCTAGTTCTCTTTCTGTTTCTCCCATATCCTCAGTTACTTCCTCCAGTGAAGTCCTAAATCTTTAATTTGTAACAAACGCAATATACACAAAGTATAATAAAGCAAAGTATGCCTGTATAAGGAGCAACTGCTTACTATCTTAAGGCTGAGTTAGAGCACCCAAGGACACACCCCACCTGAGATCCAGAACTCCTTAAAAAGGATGCAGCCATGGCTGACTGGATGGCAGTGAAATCACTGTGTGGCAGCTGTGCCAAAAATTTCTAGAAAACTGTCCTTTAGAAATCTACCCTCCAGGTGTCCCAAAAGAGATATCCTCCTACAATATCACCTGAGAGACCTTCTGGCAGAATCTTTTAAGTTCTCCTGGCCACCATGCTCTGCAGGAGGCAAACATGGGGCAAACCTTTCATTGCAGGAATCTGGTAAATAGGCACACTCAAACCAGGAAGCAAAATCTCTCATCCTAAGGTCTCTCCAGTGTCCTCTACTGACAAAGTCCATCATAATGTTAACTGGCAAAGAAAAAAAAAATATTTGAAGGGCCATTTTAACATCCATTTTTACAAAATAGTTGAAAAAGATAGTTTTGGAGCTGGGGATCAATAAACTGATAACCAAATCAAAACAAAAATAAATTGATAAACACCAAACTGGGGTGGGGAGGGGAGAGATCAAGCATGTTTACATACTCACAGTTGTGATTCCGAAGAGAAGCAATTTGATGATATAAGACAGGGAAGAACTTTTGGAATATTTTCTTTGAATGTGCTAGAGTAGGGTAGGATTTCATGAACAAATGGATAGATTGGTTTTAGAAAAGAGGATTGAAAAATTATAAGAACAGGTGAAAAGCAAAAACGCGTGTACAGATCTTGGTAGGTGAGCAGATGCAATGGTATAAATGAGTGTTTATTGGGGTCCTATTTTTGATTCTGATATTAATTCAGTGTTTGATCATGGAAAGTTTGTTTAATTTCACTGGGCCTCAGTTTTCATATCAGGACAAGAAAATGGAAATATTCTTTCTGTCAGTAACATTGCATGAATGAAAATGTGTTTTCATTTCCTAAGAACTGATGCCTACTCAATAAATAATTGACATAAATAATTCTATAGCGAATTAAGATATGTATGCTTCCCCATCTAAAAAAAATAATTTTGACAATGTCTTAAACCTCTCAAGTAACTTCATTCAGTAGACAATGAAAAAAACTTGAACTTTTTGCTCACCAAATAAATGGTCTTTAGTGAAACATAGATTCCTTCCATTGTAGTCATTTTCTTCCCTAGTAATCATCATTCAGGACGTTTAAATGACAAAAATCTTATGACTTAAAAAAATAGATAAACTGTTTTCAAATTACTTTGCAAACTTGTATAATTTAAATCATTCCTAAGAGGAAAGCAAGCCAACTATAAGCTGTGTGAAGGAATCACAAGCGAATTGAATTTTATCACATGTGTATTAAAATGACAACTACTATAACTTTAATTTCTAGGAGTATCAAATAAATAAAAGTTTATTATTATAATGACTCTGAAAATGGAAAAACTACCTCCCAGAGAAGAACAATTTAACGTTAATGACTATCCAGAGAATCAGACAAATGCATTGCTTTCCTTTCTAATTAAATGGCAAATACCTGTAGGTATAAAAGTCATTACTTTATAATATTCAAAAAAATAATAGTACACTGCTAATAGTAAAAAATGATAAATACTTGTATGTTATTTTGCATAACTACTCAAATTTATTGGAGTTTTTTTCTTAAATATAAAGGTAAATTATCTTAGAATAATGTTATTGGTGCTAAGTCTCAGGCAATTTCATATTTTATTAAGAAAATGGAGTACATGTTAATTAAGTATTTCCCACAAATACATCAAATATTCCAATTCAGTACTCCTGATAAATTGAAGAAAATTTTCAATTTTAACTTAAAGAAAATAATTCTGAGTTTGTTATTATCAGAAATTCTTAGTCTTCTATAATAAAGCTTCATCAAATAGAATTCATTGAGTGGGCATATTACTTTTTCTTTTAATCCAAACAATAATTTATGTTGTTCAGGAAATTTTTTTCTTTGAATTACAATGAAATTAGGCTTTGTGATAAATTATCTAACCTTCCACCTGAGATATAATATGAAAAATTGAAATGTTCAGAGTCTCCATTGTCTTTTCTACTTTAGGTGTCATGATGACAGTTAACCACTCACCGAATTCAAATCACTAGTGTGATATTTTTAAACTTTGTTAATTTGAAGTTACATTTACTACAGTATTTTCAAATCACTGTTGGCTTCATTATAAGGCCAATTCAGAGCAGCTTAGAATTTATTTTTCCATAATCACCAGGGGAAATACGTGAATGATCACCTGACACCCTACTAAAATGTGTATCTACCTTACTGTCACATTTTTATTGCAGAAAAGACCTTCAAAACTAGCTCCCTAATATTTTGCAGGGAGAAACTGAGGCTCTGAGAATTAACGCAAACTATATTAGATAATATTTTAAATTTAAAAACTCACTGATGCATATATAATAGAATTTAGGAATTCTAACTCTCAAAACAGATTTTTTTTCCACCTATGAGAGTAAGCTATCAAACAGACAAACAAAAAATATCTTCACTCTTACATCTGAACCTGTAGCACCTGGTGAGTGGTTAACTGTCATCATGACACCTAAAGTAGAAAAGACAATGGAGACTCTGAACATTTCAATTTTTCATATTATATCTCAGGTGGAAAGTTAGATAATTTATCACAAAGCCTAATTTCATTGTAATTCAAAGAAAAATTTTTCCTGAACAAATTAGTAACATATAGTTATATTTCAGGTATGGAGCACCTAGATGGCTCAGTTAATAGAATGTGTGACTCTTGATATAAGGGTCATAGGCTCTAGACCCACCTTGTCTGTAGAGGTTACGTTAAAAAAAAAAAATCTGGGACGCCTGGGTGGCTCAGTTGGTTGGACGACTGCCTTCGGCTCAGGTCACGATCCTGGATTCCAGGGATCGAGTCCCACATCGGGCTTCCAGCTGCATGGGGAGTCTACTTCTCCTTCTGACCTTCTCCTCGCTCATGCTCTCTCTCACTGTCTCTCTTTCTCAAATAAATAAATAAAATCTTAAAAAAAAATCTTTAAAAAACATAAATAAATAAATAAACAAACAAACAAAATATTTCAAGTATGCTTCTGAGGACCTGTTTCTCCACTAAAGTAACTCTATCGGGCATGGAATAATTATTTAATAAATAGATGTTTTTCTTTTTTCTTTTTTATAAACATATATTTTTATCCCCAGGGGTACAGGTCTGTGAATCGCCAGGTTTACACACTTCACAGCACTCACCAAAGCACATACCCTCCCCAATGTCCATAACCCCACCCCCCTTCTCCCAACCCCCCTCCCCCTAGCAATCCTCAGTTTGTTTTGTGAGATTAAGAGTCACTTATGGTTTGTCTCCCTCCCAATCCCATCTTGTTTCATTTATTCTTCCACCCACTTAAGCCCCCAAGTTACATCAACACTTCTTCATGTCAGGGAGATCATATGATAGTTGTCTTTCTCTGCTTGACATATTTCGCTAAGCATGATACGCTCTAGTTCCACCCATGTTGTCACAAATGGCAAGATTTCATTTCTTTTGATGGCTGCATAGTATTCCATTGTGTATATATACCACATCTTCTTGATCCATTCATCTGTGGATGGACATCTAGGTTCTTTCCATAGTTTGGCTATTGTGGACATTGCTGCTATAAACATTCAGGTGCACGTGCCCCTTCAGATCACTACGTTTGTATCTTTAGGGTAAATACCCAGTAGTGCAATTGCTGGGTCATAGGGTTAGTTCTATTTTCAACATTTTGAGGAACCTCCATGCTGTTTTCCAGAGTGGTTGCACCAGCTTGCATTCCCACCAACAGTGTAGGAGGGTTCCCTTTCTCCGCATCCTTGCCAGCATCTGTCATTTCCTGACTTGTTGATTTTAGCCATTCTGACTGGTGTGAGGTGGTAACTCATTGTGCTTTTGATTTGTATTTCCCTGATCCCAAATGATATGGAGCACTTTTTCATGTGTCTGCTGGCCATCTGGAAGTCTTCTTTGCAGAAATGTCTGTTCATGTCCTCTGCCCATTTCTTGATTGGATTATTTGTTCTTTGGGTGTTGAGTTTGCTAAGTTCTTTATAGATTTTGGACACTAGTCCTTTATCTGATATGTCGTTTGCAAATATCTTCTCCCATTCTGTCAGTTGTCTTTTGATTTTGTTAACTGTTTCCTTTCTTGTGCAAAAGCTTTTGATCTTGATGAAAACCCAATAGTTCATTTTTACACTTGCTTCCCTTGCCTTTGGTGATATTCGTAGGAAGATGTTGCTGTGGCTGAGGTCAAAGAGGTTGCTGCCTCTGTTCTCCTCAAGTATTTTGATGGATTCCCTTCTCACATTGAGGTCCTTCATCCAATTTGAGTCTATTTTTGTGTGTGGTATAAGGAAAGGTTCCAATTTCATTTTTCTGCATGTGGCTGTCCAATTTTCCCAACATCATTTATTGAAGAGGCTTTTTTCCATTGTACATTCTTTCCTGATTTGTCAGAGATTAGTTGACCATAGAGTTGAGGGTCTATTTCCAGGCTCTCTATTCTGTTTCTTTGATCTATGTGTCTGTTTTTGTGCCAGTACCATGCTGTCTTGATGATGACAGCTTTGTAATAGAGCTTGAAGTCCGGAATTATGATGCCACCAACTTTGGCTTTCTTTTTCAATATCCCTTTGGCTATTCGAGGTCTTTTCTGGTTCCATATAAATTTTCGAATTATTTGTTCCATTTCTTTGAAAAAGATGGATGGTACTTTGATAGGAATTGCATTAAATGTGTAGATTGCTTTAGGTAGCATAGACATTTTCACAATATTTATTCTTCCAATCCAGGAGCATGAACATTTTTCCTTTCCTTTGTGTCGTCCTCAATTTCTTTCATGAGTGCTTTATAGCTTTCTGAGTATAGATTCTGTGCCTCTTTGGTTAGGTTTATTCCTAGGTATCTTATGGTTTGGGGTGCAATTGTAAATGGGATTGACTCCTTAATTTCTCTTTCTTCTGTCTTGTTATTGGTGTAGAAAAATGCAACTGATTTCTGTGCATTGATTTTATATCCTGACACTTTACTGAATTCCTGTACAAGTTCTAGCAGTTTTGGAGTGGAGTCTTTTGGGTTTTCCACATATAGTATCATATCATCTGCGAAGAGTGATAATTTGACTTCTTCTTTGCCAATTTGGATGCCTTTAATTTCCTTTTGTTGTCTGATTGCTGAGGCTAGGACCTCTAGTACTATGTTGAATAGTAGTGGTGATAATGGACATCCCTGCCGTGTTCCTGGCCTTAGTGGAAAAGCTTTCAGTTTTTCTCCATTGAGAATGATAATTGTGGTGGGTTTATCATAGATGGCTTTGATGATATTGAGGTATGTACCCTCTATCCCTACACTTTGAAGAGTTTTGATCAGTAAGGGATGCTGTACTTTGTCAAATGCATTTTCAGCATCTATTGAGAGTGTCATATGGTTCTTGTTCTTTCTTTTATTGATGTGTTGTATCACATTGGCTGATTTGCGGATGTTGAACCAACCTTGAGCCCTGGAATAAATCCTATTTGGTCATGGTGAATAATCCTTTTAATGTACTGTTGAATCCTCTTGGCTAATATTTTGGTGAGAATTTTCGCATCTGTGTTCATGAAGGATATTGGTCTATAGCTCTCTTTTTTGATGGGATCCTTGACTGGTTTTGGGATCAAGGTGATGCTGGCCTCATAAAATGAGTTTGGAAGTTTTCCTTCCATTTCTATTTTTTGGAACAGTTTCAGGAGAATAGGAATTAGTTATTCTTTAAATGTTTGGTAGAAATCCCCTGGGAAGACCTCTGGCCCTGGGCTTTTGTTTGTTTGGAGATTTTTAATGACTGTTTCAATCTCCTTACTGGTTATGGGTCTGTTCAGGATTTCTATTTCTTCCTGGTTTGGTTGTGGTAGTTTATATATTTCTAGGAATGCATCCATTTCTTCCAGATTGTCAAATTTGTTGGCGTAGATTTGCTCATAGTATGTTCTTATAAATAGTTTGTATTTCTTTGGTGTTAGTTGTGATCTCTCCTCTTTCATTCATGATTTTATTTATTTGGGTCCTTTCTCTTTTCTTTTTGATAAGTCTGGCCAGGGGTTTATGAATTTTATTAATTCTTTCAAAGAACCAGCTCCTAGTTTCGTTGATTTGTTCTATTGTTTTTTTGGTTTCTATTTCATTGTTTTCTGCTCTGATCTTTATGATTTTTTTTTCCTGCTGGGCTTAGGGTTTCTTTCTTGTTCTTTCTCCAGCTCCTTTAGGTGTAGGGTTAGGTTGTGTACCTGAGACCTTTCTTGCTTCTTGAAAAAGTCTTGTACCGCTATATATTTTCCTCTCAGGACTGCCTTTGTTGTGTCCCAAGATTTTGAACCATTGTATTTTCATTATCATTTGTTTCCATGATTTTTTTCAATTCTTCTTTAATTTCCCGGTTGACCCATTCATTCTTTAGAAGGATGCTATGTAGTCTTCATGTATTTGGGTTATTTCCAAACTTCCTCTTGTGGTTGAATTCTAGCTTCAGAGTATTGTGGTCTGAAAATATGCAGGGAATGATCGCAATCTTTTGATACCGGTTGAGTCCTGATTTAGGACCGAGGATGTGATCTATTCTGGAGAATGTTCCATGTGAACTAGAGAAGAATGTGTATTCTGTTGCTTTGGGATGAAATGTTCTGAATATATCTGTGATGTCCACCTGGTCCAGTGTGTCATTTAAGGCCTTTATTTCCTTGTTGATCTTTTGCTTGGATGATCTGTCCATTTCAGTGAGGGGAGTGTTAAAGTCCCCTACTATTATTGTATTATTGTTGATGTGTTTCTTTGATTTTGTTATTAATTGGTTTATATAGTTGCCTGCTCCCACGTTGGGGGCATAGATATTTAAAATTGTTAGATCTTCTTGTTGGACAGACCCTTTGAGTATGATATAGTGTCCTTCCTCATATCTTATTATAGTCTTTGGCTTAAAATCTAATTGATCTGATATAAGGATTGCCATTCCTGCTTTCTTCTGATGTCCATTAGCATGGTAAATTCTTTTCCACCCCCTCACTTTAAATCTGGAGGTGTCTTCGGGCTTAAATTGAGTTTCTTGGAGGCAACATATAGATGGGTTTTGTTTTTTTTATCCATTCTGATACCCTGTGTCTTTGACTCGGGCATTTAGCCCATTAACATTCAGGGTAACTATTGAGAGATATGAATTTAGTGCCATTGTATTGCCTATAAGGTGACTGTTACTGTATATTGTCTCTGTTCCTTACTGATCTACCACTTGTAGCCTCTCTCTTTGCTTAGAGGACCCCTTTCAATATTTCCTGTAGAGCTGGTTTGGTGTTTGCAAATTCTTTCAGTTTTTGTTTGTCCTGGCAGCTTTTAATCTCTCCTTCTATTTTCAATGATAGCCTAGCTGGATATAGTATTCTTGGCTGCATGTTTTTCTCGTTTAGTGCTTTGAAAATATCATGCCAGCTCTTTCTGGCCTGCCAGGTCTCTGTGGATAAGTCAGCTGCCAATCTAATGTTTTTACCATTGTATGTTACAGACTTCTTTTACCGGGCTGCTTTCAGGATTTTCTCTTTGTCACTAAGACTTATAAATTTTACTATTAGGTGACAGGGTGTGGGCCTATTCTTACTGATTTTGAGGGGTGTTTTCTGAACCTCCTGAATTTTGATGCTTGTTCCCTTTGCCATATTGGGGAAATTCTCCCCAATAATTCTCTCCAGTATACCTTCTGCTCCCCTCTCTCTTTCTTCTTCTTCTGGAATCCCAATTATTCTAATGTTGTTTCGTCTTATGGTATCACTTATCTCTCGAATTCTCTGCTCCTGGTTCAGTAGCTGTTTGTCCCTCTTTTGCTCAGCTTCTTTATTCTCTTTCATTTGGTCTTCTATATCACTAATTCTTTCTTCTGCATCATTTATCCTAGCAGTGAGAGCCTCCATTTTTGATTGCACCTCATTAATAGCTTTTTTGATTTCAACTTGGTTAGATTTTAGTTCTTTTATTTCTCCAGAAAGGGTTTTTATATCTCCTGAGAGGTTTTCTCTAATATTTCCATGCCTTTTTCGAGCCAGGCTAGAACCTTAAGAATTGTCATTCTGAACTCTAGATCTGACATATTACCAATGTCTGTCTGTATTGATTAGGTCCCTAGCCTTCAGTACTGCCTCTTGTTCTTTTTTTTTGTGGTGAATTTTTCCGCCTTGTCATTTTGTCCAGATAAGAGTATATGAAGGAGCAAGTAAAATACTAAAAGGGTGGCAACAACCCTAGGAAAATATGCTTTAACCAAATCAGAAGATATCCCAAATCATGAGAGGGGAGAAAGGGGATAAAAAGAGGTTCAAAAAGAAAGAAAGAATAAAAAAAGAATTAAAAAAAGAAAATGAATAAAGAAAAGTATGAAAAAGAAAAAATATATGTATTAGATAAACTAGTTTAAAAACGTTAAAAAAGAAAACAATAAAAGTTAAAAAAAATTTAGTAGAAGAAGAGAAAAAAATGAAAAAGAAAAAAATTAAATTAACTGCAAGACTGAAAAATCACAGGGAGAAAGCCTTGAGTTCCATGCTTTGCTTTCTCCTCCTCTGGAATTCTTCTGCTCTCCTTGGTATTGAAACCACACTCCTTGGTAGGTGAACTTGGTCTTGGCTCGATTTCTTGTTGATCTTCTGGGGGAGGGGCCTGGTGTAGTGATTCTCAAGTGTCTCAAATGTCTTTGCCCCTTATCAGTGGCCGGGCTGAGTAATCCACTCGGGTTGCTTTCAGGAGCTTTTGTTCTCTGAGCACTTTCCGTAGATATCCGGAGGACAGGAATACAAATGGCGGCCTCCTGGTCTCTGGCCCAAAGAAGCCAAAAGTCCGGGGCCCCACTCCTCAGTGTGCCCTCAGAGAACAGGGCCCAGTTACTTCCGTCTGCCTGACCTCCGGCCGCGCTCTGAGCTCACCTAGCCTGTGGCTGGTTCAAGGTAACCCTGAGCTGTGAGCTTACTGTCGGCTCTGTCTCTGTAGCCGGCTTTCCCATTCCAGTACCCACAAGCTCTGTGACACTCAGACACCCCCGATCCTTCTGTGACCCTGCAGGACCTGAGGCCACGCTGACCCCAGGTGGGCTTCGTCCCGGTTTAGCCTCTGGAGAGATGTCCCTCAGTGGAAAAGACTTTTAAAAGTCCTGATTTTGTGCTCCATTTCTCTGCTGCTTGCTGGGAGCCGGCCCCTCCCCCTAGATAGACGGGGTCTATCTTCCCGTCGCTTTGGATTCACTTCTCCACCAGTCCTATCTTTCAGAAAGTGGTTGTTTTTCTGTTTCTAGAATTACTGTTCTTCTTTTTGATCTGCCAATGGATTTGCAGATGTTTGCACTCTTTAGATAAGCTATATAGCTGATCTGCTAGCTAGCTGAAGTAGTCTCAGCCTGCTACTTCTCTGCCATCTTGACTCCTCCCCCTAATAAATAGATGTATAAAGATCAAATTTAATTACTAAATTTAAAGCAAAAAATATACTTTTATTTTTTTTATTGTTCCTTGTAACTTTTTTCTTTTTTTTTTTTAATTTTTTATTTTTTATAAACATATATTTTTATCCCCAGGGGTACAGGTCTGTGAATCGCCAGGTTTGCACACTTCACAGCACTCACCAAAGAACATAACCTCTCCAATGTCCATAATCCCACCCCCTTCTCCCAAACCCCCTCCCCCCAGCAACCCTCAGTTTGTTTTGTGAGATTAAGAGTCACTTATGGTTTGTCTCCCTCTCAATCCCATCTTGTTTCATTGATTCATCTCCTACAATATACTTTTATTTTGAAGAACATTTAAAAAGTAAGAATTATGTCAACTGAAAAATAGCTTTTAAAAATATATATATATTATAGGGGCTCATGGGTGGCTCAGTGGGTTAAGCATCAGAGTTGATTTGGGCTCAGGTCATGTTCCCAGGGTGGTAAGATGTAGTCCCAAGTCAGGCTCTGAGCTGAGCTGAGCTGGATCCTGTTTGAGATTCTCTCTTTCCCTTTACCCTTCCTTACATATATATAATGTGAGTCATATTCTATTATTCTATTCTTTTCTGGTATCATTTACATACATATTTCTCATGTTCATTGTAAGACAAAGAGCTGCAATAATTAGCTTAAGCAAATCAGGATTGTGGGTGGTGGAGATTTCATCAGTGACAACCAGAAATTAGAAATAGAAGAGAAGAAAGATTAAAAGGCAATACCTTCATTATCTATTTTTAAATTTTCATGCATTATACTATGGAATTCATGACCAGTAACTCTGTATTTAAAGGTTTATGTCATTTTCCTCAAAAATGTATAAAATATTATTTCATTTAAAAATTATCCAAAAAGGGCGCCTGGGTGGCTCAGTGGGTTAAGCCGCTGCCTTCGGCTCAGGTCATGATCTCAGGGTCCTGGGATCTAGTCCCACATCGGGCTCTCTGCTCAGCAGGGGGTCTGCTTCCCTTCTTCTCTCTCTGTGATCTCTTCCCTTCCTCTCTCCTACTGTGATCTCTCTCTGTCAAATAAATAAATAAATAAAATCTTTAAAAAAAAATTATCCAAAAATATTATTTGATAGACTATCTTTTTAAAGATTTATTTATTTTTGAAGAGAGACAGAATATAAGGATAAAATATGTGCTCTTTAAGCCAAAATATCCCACGTTTCCCATGGAATAAAGGGGCAAATTTTGATGTTAAAATTATAAATTACTAAAACAAAAGCAAAACATGCTCTCTGTTTGAATTATTAGGCTTTCTCATTAGAACTACATTTGGTCTCTGAAATAGATTTGCTGTAAACTAGCATTTTCTAACACTTTAACCATGGGCAAATAGTATTTAAAAGTATTCATCCCAAAGTGTATCATGTTAAAAAAGAAGTTTATGAACCCATCTTGCAGGGCACCTGGGTGGCTCAGCTGGTTTAGCATCCTCTCCCTCTACCTGCCTGCTCCCCCTGATTATGCTCTCTCTCACTCTCTATGTCAAATAAATCAAATCTAAAAAAAAAAAAAGTAAAATAAACCCATTTGCGATAACCCCTCCTTTTAAATTTTGTAATATAGATTGTTATAATAATCTCTTAATAAATAAACTCACCTAAATTCATGGCTTTTCTGAAGAAAAACTTATTTCAAGTAATGACTCTTAAAGTCTCATGGAAAGAATGATCTACAGAACACATTAGGGAAGCATGGTTCTGGGTTATTATTTTTTAAAGTTTTGGAACTCTTCATGAAAAAGGTTAATAAACAATAGATTTTCATTTAGAGTAAATTATCCTAAATTAAAGGCACTCTAGATGTGTTTATACTTAAAGAAATAGGCTCTCTTCCATTGCTATGAGTCTATCTACCATTAAGTAGCCTGCAAAATTGGCTTTGCTGAGCTGGAAAAGCAGCATATTCAGTGAATTCAATAAGCTGACCTATAAAGACCTGGAAATAGAGTCATAAATAATAATGAGTGTGTTATTCTCAACTCAGTCAGCTGTGGGGGTTTTCCAAACCATTAAACAACTTCCCAATTTGCTACAAATCAGCATAACTGTTGTACTCTTTTCAAAAGGAAGCTAGAATAAGAGATGGCAAGTATATGGTAAGATTTAGAGAGTAATGAATATTTAATTATAAGGAACACCTAAAACCTGGTTACAGTGAGCAGTCACTCATAACATTCATCTATTATAAAAATAAATGATGGGATTTTATCTTGACCATTACATTTCACCTCATGCTAATATTCATGCTAATGCTCATTATTTCCTGTATATGCTTATATATATATATATATATATATATATATATATATTTATTTATATATATGCATATATATAAATTGGGCTTAAATAAGATAAACGAGTCCTGCTTGAAATGTAAAGATCAATTTGAATGGTAAATGCCCATTTCATCTGATTGGTCACTTTTTTAGAAAACTGGAATGGCATCTTGTCCTGATGTAATCTCCAGAAGCAATGACTAGATATGTGTTATCTCTTTAAATAAAGTCCTTATTGACAACTATTGTCTTACTCCATGTGCCACCAAGCTTTTTTCTTTTTCTTTTTTTTTGTAAATGTGATGTTTTAAAATGTTCTAAACCTCTTCTTTCCATGTATATTATTAATACCTTTAGATTTGAACTTATCATTATTTTTTTTTTTTTTGCAATGAACTCAATGGTAATCCTTCAACTGTAGCGACCTCTTTCTCCACCTATATCCATTCTTCATAACGCCTCAGGAATGGATTTTTTAAAACATAAGTTCACTTTATAGATATTGATTAAAAGGCAAATCATACATACATACAACAGGGAAAATAATAAAAATTCAAAATGCTACTATAAATAATACCAGAATCAGTCATTAGGTGAAAATTAGTCTAGAAATCTCTTCATTTATTAATTCACTCACTCACTCACTCATTTCATAAAGACTTTCTGAGAGCCACCTATATGCTGGGAGTATGCTCTTTGTGTTTAGCATTGCACATTAGAGTAAAGACCATTCTTTACTCTAACACAGCTCACATTTTAGCAGGAAGGGGAGGATAGGGTGAGGGAGGCAACAGGCATCAAAAAAAAACCATCCACTCATTATAACTCAGATGGTGAAAATAATTATGAATTAAAGAAAATAAGTCAAGGTGAGAGAGTGTTTGGGGGTTACCAACTTAGGTAGGCTGTCCATGGAAGTCCTTTATGAAAAAGTGACTGTGAGCAGAAACAGAAGAAATGAGGGAAAAATCAAATAGATATGAGGCAAAAGAGTGTTCCAGGAAGAAGGAACTGCAAAGAAGCCAAGGTAGAGTTCTTTGGGCAGGGTGGCAGGGGTGTGGACGAGGAAGTCAGAAGTGTTCAGGAGATAGATAATGTAAGGCTTAGATGCTCATAGGGAGTTTAGTTTTTATGCTAACTATGGAAAGCCACTGCAGGATTTTGAGCAGAGAAAACATGTACTCTGTTTTGTTTTTTTTTTCTTATTTTTTATTATGGAAATATTCAAATGTATTCAAAAGTAGAGAGTAATTCTATTTTAAAAGGAGTATTCTAGCTGGTGTCTGAAAAATAAACTATATAATAGTGCAATAGCTAAGATCCCAGCAGAAGATCAAATTTACCCAAAATGATTCATATGAAGAGATGTTAATGAAGGCACTACTTACAGAGGTGTGGCCAGTGTTCAGGAAATGAACAAAGGATGTTGAGGACTCAGGGAACCTGAACCAAGGTGATGATGGAGGAAATCTTACTACATAGTTCAGAAAGATCAGAGGTATGGCAGAGTGGCTGCCCTACTTGAGCGGTGTCATAAAGAGACACCACTACAGCCACATCATGCAGAGAGTAGGGAAGAAATATACTTATATTCATTTTCACCACCTGACTTTCTGGTTATAAGTCCCATTGGCTGGACTTATAACCAGCTAGCCAAAAGCAAATCAGCAAGGGAAGCAGGTGATGCTGTTCCAGAAGGTTCAGCTTCACAAGGAATGGAACTGGACAGAGAATAGTGCAAACTGAATGACAAGGAAGCAAATGAAAATAGCCAGCTCTAAAAGGGCAGACTACAAGCACATATACTAGTCAGGAGGTTTTATAATTGTCCAGGTGAGGATGTTAGCTTGTCCCAGGGTTGTAAGAGTAAATATATTCTAGACATATCTTGAAGGTTACATACTACAGGTATGTCCAGTGGATTTGACATGTTGAATGAAGGAAAAAGATGATTCATAAGAACATTAGAGATATATGATTAGAAGGCGGGCTTCATATATAAGGATGGAAGTTTGGATGGATGGATGGATGGATGGATGGATGGATGGATGGATGGATGGATGGAGATTGAAATAAATACAGGGATAAGAGAGAAATATTTTATTAAGAATAGACACTCCCTGAACAGTGTATTTTGAATAAATGTCATTAGTTTGGATTCTACTTGACTTCCTTTCATTCCTCTGTACCTATGAACTTTTTTCTTGAAATAGCCTTTATTATTTTCCATGCCTGGCAAATAGGCACTTATTTTATTGATTTGGTTTAAAGAAGGCACCCTGTTGTACGTATTTCTTTAATATGTAGCACATGGTTAAGCATATCTTCTTATTTCCTAGAGTACTTTGTCCATGTTTCTTGTACCTTTTGACTACCTTCACCCATTTCTCCCACCACCTTCCCCCACCTCTGGCAACCACTTATCTGTCTTCTGTATCTGTGAGTTTGGTTTTTGTTTGGTTGGTTTTTTATGTGTGTGTATTTAAGACCCACATACTAGTGAAATCATAAAGTATTCGTCTTTGTCTTTGTGACTCATTTCACTTAGCATAATGGGCTCAAGGTCCATCTATGTCATCACAAATGGCAGGATTTCCTTCTTTCATAGAGATGAATATATTCCTACATATATACATATAACATCCTCTTTATCCATTCATCTCTCAATGGACACTTAGGTTGTTTCCATGTCTCCACTATGATAAGTAATGTTAATGCTGCAACGACTATGAGGGTGCAGATACTCCCTCAAGTTAGTTAGCTTTTGTTTTCTTTGGATAAGGACCCAGAAGTGGAATTGCTGAATATGGTGAATACCACTTTAAACAGTTATCTTCCTGTACATCTACACATTAACTGATTAATGCTGCTTCATGAAATGACTTTCAACTGCTATGCAAGTCTAGGAGGGTTATATGTAAGGAAAAGAAGAAGAGTGAATGGATTAATGATTCCTGTTTTGAAAAAGTCAACTAACTGAAAACCGGGATGTTGGATACAGATATAACAAGCTTCTCAGCACAACATTATATACGTTTGCTTAGCTGTGAGTACTAGAAAATCATAACCATATGCTCCACTACATTATAAATTATATTACATATTACTCCATTATAATATAAATTATATTGTGAATTATCAAAGTTTAGGAATAGATACATTATTTTTTGCATACTCCAAAGGGTCTGACATGGGGTTTGACACGTTTCAATTATTTTAATACCCTTAATATTAATATTCATGTTTATATTTTCCCTTATCCTTGAAGTTTGTTCAATAAAATGTTTGAACAACTCATTTCATACCTAAATTTTAGAAACTCCACAGGCAGAGTATATGCCCAGTGGAATTAGCTTTACTTGGGAGAATTATTTTAATCCCTTATTGACTTGCAAGATGCATCCACCCTGATGTTTTCACAGGAACGTATCGCACTGATGATGATCAAAAGAGGTATGTTGGACTTTGATCAGAGTAAATCTAAAGAAAGCTGGAAATCTGCAAATACGCAGTGATTAAAATTCTTTCTCCATCTTCTTTTAGTGGAAGAAGGGAAGTGAAATACTGACTCATACCTTATAATTAGTGTGAGAGAAATGGAAAGTTTTTTATTTAAGAAAATTGAGACAGTGCTAAAGCAAAATAAAAATTTAATACTGTGCACGTTATTATAATAGAAATCAGGAGATCTAGTTTTGCAGAGTAAACTAAATGTGGTCCCTTTGATTGCTTTCCTGCAGATATGTGTCAAAGAACTTCCAGAAGCATCATTTGCTTCTGACCATCAGCATTAACTACTCTGAGACAGAACAGAGAGAAGCAGAAGAATTTTCAATCTTTCTGGTAACACCAGATGCTCTTTATAGGCTTAAGACATTTACTTCTTTTTGGTTATTGTGTGTAGGCCACTTGCAGATTTATCCCTCTCAATGGAAGTATACTTTAGAATGACCTTTACACTTAATGCTTTGTGCTTGTTAACTATGGTTAGTCAGGGGACATTGTGTCATCAACTACCTTCTTAAAAAATAGGATGACAAATAACAGAATTTTAGAAAGAGAGATTTTACCTTTAAAATTCAAGTAAATACAGTTAATATTTAAGAATGAGACAGCCACCTATCAAACCATAAAAACGAGATAAAAACAGTATATTTTTCTCCTGGTAATTACTAAGTATAAGCAATAGAATACTAAATAAAAAAAAAAAAAGAATACTAAATAATGAATTAAGGAAATTATAGATCAAGTCTAAGTCCTGTTTCTCCCTCTCACACTCCCCCTGCTTGTGTTCCCTCTTCCATTGTCTCTCTGTGTCAAATAAATAAATAAAATCTTCAAAAAAAATGTTTGATCTTTCTAAAAAATTCAGAAAAGAGTTAATATCTTCTGGCAAAGTGGCTTTTGGAAGGAGAAGGGAATAGTGAATGGAAGGATCTTAGGCAGTATTATAATAATAATATCTGATGACTCTTTGGAATGGGCTTGACTAAGAACATAAACTTTTCTAAGTAGAATTACCAGTGGATTAAGTCTTGAGTGAATTATCAAGGTGTCTCAGTAAGAAAGACACATTTTAAGAATATTTACTTATTCACACACTGTAGGGGTACCTGGATGGCTTAATGTGTCAAGCCTTTGCCTTCAGCTCAGGTCATGTTCCCAGGGTCCTGAGATCGAGACTCAGTCGGGCTCACTGCTCAGCAAGGAGCCTGCTTCCTCCTCTCTCTTTCTCTCTCTCTGCTTGCCTCTCTGCCTTCTTGTAATCTCTGTCAGATAAATAAATAAAACCTTTAAAAATATATTCTTATATTCTCACACTGTATTTTCCAACATTTTGAATCTAAATAGAAGTAGCTTAAAACAGAAGTACAGGTAAAGAAATACCGTAATCCATCAACAAAAATCAGAAGGCATAAGTCAATATAAGAAGAAGAATGGCAATGCTAAAAATAAGTTCGGATTTAAGTGTGTAGTTTCAATTGCCAGTGCAACATCCAAGCTCAGTGCTTCTTGGTTGGAAATCAAATACTTGGTTACGAGTCAAATCACCTTACAGTAATGTCCAAGAGCCCGAATTATTTGTGTAATAGAGTTTTGCTATTGACTATGACTGGAAATAAGCATGCCATCAGCTGAATCTGGGATAAATTATTTAGAAACATAGATGTTTTGTTGGTTGTTAAGCAAAGATGTTTTTGAACGACCATAAATATGTATGAAGATGATTAATTTACGCATGTAATTTGAGATGTGATATTGAATATATTTCTGCCTATACATTATACACTTTTAAGCCTCAATACTAGATGTGTTGTTTAAAATAAATTAATAGATACTCTAATTAGAGTAAGTGATTGATCACTTAAATAGTTATCGAGCAGTTCCTAGGAGCCTGTAAACTTGTTAGTGGAATTCAACAAGGGGTGGCAGATATTTTTTTCTGGTTTCCTACAAGTTTATGACTAGCATGCATATGAAGCCCTTAAGTAACCACACAGATGTGAACTCATTAAAGTCTGACACGACTGAGAAAAGCACATTGTGTCGATTGTGGCCTGAACATGAGGGAAATCCTCATGGAAGTAATAGAATGTACACTGGACTCTGAAGATTGGGTCATATTTTGATAGAAGCCCCAGAGGGAAAAAGCATTACCAATATTACTTTGAAAAAGGGCAGGATCCTTTAGGACTAGAGGAAAGAGATCTGAAAAGCTAAAAGATGAAATACAGAAAAAGATACATGAGGTATCTTGGAGAGTGACTGAATAGCTAAAATGGGTTGTATTTTTGGCCTGCTAGTCTGAAGATATGATATAATGTCCTGGAAGCAATACTAAACTAATGCAAGCTTTAGAATATAGCTAGACATGGGTAAATTAACACAAGTGTTCTAAGAGGTGGGGAGGAGGATATGCTTGAGTAGGACTGATTAGTGGTGAGAGAGATCGCAGGTATCTAGGAGCTATTACAACACCTGGCACAAAATAGGTGCTGACTACATATTTGCTAAGTGAATGAATGAATGATTGAATGTGTACAAGATCCAGAACCTGCCTAGGATGCAATGAAATTTTTCTGGGGGAAGATGATGTTCATACAGGGCATGTTATCATTTATTTCAGTTTTAGAAATTTTGAGCTTTCAAACTACATTTAGAATAGCCAATTTATGTTAAATAACTAAAAGTTAATTATAAATTAGCAGCATTAAACCCCATCTCATTTGTCACTAATAACTACCATCATTTTAGTTAATTTTATGATCTCTACTCATTGTGATTATGTTATTATTCTTCTTTATTTGTACTGTCAGTTCAGCCAAATATTTTTCATCTCAAGGAATCAAATATTCAGAATTCAAAATATTATGTATTCAGAATAAAATTAATGAACCTCATCTTTATTTTGCAGGTGCTTTCTTTTTGTTCCTCAAATATCTGTGCAGGAATTATTCAAATGTATCTGATGGTAGCATGAACATGTCAGTAATTTGTATTTTCATTTTGAAATGACAGTACAGGAGGAGACTTGAAAAGCTACACTGTATCTGCTTTCTCATTTATTTAAAAATATAAATAATATGTTCAAGGAGTTTAGTCAGAACAGTGATTGTGCCAATAGAAAGGATGAGAAGATATTTCTGTCTCTTAATATGTCATGATGCTATCCTTTGCCAAAATTCCTTTCAATGGATATAAATGGGATTTTAAATGTACTTTAAGGACCTATCTACTTGTGTCAATGAGTTTCTTTCAGGCTGCAGATTGATATCCTGGCTAGAGCTGAGTTAGTTCCTCGTGTGGAAGGTTCGGCTATTCCATTCCTCGCATATACTCAAACTGCTGCCGTCAAGGTGTTGTTAGCATTGGTGCACCAACTAACTTATATTCTTAGTTGTCAAAGGAGTTGTCCCGTTTCTTCCATCTATGTCTCTGAAAATCTATCTGAGAGAGAGAAGAAATATACAGAAAACCTCTCTAGGCATGAGGCAGTTTATATCTTGCCTTGCAATGCAGAACAACTCTACCTGGGAGCTCCTCGTTTATTACGCTGCTACAGAGTTCTCTGATAACTTAACTCTCTCCATTCACTGGCACCGTATACCGACAATTCAACAGGCTCTGGGCTTAGGTAGCACTGAGAGTGCTCATTAAATCACTGTTTCTCTTCTGAGAAACCGTTTAATAAAAATACCTGAAAATTTATTGTCTCAGACCCAATTATAAGATATTGAAGTAGAAAATCATTTTTTCTTGCAGCTTATGGCATATGATAATATTTTATCATTCATCCTATTCATTCTGTCAAGCAGAGAACTTGAAAGACTATGTATGAAACTGTCACTTGTTCTTTAAGGACTGTCACTTCTAATAGGAATCAATTTTGTTTTATGGATTCAGATTCTGTGAGTAGATTTTTTTAGCACAACACCCAGTAGCAAAACAAAAGTTTGAAATATTATGAAATAATGTGTGGTGTATGAAATTTTATCACACTGTTATGAATGTGAGACTGTTTTCATAACCTTGATAGCCCAAGGATATAGTGTTAGAAGAGTTAATACTTCCTTTGGTCCACAGTAAGTCTAAATTTTTCTTACTTTAGGTGTTTTTCCATTATTGCACTCCATTTTCCAATGAACTCCCTGACCAGAGGAAAGGTACAGATGTGTTTGCTATGCTTTGTGCAGGTCCTGTTAGTCACCTTGCCTTTCAAATTACGTCTCCATTCATGCAGTATTACTATTCCTTAAGAAACATCTTACAACATAGATATTTTTCTTGTTTCCAGTCATTAACATGACAGGAGTATAACGCTATAATTTCTACCTCCTAAACAGAACTATTTTATGATATTTTTTAAAGTCTGTGGAGATTCTTTAAGAAATTAAAAATAGATCTACCCTATGACCCTGCAGTTGCTCTACTGGGTATTTACCCCAATGATACAGATGTAATGAAAAGAAGGGCCATCTATACCCCAATGTTCATAGCAGCAATGGCCACAGCCACCAAACTGTGGAAAGAGCAAGATGCCGTTCAACAGATGAATGGATCAAGAAGAAATGGTCCTTATATACAATGGAATATTATGCCTCCGTCAGAAAGGATGAATATCCAACTTTTGTATCAGGATGGACAGGACTGGAAGAGATTATGCTGAGTGAAATAAGTCAAGCAGAGAGATTCAATTATCACATGGTTTCATTTACTTGTGGAGCATAAGGAATAACACAGAGGACATTGGAAGGTGGACAGGAGAAGTGAGTTGGGGGAAATCGGAGGGGGAGATGAACCAGGATAGACTGTAGACTCTGAGAAACAAACTTAGGGGAGGGGAGAGTGGGGGTGTGGGGGGTTCGGTGAGCCTGGTGGTGGATATTAAGGAGGGCACATACTGCATAGAGCATTGGGTGTGGTGCATAAGCAATGAATCTTGGAACACTGGGAAAAAATTAAATTAAATTAAATTTAAAAAAATAAAATAAGATAGAAATCACCCAGAAAAAAGTCTGTAATGCAAATTATTATAATATAAATATTTTGATTTTTGCTATAAAATTAGAATACTACACCCTTTATGCAATAAGAATAGGTCATGCAGCTCAAACAAATTCATGCATTTGATTTTCTTTGCTTGTGATATAAGAAAGTTATTTACAATGTTAGAGAAGTATCTATACATGCAAGTTAGTGCAGAGAATCATGACAAAGATTCTAACCAACAGAGTATCTTCTTTGACATATTAAGGAAAAATATAAAGATAGGAGACTATTTTCTGAATTACATGACAATTTATTCTATTATCTTATTGGAAGGTTGGGAAAACAATGCAAACTCTAGATACTTGAATAATGCATTCCATTTTCATGAAGCAATACTTTTTTAGAGTCATAATTTCCAATGTATTGCAAGGATTTGAAGTAAATTCATATAAATATTCTTGGAAAACTGCAGTTTGATGAGTATCTATGTGTAACTATATGGGATTAAATCATTTATCAATATTTTCATGTTCGTAAGTGTGGCTATTTTAGGCACGTGGTTGAATTTCTCAAGACATCATCAACCAAATTATTGGTATTTTAATGACAAATGTAATGGCCACTTTTAAGAAATAGTGTTTTAATAATTGAATTTCTTTTTTATTCCCCCAAAGTGTAGTTAGAAATAAAGCCAATGGAACTTTACAAAGAGTATGCAAAAAGACAATAGCAATGTTTTTACACACAAAATTACAAAGAACATATCTAATCAAAATTCATGACGTTGCTGGCAACTGGAATGTACTCTAACAAAGTTATTATGGAGAATTCTAGGTATAAATGGATAAATAATTCTTATTTTTCATATTAGTCAATTCTGAATATCATACACGTTTCTTGACCATGTTCTATTATAAAGGTTTACCCTTTAACTTGCAGATCATTAGTTAGTCCCAAGGAAAACCTGCCAAGGTGAGATAGGTAGTCAGGACATACTTGCAAAGTGACTGCCTCACTGACATAGATCAACCCGTTAGAATTTTATGTAATGTTGTTAATAAACCCTATGCTGTCCTTCTTATTGAGTCTCAGGACATTTTGATTTTTTTTTTCAAGATTTACTCATTTATTCATTTGACAGACAGAGATCACAAGCAGGCAGAGAGAGGAAGGGAAGCAGGCTCCCCACTGAGCAGAAATTCCCCATACGGGGCTCGATCCCAGGACCCCGGGACCATGACCTGAGCTGAAGGCAGAGGCTTTAACCCACTGAGCCACCCAGGCACCCCAATATTTTGATTTCTGATATATGTTCTGGTTATCAAAATATTTTGAATATTATTATTGGAAGAGATTAGTATCTTTCCTTGAGGTTTAATACACGATTTATGATATAGTCAATGATTATTCTAAGTATACGAACATACTAAAAGTGAAGACATTATGAAACATCCATGAATTTTTTTAATTGTAAAATAAATTATATTATGATTATTATTGATTGGAGGGGTATTGGTTGGTAGTATCCTAGATAAAATATCTAATTTGCAGACAACTGTTGTATAAATTCTTATGTGTAAACATGAATATGTTTCTAAGTAGTATATAATTTTTGAAACCTATTGATATATTTTTCAAATTTGAGTGGCAAAGGAGCTGTCACAATAGCTTAGATTTCATTAAAATTGAAGAATATAAAACAAGTATTTTCCTTTGATAAGGAAGAGCAATAATTGTGTGAATCTTAGATTTCTGCAGGAAATCTAATGATAGTTCAAATTTAAAAGATAGCTTAACTATTTTATTTTTCTGAATTTGTGTCTTAATTTGGGCTGTAATGGTAATGCTAAAAAGTGTTGTCAGAGGAGATGAAATATAGATACAGTCATACTATCTATAAGCAATAATAATAATTTGAAAATACATAAAAATAAGTAAAAGCAATTATGAAAAATTTAATTTCTTTCAAGATTCAAAAATAAAATTTAAAAAGTCTCAAATGATTAGGGGTATGCTAAAATTAAGAAGTTTTATACAATGTTATGTTACTTAAATGAAAAAGTATTTAAGTACAGAATAGCTTGGTTATTTTATAGAATTCAATTATAAATTTTACTTTTATTTTGTATATCTTCCTTGTCATACTTTGAAATAATTTATAATATTTTCACTATGCATACATCTATGAACATTGAACAATTAATTTCCCTTTAAAAAGAACTATTTGAAAGTATTATAAATAAAAGTACTTATTGTTAATATAATTATTAATATATTTATTAATATATAAGATTATAAACAATAATATAAATAAAGTTGACTGTCCTCTGATACTGTATTTTGGCAAAGTTCCTTAAATTTTCTTTTACAATTACCTATTTTTAATGAAAAATTAGAAAGAATCCTTATTTATCTCTGCATTATGCGTTTAGAAACATATAGATATTTAGCCATTCAATAAGTAATACAATTATGTTTTTAAGGTTGGCTTTATCATGTTGCACATTCTTTAATATATGTCCATTTTATATATATATAAAATAAAGAACCAGGAAAAGTTAGAAATATTTCAGAGACTAATGTGACTTTTCTTAGAAATCAAAACTGTATTTAAAAACTAATCTTTTAAAATTAATTTAATATTAGTCTATTGTCTTAAAGTTTTCTGAAGAAATAAAAACTATAATGTAAGCCAACATCAGTGACCTTTTTGATATACAGGACTACAAGAATTCACAAGACTGAACCTTTATAAAAGATACAACTTAGCAAACAATTTTATATTTTGCTAATCCTAAACTGTTTATTAAAAATAATAATTTCAAACCCATACAACTAATGTGCAAATTTTTAAACTTTAAAATATAAAAATTAACCCAAGTCTTGTATTTATTTAAATATTATACTAATATATATATATATATATATACTATTTTTAACATGGTGAAAAAATATAAAAGAAGGCATAGAGGTATTTTTACGTTGAAACAAATCCACTCTAATTAGTTCAGAGAGTCATCTACATATTATGACTACTGTATGAACTCCTTTTAATGTAAGTGACACTATGTACCCATAGGTCAAACTTTTAAAATATTTACATCTATGCCATGAATCTATATATCTAAAGCCTAAACCCTAACGCAAACTTCCATTTGAACTCATTATGAGTTATAGTTTTCCAAGAAAAAAAAAATACAGAAATGAAGCACATATCTTTTGAATTTTTTCTTTTTTTCTCCAATTTTTTTTCTCTTCTTAACCCTTTCATTTTTTTTTTAATTTAACTGTTTATCTGGATAAGATACTCCTAGAGTGTGCTGCTAATAAAAGAATAGTTTCTTATGATCAACTAATCCCAAGTTTCTCCAAAAAGGTGGAAAAGGGAGAGAAGAAGAGAAAAATGATGGGAGCCAAGTTCAGCCATATATTTACATTTATCACCAGAACACCTAATTGTTTTCCTTTTAAGGAGAGGAAAAGGTTTATATGTAGAACAAATATACTTTAATACCCAGATGACCAAAAGTCATATTAAAATACTTTTTTTTTTCTTTTACTTTATAAAGATCACTAGGATCTTATTGGAAATAGATATTCTCTTTGACAGTTATTTATTTATTTATTTATTTATTTATTTATTTATAGTTACTAAAAGAGTAAAATAGTAGTCCTTAAAAAAAAAGTCCATTAGATATCTCCTATCCTACTCCATACCATTAAAAAAAAAAATTCTTTTTCTTGTTTAGTGTTTAGAATGAACGTGGGTAGGAAGGCAACTAAGATTTCAGTATGTAAAAAAAGCAATGAAGCCAAGAATTTAGTTGAACATCTTCCCTTCTATATTTCAAAATATTTTGGTAGCTCTAATACATTACATTCCTATTCAGCCTCAGAGGTATTGTTCTTTCTCACATGTTACATTCATTATTTTATGTGTTTTTATGTTCTTGTCGACTCCAACAATGTATGCATCAAATTGGCTGAATAAATTTACTTAATTAAGGTTAAAATGTGAAATCTAATTATTTAGTTATATGCTGCTATCATATATTAACTTATTCATTCAATATATATTTGTGTCCAGATGTGGTAAAGTTTCTTAACAATGTGGATGAAAAGGTCAGTGTATTAATATTAAATTATCAGCTTCTTAATTTTCTAAATTTATGTGACAGATTTAACTGTCACTTGAAATGAAATATTCATTCATTAAGGAAGAAAGTGATCCTGAAAGAATCCAGAAAAAAAGAGAGTCTAAAGAAAAACAGAAGAGGAGGAAAAGAAAAGATGTTTTGTATGTGCTCAAAGAAATGTACACAAAAGAATCTGGGGGGATGAAACCCTGGTGTAGCAAAAGAGACACATGCTACAGCTTCAAACAGCTGATCTCACTCTATTCCTCCCTCAGGTGCTGGATTTTTGGTATAAAAGTTCTTAATTTCACTATTGGAAACTTTACCTTGTCTACTATACTACTTTCCATCTGTTTGCATCCTTAAAGAGATAAGAATAATTGTTTTCATTTTTATTGATTTTTTAATTTAAAAAGGGTTTAAATTATACCTGGAATATCTTTTTTTTAAAATTTTTTTATTTTTTATAAACATATATTTTTATCCCCAGGGGTACAGGTCTGTGAATCACCAGTATACCTGGAATATCTTAAAATAAATAAATGAAATTTATGAAGGTTGTTACCATGAATTTGTTGAAGGTTTTTTTTAATTTCCTTTGCCGGACAGGTTTATGGCCAACATAGCCAACTATATACAATTTATAAACAGGTTTCATAAGAGGAAAAGGAATAGAAAAAATGATTTCTGGAAGTTCCTTTAAATTCTGTGTCATAAAATGACAATAAATAGTATTGAATAGAAAATAAAATCCATTCTGCTTCTCATGAAAGGTCTTCTGTTATACTCATTTATTTTTATTTATCAGTGTAATTAGTTGTTATTACATTCTTCATCCCTCTCAATATATGGGTAATATTACAGGCATTAAGCTTCTAATTTTAACTACTGATGTCATATACTCATTCCTATAAAAACATTATTGACAGTGATTATGTATTATTCACAGATACTGGCTGACCTAGAAAACCATGCATTATTTAAGAATGATTTGGAATGTCAGAAGTTGATTCTGGAAGCAATGAAGTATCATCTATTGCCAGAAAGAAGAACTTTAATGCAAAGTCCAAGAACTAAACCTAGAAAATCTACTGTTGGAACTCTGTATGCAGTAGGAGGAATGGATAACAACAAAGGTATTCAATTCTTCATCTCTATATAATATACACCCTGTATCATACCATGGCATGATCTTAATACTGTAATCTGTATAATACCAACAAAACTCACATGTTTTCTACATTAAGATTTAATATTAAGGGAAAAATCCAAATAACACCTCTTATTTTCAGTCTGTGTTTGCTGCTTCTGTCTATTCATCTTTAAAGCCTTTATCTCTTGTGCATTATGGGCCAGACTTCATATGAAATGAAAAGGGGATTTAAAGCACTTACAAAGCACAGGCCAAATAATGTGTTGGATATATTGACAACTGTATTTCAATTCCAAGCAAAGAAAATGTAATGTGCCAGTCACATGCTGGCTGAGAGCAATATCATGAAGAACAGAGTTTCTTTTGAGGCATTTAGAATCTCATATGTAAGCCCAACAAATAAATAGCTATACATAGTGGCAGTTATACTTTAAAAACTTAATGGTGATTACCAATTAGGCTCTTCAGAAGGAAGTGAATGATTCATTTAAAAGTTGAACACATACATTTGAAGGTTTCATTCTTACTTTTCTATAGTTTGTGGAAAATATTCCATGAATATTTGTCTTCAGCTTGTCTTATGTGATACACAAGACAAATACAACTGCCATACATTTGTGTCTGGTAAGTGATATAATTATCTGCTATATATGAATATATATATATATATATATATTGGACAAAATTACTATGCCATTAGAGAACCAAAGAACATGACTAAATTTGAATTTTTAAATCTGGTGACTTCAAATTGTTGTAGCACAAAAGAATATGAGACTAGGGAGTCTACTGGGTTAAAAAAATATATATATATGAATATATATATATATTCATATATATATTTTTTTTTTTGAGAGAGAGAGAGCATGAGCTGGGGGCAGGTGGAGAGTGGAGTGGGACAGGGACAAAGAGAGACTGTCTGCTGAGCAGGGAGCTAGATTGGAAGTGGGGTCCAACCCAGGACCCTGAGCCAAAGGCAGACTCTTAACTGACTGAGCCACCCAGGTGCCCTAATCCACAATATACATAGTTGACAACAAGAGACTATACATACATGTTTGATCTCTATTGAAGAACTTTGTTATTAAAGAAATAGAAGGAAACAACAAGGGATGCCTGGGGGGCTCAGTTATTTAAGTCTTCAACTCCTAGTTTTGACTCGGGTCATGATCTCAGGGTTCTGGGATCAAGTCCCACCTTCAGGTCTATGCTCAGTGGAGTCTGCTTGTCTCTCTCCCTCTGCCCCTCCCATACTCTCTGTGTGTCTCTCTCTCAAATAAATAAATAAAATCTAAAAAAATAAAAATTAAAAAAAGGAAGCAACTAAACTTACTTCACCATTGTTAAGTGAAATCCCAATATAGCAGCTAAAAGAAAACACTTTAAGTATTAATCGGGAAAGACATATAATTCCATATTTTTGTCTGTCATGAATATATTTTGTGGCCATTACATGGTTTTCACTAGTCTAATTTTTTGAGAAGTTTACTTTCTGTTTACTGGGACATTGATTTTTAGTAATCATCGCATTAAATGAGCACTAGAGAATTTCTATTTCCATTTACATATATTTTGTACATATGACATCTATGTTGTATATTATGTATATACAAAACTGTCAGTTAAAGGGAGTAAATAATTTGTTGCTTTAGGAACTGGGGAAATGGCTTCATCTCTCTTTCCCTCCTTCTCTCCCTCCATTTTTTGCTGATCCTGTAATATATGTCATTACATAAAAGAACATGTCAGACATTTTCAAAAAGTGTGGTTCAAATCCCTTTTTTTAAAGCGGTGAAATAGAAAATATCAGATACAAATCTGATAAAAATCATTAGAACTTATACTAAAATTCTGAAGAAATTTTTCAAGCTAAGAAAACAAATCTAGTAACCTATACTCGCGTTGTCCTTATGACAGTAATAAATATCAAATGACATACACCACATGACATAGTCATCTCTTATAGCAGAAGAATGCAAACTTTATTTTAACCTTATAATATGTTCATTGTATCTGTAAAAATAAATACCCTGATTTCCACGGCTTTCAATAAACATACACAAGTCTCAGGTATTATAAAAGGTAGTGGTTTAATAATAGTTACCAAATTTTAAAGTCAAATGAGTGAAATTCATTTTGAAAGAAACTATTCTACAGGAAGAATGCCCATACAAGATCAATTCCACTTGTAAATCTGCACATAATATTTTTTTTTCTAAAGAAAAAAAAAAAAGAAAAGCAAGAAGAGAAGAAAAAGGGGAAAGGAGTAGGAGGGGTAAGAAGAGGAAGAGAAGGAGAAGGTAGAGGAAGAACATTTATTGAATCTGGCTTGCCTTTAATTAGTAGTGAATAATAAGCATAAATTAAAATGGACAAAATTACTATGCCATTAGAGAACCAAAGAACATGACTAAATTTGAATTTTTAAATCTGGTGACTTCAAATTGTTGTAGCACAAAAGAATATGAGACTAGGGAGTCTACTGGGTTAACCTGTTGCCAGCGTTTGAATTTCTCAATGCAGTTTTTTTTTTTTTTAATCTTAGCGATTCCAAGTCTCACTCTAGATTTGAGTAATACCAACAATTTATTTATTGTTGCACATATTCAATAAGTTAGAGGCTTAAAAGAATGTGATAATATAGGAGGTCTGAACAGATATTCCAGTTTAAATCAGCAATACAATGGAAAAATTATTTGAAGGAACATTTAAGAAATTTCACCATATCCTTAGTCCTATGGGAATGAGATATTACTATCCCATAAACTTAGCTAAAAATCTAATACTTAATACCAAACCTCAGAGAACCCATTTTTCCTAATGAAGCAAAAATTTATAAAAGCCCAATGTTTCAAGGGATTTAAAGAGCAAACAGAACATTTTCACAGTAATCCCTCCTATTTGTATCATGCTTTTACTGCTTTAATAGTGCTTTCTACACCTTATTAGCTTTTATCTTTAAATAGGCATTAAGATTTTATCTTAAAATTGTGTTTTCTTAGAAGGTAATGAGGAAAAGGGAATAAAATGTGAAAAAGAGAGAGAGAGAAAGAGAATAACTCAAAGAAAAACAGCAAAAAATTGAAACTTACTTGGCAAGATTAATTTGAAAATTAATACAATACATAACACTTGTTGTTTTTTTCAATTATTGACATATTCATACTGTGCCTTATAAAGGGCTGTATAAACATTTTGTTGGAATTCCTCTTTAGCTAGATAATTACTGAGATTCAGATGATATCAAATGAGGCAGATAAACTATAGACACAATCTTCCACAGACATCTATGCGGGCACCTGGGTGGCTCAGTGGGTTACAGCCTCTGCCTTCAGTTCAGGTCATGATCTCAGGGTCCTGGGATTGAGTCCCGCATCGGGCTCTCTGCTCAGCAGGGAGCCTGCTTCCCCCTCTCTCTCTGCCTGCCTCTCTGCCTACTTGTGATCTCCGTCAAGTAAATAAATAAAATCTTTTTTTAAAAAACACATTATTATAAGAATTAGTATTTGTTCTACTATGAATTGAGAAATGAGGAGACATAAAACTAAATATGATTTTTAAGAAGCAATATATACAAGCTGTTTTTATAAGGAGAACGATTTTCTTTAAATGTCATCTGAAATCAAATGTGGATTTAAATCAATGCAGTACACTATACTGATCAATTTGTTGTTTCTTTGGTAAGACTTTTGTTACAAATCACACTAATCATAAATATTTTAGAAGGTTGATTTAAAGGTAAAACTGGGGATGCCTGGGTGGCTCAGTTCGTTTAGCGGCTGCCTTCGGCTCAGGTCATGATCCGAGCGTCCTGGGATCGAGTCCCACATCAGCTCCTTGCTCTGCAGGGGGCCTGCTTCTCCTTCTGCCTCTAGGCTGCCACTCTGTCTGCCTGTGCTTGCACTCTGTCTCTCTCTCTCCCTCTCTCTCTCTAACAAATAAATAAAATCTTTAAAAAATAAAAATTAAAAAAAAATAAAGGTAAAACTGATCACTTTCAAGTGCTTAGATTGACTTAACACTTATGTGTGCTTCATGTAAACTATGAAATAAAATTTGGTGGTAGTGATTAATAGAAAATATTTGCATCAAAATATTGTTATTGGATTCATGTTCTGATATTGACTGTTAATTAGACAATTCCTTAGAAAAAGGAATAGTTTGGTTTTGTTTTGATCCAAACAGTACTTTCTTGGAGATAACTTCATTCTACTAAAGCATGAATTGAAAATCTGATAAATATATAATAGTATAGATAAGAAAAATCAGCTTATAACTTAAGTACAATCATTGTTAACAGAGTGATATATTTCTTTTCTCAAATTTCAATGTACATGTGTGTGAGTGTGTACAGCCCTAACTATATATCTACATTTATATAGAGACATACCAATTAACATTTGTCTTCATAAAATCTCTGTGATTGTCTAGATAGGTATAACATATAAGTATATGTGAATTTATTAACCTTCTTAAAATTGTTATTTTTATTGCTTTTACTCATTATTTATATGTGTAAATTTATATTTTATTAACATTTTAAAATACATCATATCAAAAATCTTACTAATTCTTATTCACATGGAAATCCTACAGTTTTTTTGAGCTTAAGCTTAGTATTAAACTGTTGGTGGAATTCAATGCTTTTTTTCTGTAAATAATGCCATCATCAGCATCCGCATGCATCAGGAGTTCTTCCTAATCTTTGAGTGTTCTTTATAAAGATTACAAAATGAAAAATTATTGGGTGGGAAGGTAAAGCTGTTGTGACATATGAGCTAATATATTTCCAGAAAGTTTATAAGAATTTATAGTACCACTAAATTATAGAGTAGTACCAGTTTAAGTGTCTTCTCAACCAGTTCTTTGCCTTAAAAAAAGTTATAAAAATTTTCAAACATAACAATAGTAGAAAAAATTATACAGTGAAAATTACCATTTCTTGCCACTTCATTTATAACCCTCTTAATAGTGAAAGTGAGTTTTTGTATACTGAATTTTTATGTATAAAATCATTTGTAGAATGATATAGAAGGACATATTAGTTCCTCTTTTCTAATTATTATAAATTTTATTTCAGTATTTTGAGCTAATTGCCTTTACTATATAGTAGAAAGTCCAGTTTACAGTGTGAAACTTTAATTTTCTTTAAGAAGAAGAATGCTAATATTTTACAAATTTGCTATAACAAGTAATACAGCATTACTTAGGAATTTCTGGAGGAATGACTCCTCTTGTATATTAAAATATATGTAGATTGTGGATAACATTAAGTTGTCTCTCAAAGAGAATTTACGTTCCTTTGGGCAGACACTCCTGAGTAAAAGGAAAACCCTTCCTCCAATTCAGGATTTGATGATTTGAGACTATGATGCAATGTTTGTGAGAGCTGCTTTATTCCTGGTTTCTTTCCAGTCTGTATTTAAAAGCCATTCATCCATGTTGGGCCCTAAATACCCTTTTATTTTCAGAAGGATGAGCTCTAACTCATTTTTAGCATTCAGGTTCCTCTTCTGCCTGGATTTCAGGTCTGTCTTAGGGCTCAGCAAATGCACAGGGAAAACAAGCAACAATGCTCTGTCATGCTCTTTTTTGAGTCTAAGATTGTAAGGGCCTTGGTTGTCTAGAACTGCAATTAGGGTCTTCCCACTCCAGGAGATTCCCAAGAAGCCTGAACCCATGAGTATTGCCATGGCCCTCAGCCTCAAGGGGCTTGTGAATCAACATCGTAGTTAAAACTAGAGGCTCCTGTGGATTTGTAATTTCAACAATTCCCATTTCTGAAAGTTCTCTCTTTTGCTTGAGACTTATAAAATAATTTTTTATATTCTCATCTTATTAATGTTTTATTTTCACTGATTAGTTACTTAAATGTTTTACATATTTAACATATCCTGTAATGAGTAATTTCAACATCTAAAGTTTGAGTGTCTAAGCCTGTTGTCTGTTGTTTCTGAGAAGTCTCATTTTTGTTAGTTTGGTTCTTTTTTGTTGGTTAATATTATTTTGAAGTTATAGTTAATTTCATCTGCTTTGGGGACCTGTGGGGGACCTAATTTGGGTATGCTTTTGTCTAGTGAGGATGAGTTAGCTTCAGCCAAGAACCAGGGGCACCACTGACATGGGGCAAGTCAGCCCTCTTCAAAGCTCCAGACTTCATGTAAAGTCTCTGGTTATCTTCTGCTTCATTTTAGGTCCCAGGCAAGTGACGTTGATCCTTTCACAAGCATAGACATCTGCCCCAGGGAAGTGCTGACTTCTGTACTCCGTTAGCTCTCTCCCAGGTTTTACTTCACTGTTCTTTCAGCTACTTGGTTGTGCCCTTGTAGTTTTTTCTCACTCTCATTTAAATCCAGAAATGCAAAAAAAAAAAAAAAAAAAAAAAAAAAATTATGTTATTGTTGTAATTTGCCCAGGTTGTATTGGTGTTATGATTAGAGGGCACAATAGCATGTCTTCTGTTCTCCAATAAAGAGAAGGCACCTTTCTGTTTTCAATTTAGATTTTTTCTCCATAGATTATTTCACTTGTTTTATGTCCTATCCTTTATGGAATATATTTTATTTAGAATTCAACTATTGGCAACCTGACTTTTTCCTCCCTTTCACGTATTTATAAAGTTGATCATCAACATATCCGTGGTTAAATAATTCTTGAGTATTCACAAATTTGGCAATACTATTGAAATATAACTTTAAAATCTCTAAAATAGAGATTATAATTCTAACTCGAAGTATTAAATTAGATCCTGTAATAAATTAGAAGAGCTCTGATACAATGTAGATGGTGACTCACTAATAATTTGATCAAATCCCCCCACATTCTTCTAATAGAAAATGTAATTAAAATTCATACCAGAGCTTAATTAGATATTGATACATGTCTTGGTTCTGAAGGATCATTAGCAAATATTCAGAGCTACAAGTTTAAATTTAAATTCATAAGTTTATCTGTTCTAATATATTAACTCCCTTTCCTGATTTATAAGCAAACTGGAGAAAGGAATTTCTGGTGTTTTTTTGTTTTGTTTTGTTTTGTTTTGTTTGTTTGTTTGTTTGTTTTTAGAGAGTGGGGAGAGGTGTGGAGGGGCAGAAGGAGATAGAGAGAATATTAAGCAGGCTCCGCACACAGCATGGAACCCAACAAGGGGCTTGATCTCACTACTTGATATCATGACCTGAGCCAAAATCAAGGGTCTGATGCTTAATGGACTAAGCCATCCAGGTACTCCCAGAACTTTACATTTCCAGCTTCAGGTACATTGTTACTTCTAGTGTGCTTTCAGCAAATATTTGCCATATTTAAATTACAACTTATTTAACTGATCTTAATAGATATCCAAAATGATCAAATCTCATACATACATACATATGAAGCATTAAGTTTTAAGTGTAACATTGATCAATATAATCTTTGTATTCATATGAAATTCTCCTTTATTCATAATCATTTGAGGATCTGAAAAACAGACTATAAGCAGAAGATTGCTATTGCAATCTTGAAACAGAAGACAGTATTATGAATCTCTGTCTCCAGTAACTGAACATTTAGGAATGATAAAATCACTTCATCAATGATGTATTTTCAATACCTAATTCTAAGAACCACCATATATAAATTTCACTTACTTTGTACAACAAACTTGTTGACAATATATTCCTGATCATTTGATTTTAACAAAAGTTCAGAAACATTTTTAATTTCTACCTTTCACTACGTATGTTTAGGTAGAATTTAAATGCAGAGATCTGTGAAATTCTGAAATCTGTGTTATGTCTTCTACCTTTTGCCCACATTTAACCTATTAATGATGAGTTGTGCTGAAAGTGACTTTTTTAAATGCCAGTATAAAAGCCTGACATACTTTTAATTCTTAGTATGTGATGTTTCATTAGGATTTTACTGAATGTTAGGACTAGTTCTCTGGAGAACACATTAGGAATATAAGAAAGCGTGCAATTGAAAATATAAAATATTCTCTATTTATTTCTCTTTCATGTTTTGTAAATTAGTTTTGATGCACAAAGAATTATAAATATTTTAACTATTTCCCCTTAATTTAAAATTCTCTATTTGATCAATTTCTCATAAGCTTTACATTTCAATAACATATCTTCAAAATGTAATACAGACGTTTAATAAGAATTCTGACTGTATTTTAAATTTTATTCTAAGGATAGGTATGGAGAACTATTAAACTTGTATTTTTAAATAACAAAAACATGCATTTGCTTTATCTCCAGAAAACCTATATACATGAAAACAAATCTATAAGGTTCACATTTCATATATTGTGATTAAGATTTATTTATTTGACAGAGAGAGAGAGCTCACAAGCAGGGGGAGCAATAGAGGGAGAGGGAGAAGCAGGCTCTCCACTGAGCAGAAAGCCTGATGCAGGATTTGATCCCTGGACCCTGAGATCATGACCTAAGCAGAAGGCAGGCACTTAACTAACTGAGCCACCCAGGTGCCCTTCGTATATTGTTTTTAAAATAAAAATTTCTTATTATAAGTGTTTCAAATTATTCTTTTTTATTTAACTTTTAGGTCTATATTATTTCTTCAAAGAATAAGTTATCCATGTGAATAGAGCAACTTCCAGATATGAAAAGTAAAATTCCTACTTTTCTGTGACTTTGTAACACATGGTATAATTATTAAACAAAAGCTCTATGATTCAGACAAGATGATTATATTTCCTACTATAAAAAAAATCATTAATATCCTGTCTAGAATACATCCTGTCAGCAATATTTCCATCTAATGTGGCTTCAAACGTCTGTCATCAGAATTGCTCTGCCTTCCATAGCTAATCAGTTATCAGAGCCTGTCTGATTTACATCAGCATTTCCACTACATTGGTTGAAGCTTTATCGCCTTATGCTTGCAGATCTGGGGTAACACATGTGCTTCTCAAATGAAGTTTTTTTTTCTTACAACGTATAAATGAGCTACATAAAGATCTTCCTACTTCCGGTCTCTCTCCAGCTCACTACGGGCAAATCAATTAATCCTGACTTCTAGCATAATCACTAAAATGCAAAATGATGATGATGATGATGATGATGATGATGATAAATAAAAATAAAAATAAAAATCTCCATTAGTCCCCATCCTCCAGGTAGAGCCCATTCCTTATCAGTGCATTTATCCTTCACTGTCTACCATTTCAGATTTAACCAACAGGTTTTTCCTATTTTATCTCCATCAAAAATGTCTTGATAGAATACCTCTAATCTTTATCAAATTTCACAACTCATTTCCTCAATGTTGAAGCTTTACACTAGTTGCAGTATGGTCCATACATAAACATTGCCTTTTGTTTCAGTGTCTTACTCTTTCATCACCCCTTCCTTCGTTTGTCTAACCGTACTTCACTATCTGCCCACCCCTTAGCTGCATATTGTCCATCTTTTGAAATGTTGCAGCATTTCGTGCTTACCATTTTTATTACACCAATCCATCTACATTGAAAACATGTTTTTAATTATTTTATTTTTCTCCAAATTTTATAAAATTTTTGAGCACATAAAAGTTAAAAGAATCATAAAGTGAGCATCTATATACTCAGCCAATTTTATAGTTAATTGTAAGCTCATCCATCAAAGTAGTTTTAGACATAGATACACTTTATCCTAAAAACACTGGCATATTCAGTATTAACTAGATTTCAATATATTTTAGAGCTTTTAGGTAAAATTAACATATACTAAAATGCATAAATCTTGTGTATCCTTCAATGGGTTTTGCCAAATATATTTATCTATATAATTCAAACCCCTAACAAGATTTAGAACATTACCATTACCCCCAGACAGTTCCCTCATACCCCTTTTAATTAGGCCCCAGCTTCTACATCTCCAGAAAGAACCACTCCTTAAAATTTTTTTCACCTTAAATTAGTTTGGCCTATTCTTGAACTTCATATGAATGGAATCACACATTTCATACTCTTTAAGGTTTCTATGAAACAATATAATATTTTGATGATTCATCCAGGAGGTTGGATATACCAATAGTTTTCTTTTTAATTATTTAATAATAACTGTTTATCCATTTTCCTACTGATGAGCATCTGGGATCTTCTCAGTGATAGCTATTACAAATAAGTCTGCTGTCAACAACCATGTACAATATTTTTGCAGCCACTGCACATTTACGTTTGAGATACATAAACTGATATTATGACTCAAGATTTGCAAAAAGAGTATGTAAAACATCTCTGAAAATGTTTCCTTCTTGAAAACTACATAAATATGTGACTAAATAAATCACAAAAAGTGCTGTTTTCATAAACTACATAAAGATGTGACTAAATAAATCACAAAAAGTGCTGTTTTCATTATGCCGAAACCTATTTGCTTTTTCATGGTTTGTCTTCTACTAATAATAACATTTCACATGTGCAACCTGGGCTTTTTGACATTTTTTTATGAATATGAAAGATTACTTGATATACCAGAATTACAGGATGTAATTCTACTTAATGTCAAAGCTTTTGAAGAAGTTTATGTTAGTTCTGTTTTGTACTCAGGTAGTCTTGATGTATGATTTTGATGAATTCTTTTAAGATCATACAGCATTAATGTGGTTTAGAAATACAAACGCACATTTGTAGATAATGGTCTATACACATAATGATATATCCACCAAGGGGTGATTTAATAGCAAGAGTAAAATGCATGAATAAACACCAAAGGGGATAGGCACATTTAACTGATACTATTACAAAGGAGTCATATTAACTATACATATTACTCAAGGAATCCAACCATACCTGCTAAGAGAGGGAGATAATAATTTCAATGATGAGGGTATTGTCAATTTCAATTTCTGTCAAGTAAGCATGAGATGGGAAAAGTGAAGGTTGATTCCTCAGAAATCCCCAATATCTGTGTCATGTGGGAGTATAGTTGTACAGCTAATTAACTACTTTTTTTAACTATTAAAGAAAATTATAAACAAAAAATTGAATATTCCATTTTCTATCAAAAACAAAATACCAAACCAAAAATAAGTTTCCATACTAGTATTAAACTTTTGAAAATATAATTATATATTTTTGTAAGTACATACTACACATATGCATGTGCACATATTCATGGGAGCCCATATTAATGTACATTTACTAGAAATGTAAGGGGTTTTCAAAAAAACCAATTTTAATTATTTTAACACTTGCAGCTTACCTACAGACTTCAAGACCTCACTCCTCACCAACAACTCCAAATACCTTTTGGTACATGACATTTACTAATTTTGGTAAAACTGAACAGAGCTGTGTGAGCTTTATGATCTTTAATAAGATAAGTAAGTATTCCAAATATTGGTGTCTCTACATATAGAGAGTGAGAATTATTTTACATATTTATGAGACACTGTGAGAAATATCAACAGGAACACATGCAAAAAACAATTGATTCAATAAGTGATGGTGGGAGTAGTATTTTGAAGTGTTATATTTATTCATTGACGGTAAATTTTTGTTCATAATTAAACCACTGGTGTTGAGGCATTTAAGGTTCATGGAACAAACCCAACCCTAAGTAGTTAACTAAGTAACATCATAGTAGTAAGCTTCTGACTTCTAGACTAAGCTTCTTTTAAAAGGAAGTTTATATGAAAAACATGAGTTCACTTATAAAAGCATATAGCTATGCTTTTGAATCAAAACTTGAATGTCAGTATTAATTTAATCTTTATCCAGATTTATTCTTTACTATAAGGATAGTAAAATTAAGTATATTTTATAGCAATTATACACATGAATTATTTTCACATATTATACTATTTTTAAGCTTTAATTGATCTATTGTTATAAGAGTCCAGTTAAAGATATTTTTGTTGTACATAATTCCAATTTCCCTTTAAGTTTCTTGTTTACAAGAATCTCTATAGGCAGTCATTACCAATGTCTACCTCTGAAGCATGGACATGAATAAATAACAGTTTCATATATTTGGCGGTCTAATTATAATTTTTATATAGGTGTTTACATTTTGGAAAGAATATGTGATTTTTCTGATAATTCTGCTAATATTGCTTTTTCTCCTACATTAGGAAAAAACAGATTTAGTTTTTTTTAATCTTTGCCTCAATTATTGGAAAGTATTAATTATGAAATTAGACTGGAATTGTCTCCCTTCTATAGCTGGTTCTTCAGCATTTCTTAGGTTCTCAGATGACCAAATCACTCTTTTTGAATTATCTAATTCTGCTACAAGTATTCATATTAACTTTTTTTTAAAAAGATTTTATTTATTTATTTGACAGAGATCACAAGTAGGCAGAGAGGCAGGCAGAAAGAGAGAGAGGAGGAAGCAGGCTCCCTGCTGAGCAGAAAGCCCAATGGGGGACTTGATCCCAGGACCCTGAGATCATGACCTGAGCCAAAGGCAGTGGCTTAACCCACTGAGCCACCCAGGTGCCCTTCATATTAACTTCTAATCACTGTTTTTAGTGCTGGTAAACTAAATAGTAAAGGTCTCTGGCCTGTTGTAGCTCAAATTATGTTCAGGAGGCAATAAACAAGCATACATGTTAGTATAAAATCACTCATACGATGACTAGTTATGGAGAAATATAAAGTGAAGAAAGCAGGATAAGGAGTATAGGCTGAAGGACCATGTTGCCATTTTATGATGACTGGCTGAGGGAGGCCACTCTAATGAGTTAGATCTGACACACACATTACTATATGGTAATTTGTTTTTTTCCTTTAAAAAAAGGTTTATTTGATTTATTATAACCAACAAACATTTGCCAAGGGCCATTTTCTCCAAATATTTCTATTATATTGGCATTCTAAGATCAAAGGTTGGCAAAAACTAAGACCCACAGGCCAAATTTAGCCTTCTATCTGTTTTGTATGGCTTTGGTGTTTACATTATAAGCATTGAAAAGAATAATTTTTAGTGATGCATTTAGTGAATATTTGCATTTTGTGAAATTCATATTTCAGTAGCTATAAAGTTTTATTGAGCCTCTCATTTGTTTGCCGATTGTTTATAGCTGCTTTCATTCTATAATAACCATATGGTTACAACAAAGAGACCCATAAGGAGACCCACCGACTACATTTTTTACTGTCTGGCCCTTTATAGAAAAAGCTTTCCAACCCCACCTACAGAAGAAAATAAACCTCTCTACAGTATCTGTAGGAAACTTGTAGTGCCAAAGGCCACATTCCCTTGACCCACCTTTAAGGTATTGGCAGGTCGAATGGACAGTTTCTGTGCATGTTCACAAGGTTCCACCACAGGTGACCTCCTTGTCTCCCTGCTTATCTACCTAAGAGAGTTCTTTGTGGTATTGAGACCAAGCTCAGATTGCCTGGCCCTTGCACAGGCAGCCCAGTACTGAAAAAAGTATAGGATGGGGATAGAGCTCCAGAGGCAATCCACAACCAACAGGATATGAAAGTCTGTGATTCTACTGTAATTTCACTTTATGCTCCACTCACATCTCTCTTCAATTATCCTTTTTTCCCCCTTTTAAATGACCGTGAGTTTATCACTAGGAGACAAAAAGGTGACACAACAGCCTGTGCATGAACTTGATAACAGAAATGCAATGAACAATCACTTGGAAAACTTGGAGATAAGAGACGTGATTGGTCACTGATCCTGATATATATCTGTTATTTAAGTAGTGATTTGTGCACTAAAGAGCTAGAAGCAAAGTTTGTGTTTTACGTAATTACTCACTATTAACATATTGCGGTATCTGAAATCTGTTGGGGGATTAGTGTTATTTAACTAAACCATGGTAACTAAAATTCATGCATATCAGAACCATGCAAAGCAAAGACTGTATTTGAAGAGATATTGTAGAATCATGCTGCTCGATACAGAGAAATAGGACTTAAATGTTGGGGTGTGAGGTTGATGGCCACTGCAAGGTTGTTCTTGTAGGCATTAGTCTATGAAGTAGCAGTCCTCTTTAGCTTTGGCTGAAGGGGAATTAAGATTTTTGATAGGCACTGCTCTCTTCTTGACACAAAGCAATCACAGTGTGCTTTTCTATTTACAAGAACATAGCCGGTGAGCAGAGGTCCCTCTGACTTAGAGGAAGCCATGTATAAGAGACAACAGCTGACCCTGGAAAGATGGCAGAGTTGGGGCACTGACCCCTGCACAGTTGAAAATTCATAGATAACTCTTGACTTCCCCAAAACTGAATTACTAATAGCCCAGTGTTGACCAGAAGCCTTACCAATATCATAAACAGTCAATTTACATGAATTTTGTATGTGCATTATATTCTGTATTCTTATAATAAAGTAAGCTGGAGAAAAGAGAATGTTATTAAGAAAATCATGAGAGAGAAAATACAATTGCAGTCCTGTACTATGTCAAATAAAAAGGAAAATCCACCTGTAGGTGGACCCACATAGTTCAACCCAGTGTTGTTCAAGGGTCAATTATTTTAGTTCCAAAGAAAGAGTGAGCAGAGGGGTGCCTGGGTGGCTCAGTTGGTTTAGCATCTGCCTTCGGCTCAGGTCATGATCCCAGGGTCTTGGGATCGAGTCCCACATCGGGCTCCTTGCTCAGCGGGGAGCCTGCTTTCCCTCCTTCTCTGCCTGCCTCTCTGCCCACTTGTGATCTCTGTCTGTGAAAAAAATAAAATCTTAAAAAAAAAAAAAGAGAGAGCAGAAAGTTAAAAGCTAAGAATTTTCCAAATGGATATACTTTGGAGGTAAAAGAGAGAAAATAATAAAATTGAAGTATTATATATTCTGTTTATCATCTCACGCATGACAGCTGTGAATGATAAATGGAGACTAAAGGTAAGCAAATACACTGGTGGCAAGATCACAGGAGCAGTGATTCTTCTCTTAGATCACGATGGACTGAGTGTAGTCTTTTATTTCAACATGTTTTCATTGCCTCCTCGTTGACGGCCTAGCTGCAGCCCCATGTCAATTGTTGATTATCATTAACAGCCAGGTGTCTGATCGATCATACAGCCCTCCTTACATCTTTCATGTGAACGGAAAGAAAATTTTCTTAATGAAACTAATAAGAAGAATGTTGATTTAAAAAAACCTTAAAGGAGGAAAAAGCATTAATTCTTAACTATAAAATAAAAATCTTAATTTCCTTAAGATTTTTTATTGAATCATTTGATTATAGAGCACATATTATTATGGCATTTAAATATTTAATGTGTCCCTTAGATTTTCATATATTTTTTTAAAAATTAAACTATCTAACTTTAGGGATACGCTCCTGATATTTGTCTTTTTTATCCAAGGGACTTGAATAAAATTATTGAATAAAATTATTCAAAGAACTTGACCAGGTTATTTTATACTGAATTTGTCTCATCACACTGCATCATTATAAGCATTATTAAAAAGAAAAAAAGAAAATGAAATTGGTGGAATTAACTATCTTGACCTGATTTTTACTTCCTTGGCTTGAGATGGACAAGCTTCACTATCAAGAGCTTTAAAATGAACAGCTTTTAAATACTGCAATTCTACAACTGGATAATTTTTAAAGCATTTAACTCAATAGTAATCATCAATGATTCACTTATAATTCTGTGTCAGAGAAACCTGAGCATTGCAGTTAGGTGGGTGAAGTAACTTTAAAATACTGTATGACTTTTTCTGAAGAAAACCATAAAATGGGAGAAAGCTTATTCTTTCATTTTTGTCCTCTGAGTACAGCCCTACTTGATCTCTGCCTCAGTAACTTCATTTAGTCACTTTGGTTCTACTTCGGTACGTTTTCTTTGAACCTGAAGTATGCCATTAGAGGTATACTAGTTCAAGGTCATCAGTCTGCACAAAATTATAGAAACAACTCAAAACTATGGATAACGTCATGTTAGCCTCAGCCTAGTTTGTTTTTCAAATACAAAGAATTGTCTTCTGGCACAGGTATCTACTTAGTGGGCTGCTAGCAGATATTTCAGGGGAGAACCATACTTGCCCGAGGGTCTTGGGGAAAGAGCAAAGTCAAGGCATCAGCTTCCTTAACATTCTTTAAATTCAGAGATGCTTATGTGTTAGGTTAAATTCCGGTTGTTTATATCATTCTCAAGGAGCCTATGGACAAGGACTTTCAGCCCTGGAAGTACTGCTCTTTTTTTTTGTTTGTTTGTTTGTTTTGTTACATTTCTATTTTAATTCCAGTTCGTTAACATACAGTGTTATATTAGCTTCAGCTGCACAGTATAGCGATTCAACACTGTGCCCATCACAGGAGCACTCCATAATGTCCATAACCTGTTTAACCCCCATCTCCCCACTTCCCCCCTGCCCTGATGACCATCTGTTTGTTCTCTAGAATTAAGAGTGTGTGGAAGCCGTGTTCTTTATTGAAAAGTGAAAGAAGGCTCTTTCTGGTGAAAAGTGAATCACTAGTCAGTAAAGTCTCCTTTGAGAGCCCCATACTCAGAAAGAAAGCTTAGTGTTTAATATGTTATGTTCTTCTGGTTTCTTGGTAACTCTTTTGGTCTATCCTCTGAGGATAAACCAGGATTAAAATTGTAAATCAAATTCTTCAAAATTTAGTCTGATTATAACTTTATTTCTCCTTTTAGTAGTAATAGAACTTGAGCCACATCACTGTACATTTACAGATCTTTCTCTGAATGTGGATTGAATAATAAATTAGGGTGTTATGGTAAAATGCCTACCATAAACATAACCATAAATTCTGGGGCACTCAGTACATTCTTTTTTTATCACTTTTCCTGTGAATATATAGCAAATGATAATAAATACATCTGTCTTCTAAATGTAGTCTCCTTTTGCAGATCCAAGGGGAGTAAGTTTGTGTGTGTTTGTACAGATGTTTCATACAAACCAAATCTTAATTTTCCAATGTGTGGCTCTTTCCTGGCAAAGAAGGGCTCCTCAGGGCTACTTTAAGTTACTTCTATGATAGAGATTTACAGAGAGTGAGAAGTGAGAGATTATTTATTTATTTACTTATTTACTTATTTTGAGAAGAGATTTAAAGATAAGTAGAAGTTGCTACACTTTCACTTAATGTGGTACTAATATAAGGCTTTACTTTAAATGAGCAAATATTAGGAGATCACAGAGAGTCTTCAATTAATACATCTTTTTAAAGTGGGCACTCATTTACGTAAAAGGCAAAAATACATTTCCCAAGGGTGCATAGTTTAGGTGGAGATCAAGAAAACCTCATGTTATTTTACTATACTTATGAAAAGGCATTTCAGTGACTGGTGTTTTTATTATACAGTCAATAATAGACTAGAATCCAATTGTCATGACATTCATTTTTCCTTTCATTCATTGATACCCACATTTTCAACAAAGGTTAGAAAAATTCTTATAGATATTATATGGGAAGTATTAATTACGTCATGGGGTACTTGATAATCTAAATAGCAAGGATTTGGTTCATTTTGGCAAATGTTAGTTGTGAAAATAAATATTCAATTTGAAAATGTTAAACAAATGAGTTTATGTTTAATGAGAATTTATTAAAAAATGAAAAAACTATACTTGTAATAATGCTTTATATATATGTCCTTTTGCTATAAGGTTATTTTAAAATATGAGCTCTGTGCTGTAAAAAGATAGCTAAGTAATAGTGATAGAAATAATAACTACAATTTTGGATTATCTTTTTAAGTCTCTTTCCTATGTCATTGTTAGCAACAGCAAAAGCTGCTTTCATTTTATTTTTTAAGATTTTATTTATTTATTTGAGAGAAAGAACAAGAGAGAGAAAGCACAAAGAATGGAGGGTCAGAGGGAGAGGTAGGCTTACCACTGAGCAGGCACCCCTGATGTGGGACTCGACCCCTGGACCCCAGGATCATGAACTGAGCAGGAAGCAGTTGCTCAGTGAACCGACCCACCCAGGCACCCTCATCAAAATCTTCTTTTAAAAAGAAATTAGGTTTATAAAAAATAAAAAAAATTAATAAAAAAAAAAGAAAGAAAGAATAATGCTAATAATACACCAAAATGTTTCTGAGCATGAAAAAAATAAAATAAAATAAAATAAAAAAATAAAAAGAAATTAGGGGCACCTGGGAAACTCAGTGGGTTGAACCTCTGCCTTCTGTCATGGTGTCAGGGTCCTGGGATCAAGCCCCACTTGAGGCTTTCTGCTCTCTGCTCAGTGGGGAGCCTGCTTCCCCTCTCTTTGCCTGCCTCTCTGCCTACTTGTGATCTCTCTCTCTGTCAAAGATTTTAGAGATTTTAAAATCTGTTTAAAGATTTTAAAATCTTAAAAAAAAAATAAAAAAAAAGAATATTTCAGTTACAGAGCTAAGACATATTTATGAAAAAATATTTAAAGTAGGAAGTTACAAATAAAAATTCAACTCTCCCCGTTTCCTAAATTTACAATATATTTTATTATACACACTCAGAACACACACACACTCACACCCTCTGCATCAATTTAATGTCAACCAGATGGTTTTGATGTCAATGTCAAAATTATTCATTTTCTAAATCTGCTATAAATCTAATAAGGTAATTTATTAGAAGCTTAACTAAATCTTCTGATATTTATATGTTACTCATATCACTTTCCCATTAATCGCCTACTAATATCATTATCATATCACTATTTTTTTTAAGATTTTATTTATTTATTCAACAGAGAGAGATCATGAGTATACAGAGAGGCAGGCAGAGAGAGAGAGGGAAGCAGGCTCCCTGCTGAGCAGAAAGCCCAATGCGGGACTCGATCCCAGGACCCTGAGATCATGACCTGAGCCGAAGGCAGCAGCTTAACCCACTTTGCCACCCAGGCACCCTATCATATCACTATTTTAATGTGTCTAATTTACTTCTTAATCTCTAAAGCCTTTTTATTTATCAAGGAAATTTACCCTTTGCTAGATTCATAAAAAGTTTTTGTTAATGTTCTCAGTCTTTTTGTTTTGTTTTGTTTCTTTTTTTTTTTTTGACTTGATGTAACTATTTTTTTATTCAGATGATTGGTAATCATATATATATATATATATATATATATATATATATATATACACATTAATACTTAATTTTAACTTCTGGGTCATAGGATTTTACCTCATGGATCTGAAGTCCACATAGAAGTAAAAATAAATCACCTATTTTTTTAATTATTTTTTTATTATTATGTTTAATTAGCCAACATATAGTGCATCATTAGTTTTTGATGTAGTGTTCAATGATTCATTAGTTGTGTATTACACCCAGTGCTCATCATCTGCTTTTTTATCATCTGGGTTATTTAAGGTTTTATTAAAGTGTAATCCAGGACAATTTGCTTAAAATATCCCTGTCTCTGTTAATGTGTGTGGAATCTTGAGAAAAGAACCATTTGGTGGGTTCTGTGGCTTTGTGTCCTGGGCTTTAGTCACTGGTTCATCCCAAGTACATTCCTGTATGAAGAGTAAGGCAGGAATCCAAGTTTGTTTATTTTTCTATAAAGGATAACTAATTATCTTAAAAACCTTTTTATTTATTTTTTTAAAAGACTTTATTTATTTATTTGACAGATCATAAGTACGTAGAGAGGCAGGCAGAGAAAGAGAGGGGGAAGCAGGCTCCCTACCTAGCAGAGAGCCCAATGCAGGGCCCAATCCCAGGACCCTGGGATCATGACCTGAGCTGAGAGGAGAGGCTTTAACCCTCTCCTGAGCTGAGAGGAGAGGTTTTAACTGAGTCACCCAGGTGCCCTTTTAAAACCTTTTTAAATAATAAAATGTTTTCCATTGATTAAGACAGATTTTTTATTATATTATAAATATCAAGTGCATTAGAGTTATTTCTGGCTTTCACTTCCAATTCATGAATACAGCTTTTTTCCTTTGTCATAAAGCACTTTGTCAGGTCATGATCTTCGAGTCCCACATCAGGATCCCTGCTCAACGGGGAGTCTGCTGCTCCCTCTGACTTCTCAACCCTCTCATCATGCTCTCTCTTTTTCAAATAAATAAATAAAATCTTTAAAAAGTACATTTTTAATATTTACATTTGAATTTGCAGTGATACAAGCAAAAGTTCATAAATACCTTGTACAAAATATCATATTGTGATCATAGAAGATAATAATTCACATTTCTGCAAACAAGCCATCTGTTTAAATTAGTATGATTCTTTCTACTGATTCATATTAACATCTTTCTTTTTTTTAATTTTTTTAATTTCTTTTCAGTGTAATAGTATTCATTATTTTTGCACCACACCCAGTGCTCCATGCAATCCGTGCCCTCTCTAATATCCACCACCTGGTGCCCCAAACTCTGACACCCCCCCTGCCCCTTCAAAACCCTCAGATTGTTTTTCAGAGTCAATAGTCTTTCATGGTTTACCTCCTCTTCCAATTTCCCTCAACTCCCTTCTCCTCTCCATCTCCCCTTGTCCTCCATGCTATTTGTTATGCTCCACAAATAAGTGAAACCATATGGTAATTGACTCTCTCTGCTTGACTTATTTCACTCAGCATAATCTCTTCCAGTCCCATCCATGTTGCTACAAAAGTTGGGTATTCATCCTTTCTGATGGAGGCATAATACTCTATAGTGTATATAGGCCACATCTTCCTTATCCATTTGTCCCTTGAAGGGCATCTTGGTTCTTTCCACAGTTTGGGGACTGTGGCCATTGTTGCTATAAACATTGGGATACAGATGGCCCTTCTTTTCACTACATCTGTATCTTTGGGGTAAATACCAAGTAGTGCAATTGCAGGGTTATAGGGAAGCTCTATTTTTAATTCCTTGAGAAATCTCTACACTGTTCTCTAAAGTGGCTGCACCAACTTGCATTCCCACCAACAGTGTAAGAGGGTTCCCCTTTTTCTACATCCTCTCCAACACATGTTGTTTCCTGTCTTGCTACAAATTAACATCTTTCAATAAAGTTTTAATTCTTTTCTTTAAGTCTGGAATCTGTCTGGCTGATTTTTAGATAACTCACTTTTAGTGGTGTTATTTTAAATAGGTTCTTTACACAATCTAGGTGAATATAATTTTTTCTAAAGAAATTACACTGATTTTTGCATTTTGCTTATCTGACTTGCCAACTTCTAAAAAAACTTAATTTTTTTTCTAAGATTTTAATGGTGATAATTTTTAGTTATTAAGGTGATTATTACGATTATTACATAAAATACAAAGAATAAAAATTACGTTCCATACTTTTGTTTCTCTTGGCTATGAAAAAAACAGTTGGCATCCTTTGGAATTCTTGAACTGATTGAAATTAGTTTAAATTAAACATAATGCTAGATTTTTGAAATTTATATCTCTACCTCAAAATCTAGCATTAAGCTTAATGAAAAATATTTACATTTTTATCTCTATTCATAGCTATGTATCAGTCTATCACCACTCATAAAAGGCTTATAATAAATTAAAAAGGGACAAATGAGGAATTTTGTTGGTTTATTTGGCACATATGAAATTATTTTGATGATTAGGAAATGTTTACAATCCCATCCTTGTAAAACATAACAAACTACCAAAAAAGGAATGACCTATTTGCCTTTTAAAATTATTTTCCCTGCAGTGATATCTTTTATATGTGTAAGAATGTTATCCCAAAGCTATATTTTTCATAAGCATCTCGACACATGAAAGTCAATGAAAAGCTTATTCCATGAAAAATTCAAGAAATAAGTCATTCCTTATACTGCTATTTTCTTTAAAGCTTGAGGTTTTATATTGAAGTATTCTTAAAAAAAAAAAAAAAAAACTCTTTGCTTGAAAATTTTTCCAATATGCTTCTCCATATTTATTGCTTCCTTAAAAAGAATACATCTGACATAATTTAACCTTTTCTGAATGATTTGATGGCATCAAGATCACTATCAGTGTTGGTACCAAAGTCTTTAGGCGAAAAAAAATGTGTTTTTTGTTTAATAGCTGTGAATGAGTGTTCTATTTCGGTTAAAACATAATTTGTTCTGGTTTCTCCCTCACTGTCAGTTTTTGCTGCTTTCAATGGCTCCAGCTCACTCTCATTTGAGGTTTGTAAAAATTCTTGTGAGTCGGGTAACTGAGCTTATTAATATGGCATTAGAATTATAGTACAAAGGTTTTCTGAGAAGACCTGAGGGCGTTTCTGTTGAGTTGAATAAAGTAGCTTTATCTTCTTTCTAGGAGCTTTTTTGTGACATTATTTGTCAGTTGAGAGAACTATTATCATTTTATTCTGTGCTGTGCTCAAGGTATTTGAATTATAGACTTTGGAATAAGTCCTGCTATCAGTCATGCCAAAGTGGAAGGTACAAATATTAATTCCTGTTGTTCCCAATTTAATCACATATGACTGTATAATGAACAACTCTAAAGAGACCCAGTAATATCTTGAGCACTTTTTCTCAGTTGATATTTTGAGACAGGAGCCTGCTGTTTGTTTTGTCATGAGGAAAATACTTTTGTATTTACATTATATCTAATACAATGTTATGTTTATTCAATTTGGAAAACAAATACTTAATAAATTTTTAAAAATTCAAATTAAAACAAAGTATACTTTATTGCTGCTGTAACAAATTACCACAAACAGTAGTTTAAAACAACCCTCATTCTTTTAGCTCATGTCCTGTAAATCATAAATCTAGGATGGCATGTCTAGATTATATGCTCAAGGTCTCAAAAGGCTAAAATCAAAGTATTGGCTAGATTGTGCTCTCATCCAGTGCTGGAGGCCATTTTCCAAGCTCATTCAGATTGCTGACAGAATTTGTTTCCTGTGGTAGAACTGAGGCACTTCTTCCTTGCTGGCTGTTATGTGAGGGAAACTCTGGTCACCTAGAGGTTACCTCTATTCCTTCCATCTTCAAACCAGCTGCTGAAGTCCTGCTCATGCTTCAAATCTCTTTGACTTCCCTTTCTGCAACTAGCCAGAGAAATATCTCGCATTTTCAAGGGTCCATGTGACCAGGTTATCTTCCTAGATTAAGGTGAACTGTGACAGCATAACAATCCAATGGAGTGATTTCTTATCACATTACCAGGTTCTGGGAAATAGGTCATTCAATCTCAGGAAAAGGCATTTATAAAACTCTTCCTTCAGCATATATTAAGTGCAATTAATTTGTCCTGTAACCAGGTCAAGTGGTAAAAAGATGTGTTTATCAGAGTGGGTTAATACTGTGGGTCCACTAGTTATTATCTGAGACACACTGAGCACTTTACTAAAGCTTTTGCTGATTCATCTTTTCTATAAATTTGGCATAATAATAATAATACCTGTGTCATCAATTTTTAATAAAAATTAAATATACTTCTCATATGGTTTCACTTACTTGTGGAGCATAAGGAATAACTTGGAGGACATTAGGAGAAGGAAAGGAAAAGTGAATTGGGGTAAATCAGAGGGGGAAATGAACCATGAGAGACTGTGGACTCCAAGAAACAAACTAAGGGTTTTGGAGCACAGGAGATGAGTGAACATGGTGGTGGGTATTAAGAAGGGCTCCTGTATTGCATGGAGCACAGGGTGTGGTGCATAAACAATGAATCTTGGAACACTGAAAAAATAAAATTAAATTAAAAAAATTAAATGTATTAATACATGTAAATCTCTTAGAGCATAAGAAGTACTCACTAAATACTATCTTAATGTTACTATCTTATTTTTAAGTCTACTCAAAACCCTTTACTCAATATGGACTTAACAACCATATTTCAATAAGACATGCATAATATGTTAGTAATCCTAAATAATATGTGCCATTATTTCCCTTGATGTTATGACTACTTTTTGCAGAAAATGATATTTCAGGAGTTATTTCAAATAAAGCAACATCAAAACTTTATATTATTTTAAAGGCCAGGCACCTTGCCCTTACCTAATACAGAGTATATGTTAAGTAAATTATAAAGTATCTAAAAATATACAGAAATATATGTAGTTTAATACCATAAATATAGTCTCAAAAATAGCTGTCATTTTATTTCATATTATTATATATGCCAAGAATGAGATTTATCTTTGAATTATGTAACTTCATTTAGTTAGGAAATTTTACAAATTGCTTTATATTCTATAGTTTTAGCTAAAACTAATTAGCTGACTTTAAGCAGACTATTCTACATTAAATAGGAATAGTCTGCATTAACTCAGACTATATATGGGTGAGCCCAATGTAACTATAAGAATCAATGTCTGAGATGCAATGTTGCTGGCTTTGGAGATGGAAGAAAAGGTCATAAGGAACAGATAACCTGTGGAAGACAAGAAAGGAAATTCACATCTTCCCTAAAGCCCCTGTGAACTCTTTGATTTTAGCACAGTAGGACATATTTTTAACTTCTGACCTCCAGAGCTATAAGATAATAAATGAGTGCATTTTTTAACCTACTAAGTTTGAGGTAATTTTTCATAGCAACCATAGGAAATTAAAACAGTAATCTGAAAAATGAAGACAAGGGTTTATTCTATTTCTGATGTAACAACTTTAGGATAAAGTGAGTAGCTTACCTTTGAAGACTCAGTTAGAGGGAAAACACTATAAAACTAAAAAATCCTGCTGTATGTTGTGATTTAAGTCATATCTAGCTTTTTGGATATGATTTTGAAACTCAGATCAAATATTCACTTCCCTTTTGAATAACACTTTTTTGGTTGCTTAGAAGCCATTAATTTCACACATTACCAACTATTTTCTCTTAGAAGGATAAACAGACCTCAAATTACCTGCAAAGATTTTGACCAAGGTTTGGGACATTATGAAAAGTGCAGTTGTACAAATACATACTTTCTTGCCTACCTATACCTCCAAAATATGGATCTCATGGAACTGGGCTCATTAGGATTAGGTTATGCTATTTCCTCTACTATCACTTGTCAAGATTAGTCATAAGAGAGAGGTACTTCCATATAACTTTATTTTTAGTTAGGCATTCATGAAATCCCAATGCTATCAAGCTTTGAGAATTCAGATGACTTTGGAATTATTCAACAAATTAGTTCACCTTGGAATTTTGATTTGTTCATCATTGAATAAAACATTAAATATAAAATATAGTAAATACACTTAGGCATAAAATAAACACTTATTTAAATAATTTTTCCTATGTAACTAAATAGTATAAATAGCTTTTATGAACATTACAATTTATTTTTATTCCAATAATAATAATTTAATAATTTTCATATTTAGTTATTTGGAAATTAGCTCACTTTTAATATGATTAAAAACAGATTTAATGCATCTAACCTAATATCTAAATTATTACTTCTTTGTTACTTTGAATAAAAAGGGAGTATATATTGTGTCATTTTTACTTCAATTAGCAAAACTTCTCCTACCATGCTGTTCATATTTGTTTAGTTCAGTGCCGGTTACTCTCTAAACAGTAAATGAGTCCCCCTGATGAATGCTTTCCCTAGTTTGTAAAATTTTATTATATTACAAGTAAAAGAGATCCTTAGTGAATAAGTGAAAGTACACAAGTATGTTGACTCCCTTTGTAAGGAAATCTAAAAACTTTGGTGAACATAAATCTGAACATTAAGACCAAACACTGAACAGCATGATTAGTGTTTGTTAGCTATATCTTGTCATATAAACATTTGTGAATTTGTTTAGGGCAGACATTTTTAATTGAAATGTGTAAATGAATCCATGAAAACATATCTAATCAGCAAGTGAACTTATTTCTTCTTTCAATTTCTATATTGCTATCAGATTTATTTCATTTCTCAAATTTATGTATAAAAATCTTTTATGAAAGATAAGCTATTTTATTTAGAGATTATAACATGTTTGATAAGGATAGAAAATCATTGTATGCCTCTAGATTCTATTAAGCTATTCCCCAGATGCAAAAAAAAAAAAAGACTTTAAAAAGCAAAGCTGACATTTGTTTACATAACTTTAAATTCACTTTTAAATGTTTTCTTATTTTGGAGCACCTGAGTTGCTCATTCAGTTAAGCATCTGCCTGTGGCTCAGCTCATGATTTCAGGGTCCTGGGATCAAGCCACACACTGGGTGTCCCTGCTCAGTAGGGAACCTCTTTCACCCTCTCCCATGGCCCCTCCCCCTGCTTGTGCATGCTCTCTCTCAAATAAATAAATAAAATCTTTAAAATAAAATAAAACAAAAGGTTTTGTTATTTTAAGTCATAAAGTAAATTTTAAAAGAAACATAAAGAATTTATTCATTTATCTTCACTTTCAGAAATTATACAGGAATAATATAGAAATTATACTAATATATTTTTTTAATGGCAAACAGTGATAGAAAGAATTTGTAAAATCTATGGACAGAACTGTGGCATGACCAACAATTATTCTATTGAATCAATAGTTTACCATGAGACAATCATGTAATTCAAACAAATTATAGATGTGTCTATTTTGATCATTAGTGCTTGCCTAGAAGAGAAAATAATGTAAATTACTATTCCCTTTGGTTTTCTGCCACATTTTCTCTAAGAAAAATAATTGTGACAAGAATGTTTTCACATCTTCATTTGTACATTGCCTTGGGCAGGTTATATGGTGAATTAGTAGTAAATGGTGACTATTTGATTTTGTGTTTTATCAGGAGCTACAACCATAGAGAAATATGACCTCAGGACAAATTTGTGGATCCAGGCAGGGATGATGAACGGCAGGAGATTGCAGTTTGGTGTGGCTGTGATTGATGACAAACTCTTTGTAATTGGAGGTCGAGATGGCTTAAAGACATTGAACACTGTTGAATGTTACAATCCCAAAACCAAGACCTGGACTGTCTTACCACCAATGTCAACACATAGACATGGTCTAGGTAAGATCTCTTACTTTATTGATATCATTTTTAGAACATTTATTGATAGTGAAAATGTATGTTAAAATATAGCATTACCATCATTAATTATCATTAACTTTAGGTAAATCATGGGCTTATTTGGAGCATTTTTAAGTTTAGGACATTTTACTGTGTTGATCAGTGTGTGTTAAACTATAGAGAAAGATGTTGAAGATACCAGAATAAGTAAATCTCAAGCTATCATCAAAATTTTCACAATCTGACATTCATACACTATGTAAAGTTGAATAAGGGGGGAAAAAAAAAAAGAGGTAGAACTATCAAGGAGAGGCAAAAGTAATGAAGCCCAGAGGTAGAAATAGTTAAAGTGCATTGAGAAAAAGTTAAAATTGAGATAGCTCACCCCCATATTGCTGGATAGACAAGCCTACCCATACTTTTGCATGTAATTAATTTCACCTTGAAAACTCAATTGGAGAAGGGTTTAGAGAAAGGGTAACATCTATTTGGCACCAGCAGTCAATAATACAGGATTCAACTGATTTATAGTATGGAATAACCTGGTGATGGGGAGAACCATACTGGGATTTGGAAGATCTGGGTGTGCATCTTGAAAATACCATATTGACATGATTTAAGGGCAGCACTTAACTAAGAGCCCTCAGTTTCCTGATTTGCAACCAATTCAAAGTTAAAAAAATCGTATAAGAAAACTTTCATACTCATGAATAAAGATAAAAATCTAGTGATGATAAGGAATATGAAATCACTGTGTAAATTGTAAAGTCCTATACATATTTTTGAAAAAGAGGAATGTAATAATGACTAACAGTTTCTGAATTTGTATTTTGTATCATGGGGATAATAAAGAGAAGGGCAAATTGGTTTTTTTGAAGACCTGAAATATGTCAGGTAGTCAAATAAGTATCTTTCGTATATTTAGAATATACACATTAGAGAGGTATCAGGGTTTAATTGAAAATCCACTGATTTAGACATTCATTGGCAAGGAAAATTATAGATCATTTAAAAAAACTTATTAATGATAGTTCAACTTTGAGGTCTTCAGCACTGTTTCCCATTCTTATCTACTCTACCACTGATCTATGCAAAATTAAAAAAAAAATAAGTAAAAGAGCTCTGACCTAGAGCAACTTACCTTTCTGATCTTCTAGTTTACTTCCCTTTTCTTCACATGAGTCATTATTAAATTAAGGAATAGTAATAGTCATGTGAGACCATTTCAAGTTTTAAAATTCTGTGCTTTAAATTAAAACCATATAATTTATTTAAACCACATGGAACCCAATCATAATATGGAAAATGTGAACAGGCATATGATTCTTTCCAGGTAATATTCATGAGTATGAAAGTTTTCTTATACGATTTTTTTCAAATATATTGGAGGATATTTGTTTTTATATCCATGTGAAAGCTCTATGTGTTGTTTTTATTATCTCACTATCTAATTATCTATTTCTATTGGAGTGAAATACAGAAAATAAGCACTCTGGATTGGAATTTTTGGAATTTAATGTCTTCTCCCTTTTTGTTTTAGACAATTCAATTCTTTTCTACTAAGGTATATTGAAGTTAAATTATGCAGGTTATTTGCATGCCAAGAGAACATACCTCAAAATGTTTCACCAAGAATACATCTTATGTGGTGTTAATTTCAAGTGCTTAAAGCGTGTAAGATGATGGTTTTGCCTCAAAATACTATCATACAGATTCTGGTCTTTTTGGTATCAAGGCGGGGCAAAGTAGTAACCTTGGATATTGTTTTTTAGTTTGTCTTATGTGCTAAAGAGTTTGTTTTAAAGGTCCGTGTGGAAGTAAGGCTGCATAACAGATCATATGAATTTAATAACTATCACAAATGTCTGAAATGTAATGCAGCATTTCTCATAAGTTTTAGTGACCCAAAGCAACTGTAGTCAGTATTTTCATGCCTCAGCCTCTCTTGTTTTGTGTTTTTTGTTCTGCTTCACTTCCATTATCAAGTGGATCACCTCTCCTCCATATCTCATGCCACTGGTTTCCTCTCTGTTTTACTTCCAAGTGGTTATTGCTTCCTGTCAGTTTTGTAAAAACTCTCTACAATACTCTTCAAGATCTGACCTTGTTGAGTTAGTGATAGATATCATGTCTGGACACAATTCTCATCTCAATGTGCCTCATAGATTGCTAGCACTGCCCAGTACACAGAAAACTACCTTCAACTTGGATGCCAACCCAAAATCCAATCAGTTGAAGCCAGATTGATAGCCACACAAGATACATGTATTCTCTGATGAAGCTGAATGTTTTCTTTAATATTAATCACATTCCTTATCATCAGTTGAATCTCAGGAAGTTCGTCATTCTGTGTCATACTCAAATGCAGTGAAACTCCTTGGCCTAAGATTCTTGTTCCTTCAATATAACATATCAAGCTTTGATTTAGCTTCTTTCATCCAAGGACTGCCATTACACTGATATTGGTATTTCTTATTTAATCCATCATATCTTTCTTTTTTTTTAATTTTTATTTTTTAAAGATTTTATTTATTTATTTGACAGAGAGAGATCACAACTAGGCAGAAAGGCAGGCAGAGAGAGAGAGAGGAGGAAGCATGCTCCCTGCTGAGCAGAGAGCCCGATGCGGGACTCGATCCCAGATCCCCGAGATCATGACCTGAGCTGAAGGCAGCGGCTTAACCCACTGAGCCACCCAGGCACCCCATCATATCTTTCAAGTTTAATTTTATATGTTTCCCTTTATCCCTTCCTGATGATCAATTTTACCATTTAGTGCTCCAAATTGTTCCTAATCTGTGTGCATTATGGTACCTCTCCCATGTATTGATGTCTTGATCTTTATTGACTTTGTTTTTTACATATTCATTATTCCTATTTGATAATTCACTATAATTGCTTTCTTCTCCATGACATTAATATCCTTCCTTATCTCTGTGAGACTATTTATTATGCCTATTTCAAATTCCTATCTGCCACTTTAATTAATTTTTTATTTATATGTGATCATCTTCCTTCTATAAGCTCTCTCTCTTACTCTTCTCTTTCTCTTGTTAGTCCTTTGTCTCCTCCTTCTGTTTCTCCTCTTCTCCCTTTTCCTCTTCTTCTTCCTCATACCTATTTTTTTCTTCCGCCTTTTCATTGTCCTTCTCTTTAAATTCTATTTAATAGTAGTTGAACCCACTGAAATATGTAATATTTAACTCTATTTTCAACTGTAATTTTTAAGTCATATGGATATATCAGATACTTTGGCTAAAGCATATGCCATTCTTTGTGTCTTCCCAAAACATTCAGGAGTGGATGGGAGAATTATGCCAGGGTGTGGAGCCCTGAGCCTGCAAAGTGACTCTGGTCAACCTATCTGCTGTTATTCCTATCACATAACCCTCTGGGACACATCTATTACTTACATTTGCACACAAATATCCTTGAGCCTTTCTTCATCTGTAATGCCCTAACTATAGGATTGGGAGCATGGATAGGAAGAGAAAATTCTGAACCAGCAAGAGCTCTTAACAGTTCCTCATCTAAGCTGGGCTCCGAGGACTTCCTGACATCATCCAGCCAATTATTTCAAGCTCTCATAGGTGCTACTCTGTCACTGTCATGCAGTGTATAAGATGCAGTAGCTCTTCTTTTAGCTACATCAAAAGAGCACAGATCAAATTTTCCCTCCAAGATATTCCCCCAGGGAAGTGCCATGAATTTTTGTCTCACTAGTAAGTCACAGCTGTTGTTCTGTTTCTCTAATTATTTTTCACAGTCCTGATGTCTGCTTTTCAAAAACACTGTAACTCTCACTTTCATGCAATCCCCAGGATTGGGTCTGAGTGTAGATCAACAGTCTTCTGTGCTAGTTTTTTTTTTTTTTTTAATTTGTTCAGAAGAAATTAGAATGTCCCATCTTATTTGCTGTAGAGTTAATCAGTACCTATTCTGTGGTATACCTATTTGACTATGTAATTCCATATTAAACTTTCAAGTGACTAGAAGTAAAGGCTAAAGTAAAATTTTAAAAATATATATATAAAATAAAAATTCAAGACTTTTGACCTAGATAGCTTTTTTCCTCCCTTGATTTATATAGGAAAAACAAAACTTGCATTATTTTTTGAGAAAAACAAAACTTGCATTATTTTTTGAGAACATGAGTTCTTTGGTTGTTAAAGATGATTATATGACCAAAAATTTTCTATCAATAAATAGTTAGCTATCAATAAATTTATTTCTATCAATAGAAAGTTAGCTATCAATAAATGAAGAAATCTCCTTCTGCTGAATAAAATAGCATAGAAAAATTATATGCATATCAAGTCTGGATGTCAAGGGAGCAATGCTTCTGCCTAGAGAATTAAACTAATTAAGACCACAGTTCTCTCAATACGCTAAGAGGTTTTATTTTGACATTTATGTCTTTGAAGCACATAATTCTAGATATCATGCTTTTTCTCCACCACATTATATATATATATATATATATTTTTTAAAGATTTTATTTATTTATTTGACAAAGAGAAATCACAAGTAGATGGAGAGACAGGCAGAGAGAGAGAGAGGGAAGCAGGCTCCCTGCTGAGCAGAGAGCCCGATGCGGGACTGGATCCCAGGACCCTGAGATCATAACCTGAGCTGAAGGCAGCGGCTTAACCCACTGAGCCACCCAGGCACCCACACCACATTTTATATTATATAAAACTGAATAAGGGGTGCCTGAGTGGTTCAGTCTTTAGATGTCTGCCTTCAGTTCCAGTCATGATCCCATGGTCCTGGGATCGAGCCCCACATTGGGCTACCTGCTCAGCAAGAAGCCTACTTCCCCCTTTCCACTCCCCCTGCTTATATTCATCCCTCTCTCACTGTGTCTCTCTCTGTCAAATAAAAAATGAAATTAAAAAAAAAATCTGAGTAAAACATTACTGCTATATGTTGTTTGCATTATGTCTTTTCAAGAGAAATTGATAAAGAGTAAGAGCTATGTTTTATTATGGATTTTCTATATGCTAGGCACCATGTTGTATATTAAATATATGGTAGAAGTTGCTTTAGTTGTTTTTGTGTTTAGTTGATTTAGTTGTCAATTGACGCAAAATTCACACACCATAAAGATAAGCTTTATTTTATTTTTATTGAAAGATTTTATTTATTTGACAGGAAGAGAGAGAGGAAGAGAGAGCGAGATCAAGGGGGAAAGGCAGAGGGAAAAGCTAGCTCCCGCTGAGTAGGAAGCCAAATGCAAGGCTCCATCCCAACCCCTGGGATCACAATCTGAGCTGAAGGCAACCATTTAACTGACTGAGCCACCCACATGCCCCTAAAGTTAAGGTTTAGAGTACAGAATCGAGTGCCTTTGAGTACATTCGTAGTTGTGCAGCCATCACCCTCTCCAATCCCAAAATATTTGTGTTATTGTAAAAAGAAATTCTCCACCCAATAGCACTTGTTCTTCATTGTCCCATTCTTCTAGCCTCTAGCAATAATTAATCTACTTTTTGTCTCTATGGATTTGCCTATTCTGGGCATTTCATGTAAATGAACTCATACAATTTGTTGCCTTTTGTTTATGGCTACTTTTACATAGACTGCACAGTTTCAAGGTTCATTAATGTTGTAGTGTATATCAGTTCTTCATTCCTTTTATGGATGATAATTTCATTGTTAGAATTTACTACATACATTATGTTTATATATCTTAAACAAAAAAAATTGGATGCTTTCCACTTTTGGTCTATTATGAATAAAATAAAACTGTTGTGACCATTCATGCATAGAATTTTTTCTATACTGTGTATTTTCACTTCTCTTAGGTATATATATAGGAGTAGAACTGTTGAGTCATATAGCAACTCTATATTTTACTTTTAGGGGAAGTGCAAATTGGTTTTCAGAATGGTTGCGCCATTTTCTATTCCCTCAGTAATGTATGAGGGTGCAAATTTCTCCACATCCTTGCTAGCACTTATTATCCTTTCCTTTTATATTGTAATTATTCTAGTATATATGAAGTGGTATCTCACTGTGGTTTTATATGCAATTCTCTAGTGAATAATTTTGAGATTCTTTATATGTGCTTATTGCCATTCATTTCTTTGGAGAAATCTCTATTCAAATATTTTGTCCATTTTTTGTTTGAATTATTTTTTTATGGTCGAGTTTAAGTCATTCTTTATCTATTCTGAACATATCCTCTGTCAGGTATAGGATTTTCAGATATTTTCTCCCATCCTATACATTCTATTCTGTCTTCATAGTGTCCTTTGAAACACAAAATTACTAACTTGGTGAAATCCAACTTAATTTTTTTTTCTTTTATTTCTAATATTTTTGGTGACATATCCAAGAAGCTATTTTCAAATCTATGGTCATGAAAATGTATGCTAATGTTTTCTTTTAGAAGTATTGTGTTTGGGGGACATCTGGGTGGCTCAGTGGGTTAAGCCTTTGCCTAAGCCTCAGGTCATGATCTCCTGGTCCTGAGATGGAGCCCCACATTGGGCTCTCTGCTTAGCAGAGACCCTGCTTCCCCCTCTCCCTCTGCCTGCCATTCTGCCTACTTGCAATCTCTCTCTCTGTGTCAAATAAATAAATAAAATCTAAAAAAAAAAAAACCCTCAAGTATTGTGTTTTTAATTCTTACATGTAGGAATATAACTCATTTTTAGTTTTTGTAAATGATGTATAGAAGCTTTTTGACTTCATTCTTTTGCATGTTGTCCCAGAACCATTTGTTAGAAATAGTATAAAACACAAGCTTTCTTTCCCACTGAATTGTCTTTTTTAAAATTTAATTTTATATTTATTTATGTTTTTAATTCAAGTAAAATTAACATACAATGTTATATTAGTTCAGGTGTACAATATAGTGGTTCAACAATTCCATACATTACTCAGTGCTCATCATGATAAGTATATTCTTCTTCTATTTCCCCCATCCCCTTACCCATCTCCCCTCTGGCTACCACCAGTTTGTTCTCTATATATAAGAGATTGTTTTTTTGTTTGTCTCTTTCTTTTTCTTTGTTCATTTGTTTCATCTCTTAAATTCCACAAATGAATGAAACAATACAGTATTTGTTTAAAGGAAACCATCTACAAAACAAAAAGACAACTAAGTGGGGGGAAGATATTTGCAAATGATATATCCAATAAGGTTTAATATCCAAAATATATAAAGAACACATACAACTCAACACCAAAACCCGAAATAATCCAATTTGAAAATGGGCAGAAGACATGAACAGACATTTCTCAGAAGAAGACACACAGAGGGCTAACAGACATAGAAAAAGATGTTCAACATCACTCATCATCAGGGAAATTCAAATCAACCACAATGAGATATCACCTCACACCTGCCAGGAGGGCTATTATCAACCACACAAGAAACAACAGGTGTTGGTCAGGATGTGGAGAAAAAGGAACCCTCATGCACTGTTAGTGGGAGTGCAAAGTGTTAGAGTCACTCTGGAAAACAGTATGGTGGTTCCTCAAATAATTAAAAATAGAATTATCATATGACCCATTGAATTGTCTTGGTACCCTTGTCAAAAATCAATTGACCTTAAATGTGAGGATTTATTTACAGAACCTCAAATCTATTCCATTGATCTCTATTTCTGTCCTTATGCCAGTGCCACACTGTCTTTATTGCTGCCACTTTCTAGTGATTGAAATTTTGAGAGTGGGTAGTATGAGACCTCTGACTTTGTTGTTCTTTTTCAAGACTTTTTTGGCTATTTGGATTCTCTTGCATTTCATACAGATTTTAGAATCAGTTTCTCACATAAGCGATTCAGATACTGATTGCATTAAATCTGTAGATCAGTTTGTAAGCATTGCCACCTTAACAATACTAAGTTTTCCAATCAATGGACATTGGATATCATTCTGTTTATGTAAGTCTATTTGTACTTTTTGCTAAATTTATTACTAAATAGCTTATTATTTTTGATGTTATTATAAGTGCAATTGTTTCCCTATGTTCATTTTCAGATATTTCATTACTAGTATATGGGCACAATTTATACTTGCACATTGAACATGTATCTTGAAAATTCTCTGAACATTTTTATTAGTAGTATTCTTATGAGCTTCTTAGAACTTTATATATATATATATATATATATATATATATATATATACATATAAAATATACAACATACAAAATGTATGTATTATACATGTATCATCTAATAACATCTAATATATATATGATTATATACATATAGTCATGTTATTTGCAAAGAGAAATACTTTTACTTCCTTTTTAAAAGTCATATGGTCCTTTAAAAAAATTTTTTTTAATTTCTTTTCAGTGTTCCAGAATTCATTGTTTATGCATCACACTCAGTGCTCCATGCAATACATGCACTCCTTAATATCCACCACCAGGCTCATCCAACCTCCCACCCCTCACCCCTTCAAAACCCTCAGATTGCTTTTCAGAGTCCACAGCTCTCATGGTTCATCTCCCCCTCCAATTTCTCCCAACTCCTTTCTCCTCCATCTTCCCATGTCCTCCGTGTTATTTCTTATGCTCCACAAATAAGTGAAATCATAGGATAATTGACTCTCTCTGCTTGACTTATTTCACTCAGCATAATCTCTTCCAGTCCCGTCCATGTTGCTACAAAAGTTGGGTATTCATCCTTTCTGATGGAGGCATAATACTCCATAGTGTATATGGACTACATCTTCCTTATCTGTTCATCTGCTGAAGGGCATCTTGGTTCTTTCCATAGTTTGGCAACTGTGGCCACTGCTGCTGTTAATATTGGGTACAGATGGCCCTTCTTTTCATTACATCTATATCTTTGGGGTAAATGCCCAGTAGTGCAATTGCAGTGTCATAGGGAAGCTCTATTTTTAATTTCTTAAGGAATCTCCACACTGTTTTCCAAAGTGGCTGCACCAACTTGTATTCCAACCAACAGTGTAAGAGGGTTCCCTTTTCTCCCTATTGGCTATAGCTGGAATCTCCAGCACAGTAATGATAGGAAATAGCAAGAGGGGACATTTTTGCCTTGTTCTTAAACTAAGGGGATGAGGTTTCAGTCATTCACCATTAAACATGATGTTATCCATTATATGTGTGTGTGTGTGTGTGTATGCTCTTTATCAGGTTAAGAAAAGTCCCTTATATTCCTAGTCAGTTGAATGTTTTATCATAAAAGATACTGGATTTTGTCAAATGCTTTTCCTGTATCTATTAGAATGACCATGTGATTTTTTCCCTTTTATTCTTTTTTTTTTTTAATATTTTATTTATTTATTTGACAGACAGAGATCACAAGTAGGCAGAGAGGCAGGCAGAGAGAGAGAGAAGAGGAAGCAGGCTCCCCACTGAGCAGAGACCTGGAAGTGGGGCTCGATCCCAGGAACCTGAGATCATGACCTGAGCCGAAGGCAGAGGCTTTAACCCACTGAGCCATCCAGGCGCCCCTCCCCTTTATTCTAATAATAGAGTGTGGTACACTGATTGATTTTCAGATGTTAACCAACCTTATTTTTTTCAAAAATATCTCACTTGGTCATGGTTTATAATCCTTTTCATATGTTACTGTATTTACTTTGCTAGTGTTTGGTGAAAGATTTTTCATCTATATTCATAAAGAATACTGGTCTGTAGTTTTCTTATGATATCTTTGTCTGACTTGAGCATCAAGGTAATGCTTCTTTCATTAAATTAGTTGGGAAATGTTCATTCATCTTCTATTTTATGGAATAGTTTGTGAATGATTACTGTTAGTTCTTGAAACATTTAGTGGAATTCATCAGTATAACCAAGTTTTTGAATTACAAATCAATCCCTTTACTCTAATGATATGCTCATATTTTCTATTTCTTTTTGAGACAGTCTCTGGTTGGTGGCTTTCTAGGAATTTGCCCATCTCTTTACATTATCTAAATTGTTGACATACAATTCTTTCTAGTATCATCTTATAATCCGTTTAGTTTCTGTAAGGTAGGAACTAATGTTCCCTATTTTATTACTGATTTTAGTATTTGTCACTTGGCTCTTCTCTTGTTCAAGAGAAGCTACTTAAAGATTTATCAATTGTATTGATATTTTCAAAGACCCAGCTGACATTTTTTTTTAATTGTTCTACTACTCTCTATTTGTTTTCTTCCTATTTTTGGTTTATATTTCCTTCTTTCTGTTTGCATTTTGTTTGTTCTTTTTTTTTTATTTCTTAATGTTAAAAGTAGATTATTGATCTGAGATCTCCTTAATTTTTTACAGCTACACATTTCCATGCTTTAGGTGCACTCCATTAAGTGTTGGTGCTTTGCATCTTTGTTTTCATTCCTCTCAAAGTATTCTTATTAATTTTTAAAATTTTCTTTCTTTCTTTAAAATTTCTTTGATCCCTTGATTATTTAGACTTCTACATATTTAATATTATTGTGATATAAACTACATGTTTATACATTATATATTCATCAACACAGTTTTAAAATTATTGTTGTTATCTTTTAAATACAGCAGGAGAAAATAAAGTTGTAAACAAAAAATACATTTATATTTTTAAAAAATATTTACCTTACTAGTAGTCTTTCTTCTTCATGTGGATTTGTGTTACTGTCTAAAAATGTTTGCATTTTGACCTGAAGTACTCCTTTAGTATTTCCTGTAGGGCAGGTTTGCTGGCAATAAATTCCCTCTATTTGTTAATTTTTTAACCTGGATTTATGATATCATTTATATATAACCTGGATTATGATATCATTTCTCCTTTATTTTTGAAGATTATAAAATTCTTAGCAGCCTTTTTCTTTGAATATGCCATTCCACTATCTTCTGGCCTCCTTGGCATCTGATGAGGATAGTCTTGTTAATTGCAATGAGAATCCCCTGTATGTGATAAGTTGGTACTCTTTTGCTATTTTCAAGATTTGGTGTTTGACCATTTGTGATGTGCCAGGTGTGCATTTCTTCGAGTTTATCCTACTTGTGGCCCGTGACACTCAGCAATCTCTCTCACAGCTTAGTTGAGCTCCTAACAAGGCAGAGTTGTAAACTGCCTATTAAAGTGTTAAAGGATTATGTCCAACATGCACACTGACCCCCAGCAAAAGCAAGTTTTCCTCCTCCTCCCCCATAAGAAGACTTTGGCAGAGGTGCCTGAAGAAGACCCTCTCCTAAGATCTAAGACAAAAAGCCCTGGGAATAAAGGTGCCTTCGTTAGGAATGCAAATATGTGAAGGTATAACCAGCCAAAGGTGTCTACCATTCCTGCTGATGTAACTATGTAGGAATTGTTTTTACTGGGTACAATAAACAGAAATGGGTTGATCGGTGAGCAAAAGGAGTCTACTGAAACGTAACGCTTATCTTAGAAAACTGATTGAAGGTCAAGTGCATGTTCAGAGCTGTGCACATGCTCAGGTAAAATCTGGAACCTGGCTAAAACCAAGAGAAACTTGGTAATCAATCCAAGACCAAAATTACATCCTTGTGAAAGTCTGATGAAGCTAAAGATGTTTCCATAAAAGACACTGGATGCCCTAGCTGGCACCTGATTCTAACTATTCTAGATCTGCAAAGTAGCTGAGTCACATTACCCATGAAACTAGATGTTACTTCAATCTTTGCCAATGCAAAAACAGAACAAAACAAAAGTATTACTTTCCTTCTTTGCTTTTTTTCATTTTAGTTTTAAAGTCCCTGTCAGGAGCACCTTAGTTTATAGGTACAGGGTTCAGTTTTTCAGAATCAAGAAAAAGAAGTAACTCAATTAGTTGGCATTGATAGTGGAAGACAAGGCCTGCTTCCTATGAATATTTATATGTGTGAATATTCACAAAATAAAAGGGATGTTGGGGGAATGAAGGAAAAAAGGTCAATGTCTACTATTCATTGATTAACATATTAAATACAGCCACCCTATAATTCAATAATTCTTTTTGCCATTTTAAAGATTAAAAAATTGTGCAGAAAATAATCAGTTTACTTCTTAATATCACATTATCTTACAAAAAATATTTGTGATTTTAGGTTAAACTTGTTTGACTCCAAAATAATATTTGTTTTAATACAATGTGATGTTACCAATATAAGTTAAGTGGTAATATATATTCTATTTGTTAGTAATAAATATGTAAATATATTCTATTTACTATATTTTCACTTCCACTTATCAATTAATATTTACCTATCACCTTATCTGTACAAAATAAGGCATCTACACAAAAATATGAATTCAGTGTCTGGGTGTTTAACATGACTGTCAATTGTGAAGATTCCTGTAGGATGATTTGGAGGAATGAGTCAACCAAAATATTTTAGATTTGAAGTACAGATGTATAGATATATATTTAGATATAGATGACAAACATATAAATACGTAAGTAGGTAGATTAATGATAGATGATGGGTAGATGACAGATGGATGGATGGATAGATAGATGAATAATAATGGATGGATATATTCTGTGCTATTTTAGTATTCATGTATATTCTTATGTTTAGGATTATGTTAAGAGTGGAAAAAGGGAAAATACTGGTAGAATCGATTATTATTTTCATATCAGTGATTTTGATGCCATTGGAATGATACAGTTTGGAACTAATAAATCAGGAAAATAATCTGTGTTCTAGCACTTCAGGATTACCCTCTTATAGGGTGGTCTACCATCTAGCCTTCCTAACAGAACTCTTGTAGGCACATGTAGGAACTTATTACCTCATTTTTAAGATGTACAAACTATCAAGATTCTTAGGCTATTTTGGAAATTAGAAAAGGGTAAAGATATATGTACATGCAACATTCTCTGAAAAACCAAATATAGTTCATTTTCAATAAAAAAGAGCATAAAACATAAAGATAACACAAATTCATTAGTATCCTCTAATATAAACTGTAAAATATTAACTCTTGAAACAAATAATTATAAAGAGAGAGAAAAAAAGGAAATATAAGAAATGTGTCTTTAAATTTAAAATGTTTGCTGAAATTAAGTGCAAATAAAAGTTATAGAAAAAAAATAAGTCAATGTCCTCTCAAAGTCAATGAGAGGAAATATACTAAAATTATGGGAAAATAGATGAGATTAAAAACCAGTAGTAAGAAAGCATAATATTCTACCCCTGGTAGTTTCAAAACTGTAACAAGAAAGTGGAAGAGAAAATAAGAAATCGTGTGAGTGTTTCTCTGAAGACAGTACATGGCCTCAAAAATGAGTAGCTCAGAGAGCAACCAGAAAAATGAGAAAGAGCAAATTCATTCTATCTGAGTCAAACTTCGGAATATTAAGGATAAAGAGATGATTATATATCTTCCAAAGAGGGAAAAAGTGAACCTGAGCTAACAAGAATAACCCTGAACGACCAGCAATGAAATAGCAGTGAGACTCCCGAGTCAACTACAAAGGAAGGATAATCAGACTGGATTCAGGCTTTTCAGTATCAATCTTAGATGCTAGATAATAAAGAAAGCATACTTCAAACCCCCGAAGGGCAGAACTTTTCATCTCACTTATGTCAAGTCAAACTATTACTCAGGTATGAAGGGAGGAAAAAAAAAATCTTCAGATATTATTATTTCTGCTAATCTCTGTAAGGACCTGAACCTCAAGATCCATTCTCACAGACTTGTCATTGGAAAAGGACTGTCTCTAGGAGAACAAATGTTCTAGTGTTAAGATTCAAAGATCCCCTTCACTGTCAGAAAACGTATGGGATAAACGTTCTGTATGCAAAGAATTCTCATCCTCATGGAAGAAAGAAGCCATGAGGTGATCTCTTTGTGAAAAGCAAACATAGGACTGTTTCCCAAATGTCAAGATTTGGGCAGTCCTAATGTGTCACTGAACTGCCCTCCTTCTTGTAGCTTCAAAGAAGTCTGCTTCCACTTCTGGCTTGTTATCCTTGACTGGAGGGAGGTTATTAAAGCAATATGAGGATGATCTGCCCCTAACCTGGGACCAGATGGGAGGATGGAGGGAACTGCTTATCTGCATCTAGAAACACTCAGCCTGTAGAACAACAACAAAAAAAAAATTCAGGTTTCATAAAATGCATGGGAGAATGTGATGTTAAAAATTAAAATATTAAAGAATATTTTCCAAACAGTATGAAGTATTTGAATGTGACATTTATTATCAGTTTTTTTTTCCCTTGGCTTTTGGAAACTATGCTTATAACAACTAGTAATGAGTGGACTGAAAAAAAAACAAGAGCATAATAAAACCTTGCATTTATTTGCGATATAACCCGTTAGACTAGAAAAATGTCATTTTAAGCTGTCACTTCTCATTGCCTTGAAAGGAATACTTGCTTCAGCTCAACCTTTGTTTCTTAAATTATATCAGTATATGTTTGTCCTCTTCATGTCTTTTTTACTTAAAAAATAGCATTTCTCACAAGACTGGAGGGCCAACGTTTCTTTAAAACTATTCTCTCTTCAAAGTTTTGCAGATTTTTACAAGGAAACAAAATTCAAAAGTGTCCACTCAATTTTAGGCACCAGATATAAAGAATAATATTGTGAGGGGCACCTGGGTGGCTCAGTGGGTTAAGCCGCTGCCTTCAGCTCGGGTCATGATCTCAGGGTCCTGGGATCGAGTCCCGCATCGGGCTCTCTGCTCAGCAGGGAGCCTGCTTCCCTCTCTCTCTCTCTCTGCCTGCCTCTCCGTCTACTTGTGATTTCTCTCTGTCAAATAAATAAATTTAAAAAAAAAACTTAAAAAAAAAAGAATAATATTGTAAAAAATATTTATACTGGTGAAAGTCGGGATTACAAACAAAATATTTAGTTCTTTTGATAATGTATTCTCTTGTATGCATACTCAAACATATAAACAAATGTATATACAGACCCACAATTTTCAGTACTTATGAATGTCAGATTGATAAAATAGTGAAATTTCTGAATAGGATATGGGACATAAAAACGAGTTTTTGGAGCTGACAACTTTGCCATTTACTTTTGAAACTTTAACTGAGTAGCAGAAAAATCATAATAAAGTCACCTTTCTTATTATTTATGCAGATGTAATATCAATACACACATGTGTGTAAAATTTCTAATAATATTTTAGGACTTTTATACCTATTTCTCTAGTTTTATCAGTTCCTCTTAGAAATATCATAGACACACCATTAGTAACCCTAGCAACAAAGAAAGAAAAAAAAGGAAGGAAAGAAGGAAAAAGAAAAGAAACATCAGGAAACTAAAGACTTTTCTCAACAGAATGTTATTTTATATACTGATTAATAAATTTTAAGTACCAGCAAAACCCTCATTATATTTTTAGTCTTCTGTGGTCCTGTTACCTATTGAATTCTAAGGTTACATATTCCCTGATGTCTTTCCACTGAGTTATGTTCTTGTTCAAATAAAGATTTATTAAATTCTTTTGGTGCTAAAAATTCCCTCAGATGCTGGGTCAAAAAAAGAGATGAATGAAGGAATATCTGCTTTCAATATTTTACACACTAATCACATAGTTACAGATAAAATTTATTTATTCAGCCACAGAGAATGTGTGTCATTTGTTGTGTAATAATTTTTTACTTAAGTACTCATTTCCAGAAGCAAAATTTTGTATTACAAAATGTTTCACTTGTCCTCAATATACTCCTCTGAGATTAGTGGATATCACTTCTCTTAGCCAAGAATTATATTAGTCAATGTAGTATTTACAAAAAAGTACAGAACACTGAATTCTGCAATGGTGTTAAGGATTTGTGGATTGACTAGGCAGAATTCTTTTTACTATACTGTGCTTTGATAAAATGATAAAGAACCACCGATCTTCTAGAACACTGGCCCTGGAAACTAAGATCTGATTCTGAATACTAAGAGTTTCCTCTTTATGAGACAACCTAAGAAATTTAACTGTTTGATCTGAGTCACAGTATTAATTTTCTCTTCCTGAGCAACTGGTCAGATTTTATCTCCAAAAGATCATAAGTGATGTAACTAACTAGATTTTCCCTTGAGTATTAAATGTTATAAAGTCTAGAATTAAATTTGCTGTCTAGAAGTAACAAATATGCATACCATTTTTGTAGCAATCTGACACTTGGCTCTATTTTATATTTCTTTGCTTATTGTGCTATCTTCTTTCATATGTAGTTTTAATCAAATATATCATCTCTTTTTTATCTATTTTGGGAATTATCTTCATTTTTTAATAGTAAAATGAGGTATTAAGTTAAAGATAAGTCTAGAAGAATTAGTCTAATTAAATCTTAGGATGGTTTGTACAAGAATGTTCATTGATTCAATCATTCCATACTTCAACTAGCAATAAACCTATACCTCCACATGCTAGAATATTCATATTAGAATTAAAAAATAAATAAGATATTTTACTCAAGGATCTTATAAATGAGGAGGAAGACCAGAAAAGTTAACAGACAATTAAAAATAAAGTGTTTTAAGTACAATAAGTGAATGTTATGATCATACTCTGTTAAGGCAGAATGGATAATTAGGAAAAGTATATAAAGAGAGGTAATTCCTAAACTTAACCATAAAGGATTAATAGACAAAGTGAAGAAGAAAAATACATTTCATACAACAAAGCAAAATCTAAGGTTTTTAAGATTTAATTAATTAATTAATTAATTAGACTTTAAAACTAGTCTCTACACCCAATATGGGCTTGAACTCATGACCCTGAGATCAAGAGTAGCACGCACTTCCAACTGACCAGACAGGTGCCCCAACAAAGTGAAATCTGTAATAAGACAAAAGTGAAAAGAAAGCATAGAATATCTGGATAGTAAATCATAAGGTTATTAGAAAACAAATTAGTTTCAATGATATTTAGTATCTTTTATTTTTTTAAGACTCCATTAATTTATTGACAGAGATCACAAGTAGGTAGAGGCAGGCAGAGAGAGGGAGGGGGAAGCAGGCTACTCGCCGAGCAGAGAACTGGATGTGGGGCTTGATCCCAGGACCCCAAGATCATGACCTGAGCTGAAGGCAGAGGCTTAACCCACTGAGCCACCCAGGTGCCCCTGATATTTAGTATCTTAATAATATATTTTAAAATATAACAAATGACCTATTTCATGTTTAATCTTCAGTACAAGAGATATGGGAGAACAGATAACAGGACCTCTATAATTCCATTCTATGATAATATTTCAATTGAAATTTGAAACTGAATAACAAGATATTTATTTTGAGGTAATTTATTGTCCCTAACTGGCCTTATCTTTGAATTCAACCCAAATTTCAAAAAATAAAGTTATACATTCATGGGATATCTTTTCCATATTAAACAGAAAACAAATGAGATTCAGTTTTCAGAAAACCTGAGGCAAATCTAGTTGCTCAGGTGAATCCCACAGTAAGAGCTATTAATAGAGAAAGAAAAATATTAAATCAACTACAGTAAGCTCAGAACTTTGGTTCCTTTCTGGTTTTGACTGCTTTTATTCCTTGCTTTTTCTTTTGTAGATTTATCTGGGGAGATAATTTTAGTCTACATTTTAACTTTTTTCATTGATGTTTTCAGCCTGAATGACCATGGAAATCTAAGGCTCCGTGTAAGATGCATGTTAAAATAATGATTAACAGAAAATTTCTTTCAGCCCTAATGGTTTCAATGTGCAGGTGGTAATGAGATGCTAAAGCAAATGAAACGAAAAATTATGTGAACTAACAAGTATTTAAACTTGGAGAGGATGTAAGAAGATATGTACTGCAAAATCTTAATTTTACAAATAAAAAAAAAATGGAGGACCAAAGAGATTAGATAGCTTGAAGTTCATATGATTCCTTAGTGGCAAAATTGGTTTGGAATTCATCAGAGATTTATGTTTTATTTTGCTTTGCTTTTTGCATAGATTATCTACTTCATCCTGATTATTTGTGTTTACTATTTCTAGAATATATCAAGTTTATTTTATAGAATAAATATGGTGAGCCTGGAGCAGAACCAGGTGTGGTGGGACTTAATGATGAGACTGTCCTTAAGAAAGAGAAATGCAACTGTCATCTGAACACATCCTTAGGGCCCCTTCCAGGGCCCCATAAGGAACCTGATTAGGGAGGGGCACTGATTTTTCAGCTTCATCAGCTCATAGAAAATCCCTTCTCAGTGAGCACAGTTTGAAACATTTACTGTAAGACCATATTTGGTAGACTCAATACATTATGTAATTTGATATGTTTTTCTTTTTATGGGGATTACTGATGGAATTATATTCCATAGAAATTCATATCACAATCAAGAGTATATTCACTTTCTTAAAAATTGGTTTCTTTTTTCATATAGTAGAAAAACTATAAGCATCGTGACATACGTCCTGGCTATACATTTACTAAGATGTAAAATATTTAAAATGAATATGTAAATATCCAACTGAAATTCTATGGATATGCATGCTTATGAGGTTTATTTGAGTGGCTGATTTGATAAAATGGTTCTAAAACATTAGAGCGATTGTTCATATAAATCTTGAAATTTCTGAATTACTTACACCTGCTATGAGATAAACTATTTATAAATACTTTTGTCATGGCTGATGTTATGATGCTTTAAAAATGTTATTTGCCATTTTATTAATGGACTAGTATGAACTTTTGTTCTGTAGTTCTTTTTTTAAATTAAAAAAAAAAAGAACTAAAAAAAAAAAAAGAAAAAAAAAAAAGAACTACAGAACAAAGCACCTCACCTAGTGCTCCATGTCCTATAATTCTTAAATTTATTTATTTATTTCAGAGAGAGCAAGCAAGTGGGGAGGAAGGTTGGAGGGGAAGGAGAAGAGGAAAAGGGAGAGAGAAATTCAAGCAGACTCCATGTTGAGTGCAGAGGCTGAAGCAGGGCTCCATCTCACAACCTTGAGAGCAGAGCTGATCTGAAATCAAGAGCTGGACGCTTTAGCCAACTGTGCTACCTGCCCTTGTCCTATAATTCTTTAGGCATCCAGAAAAAAAACACAATGCATGGAAATTACCCAAGAAATATCTTCTTATGAAAATAAAGATAATGTTTTTTATTTCTAGGTGAAATCAAATCAACCTTTTTCATATCTTTATTCAGATCACCTCACTAGAATGTAAGTCCCAAGAGGACATTGTTCTTGGTTTTTGTGGTCTGTGGTCAAGCACCTGACCCAATGTATATAGGAAACCAAATATTTTTAAGTGAACTAGTATTTTTAATTACATGTGTACCCTATAAGGTTGAAGGTATCAATACGGAGAGTTACTAATAGTTTATGTATCACTGTAATGTTTATTTTTATTTGTCATGTATAATGCAAATCTTTACATTCCAACTTTTGAATCACTCGTACCTCTTATGACAATTTGGCAACAATGTCACTTCACTCTGCCTCTTTAGATGTCATTGGTGTAATGTAACAAACATTCCAAGACACCAAATACTTAAGCTTGATTGCGTCAGCAATGCCATGCATAGAAGCTACTCCTGCCTTTAATAGTGATTTATCTATTAATTTCATTAAATGATTTCATCATTCAGCACTCACAGGAAAAGATTTAAATAAAAATGCATTGCATTTTTTTCCTTTGCCCTGATAAGGGCATTAGATTCTCAGATTTAATATAGACAAAAGTTCTTTCCAAAAATATTTCACATTTTCATAAGACATGAAACTTCTGCTCAAAAAACAATAAAGTTGAAAAATGACATCTTAGCAACTTTTATTTCATGGTCATTTCAGTTAAAAAAATAGTTTTAAATGCAGGAGTTCAAATAGAATTCAGAAGGTGCTTCAATGATAATCCTCTTGCTACAATGAAAGAGAGTTCATGGGTCCTCAGTAAAATGATTTCTGAAAGTAGTAGGTTCTAAGAAGCTAATACACAAGAAAATATTATAGCATTCATATATTATAATCAAACAGAATGATATAGGCTATTTATGCTTTGTTTAACCAGTTAGATTCACACTGCATTTTAAACTTGGGATAAAAGGAATGAGCAATGCAAACATTAACCCACACTACATTTTATGCTTGGGAGGAGGGAAGAAAAAAAGCACAAATCATTTTGATTATTTTGCCAGACTGTACTATTTAACTTTCTTAAAGGATGGTAAAATGCAGAATCATTAATATTGTTATAAGGTAATATACAAAACCCACAATATATTAAATTTTAAGAAGTGGAAATAGATCACAATATTTATATATTTATACATATACTTGTGTAACTATATATTTGAATTCTCATGTCAAAATCTCATTAAAGCCTTTTTTGAATTAGACATTTTTAAGATTTTATTTTTTCACTCGACAGACAGAGATCACAAGTAGGCAGAGAGGCAGGCAGAGAGAGAGAGGAAGCAGGCTCCCTGCTGAGCTGAGAGTCCTATGCAGGGTTCCATCCCAGCACCCTGAAATCATGACCTGAGCTGAAGGCAGATACTTTAACCCACTGAGCACCCAGGCACCCCTGAATTAGACATTTTAATGCTTCCTACAACTATATATATATATATATATATATATATATATATATATATATCTGTGAGTTTATATATTTTTATGAAAAATAGTATATTATGATTAATCCTTATCTTTAGTCTGAAAGACCTAATTATTAGAAGGACTCCAAGCATGTTAAAAAGAGGAATTCTGGCTCTGACTCTTTTAAGAAGGCTGTTTTGCAATAGAACTATTTACCTCACTTATGTTGTTAGAAAATAATTAGCTATTAATAGTGAGTCTGGGCGTGCCTGGGTGCCTCAGTGGGTTAAGTCTCTGACCTTTGGCTGAGGTCATGATCTCAGGGTCCTGGGATCAAGTCCTACATGGGCTATCTGCTCAGCAGGGAGCCTGCTTCCCTCTCTTCCTCTGCCTGCCTTTCTGCCTACTTATCATCTCTCTCTATATATCAAATAAATAAATAAAATATTTTTTAAAAAAATAGTGAGTTTTTAAGGCATTTACAGATAATTTAAGTTCAACTTGATATTTTATTATATTAGATTGAAAATTTCAGACTAAATTTTATTAATTCAACATAGTTACTGCCAAGAATTTCTCTGGGTGCCAGAGAGAAAACTGTGAGCAAAAATGACCCAACTCTCGGGGAGCCTGGGTGACTCAGTTGGTTAAATGTTTGACATTGGTTTAGGTCATGATCTCAGGGTCTTAGGATGGAGCTCTTTAGAAAGCTCTGTCCTCAGTGGGGAGTCAGCTTCTCCCTCTCCCTCTCCCCCTGCCCCTCACCCTTTTAAAAACAATTTTTTTTAACTTAAAAAAAAATGACCCTGCTCTCTTATTGCTTCAGGCTTAGTGAGGTAACAAAAACCTCATTTATTTAGTATTTGTTGATCTTTGAATCTAGGAAAATTTCTTTTGGGGGTCACTTAAAAAAATACTACACTTATAAACAAAATGTGTACATTATTATAATAGGTACATCACACTATTAAAGTTTTCAAAACTTTTCTATAAGAAAGCTTATTATTATGCTCTCAAATTTAAAAAGTAAATTTTTTAAGAAGTGGAAATAGATCACAATATTTAATTTAAATATTTAAATTTAAAAATTAAAAAGAATTAAAAATTTAATAATTAAATTTAAATAATTAAATTAAATTTAAAAATTAAAAAAATACTACACTTATAAACAAAATGTATACATTATTATAATAGATACATCACACTATTAAAGTTTTCAAAACTTTTCTATAAGAAAGCATATTATTATGCTCTCAAATTTAAAAAGTAACAGTAGATTTACCTTGATACAAAACTGTGTTGCATAAAATGTCTACTTGCTAATGGGACAAAATAATGAGAGCCTCTGAGAAAATACAAATTAATTTTATATATATTTATAACTATAATATGTAATATAAATGTATAAATAAATATATAATAAAACATATGTAAATGTATGTAACATATATAATATAAATGCATATAAAAGTACTCTTACTTTGAAATGCAAGTATCAGAGTTTCTTTGGAAGATATTCATAGCCTTCAGTAGCTGTAGGTAGTTGTGGAATATAATTATTTTCCCCACAACCTTACTGTCTGTGTCAATGAAAAATAAAGTGTTCAAATCTGATACATATAAACTTATTTGCAAATGAAGCAGAAAGAAGCAAGCCTAGACTCACTAATTGATTTTAGGCTAAATAAAGGACAGTATTTTGTAGTGAAATACAGCTAAAACTGTGGTTTAAATTAGGCAATAGAATCTTTATATTTGGCTATAATTGAATACATCCTTGAAATTGACCGGGTGACTGAACAACCTATTATAATCTTATAACCTTATTCTTGAGTCATTTAAACTATTGATATGAGGGCAGGGTGCTTATAAAATATCCCTCCTTAGCCCACATATCTTAAAGGCTACTAGCTTAACCAAAGGACAGAAAAGGTCTATGAAATATCTTTAAATAAATCATTAGAAGATTAAAATAGATGATGGTCATGTAATAGTCCACACCTGAATCTAAGCTTCTGATTAGAGGGTTTAAAAGCTAGCAAACCAAACAAAAAAAAAAAAAAAATTTTTAATTAAAAAAAAAAATAAAGCTAACAAACCACTCTTTTTTGAGCAGCTACTTTCCCACTTGCTACTTTATATAAGGATAATTCAGATATTAATTAATGGGTCTCTCAATAGAGGCTAAAGTAAAAAAAAAAAGAGAGAGAGAGAGAAAAACATTGTACTCTAGTTGCTAACATATTCTAACACAGAGACAGTGAGGAATTAAAACTTTTGGATTTTTTAAATGAATAAAGCAACTTTAAATTGTTCCTCGTACATTATTTCATGTTGAATGTATAAATTCTCACACTATTTGTTAATAAAGAGACAAACACTATAATCTATAATTTGGGTTTTTTTTTCTTTAGGTTTTTATTTTTTTTTAAACAATAGTCCCATTAGTTTTTTTCCTAAAATGCAGCTTATCATTTTACCTCTATTATTAACTATTTATATTTCATTAAGACCATGTTAATTATAGATAACACAATCAAAATAAATGTTGAGGTTTATTTTTCCTTTCAACCATGACAAATATAAATTAGCTGCATATTCCATAAATCAGTATGAACAAAAACATATTGATCATTCAACATCCTCAAGCAGTAACTTGATGCTGAGTCTCAATAGCTGCTAAACATTAGAGATACTAAGTGTAAAATGTCAATATTATAGGTAGAATTGATAATTAAGAAGAATAAGGGCGAAAATTATAAGAAAAATGGTGCAAGAATCAATTGGACTCATGTGAATCCAGACAATTTCTTTATTCCTTCCTAGACAGAGATTTGACCTTGACCTTATATTTGACTGGCAGTACATAAAATCACATTAAACCAAGTCACTTTTTTAAAAACAAAGAAAAATCTAAGTGCTAAAATCCCTCCCAAGCACTTTAAGTACATTTCCCATTTAATTCTCACAATAGCTCCTTGAGGTTAAGTACTACATTATCACTATTTTATAGATTGGAAAACAAGCTCAGAGTTGAAGCAATTGACTTACTGACATAAGGATACTCAAAACTTTTCACAGCCAACTCCCTGCTTTAAGAGATATTTTTTATTAATACTTTGCTAAGGCTCTAGCTTAGAAAACACTTCCATGTCAAACAGTTACTCTCAGGCAATGGGCAAATCCTTTAGACTTCGTAATGGAATGATGTGTATGCAACCAGAATTGGGGGTGGCGGCGATTCAACAAGAAATGACATCACAGGGACTTGTGAGCAGTTATTTTCAACTTCTACAACTGTTTATTTTGTTTATGTTTATTTTCATTTGTTTCCTTTTAATTGAATATAGCTATGTAGGTATAGCAGAATAGGGAATAGTAAATAAATCAACATGCTTTTCTCTGCTGCTTCTTAAAATAGCATATCCTAGTGTCAGCTGTGAACGATACAAATCCAGGACAATAAAATGATGGATTCCTGGGATCCCAGCCTTAATGCAGTTATATTACCTTATTTAAACATTTGTTTATAAGTTTTACAAGACTGACAGGGATACAAATCATAAAAATAGTTTAATGGAATTTGCTGTCTTGAAATTATATCTACACATTTTGATTCACATGTTTCCATATTGCAATCATTTGGTTAAGGAATAAAAGAAACATGTCATAGCATTATCATTGTTAAAGAGAATACCACTCAAAATAATTTTATAGCATATAATCCTTCAAGTTAACATTTAGGAAACACTGAGATCTAAAGTTATGCACCCAAATTCTTTCGCTAGTGGTCCCTTTTGGCAAAGAAAGTATATCTGGTTCTCATTTTAGACTTTTACAACTGTTTTGACTAGAAGCAGCTAACATCAATCTGTAATAACAAAGGTCAATCGCTGATACAGTGTAAGCAAGCGTGAAATGATAGACAAGGGCGGTGTCTCCCTTTGGCTCTAGTCTGGTCCCATGGTCCTGGGATCAAGTCCCACATCATCAGGCTCCCTGCTCCGCGGGAGGCCTGCTTCTCCCTCTGCCTCTGCCTGCCACTCCCCTGCTGGTGCTCTCTTCTCAATCTCTCTCTGGCAAATAAATTAATAAAACTTAAAAAAAAAAAAGGAAACTGAGGCAGTGGATTCTTATTGTTTTAAACAATTTTGAAGATAATGAATTAAAAATGTTGTCATAAGATATAGAAGATAAAAAGCCTGTTTTTTTTAATTGTTTTATCTGAGGAAGTTGCTAAAAGCACACAATGTCAAATAGCTGAGACACAGAACAAGCTAGAATAACCAAACAGAACAGGACTCTTCAAGGTGTAGAAGAGGTAGAAGAGTAAGATCCATGTGCAGGCAGTGTTGATTAATTGCAGGGACTCTGATGTGGAGACTTATGGGGCAGAGAGGAAGAGGTTGGTTAGAGCCAGAAAGCATCTGGTGCCGCCGATTAGCACTGTCTTGATGACCAGACATTCTAGCAGTGAGATCAGTCAATCGCAGCTTCCCCCAAAATGCCCTGAAGATGTACTTATATAAATAAAAAAGTTAGGGGTGCTTGGGGGCTCAGTTGGTTAAGTGACTGCCTTCGGCTCAGGTCCTCATCCCAGGGTCCCAGGATCAAGTCCTGTGTGGGGCTCCTTACGCATCAGGGAGCCTGCTTCTCCCTCTCCCTCAACCTGCTACTATACCTGCTTATGTGCTTGTTCTCTCTCTCTCTCTCTCTCTCTCTCTGTGTCAAATAAATAAATAAGCTTAGTCTAGGATAAATAAGATGATAATGATCTTGTATGTCATTCTGTTGTGAAGGAGAAATACCTATATTAGTCTGCCTTTCAATTAATTCTCCCTAATTCCAACGTTAACTTCTCAAAATACAAACCAAAAGCAAAACCAAAACAAACAAAAAAATATGAATCTTATTGTTTATTCCCTTGTGTAGAAAGAACAAGCTCCTTAACATGACATTCACTGCTCTCCAATATTTAGCATTTGCCTCATGCTGCCTTAAATCCTACTACCCTCTGCTACCATACCCGGAGATTTATCACACTCACTAAATGAAATAACAAGGTGGAAATTCAAAAACCTGCTTTACTTTGTGCAAAGCTACTTTGCACAAACTGTTTTCTCTACCTGGGCTGATCCTCTCTTCCTTGACTAAAGAATTCTTATTCATCCCTCAACAGATCGGTCTAATGCCATTTCTTAGGTCAAGTCTTCCTTTACTCATCTTTGCGAAGCTATTATCCTCTCTCATGGCTCCAGGTACATAGTGGATGTATTATAGCACCCATGACTGCAGACCATGATTATTTAATTATGCATTTTTCCACATTTAGTCTCTTAGCTTTTAGAATAAGGCTATGTCATAATTCATTTTTATTTAACTGTCCACAAGCACCTGAAACACTGTTAACTCATATTAGAAATAAAATAAAACACATACACAAAACATTTTTTAAAATAAAGTACATTCCATTATCCAACTTTTAGATGTAAATGTATTTGCAATTTTTTTTTCAAAACTGGCAGTCTACTATAGAAACAGGTTAAGAAACCTGATTAAAGAAAGTAAAATGTTGAAAAAATATTGAATAAAAAAGAACTCTTTAAAATGAATTTAAGATACTGTTACAGGTTATAGAGAATTATTAATAAAAACTTTTTAAAAAGTCAGTTCTCTGTTATAATGAGAACCATATACCTGGTCAGTTTCTATATGTGCCTGAAGTTCAAACATTTTTTTTTTCTTTTAGTCAATAAACCTACAAGAAACTCAGGAATATCTCAGTTCAATCAAGGAATACTTAATAATTAACCAAAGTATAAATAGGATCTTCACATAGTTGTTAATAATTACGAGGCTTTTATATGACCTGAAGGTCAATGTATAATAGAAACAAACTATGCTTAATTCTGGGAAAAATTAATCTCTAAGACTGAGTCAGATGGAAAATGTTTTTTAGCACTGAAATGTTTGATGTCTGGAAATCACCTGAATACCTTAGTCTTGACTTTATACTTGATAAAATATCACCTTTAAACCTTTAGACACTTGTTTTAGCCAAGATACTAATGCAGGTGTTTTTTATCTGTTTTTCTGGTAGAAAGTTTAAAAAAAAAAAAGAAAACTATGTAATCCTCTGCTTTTAAAAACTTCTATAAAAATAATTCAGGAAAAAACCCCATGATTCAAGTATAACTCAAAATATGTTGACTTGGAAAAGTTGATATCTTGATTAATTTTTGATTTACAATGCAAAAATTAATTACTCCTTTACTCTGATAATTAGTTATGTTACTTTATATAAAATCATGGAGAAAAACATTTTTCAGTTTTAAAAATAATATTGTTTCATCTTACTATTCATAGTAAGTACAGTGTTTTAAATAAGACACTGAATTTCTTTTTTATTGAAGTATAATTGACATTCAATGTTATATTAGTTTTAGGTGTAGAACATATTGATTTGACAATTCTATACATTACTCAGTGCTTACTACTACAATAAATAGAGTCACCATCTGTTATTATAGTATTGTTGATTATATTCTCTATGCTGTACTTTTTATCTCCATGACTTTTTTTTTGTTTTATAACTGGGAATTTATACTTCTTAATCCCCTTTATCTATTTTGCCCACCCCCCCCCCCCATCAAGTCTCCTCTTTGGCAACCACGAGTTTGTTCTCTGTATTTAAGACCCTATATTCTTATTTGTAGTGCTTTTACTTACTATTAAATATGAGCAAGAATCAGTATAATTTTCTCATAGAGGAAAATTTCTTATACTTTTATCTTCTAATTTTCTTTCAAACTACTCCACAACCCTTTCCATACTTCTAGGGAATCTGGAACATCATATGCTTCATTTCAAACCAATGAAGAAGATTAATTTGTTATTCTGAGCTTCAGTTCACTTAATTAATCAATTTTTTCATTCTTTCTATTTCGTCCACGGTTCATCCACTCATGCCTTTGGTGAACACCCATTTGTGTCCACTAAGCTTAACTCATGGTTGCAGGGGCTTTGTGAGGTATAATAATTTATCCAAAACAAAACAAAACCTACTTTTACAAAGACTGAAATTTCGTAGGAGATACAGACTACATTTCCTTAATATAATCTACAAAAATACAACTTCATTTTTAAAAAAAATTATTAAACCAGCTTGTATTCTTTGTTGCTTGGTAAGAAAAAATTTTATCTCTGAAGACTTGAGCAGAGATTTGAATGATGGGTAGAATTCTGATATGTTACCTTAGGGGAAGATCTTTTGCAGTATAGAATACAAATATAGAAAATATCATGAAAGAGAAGACACACAGAAGAGAGATGAAACACCAAGTACTGGGTTTCACTGATTTAAAAACTTATGGATATAACTAGTGGTAGATACAATTACAAAACGTGAAGGCCAGATACTGATCAATCTGTTATATTACATGATGAAGTTTCTCTTTAAGTTTTTTTTTCAACAGCAGAAAATCTTTGAAGCTTTTGAACAGGAATAGTCTGTGCTACTGGAAGTTTAGTCTCAATCTTAGGGAAGCATCAGAAGTCAATTGGAGGATATAGGTACACTGCAGTAAATGCAGTTAGTTACTACAACATATGTCAGATTTGAAAAAGATTTAAATGATGGAGAAAACAAAAGGAAAGAACATGTAGAAGATATTTTATAAATCAAATCTCCCATTAAAATCATTAGTATGGAGCATCTGGGCGGCTCAGTCGGTTAAGCGTCCGTTTTCAGCTCAGTGCATGATCCCAGAGTCCTGGCCTCAAGTCCTGCATCAGGCTCCCTGTTCAGTGAGGAATCTGCTTCTCCCTCTGTCTCTCACCCCACTCTCATGCTCTCTCGCTCTCTTTCTCAAATTAAAAAAAAAAAAAAAAATCTAAAAAAAGGGTATTGTTAGTATGTAAATGATTAATCTATTAAAATTCTGTGAAATTGACTTCAACATAAAGATTAATGACAGTAATTACATTAGTATAGATTGATATTTCTTAAAAATGTGTAAGACAGGTTGCTGAAGCAGTTTTAATTTGTAAATGTGTAAAATTTGAGTGTAAATCATGTATAACGTGTTTTTCCTCACTATCCTGCTGGTACACAAAATTATCTACATGTTAAAGAAAAAAGAATCCAGATTATGAATTAGTTAGAAAAGTTTCTGCTTCAAGCAAATAACTCTAGGTTAAGCCTGAAACATAAAACAAACAGAATAATGGATAACATACTTGATTTCATTTCCAAAATTACCTCTTAAAATAATTTTGTCATTAATCAATGTAGCAATAACTAACTAAAACTAGATATAGGCATACCTATTCTATTTCCTGTTTCTTTTCTGAAAGTTGGAGGAAAAACCTGACAATAATATCATTGTCCCTTTCATATGAATGGTATATAGCAGAGAAACAACATTTTCCATTGTCAATTGTCAACCTAAACACATAACCAAAATGGCAATAGTGTTCGGCTGATTTTTCAAAAAATTAATATAAACTAACATTGTTACTATTGCATCACTTGGTGACAGCTTGTTTGCGGGAAAGGTGTGGATCGATTTGTGTAAGTACTTCAGGGTCCTTTTGAAGAATAGGATGGAGATCTTCCAGGTCCAAGGTAAATGTAAACTGTTGATTATTTTCAACAAGGAATTTCTATTCAAAGTCCAAGGCAGGGAAAAGGCCTGAAGCCCCAGCTTAAAACTCCCTGAGAGACCAAGGTAAACTTGATGATGGAACAGCTGAAGCAAAATGCCTAAGGTTTTAGAGGGGGGGAATGCCTTGTGACCCCTTCATTCTATTTTGTGTATATATATAATTGTATCTTTTGCATTAAGTGCTATCAAACCGTGTATGATTAGCAGCTTTTCTTTTCTGACTTAATGTGGGCAAGTGTAAGTGCATAAAGAATGGCCTCTTCCTTTAAGTATATCATTTAAATTTTAAGTCTTTAATTTCACCATACTACCTCAGTCAGCTCAGGCTGCCAAAACAAAATACCATTTTCTTGGAGATTTGAAAAACACAAATGTGGGGCGCCTGGGTGGCTCAGTGGGTTAAAGCCTCTGCCTTCGGCTCAGGTCATGATCTCAGGGTCCTGGGACCAAGCCCTCAATCAGGCTCTCTGCTCAGCAGGGAGCCTGCTTCCTCCTCTCTCTCTGCCTGCTTCTCTGCCTACTTGTGATCTCTGTCAAATAAACAAATAGATAAATCTTAAAAAAAAAAAAAAAAAAGAAAGAAAGAAAAACAGAAATGTATTTCTCACAGTTCAAGAAATTGGGAGTCGAGGTGAGCGTGCCTGCATGGTCGGGTTCAGCTGCTGGCTCGCCGTCTTCCTGGCTTGCAAGATGGCTGCCTTCTTGCTGTTGTCTCCCCATGACTTAGAGACAGCTGTTCTCTCCTTTCTTCTTGAGAGTCACCAGTCTCATCGTAACCACCTTGCCCTCATGGCAGCATCTTACTCTGATCATCTCCCAAAGTCTTCATCTCCAAATACCAATACCATTGGGGGTGATGAATGCATCTGTGATGATGTCTTCTTCCTCATGCCTAATCTAGGTAATTTTTGCTATCCCAATTTTTAAAATCAGGTACACAAATATCAAAATATTTGAGCAATCTGTTCAAAGACAAAGCATTGGAACCTAACTATAATACTTAACGTTGGTTTGTTTTCTCTTTCATTAATTCCAACTATTTTATTTTTATTAATGATGTCTCCCTAGTGGAATCTGTTTAGCTTTTTAACTTGAAAATATATTAAATTTTACTTTTTATCTCCGAAAGTTGTATATTTTCCACTTAAATAAGCTATACTTTATACTAACCAATTAAACCAAGATAATTTGTTCAGTTCTTCAAACATTGTTGTATTTTTTACTATATCCTTCTAAGACTAAGAGATACATATTTAAATCTCACACTATAATTGTATTTTTTCTCATTTCTGTCATTACTAATAGATTTTACATTATGAATTTAGTTATGTCTTTTGATCCAAAAGGGTTTTTCTTGTGGGAACTTTGAAATCAATTCTGTATAAGTTGTATATAAATTAAGCCATATCATATTTCCCCATGTATCCTTGTGTGAAATTAATGTTAATAGAAATTTTTGTTCACATTTGCCCATTCTTTCTTTTTTTTTCTTTTTTTTGCTAATCAATTTGTTTTCCCTTTTCATCACTTTATATATGTGCTTATTGGAAATATCATGTGACTGATTTTTGTTAGCCTAATCTGAAAATCTCTTTTTTATTTCAAAATTTTATTTTATTTCACAATTGTATTTTATTTCAAAAAACAAGTCCTTTCGTGGTTGGTGTTGAGGCTAAGATCAAGGCGAAGACTGACCTTCTTTCTCCTTCTCCTCCTCCTCCTCTTGCTTCCCCTCCTTCCCCTCTCAGCCTCCTCCTCCTTCTTCTTGTCTTAATATGTTCCCTCTCACCCATCCTGTATTTCCATTGATTTAGAAGATGTTATTTAGAAGATGCTCTCTACTCTTGTTAATTGGAGGTTTTAATTTATTATTAGATGTTTTTTTAATCAGAAGTATTTGACTCCCGGGCGCCTGGGTGGCTCAGTGGGTTAAGCTGCTGCCTTCGGCTCAGGTCATGATCTCAGGGTCCTGGGATCGAGTCCCGCATCGGGCTCTCTGCTCACCAGGGAGTCTGCTTCCTTTCCTCTCTCTCTACCTGGCTCTCCGTCTACTTGTGATTTCTCTCTGTCAAATAAATAAATAAAATCTTTAAAAAAAAAAAAGAAGTATTTGACTCCCATATTTTAGATCAAATATTTTTTAGCAAGACAACTTTTTCTAAATAAAATACTTTATTGCTCCTGTAATTCCTCACCCAATTCCAACAAAGTAAAATATTTAGAAGCTCAGGAGTTTTACAAAGATATGTCCAAGTGTGAATTTTTGTTTTCTCATTAATCCTATCTGGAACTCAAGAATGTTTCAATCTATGTATCAAGATTTTTTTCTTCAGTTCTGGAAATTTTTCTTCTAGCATATGAAAAATTATAACACTTACATGTCCCCTTTTATTTCAAGGGACTGCTATTATTCACATATTTATCCTTCTGGATTTTTTTTTCTAGTCTATTTTATTTCAGGTCCCCATCTATTTATATATTTGTTCTATGCCTTAAGCTATTTCTTCCTCAATATTTCTCAAGGCCACTCATTTGGATCTCAATATAATTCTGCCCAAATACATTTCCATAACTGTTTAGTAGAAAATAGATATTTTAAACATATATATTATACATATATATAACATATATATATTATTTATATATATATAAATATATAATATATATATTTTAAAACACTTTTTAAAATCACCATTAATTTTCTTTTCTGGTTGCAAATTAATTCCCTTAGAGTTTCCTTTCTTTTAAACAATTTGGCAGTTCTTCTGCAATTCTATTTAGATGAGAAGGTTTATAGATTAGTCTAGTTTTCCTCTCTGACAGTTGGGCTAGAGTTGGTGTCTTTTTTCCCTTGTGGCAACAATTCTCAGTGCTGGCTCCATATTCAAATTATCTTGGCAGCTTTTAAATTATGGATGCTGGGCCTCAACTCAAGCCAATTTTACCACAACCCTTCTAGGTAGAGCTTATGCAAATACATATATAGATAGATAATATATGTTATATATTAATATATATTAATATATAATTATAATTTCAACATATTATGTATCTTTAAAATACATATTTATATATATTTTTTAACTTTTCCTTGATTAATCTAAGAACTACTATTTATAAGGTCATTGTGTCTCAGGTTTAGGTGACTGGAGTGCCCTAATTGATGGAATTCTTACAGACCGTGAGAAAGGCAACTTGCATTCAAACCTCATGGGGTCTGTTGTGAAGAAGCAGTGAAACCATCAGTTCTCTGTAATGGCTTCTGGACAGGCAGAGGGTCCCTGTTCTGCAGTCTTCATACTGTCCCAACTTCAGAAGACTGAAGCCATCTGTTCTACACATTTTTGGCTTCTTAGGAAGCCAAAGTCAAGGAAATCCAAAAAGTCATTTAAAACAAATGTCAGCCTTCTCTTTAGGGATCAATGTCTACGATGCCAACTTTTTTGCTGGATTTGCTCTTTGATGATTCTTACCAGTGGACTCTAGTGTGTCTCCCAGAAACTTATCCAGCCCACATTGTGGAAGCTCAACAATCTTACAGCCTTACTTCTACCCTGTAGCCTGAGCATCTCATCACCTATTTACCTCCCAGAAGCAAAAACTTAGAGTTGGAAGTAAAGAAGAGAATTTTGTTAAGTAACCATAGTCCAAAAACATTTCCCTTTACAAAATTAACTTCCAAATAAGGCTTGACTTAGATACAAATATATTTAGGCTAGCATTGGTGAAATATTTCACCTTGATTTGTTTTTTATACTTCCACATTATACCTAGAATCTCCTGAAAATTGATATTCTCTACCAGGACTATCACTTTGACAGTAGACTTCAACATTTAAAACACAGGTACAAAATACAAAAATAATAACTCAGCTCTGAAATGTTTGCCATATATACTATGAGATTTAAAATAAAATGCTAATTATTGCTTAGAACAATCCAAAGAGAAGAGCTCATATCCCTAATTTAAAGATTAACAAAGTGAGAGTCAAAGAGGTTAAAGGATTTTCACAAAATCACAGAGCTAATAAATGATTAAGCTTAATACAAACAACCTTCAAAATGTATGATCTTTCTTCTACCAACATGCTTCATTGTCATTTAACATGAAAGCAGAGTCATTTCCCCAACTTTATTTAATTTATCAGTTGTTGAAACATAATCAATGAGGTATAATCAATAGGCTATACATAAAAGTGAGACAAGATAATCCCAATGAAAGAATTGCATGAAATGATTTAGGAAATTAATTATTTCCACAGTGCTGTTCTTTTACATTACTCTTCAAAGCAATACAAATATAGAACATCTTTACTAATTGGTATCCATCATATTTTAAGTACATAATAGTAGAATATAATTAAAATAGGAAATGCATATAATGGTACTTCATAAGTAATCTGGATATTATGTATTTATAAGATATTTAGTATACATATTGTGTCTCAGAACGAGGATTTAAATAAAGTTTAGCAGAATCATGGGTAAAGGAGGGACAGAATCTTACTAAAAGCATGGGAAATCTTACAGAACGCTTCCTATTTGCATTAGATCTGAAAGGAACAGAATTTCATCCAACGAGCTGAGGTACAGAATGTAAAAGTTCGGGAAACATATGGGTATGATAATACATCGAATGATAAGGGATTTGGGAATGCAATGAAATTAAGCCTGGACTGGTGGAATGAGGCCAGGCGATGGAGAGTCACTGTGCAACAGCAGAGTCCATAAGACAAGTGTATTAGCAAGAAAGCGCCTGAGCATGTTGGTGTTAGCATGATTTTTCAGGGGGGCACTGTGAAGAAGACAAGACTGCAATATGAAAGGCTGCTGGTGCACACTGGCAGTGTTATATTAGGTGCTCTGGGGAGCACATGTATAAAACACAGACCCTGTTGTTAGAGAGTTTACAGTCCATTTGGGAATGCAAGACATTAACATTCAGAAAGTAGACAACAGTGGAAATTTTCATAGTACACCAAATTTGTGAATTCGTTCATTTGCCAAAATGTTTTGAACTTTAAGTATGTGTTAGGTGTTAACACATAACCAGGCAGGTGTTAGGTAAGCCTGTATATTAAGCCTGGGTATGTCCCTGTCCCTTGTCAAATTATAAACAAATGAGGAAAGAAGTATATTGGCACTTTATGTAATTTGGATTATACATATTTGGTTTTATGTTCATTACTAATATCCTGTGTGTCACTATATATCTTTGAGAATAGTTACAAGCACCCTGGGAGAAACTGGTTGTCCTGAAAATTACATCGAGTCTCATTTATTTTTTAATCATCCTATCATTCGTTAAAGAAGAGCAGCTAAAGGGTATCATCCCGGAACATTTATTTTTTAGTATTTCTACGTCATTAAGGAAAGTGAGCTTGAAACCTCAAGATGCTGATATTGTCATACACAATAAAATGTATTGTGTGTGTTTCGGTCGACCCTGGCTGTGATGCATTAGAGAGCAATATTTGAGTCGGACAATTGCTCAGATATTAACATCACCAACTGAATTTATGATCTCTTTGCCAAGGGTTGGATAGGATATCTTAAATTCTCAGATTCTGTTGTGAAAAATTTCAACAGATATTCTTATTTGCCGAATGGATGGCTCTTGATTTGTCTGCCATATTGAACAATAAAATCTACTCCTGGCTCTTTCAATACTTCCTTCATGATGTGTGTCCCATCTCTCTGATTTTGTATCAACGGCCATATTTACACATTGGCATCTTCCTTACATTTATCTGGATAGTGGGAAAGATATTTTTAATGGCTTTATCACTTGTCTCTGCACATAGTCCCTACAATGATCTAAAAACTGGGGTTAGAGTAATCTAATTAGAATACAATTCTAATGATGCCACTCTTCTGTATAAAAGCCCTCCTCAGAGCCTCACATAAAATCAATACTTTTTAAACTGCCTACTATATCCTGCTTGCCCCCATCCCACATTTTTTTTTTCAACTCTATCTACAACTTTTTTTCTTTTAACAACAGCATTAGTTTGGGTTCACTAAGCATCAGATGTCAATAATGCATGGGATTGGCCGTTCAAGAGGTTTATTGGAGAAAATAGCCTTGAAAAATCCAGAGGGTGAAACAGATTTCAGACCATCATGTTTGACCTATCTTCTGTGAAGGAAATAGGGGAGGAAGGAGTATGGGAATTGGGTAGAAAGAGCCTCAGACTGCAACCCTATTCCAAAAACAGTTTGGCCAGCCCCAGAGAGACTCCCACAGGCAGATCTTTGATACAGAGAGCCCCATGTGTTGCGGGAAGGGGCCCGTGTTAGCACCTTCACCATGTACAATCCCTGTCTGGGAATGGTTGGAAAGAAGTGTGGCCTCTGTGGATGCGGTCAATCGTCAATTATAGGTGGGCACATTTTTATGGTTGGCTTAACAACTGATTAAAGTTGCCATTCAGAGCCTGCTTTTTACTTCTGTGTTATGCTCAAGTGACTCTCTTCTCTTACAATGTCTTGCATCTGTGTTTGTGAAAATTATAGCTAACTTTAAACCACAGTTCACTTGCCTCATCTTCTGTGATATCGTCTCTAATCACCCCGTTACAACCTACTGCCTCTATAACACTTTCCTGTATTACCTCAATTGTAATTTTTGCCTTAAAAGCCAACAGTGCCTCGCTACAAGGGAAGCTGGCATTTAGAAGGATAGCACTTCAAAATCTATTGTGATTGCCTATTTTTGGGTGTGTACGACATTGCTACTTTCGACAATGACAAAGTATTACATGAAATCATCCCAATGATTTTCATAAGAGGAAACATATATTCGTTGAGAAAATATTTAGAGAGGGTACTTTTTGTGAAAGGTTTTCAATCAGTATTTTAAACGGCCTACAAGGAAACAAACATAGATGGAGTTCTCAGTAATAGTAACAAGGTAGAATAGTGGAGTCTATTTAAGACTTTAACTGATTTCTTCACAAGCCTTCTCCACATCCCCACTGTGATATTATAGACTAATATGTGATGAGAAGACTTAGGGTATTGATACATTGCTACCCTATTCTTCATCATACTGAATGCTTACATAAGGCTAACTATTTACCATATACTTTTCTAAGTGCTTTGCATGTATTATTCCATTCAGTCCTTGAAGCAACCCTGTGGGTTAGGTACCATCTCATACCAATGTGATGTGATGTACCATCACATTGTACAAATCAGGAAACTGAGGTACAAGAGGCTAAGTAACATTTCTAAATCACATGACGGGGATGTATTTTCATTTCATTTCATTTCTTTCTTTTTCTTTTTCTTTCTTTATCTCCCCCCACCCCACCCCGAACAGACAGAATGTGTTGATGGAATGGATGAAGAATTGATATTAGGAAAAGGATCCAATCAATACATCTTCATTTGAAAATATTTCCTGAGTCTTTCATTTTTTTCTTCTATTAACTGCTACCACATCAGTATAAGACTCTCATCTGTCACATACATTATTGTGGACTCATCCATGCTCATTTCTCCACACCATATCTTATAGGGAATTTTTTGAAACATAAATGCAGTTTCATCATGTCTCTGCTTAAAAAAATTCAGTAGTTTCACATGGCTCTTAGGATTAAAAAAAAAAAAGAAAAAAGAATTCTTATTGGTGCATAAGGCCCCACATTGTGTGGTACTTTAACTCTTCAGGCTTACAGTATACCACATTGCCTGTCCCTTAACTCTCCAGTTTTCTTGCTACACAGGCCCTCTTGCAGCTCTTCAGACATACTCCTACTACCAGGTACGCCTGCATACCAATGTTCCTTCTGCCTAGAATTCCTTAACCCCCAAATGAATCCTAATATTTCACTGGGTTTTAGCTCAGTCATCACTTTTTCACTCTGGAAAAGAAGCATTCCTTTCATCCTATGGACAGGTACTAAAGGAACACCTGTTTGCAGGCTTCATTGATTTACACCTCCCCCCCTCCCAGTGCACTCTGTGAGGAAATGAACTGGTAGGAGTTATACCATAAATATTGGAGATGAATGATGAAAGAATCCAAGAAATGAAAATAGCATAGTAGTAAAAGTGGATGTTGGCCGACTACTAAACTTCCATGACAACCTTGATTCTGTATGAACCCCTCACCCCCAACACACAAGCACACCACACAACATGAATGAAAGATGCTAGCAACTTATAAGGTAGGCAGATTACTGGTTGGAGACTTTCTGCCTAATGGTTCTAGTACTAGTTCATTTTATAATGTGGCAGTCATTATCCATCTTGACTGAGGATTCAGTCAAGTTTTCACCCTACAAAACTTGGAAATGTCTCTTTGGTTAGGCATCCTCTCAGCCCAATCATATAAGAATCTCTCTAATTCAGACATTAGTATTTTTTCAAAAGTTTCCAGATTATTTCAGTGGACAGCCAAGACTGACAATCACAGTCTCAGATAAAGAAAGAATGGATACAATACACTAGTACAAAGTGTGTTTTCTTGGCAGATCAAGGAAAAATAAAAATGTATCTTAAGCCTACAGGATTTTGTAGGATTGCATGAAAAATATCCCTATACAACATAGTCCATTTTGCCCTGCCTATGATCAACATTTAAAAATCATATATTAGCCTGTTAGTATTTTACATCATAATTATATAAGAAAGCATTTGTATATACTTTATATTATATTATATGCATATATAATATTGGGTAAATTCTCACAAAGACTATATATATATATCCACACATACATATATCGTACATATACATAAATATGTATATGCATTTATATTTAATATCACTGAGAAAATTTTGTAATGTATATAAAATATTTATAATTTTATTTCCCTATTTCTCCATTTCCAGTTATGTATGTTGTTTTCATTTAATTTTTTGCACAGAACAAAAATCCCTAAATGAACTATTATTTAAGGATTCATTGTTTCTTAAGTAAAACTATTTGATAATACTAGAATTAAATCACCCTAATCGTTAGTTATAAGTATTTACTAGGTGCTACTATATCCTTGATGGTGATTTTTAAAAACAGCTTAGAAAAGAATATTAAAACAATAATAATTAGTAATATTATAGTAATTTATTTGACACAATTATTACACCAAAAGAAATTTAAATGTATTAATATTCACTTAAAATAAATATTCTCTATATAGACAAAAGGAAATCTCATTTTTTACAAGCAAATGCTTTTCCAGTTATGTAATTAATGGTAAAAATATATGTTTATAAAAAATAAAAAATTATATTAATAAAAAAAATGCAATAATAAAGCAATATTAAGAACTGGCTTTATGTTATCACAATTTTTAATTAAAATGTAGTATCTTTAATTTGGAAAAATTTAGAGCTTCAGATAAATTTAATAATACTTTAAATGGATGATATTAATAGGTGTAGAGAAGAGTAATAATTTCTTTTTCAGGAGAACAAATTAAGTGTCTGGTTGTATTGATAGAGAAGTAGTAAAATAAATATTATGAGGTAAATTATGTGAGTAAAATTAAATTTTTCTTTTATTTTATTCTTAAAATACTCATTTATTTATTTTTTGAGAGAGATAGAGTGATTATGAATGGGGGAGGGGTAGAAAGAGAAGGACAAGGAGACTTTGCACTGAGCACAGAGCCTAATACCAGGCTGTATCCTAGACCCTTGATCATGACCTGAGACAAAAAAAAAAAGCATTTAACTTTTTTAGATGCTTAACTGATTGAGCCAGCCAGGTAACCTATATGGGAGAATTTTAATAAATATTTTACAGCAGAAGTCTTAAGGGGAATAATATGTGCAATACCTATAGTGTAAAATATATAAATAATTATGCATTTTGAAAAAGTACAATTTGGTAATATAAAGCATTAAGAAGACATTTTGAAATCCTTTATCAGAAGTAATCATGCAATTACATGCTTGAGATGTTCAAAAAATATTTCAATTAAATTACTATTTTTTTTAGTGCAGGCTTAATAGTTTTATTGAACAAAGCACAGAAAAATATTTTTACACTATTAACCTTGCTTTACTGAATCTGTAAGATATTTTTGGCAAATAAACATAAGGAAGAAATTGAATGTATCACTCCAATTTTGAAATTATTCTGGTCTACTCTTTATCAAATCTGCAAAAAATATGCAAATTACATTGTAAGGCATCCAGAGTTCATAAATCTGTGGCATTTTATATATGTTACACTGTAGGACTGAAACATATTCATAAAGTCAAATAATCTCAAATAGTAAAAAAAAAATCATAGATCAATGAGTTTTGTAGACTATTTGATTAAGTAGTTATCAGGTTATATTACAACTTGTAATACTCCAGAACATATTTTGAAAGTGAACAATAAACTCCATCTTTCCAAATCCAATAGAAATTTATTTGTATTTGGTCAGAAATATGCAAGTGGATGATTACCCCATTCCCCCTATAAATACTCTCCACTCTTAGATTTCAGATACTGAAAGTTTCTGGCTTTCCTTCCACCTGTCTGGTCATTTCTTCTCTCTTTCATCCTCTTTTCTTTTAATTGATTTTGAAGCTACTCAGGGCTAGATTCTGGTCTCTGTTACCTTCTCTCGTAATACTATTTACTTAACTGACCTTTATCTGATTCTATGCTTTTAAATGCCATGTCATTGCTGGTATGTCCAAAAGTTAAAATGTATACTTGAACTGAGTTGAACTCTTGACATGTATATTAAGCAGCCTTTTTAAATGCTCCACCTAGATGTCTGATAGTCTCCTCAAACATGGTATCTTCAAAATATAGTTCTCAAATTTTTCAATCAATTTATCTATCTGTGAATTGTCCTTTTTACTCATTACTCAGATCCAATCCATTAGCATGTTCTAGCAATAAATCTCCAGAGCCATAATAAATCTCTACTATAATACATTTCTACTTCTCTGTATTTACTCTTTAACCTACTAGTTAAAGCCACCATTTTCTCCTTTTTAGATAATCGCAATTTCCTCCTAATCATCTCTCTACTGCCACCTAAACTGACTCCAATTCATTTGCTACAACACAACCAAAATAAAAATCATGGTGATCATATACCTCACAGATAAACACTTCAGTGATTTCCCTCTGTCCTTAGAATAAAATTCAAGATTTTATTTTTATTTATTTATTTATTTATTTATTTTATTTGTCAGAGAGCGAGCGAGCACAGGCAGACAGAGTGGAAGGCAGAGTCAGAGGGAGAAGCAGGCTCCCCGCGGAGCAAGGAGCCCGATGTGGGACTCGATCCCAGGACGCTGGGATCATGACCTGAGCCGAAGGCAGCTGCTCAACCAACTGAGCCACCCAGGCGTCCCTAAAATTCAAATTCATTAGATTTGTGATAATCATCTGGCCCTTTCTGATAGATATATCTTTAAAAACTTTATTGATGTTTAAAGTTTATCTTGATATAATTATTATTGAGACACGTGAATGATTATACATATGTCTACAAAAAGCCCATAAGATATATCCATATCCTTTGGAAATTGCCCCCAAATATTTAACACTTATTCATCCTTTCTGAGCCCTATCTCTTACTTTGAGCTATCTAGAGAAAAATCAACATCCAAAGTCTATGCCTTTCGATTTTGGCAATCACTAAGTCAGAACCCTATACTTCACATGGATATCTATTACTGGTGTGTGTACAATAGCATCCCTAAGTTAAATATATGTATCTGAGCCATTTGATATTCTAATACAGTATCCTGTATTAAATTATAAAATATGTATGAAGGACTTGCTTACTGTGAATAATGTACTTAGTCTATTTTAGTTACGTATTCGTTGACCAGTACATATAAACTCAGCACAGGAATGGATTTTGTTTCCCTTGTTAACCTCTGTGTTTTTGGCCTCGTGTGGTACTAAGAACAATTCCTGACACATGACAGACATTCAAAAGAATGAGTAAATGGATGAATGAACACGGGGTCATTTATTTTCAGGTTTGTGTTGAAAGACAATTCTCCATGGGTCTCTAACATTTTTGCACAACTTTCAAGCAAGGCACCAACTGCCCAAAAGGATGTTAATATGATAGGGTTCCTCTTTCCTAAGTGAAAGGCAGGCATGCTTAAACGTGTGAAGATAATGTCTCCTTCTGTAGTAATAGGCATGTACATTTATTGCTCATTGAAAATTATTTCCTTTCTCGTAATACAATCCACTTCATGTTCAAGTTCCAACTGACCCTTTTCAAGCAAAAAATGCATTAGACAAATTTAACAAGCCAGGAAGACTATTCAAGGCTATTGCAACATGGAAGAGAGGCCAGAACTGCGGCTGAACTCAACCTCACCAAAACAAAATGGGAGTTTTTCTTAAGAGCTCTGGTAGGCACAGGGGATCATGGACAATCTGTGTTTGCTAATTGGCCTTATCCAAAGGTAAGGCAAATTTTCTATCTTCATGACAAGTTTTACAACCTGAACCAAGGTACCGACTGAAGTTAGGCTCTCAATATCTTTCTTGATGCTTACATTTCAAAGAAATAATTCCCAGGTCCTTGAGGAAAAAGTCCTGGGTTGTAACATGAGCAGGAGGCATTTTTAAAAGATTTCCATCTAGAAAGGACAGAGAAATAACGTGCAATTACACATTTTCTAAAATAAATGCTCTAAGGAAAATGAGGTCGGGGCCCTAGAAGCAAGAAGAATCCTGTCTAAATTTTGGTCAAGCTGAGGAAATGTTAGGGCCGTTTTGGTCATCCTCTTTGGGTCACCCTATTGGAATCAGGGCTTGATGAGCAAGCGAAAAAAAAAAAAAAGGAAAAAGAAAAAAAGATGATACTATTGCAGGTGGTACAAGTAATGAACTACCTTTCCCCTCTGACCCAGAGTCTCATGTTTTCTACCAATATCCATAAATTTATGGCAGTCTAACTCTGCAGCTGGCAAGTAAGGTAAAATCTCAGACTCTTCAAAGCCCTTGACAATCAGACTTTGAACTTGGGAGGAAATTTCATCAGAATTTCTCTATATATAATGAAATCATTTCAGCCAATATTAACATGATACTTAAATATTTAGCAAATGTTAGCATTTAAGAAAATTCATCTGTAAAGAAGTGGGTATACTGGAAAAGCAATATATATGAGTGTGTGTGTGTGTGTGTGTGTGTTTATAATCATGTATAATCGCTTCTATTGATGACTCGATATTAATTTAATTACCTATGTTTAGTGATCTCAGTTTATAATATGAAATGCAGGGTGCCTGGGTGGCTCAGTGGGTTAAGCCCCTGCCTTCGGCTCAGGTCATGATCTCAGGGTCCTGGGATCGAGGCCCGCATCGGGCTCTCTGCTCAGCAGGGAGCCTGCTTCCCTCCCTCTCTCTCTGCCTGCCTCTCTGTCTACTTGTGATCTCTCTCTGTCAAATAAATAAATAAATAAATCTTTATAATATGAAATGCATCATAACCTTTAGTTAACTTTATCATGAAGTTACTAAGAAGCCAAAACACAGAAAATAAACTACTTTAAGCTGGAGTGTAGAAATGCTCTTCAAAAGTAGAGGCACAATATGTGTCATCTCTGATTTTTAGAATTTACTTCTTCTTAGAGACCTAAATAAGGAAAATCATTTTCTTTTATAAAGCATCTAGATCATATTAATTTTTGGTTCTAAATTTTTGCCACTTTAACAAATGGTATGAATAATAGTAAATAGTTTCTACCCCACTGCTATTGGGTGAGGGCTAGAGCTTACTCTGAATTGCACCACAGTTTTTGCTATTAATCTGATTTTTTAAATCTCACTGAGAAACAGTCAATCCATTCAGTTTCCATTTCTCCTGTTTTAGGTGTAACAGTACTTGAAGGTCCTATTTATGCTGTGGGAGGCCATGATGGCTGGAGTTATCTGAATACAGTGGAGAGGTGGGACCCCCAGAGTCAGCAATGGACATTTGTAGCCAGTATGTCCATTGCCCGAAGCACAGTTGGTGTGGCAGCATTGAATGGCAAGTGAGTAGATTTTTCTTCTTTTATCTGAGTAAGTATCCTTTGAGTAAGTATCCTTTTTAAAATAAATTTTAGTAAGCTGACTCAATAAAAAGCTCTTCAAATATTTTAAGATTGCCATTTTTTTCTTTAATTCAGTCTTCATGGATAACTGACAAATCAAGACTGCGTATTTTTCTGGTTGTTTCACCATGTAAAAGAGAAACTAAAACTCCCCATTAATTGCCAGTTAAAGCAGCATCGAATATATTTCATGAAAATTATTTCCACTGGAGATCTGCATATTTACATACTTTATGGTAAAATTATCTGAGGAGCATTCAAAATGCTACTAAATGTTTGGTGCCTAGTATGTATTTTTTGTGTGATTATACTAGTGTGTCCACTTTCCACCATTTCCATTTCTATCATCCTAAATCAAGAATTTTTCATTTTAATACTGTTGAAATTTGGAGCCAAATAATCCTTTACCGGAGGTGAGGCTCTGTCCTGTGCACGGCAGGATGTTCAGCAGAATTCTGGGCTTCTAGCCACTAGATGCCATCTCTGTCTCTATTCCAGTATGACAGACAGACATTGTGTCATATCCTATAGGGATGACAAAATACACTCCGTCTTAATCCCATGAGACCCTCCTCCCCTAAACAAAGTTAGTAACACATGGGTCCTGAAACAATAATGTTTCCACTCTGATTTCCCTACTTCTCTTTCTCCTACCATCCATTTGCTAAAGCAGTCAGAACAATTGTTTTACAAATATAGATCAAAGGTCATTTCTCTTCAAGGTCTTCTCTTTGCAAACCAAATAGAGAGCCTATCTTCACCAAAAGAGATCCACTGGATCTTGCCTGCGCCTACTCCACTTTTTTCTTTCCTCTTCGCATCAGCCTCAAATATGGCAAGTTCTACCCCCTCAGTCCCTTTGCATTTGCAGTTGGCATTGAACCCATCCATTTTGGCAGTTTTATTGAGACCTCTCAGAACCATCAGCACCAGCAGACTGGCCCCTTCTCCCGAGACCTCAGGGTTCCAGTGTAAGGGTCCCTCTTTCCTGTCACAAACACCAACTCTTGCTAAACAGTGGCCCAGTAGCAGAGGTATGGGCTTCAACAACACAAGTTCCTCCTCCAAACTTCAAAATCTTAATTATTATAATCTGTTCTTTTTGTTCCTCAGTACTTGGGGTGGGAGTTATTTCCTTTAGTTGATACATTTATGATATAGGATTGGTAGGAACACTATCTCAGACAAAGAAAAACTGCTAGATGGATGATCTCAATGCCAACTGAGTGGTTTCAATAAGGCTCATTTTTGTAAGTGTTAAAAACCACCAAGTGGATACAAAAAGAAAGGATGAGGTGATTCTCTTAGGAACATGAAAAAAAACAAAAAGGAGCAAGACTCTTCTCCTAGGGGAGACCTAGCCCATAGTCTTTTCATTTCTTTCTTGCATGAATTACTGCCAAAATGGAACCAGGTGACAAATCAGAAAAATGGCTTGCAGAATTGCAGGCCCAACATCGAAAAGTACAGCATAGAAGAGATAATGTGAAAGAATGTGTGGACAGATTAATAACTGAAATATACATCATGAAATTCAAAATGTTGTTCACCTGGGTGGTTCAGTCGGTTAAGTGTCTGCCTTCAACTCAGGTCATGATCCCAGGATCCTGGGATCCAGCCGCACATCAGGTTCCCTGCTCAGTGGGGGGTCTCTTCTCTCTCTCCCTCTGCCTGCCACTCCCCCTGCTTGTATTCTCTTTCTCTCTCAATCTGTCAAATAAATAAAATCTTTTAAAAAATTTCAAAATGTATGCTTTTTGAAATGTATGCTTTAAAAAAAAAAAAGAAATTCAAGAAAATGCTGGTGGGTACAATCTGATGGCTACTTTTCTTTAACTTAATACTTGGAGATCCATTTTAATAAACTCAACTAGGTCTTTCATTTACTTAGGAAAGTTTTTATGTATTGAGAATTTTTAAAAAATTGTTCCCTTTCCCATTAGTATGCGTTAATGTTGGTGATTCTGTGTGTGTTCCACAGTCATAAATTCCTTTTCTCTCTAGTAATTTTCTTTACCACTTAACCTGGGATTTTTTTTTTCTATATCACAAATTCAATCATTGCCATTTTGTTTATGGACTTTATTATCTCCAATGCAGACTTAAGTTTTTTGTATTTTAAATTTCCTTATCTGATAACCCTGACACCTTTCTTTCCTATCTACTTCATATCCATCTACTTCAATTGAGTGTGCTGTCTTATCATCTTATCTTTAAAAATTCTTGTATCATGAAGTGAAATATTTTCTTAAATTATTTTTAGAACACAATTTACGTAGTTTTCCTAGAAATCACAAGTCATAAAATACACATTTTTTTAAAAAGTATCAATTGCTTAAGTAGTAAGATGATCTTATGTTATGCAAAGACTCTTCTTACCTGTGCTCTGTTGTTCTTTGTTTTGTTTTCTATGTACTCCTTGTGATTTGTCCTGTGACGAGCCATTAAGTCTTAATTTCTCTCATGGTCAGTGTGTTTAATTGTCCTCAAAATCCTACTCTCAAATATTTTGTTTGAAGTTAAATTAACATCCATAGCCACTAATGTTTCATATCAGATGAGAAAGGAAAGATGGAGCCGAATCATGGAAAGGCAAAGCAAATTGCTACCTGTCGATTCAGTTTCTTTCTTATTTTCTTTTTTTTTTGGTAAGCTACATTTCTGTAGCATAGTTATATGTATCAAACTTTCTAAATCTCTACTAGTATTGTCTTCAGTATCAAATAATATCTATACACATTCCTGTTGGATTCTTTTTGGGTACAGTTAAGAAAAATCGAGAGTCCTACCATCACTGATGCTTTGGAAAACCATGTGTAGGAGAGTGAAAAGAGTTAAAATTATATGCATCTCTTCAATGCACAGTGGTAGAGTGCTATGTAAAAAGTGGTCAGAGGGGGCGCCTGGGTGGCTCAGTGGGTTAAAGCCTCTGCCTTCGGCTCAGGTCATGATCCCAGCGTCCTGGGATAGAGCCCCACATCAGGTTCTCTGCTCAACAGGGAGCCTGCTTCCTCCTCTCTCTCTGCCTGCCTCTCTGCTTACTTGTGGTCTCTGTCTGTCAAATAAATAAATAAAATCTTTAAAAAAAAAAAAAAAGTGGTCAGAGGTGCTCTTCAATAGCTTCCTAGTTATATGGAAATTTGTCAGAAGAGGAAATTGAAGCTTAGCTCCTCCTTCCATCTCATCTCATTTGAAAATTATCTAAAGGAAATTTCTTATAATTGTTTCTATGTGAATTAGATACATCCCATTCCCCACTCCTCTCAACAGATTCTTAAAAATTCTGTTACAAAAAAATATATATATATAAAAATATATAATATTTAATTGCTATTAAAAGGTATAACAGAATTTTATATGTATATAAATATATGTAACATATATAAATATATATAATATATATTTATATAATTTATAATTTATATAAATTATATTATTTATATATATAAATAATTATATATAATTTATATAAATAAATGTATAATTTAGATAAATAATTATATATAATTTATATAAATTAAATTATAATTTATATAAATAAATATATAAATATATATAATATATTTATATACATATAAAATTCTGTTACACCTTTGAATAGCAGTCATAGGAGATGTTTTTTCATTTGTGTTAATATGGTCATTTTACTCAATAGAGAATATGTATTATTAATATCATTTTCTTGGCGCCTGGATGGCTCAGTGGGTTAAAGCCTCTGCCTTCGGCTCAGGTCATGATCCCAGGGTGCTGGGATCCAGCTCCACATCAGGCTCTCTGCTCAGCAGGGAGCCTGTTTCCTCCTCTCTCTCTACCTGCCTCTCTGCCTACTTGTGATCTCTGTCTGTCAAATAAATAAATAAAATCTTTAAAAAAATCATTTTCTCCTATATTTACCATTTCTTTTAAAAGAACTATTTTTCTTTAAGCATTACAATATTTTTACTTAAAAAGCACTTATTTTGGAAAGAGTAAAATTTCACATTACTCAACATTAAGTATTTTTTTTTTAAATCTTTCTTGCAAGCAAATTTATTCACAAATAGTAAAACTTACCATAATGAAATGAATATTTTTCTTGGATGCTAATGTTCATAATTCCTGTGTGAGAAAGCATAGGTCTTTTTTGCCTTTTTGCTTTTCCTGATATTTATTTATAAGAAATAGTCCATTAGTTTATTAGTGACTTTTCCTTACCACTTATATTTGATGCTAATGGATTCATTCCTTGCATTCTTTAGAAAATATATATCTCATTGATAGAGCAAATCTGTTCAACAGGGATGACAAATATCTACTCCTTTATTATCTTATTCATTTGCTGCATTATTCTGTTATGTATTCTGTAACATACATGCACCTCTCTCTATTAAAGTTTTAATACATTGCTTATCTTATTCTAGATCCCTAATAATTACCTTACATTATAGCTTTGTGAACTTTCCTAATACTTTACTTTGAAATATCTTAATATATGTGTATTTTGTTACAAATCTTCTCCAAACTCAATCAGAAAAGGGTGGGATAAAAATCTAGCAAATCAAATATTAAATGGACAGTTTTATACACATATACACATTATAACATAGTTGTTATAACTAAATTATCTTTCCACTTTCTTCTAATGCACCCTTCAAGTTGGTTTTTAAATTAGCTATCCACGGAATTCATTATTTGGATTGTTTTTCTTGTCCTTGTATTTTCTGGTCAGCTAGGTTATGTAATATCTTAAGAAATCCTCTTTTACTCTAATACCATTATTCATAACCAATATCACAGTGGGATAGCATTTAATCTTAGTTTTTATTCTCGAAATTGTCACAATTTAATTGAGTACATGTTTTTCCAAATTTAAGCCTATTCTTTAAAAACGTTTTAAATGATTTAAGTTTCAAACAGTCTTTTTCCTTTAAAATCAAAATAGAATAGCTCTCTTTTGAAAATCTCTTTTTTACTCCTGTGTGTGATTTAATGACCTCAAAATTCTGTGGTTTGATGACTATCTATTAATGTCTAGTTGCTTTTCCTGTTTTACTCAGAGAGAAACATAATTACTAGAAAGTGACCTTTCACGTTCAGACCCGTAGCAGAAAATTGTTTCAACATCACCTTCTGACAGTTGTTTATCTTTTTCTCATCTCTACTGACAGGACTTTTTCCTCTTGTTTGCTTTCACATCTCACTAATGTGTCATGGTAACCTGACTGTTGCCTCTCTAAAGATTGTTTTGAATAATTCTCCCAATTAAGACAAATAAAAGCCAGTGAACAGCCCTCTTAAGTTTAGATTCTTTATGACACCATTTGTTATAGAAAAATAAGAAATTGGTTCCTGAGTCACCTGAGTGGCTCAGTGGATTGAGTCTGCCTTTGGCTCAGGTCATGATCCCAAGGTCCTGGGATGGAAGCCCTGCCTCAAGCTCTCTGCTCAGTGGGGAGCCTGTTTCTCCCTTTCCCTCTGCCTCTTCCCTCCCTCATGCTCTCTCTCTCTCCAATAAATAAGTAAAATCTTGGGGCACCTGGGTGGCTCAGTGGGTTAAGCCGCTGCCTTCGGCTCAGGTCATGATCTCAGGGTCCTGGGATCGAGTCCCGCATCGGGCACTCTGCTCAGTGGGGAGCCTGCTTCCTCCTCTCTCTCTCTCTCTGCCTGCCTCTCTGCCTACTTGTGATCTTTCTCTGTCAAATAAATAATGGAATCTTAAAAAAAAAAAAATAAGTAAAATCTTTAAAAAAAGAAAATAAATTGGTTCTTGGCTTAAAATTTATGAGTCTATTCTGATAAATTCAAGGGCAAAAATTGTATCAATTTCATGAAACATTTTGGTTTAGTCTACCAATAAGACAGAGTAAGGTAAGTGGTAAATACGTCATCTTACGGCAGCACAGCCAACAGACTTACTTGATAAATGGAAAAAACACAACGAAACAATGGGTAGACATTGTGCTGTGGTGATTGGCCATACAAAACCTTAGAATCCCCAGCTCTCTGTACCAGTGATTCTTTCTGCTTTTTCTTTGCTTTCTGCTTGGTTCTTTCAAACTTTGTAGCTAATAGGTCATTCTGTGTGCTTCTCTTTATTTCCTGAGTTAGTTCAAAAAGCAGATACTGATACTGCCTAAGCACATCCATAAATTGGCTTGAATTTTAATAAATGTATGTGACAGACTCTTGAGAACCTCCAAAACAGACAAAAACAGCAGGGTTTGCTTCATGATTCACCATGGCTAAACTGAGTCCGCTTATGCATTCAAAACCTCATGTTAATAATACTCATGGGGCAGTTGCAATTTCTGTGCAGCCTGAAGCTTATACAGCTTGAAGAATCATAAGAGGAATCAATGTCTGCTGTTTTCTCCAGTATGTCCCAATATCTGGCACAGTAATTTAAGCCTTAGGGCCTGTCATTTGCAAGGTGCCTTTCAAGAAAGAGCTTATTTTTTTATTCAAACTTTGATATTCTTTTTCTTAAAGATGGAAACCCAAATTGTATAACCTTTTTTATGAAAAGCAATTTGTATTAAAATTGTATTATCTTAGAGTCATGCATAAGGAAAAAACAAACAAACAAACAAACAAACGCGTGTTTGCTGAGTCCCACTTGGGACTAGTAATATACTCTGGAAGTTCATCATTTTTCTCCTGGGGTAGGGGATATATATACATGTGTGTGTGTGTGTATGTGTATATGTATATATATGTGTATATGTATATATATATATGTGTGTGTGTATATATATGTTTATATATATATGTGTGTGTATATATATGTTTATACATATATACATACACACACACACACACACACATATACATATAGAACTTGATTGATTTAACAGATTTCCAGAAAGTGGAGGAGCAATGTATTGAAAAGCAACAATTTGTGTCAAGTCTCCAAGTGTGAAAAGCAAAGGAGGAAAAGTTAAGTTTGACTGTAACATGAGAGACAGTCGCCCCAAGGACTGGATAGAAAGGCCCCGGAATATACAACAATTTAGCTAAGGTAAAGATGTTATAAAAAAGTCAGAAAGGACAGTGATGTGGTTGCATTTTAATTTTATAAGGATCACTCTGGCCAAAGAATAATTGATAACTTTTTGAGGAAACTATAAAATTATTGGAGTCTCCTCACACTAGTAGACTGGATATAATGTATCCAGAGAGTTCAATGGGGCTATTTGATAAACCATGCCTCAGAACTAGAATGCAGAGCAACAGCAGACAATTCATTTGGGCTCCCTATTGAGCATGGCCACTGCCAGATTCTCCTCAGTCTGGAATTCAGTATCTTTTAGGATTGAGACTTTCTCCAGTCTCTGCTTTTCCCAACTGCCTTAGAGTCATCCTATGTCCCAGTCATACTGAATCGCTCAGATCACTGGAACACGGTAACATGGTCCAAACGATTGTTTCCTTTCACAGACTGATCTCTCTACTTCCATTTCTTTTTCATTGTTATTTTCCCAATAAATTGTGGCTATGCATTGCTCACTGTCCACTTAAATTTTCTCCTCAGATTTGCACCTGATCTGTGGATACCTCTGAAATCTTTCCAAAGTGACACAACTTCAGCCTAACACAACTCTGGTTCTCTATGAGCATTAAATGCCATCTGGAAAGGGCAATACTAAAAGGATTCATTTTATTACACTTGAGAACAATAATGTCAGGAAGTATTAAAAATACATTAAGATTTTTCTTTTACCTAAATAAAATGTAAATGATACTGTTATATATTATTTTCCACTATCTGAAGCCTAGTTTAATCTGTACCATTCCATCAACCATTTTTTTTAACTTCACCCATTTAAAATTAATCTTTCCTTCTTTTGTGACACCAAGACACATGATTAATACTTTTCTCTGCCTTTCATCAAAATTTTAATTCAGAGGGTGCCTGGGTGGCTCAGTTGGTTAAAGCCTCTGCCTTGGCTCCGGTCATGATGTCATGATCCTGGGGTCGTGGGATCGAGCCCCCATCAGGCTCTCTGCTCAGCAGGGAGCCTGCTTTTCCCTCTCTCTCTCTGCCTGCCTCTCTGCCTACTTGTGATCTCTGTCTGTCAAATAAATAAATAAAATCTTTAAAAAAAATTTATTTCAGGGGAACATAGATGCTTTTTCTTTGAGATAGTCCATAGATGAATCACCCTTTTTAAAGAATTGGAAACCAATACTTGATTCATTAAAAATAAACACACACACACACACACACACACACAAACAAACTAAATATGTACAAACATGTACTGGCCACTGTGATATATTAAAAAAAAAAAAAAAGATAAAGCAAATCTGCCCTCAGAGAGCTTACATTATATTAGAGGAAAACTGGAAACATCAAAGGAAGGAAATGCAGACTTGTAATAGGTATAGTGTGGGAGCTGGCAAGGAAACATGGGGATGGAGGGATGAAGGTATAGAGACCATTTCTACCAGGTGTTAGGTTAGTGAATTCAACCAAGTTTTGGAGTGTGTTAAACGACCTAACTCAATATGCATGTTTACAAGTAGAGGTTTCTTTAGAAAGAATAAGCACATTCTAATAAATAAAAGTATGTATTTGCTATCAGATTTCCCCACGCAACCTTGCTTACGAGCCATGTTACAACGTCAGCAACTCTCAGACTGCATTTGCCACATTTCACAGCGAACAGGAACAAGAGCAGTCATATAACCCGTGGTAAGCTTACTGAAATTATTTTTTCTTAGATTTTATTTATTTATTTATTTGAGAGAGAGAAAGTGAGCAAGTGAGAGAGAGACAGCACAAGCAGGGGGAGAAGCAGACTCCCCACTGAGCAGGGAGCCCAACACCGGGCTTGAGCCCAGGACCCTGGGATCATGACCTGAGCCAAAGGCAGATGCTTAACCCACTGAGCCACCCAGACGGCCCTTAAGCTTACTGAAATTCAGCTCACCGTACCATCAGATACCCTAACAAGAACCTCTCAAGAAAAAGTTCACTGAAGGACAGATGCTGTAGTATTCTGATAGCAGCATGCTCTCGGAATCAGACTAAAGAGTTCTGTCAATTAAGAAACACAGAATCAAACTGAGTTCTGGATCCAGGGAATTGCTTCAAAGGTTTTATCTAGTAAGGGTTGTGGAATTCTTATATTTTTATTACACAAGGGAAAGGATATCTGAACATATTTTTGGAGTAACAATATATTGAGTGAAAATTGTATTTAATTCCAAAGACTTCAAATATGGAGGCAATGGTCTACGAAGCAATTTCTATAGCCAGGAAACTGGTAACCAAGTGGTTAACAGAACTCCTCTCAATTGCATATTATTAAGAGCAGCTATAATATTTTACCCAGACTTTCTGCCTTTAAATTTCCTTAACATCCTTCAGAAGGGTAGTTTTGAGACTTGCCCTCCTGTCTCCTTGTTTGGCTGCCTCTAGAATAAAGCCTTGCTTTGCTGCATATGCCATGTCTTGGTGACTACTGCATACCTGGCAGAAGAACTTGGGTTCAGTTACAATCTTGGTAAGCCAGGCAGGAGCTCTTTGCTGTGGTTTGTAAGTCCCCAGCCACTAACAGGAGTCTGGTGTTAAGTCTCAAAAGCAGCCTAGACCCTTTGTCCTATGGACCATCCTGGGGTGGGGGTAGGGGTGGGGGTGTGCCATCTCTACTGTGGCAAGAATGTGGTTTGGGTTTCAGTTTGGACAGACATCCCTTGGTGAGTATTTCCCGTGCAACCAGAGGTGAGTTCACTTCTTTCTCCTGTTTAGTTTGGCTTCGATTCTTTCACTTATTTGGTTGCCTCCAAATACAGGGCTTTGGTTCTCTTGGCCTCCTTTTCTTGCTTAAGAAAAGGCTATCTAGGAAACCATTTGGTTCAGCAGGCGAAGTTATGACTTTTAGGGAGGAACCAGTGCTCACGGAGGTGCTGGGTTTCATTTGGTTTATTTACTGCTGTGGCTTATGATAAAAACAGCCTTGTTCTCACTGGAGAATGGGGAATGACCTCTTGATTCCCTCATGCAGCTCTCTGTCCCAAACTAGAAAATCTTTTTTTGTTTTGTTTTGTTTTCAATGCTGGCCACAATATTTATTAGACTCCAGAGAAAAAATGGCCAATGAATAGATCCATAAATTGTAATTAGATTTGTGTGATAAAAGGGAGATATTGAAAAGTGGACCTTTAACACGTTGTTTGCATCTTGTTTGTATACTTGTATGTGTTTCCATGCATATCGTAAATGTGAGGTATCTTCTCTATCTCTGGATGGCCTTTCTAAAGTTAATTTGTAAAAGAGCTCTACTTAGTCAATTCAAAGGTAAGCACTTTTAAAAATGGGGCATTCTAAAACTCAAAGATTGAAACTTGTTTTGCAAGTTCACATGATCTCGGAAGATATTTAGTATTAAAGCTAAATTAAGGTTGTTTTAATTAAAATGGACATGTCTTTAGAATTATCATTACATATGAAATTTTTACTGCCTCTGTTTACTGAAAGTCAAGTAAGTTCATGTTATCTCCATTGCAAAATCTGTCAGAAAAGAAAAAAAAAATGAGGTTTGTCTAATGTCTCATGAAGTTGTATGAGTAATCTAAGAATAAACAGATGTAAGTAATTTTTATAAATGAGACTGGTTATTTAAAGATGGTAAACTTGGGACAAAATCTGTCCTAATATAAAAAGGAGAGCTGTAGAAGGTTTGTGAGAAGGGACTCTTTGGAAAGGAATTTTATATGCAGTACAGACTGACTAAGATTATGTAAATCAGTTTATTAGGGAAGAGAAGGAAGTGTAAGAGAGCAAGATGGGGCAGAAGTTGAGCAGTGACACAGTATCAACAGAAGCCTTAACTAGTTCTCTAAGGAGCTCCAAAAGTTGGATTACCCTTCAGAACGCTCCTAAATTCAGGCAAAAGGGCTGGGATTTTATAACAGTCCAAGGATGTGACCACCTGCGCAGAGGGTATGCCCTTGGCAAGGCAGCTGTCTTCAGTCCAGGCGATCCCTGATGGCCTCTGAGAGTTGAGGACTATTGGCAGCATTCTTACAACTGAGAGTCCTTCATTCCTGACAGAGATTCTGGTCAGCACATCAGAGCATCTATGGAAGAACTCAAATCCATGCAGTGCCCTGGATATCCTTGTCTCAATAAGTATATATCAACATGGGAGATGACAGGAAAGAATACAGAAGGGACAGCATACATTTAAAAAACAAATTCCTCTTGATGGAATAAAGGAGTTTTAATATCATAAATACACTAGTATAAAACTGGAATTTGGTTTTCCTATTAAATTGAGTTTCCTTATATTATTGGTCTAAACTGTAAACAAAGGTTTTTCTTTAATCTGCCTAGAAAATGTGTTTCTATTTTTCTGTCTTTATTAAGCCATTGGTTATTTAAAGTTGAATCTTTTCAATATTAAAAGAGCTAAGTTTTTTGCTTTTTGTTTTTAACAACTATGTAACCCTCTGCATTTGTCTTTAGAATCTCTTTCTGCCACCTTGGCTAAATAGATCATCATTAAGTTCTGTGATGATCTGTAATCTAATTTAAGCACGTGCTTTAAAACCTCATGATATTTCACAAACTTCCCAAAATTCAACTTCTAAATGAAGTATTTTGTACTAAGCTTATTTTGGGGGGACATCAAATTACATGGGAAGCACTGCCAAATAAGTGATGATAATCCTTCTTAAGTTTTATTTTATGGTTGAATGCTATAACTCTTCTAGAAATTATACAGAATCCCTAAGGTTTTGAAAGATTCTGGTATAACTATTATCACTTGCAATTTTAACTATTAAAGTGTTGTAAGCTACAGAATTCCACTGTAATGACAAATACAGGTCTCTGTTACCTTTAAGATCACAAAACTAAAGTAAGAATTTCTAGAACTAAAGGAAAATCTGTATTCACAGAGACTCTTGTTTGGAACATTGCTGGTTCTCTACTGTTTGCTCTTCCAGATTTAAGGCTATCTATGACTTACAGATATTTGGAAAATATTTCTTTGTAAATAAATATAAAACGTTTATCTTTTTCATCCTATGATTCTTCCAAAATTAAAAAAAATTCTCAGTGTGTATTCTTATATTTTCATGACAATGTATTTATTTGTGTAAGTTCAATAAGTCCGATCTCCTTATGACAGGACACAATTGAAAATACTAGTTATTTTAACAAGGTTTTGAGTCATCAGTCATGTTTTAGGGAGATGTTCATAGACTCAGATATGACCAGATAGTTTTAAGGAGCTAAGGCTGACTTTATGGAACCAATGAAGCCCCTTAGAAAAATTGTCCTGGTACTTGTTTATAGGACTCTGAGCAGCCTTACCAGGAGAGTAAAGAAGGTTACTTCCTGGCTTATACAGGAACCTCAGGATATTTTGGGAACTTATAGAAGAGAGGAATTCCCCTAAATATATAGGTATTATGGGTAAAACCTGATGGCAAGTATTTGGCTTGGCTTCTTAGCCTTGAGAGACTGTTATAAGTTCATTAGGAAATTCCTTATGAGCATTTCCAGTAAAGCAGACAAAACAAAACAAAACAAAGGAAAAAAAAAACTATATGGCCAATCACTATTCTTATTGTGCTTATGTAAATAATGAAGCCAAATTTGTTAAAATTGGGCTTATTTTACAAACAAATTAGTTTTAATTTGGCTATCTTTGGAAATGAGGGTGATTTTAGAGAGAAATTATGTTTCAGTAACATGCCTTTGTGGATATGAGATTCTAGCTCTGATTAGCTGTCTTAGAGTGTTTGTTGTTTGCCTAAAAAATGACTGGATCCTGAATTCTTCTGGTTTTCTCAAATATCTGACAAGACTCTCCATACCAATGTTTCCATTTTTTTCCTCCATTCTCTTGACTTGAAATCACCAAGAACTAAAATTGCTCTATTTTTCCTGAAGCCCTGGAAACTGAACCTAACAACTTGAGGTAAACTTTAGAGAAAAATTTCTACATGGCCCATGTTAGATGATCTTCATGCCTATTGCTGTCTAGCCACTCAGAAAGATCACCAGAGACCCACAGATAATTGAGTAAGTTTATTCTAGCCATCATAATTAGATGGATCTACCATTGGAAAATCCAGACGCTGAAATATTTATGGATGGAACAGCTTTATGGATCAAAGACAATGAAGATCTGAATGCAAAAGTGACCCAACAGCTGTTGTCCATTGTTGAGGACACCAGAAATTATACCGTTCAATTGCCCAACAGAACATTTAGGCAGATCAAGCTGCCAAGCTGGCAGTCAATACAAAAAGCCCAAAGCTCTCTGTAATGATTTTAGTACCAGACATAGATGTAACTAAATAACCACCTCAGTTTTCCTTGGTGGACCTCAGAAAAGCTAAGAAATGGGGTTTGGACACCATTTTGGCATTAAAACCAGCTGGAAATACATTGATTCCTTATCCCAGAACATCTTACAGAAGAAATGATCAACCATATTCACCAAAAGCATCCATTATGAGTATGATGCTATTCTTCAATGGATCTGGAATTATATTGCAGGTCCCAGTCTTCAGAGAACTGTTCCAAAAACGTGACCCTGAAGTAAAAACAATCCTAAGACTGGGCTTTCACCAGCTCTAAAATGTATACAAGTTATGTCGGGGTCCGTTATCAAAGGAACGAGACTGAGACAAAGTGAAAGTTATGCAAAGCTTTATTCTATGCCAAGCATTAGAAGTCAGACTGACCAGCCAGGGCTGCCTCCAAAGAGAGCAACCCTGTCCCGATCTCACAGGCTCGTTTTATAGGGCATAACCACAGACCCAAGGTATGTGGCTTCTACTGTTAAGGCGTTTACTCTCAGAATCGATACCTGGAACCGATACCAGGAACTATTGGGGTGTTTATTCTCAGAATGAAGTGCGTGGATGTAAACAACAATATGGCTACTTAGGCAATATGGAGTCGCTCTGGCTAAGCAGGCCCTAATAGTTAAACAGGTTTTAACATTAAATCAGCCCTAACGCTTAGAGGCACTGAACCTGGAGAAAGGTGGCAGGTAGATTTTATCATGATGCCATAAACAACAGGTGATTTTTAGTATTTGATAATATTTGTAGATCCCTATGCAAGCTGGTTTGAAACCTTACCATGACCTTCAAAAAAGGCCTCCTAAACTGTCAAAACAGTCTTAAGCAAAATTATTCCTAGAATTGGATTGCCGTTAATAATTCAGAGCAACAATGGAGCAGCCTTTGTGGCAGAGTCACACAGGCAGGGTCCCATGCCTTAGGCATTCAATGGAAATAACACATTTTCTGGAGAGTCTACCCAACTGGGGAAAAAAAAAATGAACTTTTGGCAAAGATATGCCAAGAAAGCAACTGAACTTAGGAAAAAGCTTCTTGGGTAAGAGTGGCCCCTAGAAGCAGGCTTGAATTAAGTTTCTATGAAATGTTATATGGAAGGCTCTTTCTACACTCATTTGTTACTTAGAAGTCCCCATTAGGGAACTGGATACTATCAGTTACATTCAGTATAGCAGGATGATGTACCTCAGAGATGTGCCCTTACACCTCCTGAATCTTGGAGACTTGAGGTTATTAAAGATCTGGAAGAGCAAGCACCCAGAATACCAGCTCCAACCTTGTTGGACAGGACTCTATGAGGCGCTACTAACCCTACTTTCTTCAGTGAAACTACAGGGAATTAAGCCATGGATTCATCACACTAAAAGGACAAGAATCCATAGGTTTGCTATACGCAATCAGCAAAGAAAACGTTGAAAAGAATGCTGCTTTTTCAGGCAATCTTCTGATGGACCTAAAACTACTATTTAGGAGAGGTGGTCTGAAGATATCAATAAGTACAACAAGCTTCTTGGTTATAGCAAACTTCCCCTGAGGTCCTAGAAAAAATACAGTGATAACCAAAGTACAAACCCTTTGGTAATATAGAATGTTGAGTTTCAACATGGAACTAAATGTCCCATTCTTCTAACCCCAATGTTCCCTCCATTTCAGCAGAAAGTGTTCATCATCCCAATTCCCTCAAGAATGAGGAATGACCAAAAGACAGTGGGGATTAAAACTAGAAAATAAAGAGTTAATGGGACAAATCTCAGGTGCAATTTTTAACCAGATCTTTTTCATCTGCCTTTAAATTTCCCTTACTCTACTTCTCAGAAGGGCAGACTTGAGGCTTACCTTCATGTCGCCTCATTTGGTTGCCTCTAGAATAAACCTTTCCTTGCTGCATGCTCCATGTTTCAGCGATGGTCTTTGCCATGGCATCAGGCAGAGGGACTTGAGTTTGATTACAGTCATCCCAAAGTATGCACTATTGATAAGGTATGACAAATATTAAATAACTTTACCTAGGATAGAGATTACAAACAATGTTAATTTTCTGGGAAAAAGAAAAAGTGGGACCAGAAAAAGTTTCTAGTAGAGATACACCTGAATTGATTGAGAGATGAATGAGAGGTATCTAGCCTATGCAGGAAAAAGGTATCTAGGTAGAATGCACAGTGGCAAAATAGGGCTAGAGAAGACCTAGCTCTGTGTCAGAAACTTCTAATTGTCTCCTAATACTTATTCACTCCTTTGTCTATGAAATATAAATACTCACTGGTTAACTAAGCATATGGCCACCTAAAATAAAAATAACATATTGTAGCACCTTATCAATTACTTGTTGCCATTAACTAAGTTTGGTCAGTGGTATAACAAAAGTGAGATATTCAACTTTTTAAAAGATGATTTACTTAATTTTATTTTGAGTGTAGTTTATATACATTGCTACATTAGTTTTCAGAATAAAAGGTAATTATTTAATTTCTCTGTTATTTAATGCTCACCACAAGTACAGCTACTGTCACCTTACAATGCAATTACAGTATCATTGACTATATATCTTATGCTGTAACTTTTATTCTCATGACTTATTCCATAATTGGAAGCTTGTATCTCCCATTCCCCTTCACAAATTTTGCCTCTACCCCCTTTCCTTCTGGCAACTCTTAGTTCGTTATTTGTATTTATAGGTTTGATTTCTGCTTTTTGTTTATTAATTTGTGGAATCTTAAAAAAAAAAATTCTTAAAGGGAGAGAGTGCACGCCTTCCACTTTTCCTTTGTCCTGTTGTTTGAACTGTAGTGGTGACAGGCAGGGCTACCTTCAGCCTTCAGGACAAGAGTGTTTGTGGAGAATTCTACAATGGGATTTTAGCATTTATGTACATTTTCCAAGTAAGAAGTGCTGCCAACTTTTTCACACTGCCTTCAAGGATATTTGTAAATCAAACAGCTAGGAAGGTAAAGACTGTGTCTTTCTTTGGGGCAGAGAACAGATTTGTCCCTTGACCAGAATAATAAAGATAACATCTCCCTTCAGAGCAAAACTTGGGCAGCTTTGTTGACAAGTTTCTTTAAAGAATTAGCATTTCTTCAACTCAGTGTTCTTCAGATGTGAGAAAGGCCAAGGCGTACTGCACGTGCAATATTTACTTGAGCCTCTATTGTCCTATTGGGCTTTGAGGTAGAGGGTGGACAACAAGAACCAATGTGAACTTGAAGATCATGGTGCTTAGTTTGCTGTGAATAATAGCAATTGTTCTCTGACTTAGGAGTCTCCTGTCTTTCCCTAACATCTACAAAACTATGATGGACTAATTTCTTAGATTTTAAGTAGTAAAGTATTCATATTTCTCACAATTCTTGACAAAGGGTCATATTCTACAGATGATATGTTTTAAAGTGAAAACAGCCTGGGTCTCATGCTAGCCCTTTTAAATACATTTGAACCCATATCCTAACTAGTACAGGATTTGTTTCCTGAAATTGCTATATTTTATTTTCTAGAATATGACATGTGTGACACTCATTTAGATGGGCACATGGCAAGTAGGTCTCAAAACACCGAGACCAGGTCACTAAACTCGAGGTAAAATTCATCTGAGTGTTGAATAAACACACAAGTCAGGGAAAGTAGTGGGGAAGACTGATTCTTGCCCTTCTCAGCAAAATTCAGAGGAGTTCACTTAAATCAGGGATCTTACCGATCTCATATTATCCACAGCAAACTGAACTATGTACCTGATGATTCCTAAGAATGTTATTTCTCTGTCCTTTTCTCACCACCTCAGAATGAAATCGCAGCTCTGCAGCATGGCATCAATGCCTGTGTTCTCAGCCTAATCTTTTCATCTACCAGCTGCATCTCTCCTTACCCCTCTTCCATAACCCCCCTTCCATCAGTATGACATACCTGTCACTCTTTATTTATCACCTGCTATGACCTTTCTTGCCTCTTGTCTTTATACATAATGTCTTCCCTGTTTGTGATGCTTTCCCCCATTTCTTCATCTTACAAATTTCCACTCATCTTTCAACTCTAAAATGTCACGTTTCCTTTCTTGCTGTGAAATTGTCAGCTGCCACTTCCTATCTTGTCAGTGCATTCACATCTAGCATCAGACTCTTCTCTGCTCCTCAGGTTCTCAACATCTAATTTGTCATTGTAGTGAAGCAAAGCAGGGAATCAAGCGAAGTCATGATTACACAGCTTATGAAGGGAGATCTGAGAAAATAATTGTACATGAAGTTATATACATACATTCTAGCATTTATTCTAACTGCTTGGGAGTATATTGTTTCTATCTTTTGGTTATTTTTAGAACTTTAACTGTAATTATAGTAATAGTTATTATTCATTTTTTTCATTATAATTCTTAGTCACTTAGCAAATTTATGTTTCAGAATAAGTGGATTAGAGATAATGTTAGCTGATTCCATATTATTTGTAGAGTACATAATTTTCAGAATCTTTCAAGTATTAAGATACATCTCTTAGTTTTAACAGTGGATTCATAGAGCAGTCCAAGAGGACATTACTATATTTTACAAAAATTACATTTTTATCATTTGTTTTTTGAAGCTCATTTTTGAGGAAAAATCCAGTGCATTTACTCTTGTCAAGTAATTCTGCCTTAATATTAATCACTATGTTAATTGCCTTAGTTGCAACTGCATTGTTCCTCTGTAGCCTATATAATACTATATAGTCTATATAGAAAGACATTAAAAGGGACATGTACCAAATGAAAGAACCTACAGATAACATAGCCTAGGCTTTCATAAGTAATTTATAAAATAAGAGCTACCATACATCAAACATTTATGTTACAAAAGGGATTGTCAAATATTATGTCATTTTTATCAAGGCATTATATAAATTTCTTTTTTGTATAATCCCTGTGTTACTGGATTTTATTAATGGAGTGTTCACACAGAAGAAAGAGATTTATTGAATAGTGGTTTGTAACAGACATAATTATATTGAAGAAGTCATTGATGTTGTAACTTGTGAACTTTACAGGAATATTTAATTTCCAAATAAAAGGCTATACTAATAGGCTCAATATTTGACTTCTAAAATGTAAGCAATAGGCTTAATTATCATTAGTTTCTATGTACATTTAGCTATATATTTGTATATTAGCATTTTAAACGATTTTGGGGAAAGAAAATATGGGATATATTATTGCACAGAAATACTCCATTAGCAATGCTGGGTTCAGATAAATCAACACTGTACTTTATAAATGTAAGAAGTCAACAATTCCCTTAAAACGATAGAAGAAAGAAGGATACATTTTTTATATATAAATTATGTACCAGGAACTGTGCAAGATGCCTTGTGTGAAGAGACTTACTCAATAAGTAAGATTTCTACAAAAAAAAAAACATTTAAATTTTAATAATACTTCATGATTATAGCATACTTCTTCTGAGTTAGATCTTCACAGAAATAAATGAAGCTCAGATTTGATGAAGTGTTTAGGATGACCAAAAACTTCTCCGTTTCATTTCTGGGTGCTTCTGTAAGTTAAACTGTCCAATACATGTTCTTTAAAATGTTCCTCTTGGGGCGCCTGGGTGGCTCAGTGGGTTAAGGCCTCTGCCTTCGTCTCAGGTCATGATCTCAGGGTCCTGGGATCGAGTCCCACATTGGGCTCTCTGCTCAGCAGGGACCTGCTTCTCCGTCTCTCTCTGCCTTCCTCTCTGCCTACTTGTGATCTCTCTGTCAAATAAATAAATAAATAAAAAATAAGTCTTAAGTAAATAAATAAATAAATAAGTAAGTAAAATGTTCCTCTTGATTAATTTCAACTTACTGAAGATTGAGATTTGGCAGATAACTGTGAGTAACCAAGCAAAGAGGCGTTACAACCATAAAGCACACACTTGGGCGGTCAGAAACATTTTTTTTTTTTTTTTTTTTTTGAATTCCTTTTTTTTTTTTTTTTAACTTTTTATTTTTTATAAACATATATTTTTATCCCCAGGGGTACAGGTCTGTGAATCACCAGGTTTACACACTTCACAGCACTCACCAAAGCACATACCCTCCCCAATGCCCATAATCCCACCCCCTTCTCCCAAACCCCCTCCCCCCAGCAACCCTCAGTTTGTTTTGTGAGATTAAGAGTCACTTATGGTTTGTCTCCCTCCCAAGGTCAGAAACATTTTATCATGGCAGGCTTTTAGAGAAAGAAACATAAACAGCTTTTAAAAAAGTCTCTAGGATTTGAAATCAGTTTAAACATCATATTTTAGTTGCTAAATTATATTAGAGCATGCATTTGCAAATCTAAGACCTGCATGGCTTTATATACTAAGTAATAATATCTTCCTATGCATTTACTTCAACTTAATACTATACGTTTCAGTTTTTATTTACCAATATATTAATCGTAATGTCCACTGATAAAGCAAAAATTCCACATCTAATCTTATTAACACACATGTGAGACTCATATAGTGATAGAAAATTTATTTTTAAAAGACTTCTTTTCTACATTTTTGTCATTCAGACTATAGTATTAAATCCTATTTTTCTGATTGTGTTTTTAGGTTATATTCAGTTGGAGGTCGTGATGGAAGTTCCTGTTTGAGTTCAATGGAATATTATGACCCTCATACAAATAAGTGGAACATGTGCGCTCCAATGTGTAAGCGGAGAGGGGGTGTTGGAGTGGCCACCTGCGATGGGTTTCTCTATGCGGTAGGAGGTCATGATGCTCCTGCTTCAAATCATTGTTCCCGGTTACTAGATTATGTAGAAAGGTAAGATCTTATACTGAGAGAAATAATGTAAATTATACTGATGCCTAATTCAACTGATTATAAAAACTGCATAATTTAAGAAGGGTAAATTCTGCTTTTTAAATCTCTTCTGTGTCTTTATCCCACTCCCCGCCCTCATACACACACATGCTACACTTTCATTCTTCTTATTTTTTTTTAATTTTAATTCCAGCATAGTTAACATGCAATGTCATATTAGTTTCAGGTATATGATACAGTGATTCAACAATTCTGTATATTACTCACTGCTCATCAAGATAAGTTTACTCTTAGGACACCTGGGTGGCTCAATCTTTTAAGCCTCTGCCTTTGTCTCAGGTCATGATCCTAGGGTCCTGGGATCCAGCCCTGCATCAGGCTCCCTGCTCAGTGGGGATCCTGCTTCTCCCTCTCCCTCTGCTGTTTCCCCTGCTTGTGCTATCTAGATCACTCTCTCTCAGATAAATAATAAATAAAAATCTTAAAAAAAAATAGTCTTTTTTTTTTTTTCTTTTAGAGAAAGGGAGGAGAGATAGACAGAGGGAGAAAGAGACTCTTAAGCAGGCTCCACAACCAGCATGGAGCCTAACATGGAGCTCAGTCTCTCACCCTTGAGCTGATGACTTGAGCCAAAATTAGGAGTTGGCTGCTTAACCAACTGAGCCACTGAGGTGCCCCAGGATAAGTGTACTCTTAATCCTCTTCACTTATTTCACCCATTCCCCATTCGCCTCCCCCTGATAACCATCTATCTGTTCCCTATAGTTGAGTTTTTTCTTTTTTTTTAATTTGCCTTCTTTTTCCCCTTTGTTTTGTTTCTTAAATTCCACATATAAGTGAAATCATATGGTTATCTTTCTCTGATTGGCTTACTTAGCTTAGCGTTATACTTTCTAGCTCCATCCATGTTACTGCAAATGGTAAAATTTTTTTTTTTGTTTTGTTTTTGTTGTTTTTTTTTTTTAAAGATTTTATTTATTTATTTGACAGAGAGAAATCACAAGTAGTTGGAGATGCAGGCAGAGAGAGAGAGAGAGGAGGAAGCAGGCTCCCTGCTGAGCAGAGAGCCCCATGCGGGACTCGATCCCAGGACCCTTGAGATCATGACCTGAGCCGAAGGCAGCGGCTTAACCCACTGAGCCACCCAGGCGCCCAAATTTTGTTCTTTTTATGGCTGAATAATATTCCATTATATATGTGTGTGTGTATATATCATATATATCATATCATATATATATCATATCTATGTATCATATCTTCTTTATTCATTTATCTGTTGATGGACACTTTATCTTCTTGCATAATTTAGTTATTATAAATAATGCTGCAATAAACATAGGGATGCATATGTTCTTCCAAATACAAGCTTGTTCTTGTATTCTTTGGGTAAATACCCACTAGTGTGGTTATTGGATCATATGGTAGTTCTGTTTTTCTCCACATCTTTGCCAACATTTATTGTTTCTTGTGTTTGATTTTAGCCACTCTGATAGGTGATATCTCATATATGAGGTGATATCTCACTGTGGTTTTGATTTATATTTTCCCAAGGATGAGTGAGTGATGTTGAACATCTTCTCATGTCTGTTGTCCATTTGTAGGTCTTCTTTGGAGAAATGTCTGTTCATGTCTTCTTACCACTTTTTAATTGGAATTTTTTTTTTTTTTTGGTGTTGAGTATTATAAGGTCTGTATATATTTTGGATACTAACCCTTTATCAGATCTGTCATTTGCAAACATTTTCTCCCATTCACTAAGTTTAGGTCTTTTAGTTTTGTTGATGGTTTTCTTTGCTATGCAGAAGCTTTTTATTTTTATGTAGTCCCAATAGTTTATTTTTGCTTTTGTTTCCTCCACCTCAGGGGTAATAACTAGAAAAATGTTGCTACAATCAATGTCAGAACAATTATTGCCCATGTTCTCTTCCACAATTTTTTATGGTTCAGGTCTCACACTTAGGTCCTTAATCCATTTTGAGTTTATTTTTATGTATGGTGTAATAAAGTGGTCCAGTTTCATTCTTTTGCTTGTTGCTGTCTGGTTTTCTCAATACCAGTTGTGGAAGACACAGTCCTTTTCCCAATGCACATTCTTGCCTCTTCGTCAAAGATTAACTGACCATATAATTTTGGGTTTATTTCTGGCCTTACTTTCATTCTTGTTTTATTTTTTCCATGCTTTCTCCTTCCTACTCTCTTTCTTATATCCCTCCTTTTTTCCTTCAACTAATATTTAAAACCCTGTTAGTTTTTTCACAAGAATTTAAAGTAAGATTTTAAAAGATCCTTTAAAACAGTTTTAAGTAATCTATTTATAAATACTTGTTATTTCTCTTTATAAAGATTAAATATTTCATTGTTCTATTCATCCTATCTTGTTCTACTACTCCCTTCAAACTCTCAAAGGTGAATTATGGACAGTGTTTTGTGTCATAATAGAAGACAGACTTATTACAAGTCTATTTTCTGTAATCCTGGTTCTCTTTTAATTATTCCTAAAAATGCCCAAGTTCACAAAGGTCTGGAGTGGAAAGTCATCTTGGCTTGAGGCTTGGTCCAACAACCCAAACACTTCCTGGCATAGTTATAGCTAAATTCTCTCTAAGAGCTGTACATCACTTAAAACTATTACATTGTGTGCAGTAAGGATTAGAGAATTAGTGAATCCTAGGATGATATTTCTTATTACATAAAGATACATGCTGATATATAGGGAAGTGAGACTAGGGAATAATCAGGTCAACTGTTTTATCAGTTGGGATAGAATAAATAATTCTACTATAATAAATAACTTCAAAATTCTCTGTGACTTTTTTTTTTTTAAGATTTTATTTATTTATTTGACAGAGAAAGATCACAAATAGGCAAAGAGGCAGGCAGAGAGAGAGAGGAGGAAGCAGGCTCCCTGCTGAGCAGAGAGCCCGATGCGGGACTCGATCCCAGGACCCTGAGATCATGACCCGAGCCGAAGGCAGCGGCTTAACCCACTGAGCCACCCAGGCGCCCCTCTCTGTGACTTAATACCATAATTTTTTCTTACTGATGTTACATGTCCATGACAGATCCATGATATCATTGCTCTGTTACTCAGATTGGCATATAAGCTACAATATAAGCACTGCTGGTATCAAAAGGGAAATGTATACATTGTTCACAGATTCCTAAAGATTCCACATGCCAGTAATATAATTCTCTTTTCTTCATCCTTTGGCAAACCAGTTACATGGCCACAGAAAACTCCATGAGGATAGGATAACTTCTATATGGGAGAAGAACAAGAGATATGTGGCGGATTGCAGTGATGAGCATAACAATTTTCCTCTTAACATTAAGAAACCACATCCGTCATATTCATGTTTACAAGCGGTACAGTCAATGGCAGAAAGGTGCTCTATCTTTTTTATTGTCTTAAGGATAGGTATGGTTTTTGCTGAGAATAAGGCCATTGGCAAGAGAAAGCTTTTAGTAAACAGACTCTGTTCAAACTTAAACCACTTCTTGAATAAAACATATTTAATGTTATTGCTACTATGTGAAATGGACTGTAGATATATAGCTATTTAAGCGCAGGAGGAAAGCATTACACTCAATACAGTCTCACTTCAACATTCTCTTGTCCAGTGAAATTAGGAACCACAGGTGTTATAGTGTGGACAGTGGTCAGAGTCCAAATAATGTAAGATGTATGCTTTTATATACACAAACATGAAATAATTTATTTAAAAAATACTGCTAATAGACTGACAGCCCATTCACATTTTCCTCTGCTACATTCTTGGAAAAATAGCAAGAAAGATTAATATGATATGGCTCCTATTTTTACTATATATCTTATATAAATGTTACAAATGAAATGATATTTCATTTATTCCCTTTTAACTATACTGTATAATGTATTGCAATGTTGTTTGTGAACAGAGGCATAAATAATTCAGTCTAGGAGTACATTTATGATGCAAAATTAGACTTAAATAAGCATAGCTATTTTAAGTTATAGGAGTAGTGAGTAAGCGCAGCTTAAATAATGCAGAAGCACACAGCCTTATCATGATTCTTATACCAGCTCACATTATGTGTCAGATTAATAGCATTTTTGAGCTTTCTGTAACATACATTATATATTGATGATTTCACATGTAAATCATCAATAAATCAAGGTACATAATAGTACTCTGTAGAATTATTTTGCACATGGTAATATAAAGACTATTTTTCAGTATATAACCATAGGAAAACAAACTATTAGGAATAACAAGTAGTATAAAATGGTATCTATTATAGATTGATAGAACAAATTTCATTGTAGGACAATGATTTCTCATGGAAACATAAAGGTATTATATAAGAGTGCTGTTAAAGTACAGTTATATAAGACATCAAAAGTTATAAAGTGTCAGGCTGTCTTGAACACGAAAAATACTGGCTCCTCAAATCAGAGCAAGACCTCAGCAAAGTTAAGGAGTTTAGAATAGTTGATGGAATGGTGAATAGTAATTTTGCAGGCAAGCCTCACTCTAATAAGAGCATCTTAGTGGACAAAATCAGTGTCCAAAAGATGTAGTAAGTTCTAGCAGAATTGCCCAGAAGGTGCAATCCATTAGACAAAACATTTATCTATTTTACTTACTCTACAAATATTATTTTGCATATATTTTTCACTATGCTAACTCGAACTTAAAACTTACTAGGAAAAAAGAGACAGATAAATAATTAGAACTTCAAGATCACAAATAAAACAGATAACCAGGCAATGGATGAGAAAATATGTTCAAAGGCATCAGTACCACTGCTGGCTAATAATAGATCAAGACCACCTTTGACCTCAAATTTGCATCCCAGTAATAAGGCCTGCAGGAGAGGGATATCCAGATAATAAGAGCCTTCTAAATCTGCTTTTGTAATATCCGCTTTTGCTTCCTCCAATTTATTCTCCATATAGTAGCCAGAGAGATCTTTTCATAATGCAGATTTGACCGGAAAGTGCAATGGAGTTTTTCTTTGTACCAATTATCAATATTATTATGAAACATTATTTAAAAATTTTCAAGATAGTCAAAATTCATGTGCTGGTGATGATCTAGATTAGTTTATTCACAGTTCTACTCCTCCAGTTGGCATAATTCTTGGTGCAAAGTAAGTCCTCATCAAGCACTTAGTAAATCAGGTAGAAAAACAGATCTCAAATTTCTCACAGGCGAAGGCATCTGGAGATACACTGTACATAGGAAGTTATATAGATTAACAGATAGATGGACAGATAAATAGAAAGAAAGAAAGGGAAAGAAAGAAAAAAAGGATTCATGAAAGGATGGAAGAGTAAGAATGGATGGGTGAATGGACTGATGAAAAGACAGAGATTTTTTTTATTTTTCTATTTGCATGTGAATGCCCATCTCCATCATTATAGATGGAGTATCAATGATTCACATACATACATTTTAAGCATTTATTGGGCAGGCACAATTTTTGACAAGACCTAAAATATTAAGCAACTTTTCAGACATAAATTAAAAATTATATCTTTATATCTAATCCAAACACTATTAACAAATAACCACCTGTGAAAAAAAAATTTTTTTTTAGATTTTGTATTTATTTATTTGACAGAGGGAGAGAGATCACAGGTAGGCAGAGCAGCAGGCAGAGAGAGAGGGGGAAACAGGCTCCCTGCCAAGCAGAGAGCCCAATAGGGGCCTCGATCCCAAGGCCCTGAGATCACGACCCAAGCCAAAGGAAGAGGCTTAACCCACTGAGCCACCCAGGCACCCTGAATTTTTTTATGTTACTTAAATATAAAGCTTTTGTTCAAAGTTTACCAAAATTCACACACTGGTCATATCAGAAAAAGTCATCTAAAATAAAAATATCTAATTTTCTGTCAAGATATGGTTCAATATTTTGTTTAAGATTTTTATTTATTTATTTGACAGACAGAGATCACAAGTAGGCAGAGAGGCAGGCAGAGAGAGATAGGGGGATGCAGGCTCCCTGCCCAGCAGAGAGCCCAATGTGGGGCTTGATCCCAGCACCCTGGGATCATGACCTGAGCTGAAGGCAGAGGCTTTATCCCACTGAGCCACCCAGGTGCCCCATGGCTCAATATTTTTATCTTCCTTAGATCTTGATAAAAATTAATAAAAGTTAGAATTTTCTGTCAGACATACTGCAATAATATTAATATAACTAAACAGTTTTTCTTGTTGTTGTTGTTTTAAAGATTTTATTTATTTATTTGACAGAGGGAGATCACAGTAGACAGAGAGGCAGGCAGAGAGAGAGAGAGGGAAGCAGGCTCCCCGCTGAGCAGAGAGCCTGATGCAGGACTCAATCCCAGGACCCTGAGATCATGACCCGAGCCGAAGGCAGTGGCTTAACCCACTGAGCCACCCAGGCGCCCCTAACTAAACAGTTTTTTAAAGTTACCATAAAGATTAATACATAAGGTAAGAATAGAATTTTGGATTTTTTCATTTGTCTTCTTAGTTCATCTTTTTGGTTTTGAAAAAACCAAGAGTTGTAGCAATTCTAAATAGTGAAAACAGATGACCAAGGAGAGACTTTTATTTAAATTATGGGCCCTTATCCTAGGCCTTATATAGCATAATAATACATTCACTCTTATTTTGATATATGTGAGATCCTAAATTTTCTACAAGACAGTAATTACTTGAACTGTTTAAAGTTAAAACATTAGATAGGGCCTTCTGAACTTTTTAGTAAGATACTTTCTTCTCCTTCCTAAGATCTTACTGTTAGCAGTAGCCAAATGAGTATAGCATGCAAAGACTGACTAGTTTGCTGTTAATGTTATTTTTCTATTATTGTGCACATAGGATCTTTGCTATTTCTTTGATAGCAAATTATATTCAAATTTCTTTTAGACACATATACAAGAGATGGAAAGCCCAGCAGCCTATATGTAGGGGCCCTGCTTTACAAGTGGATGCAAAAGCTATTAACTAACACCGCAGCTAAACTAATTTAGATGTGTGATTAGGTATTTGCTTTAATGGCTTAGGAGGCTTATGGAGTATCTCTGAAGTGGTCAACCAGAGAGTGGGAATATCAGAATAATCTGCTGTCCTTGTCCTGCCTGGAAGGATGGCATCGTGGCCATTCATCTGCATGCTTTGCAGGAAGGAAAAGAACAAGTCTCTGGAAAGGTAGATGTGTACGAGTAGATGAAACATTATGTCCTGTATAACTGGAAGGATTTCAACTCTGCTGGTCAAACTGCAGAAGTCACTTTCATGTTGGGAGAGGCTATTTAATACATAATTTGGACTCATACGGCTGATAGTAGTTTCTGTTATATTAGTGGAGGAAATGACTATATAATTGATTATTCCTTACTTCTGAACTGTTAAAAGCTATTTATTTTTTAAAATGAGTTTTAACTAGCATTCAGGCCTCCTGGGTATGCTCCATGTTCTATTGATTGACAATAATTTAAGTAATTTTTGAAGCTCTGCTGAGGAAACTGCATCTGAGGAGTCTAAGAGCTGTGCGGCTTATCATGACTTTCCCTGGGTCTGTCAGCGATTTATTTCTCCTCTCCTCAACCTTGAAGACAGGAGGCAATAAGTATGATCTAAGTCAAAGTAGGATTTTTCACATGCTTTCATGGAGAAATTAAACTAAACTGAAATCAAATTAACTTTTTAAAACATTTTTGTATATATACACAACGGATATTGGAAAGGGGTGCAGAAATCTAGTTACCCCATCCTCTTTCCCAGTGTTTCTGTGCCCATTGTATATTTAAGAGAAGTATTAAGGAAGATTGGGAGAATATCAATAAATACATTTTAAAAATCTATCTTAAAAGTGAAGATGAAGCTCATAATCAGTGTAAGAATCACAAACAACCAAACAATATTGAAAATGATTTTTTTTTACCCCCTAACAGTGCACCGACTTTCCCCCTCCATCACAGGATTGAAATTGATAGTCAACTCAAAACCATTTCACTTGTCTTGTGACCCTAACTCACACAACCGCTGCAACTAAATCAAAACAGGGGACGTGTCCTTACAGAACATGTGGAACATCCTGTGAGAGGAATCTATACTGATCAGAAAAATTTTTATGTTGAGACTGAATCTGAACTAAGAAGTCCTGTCTTGGATGATTGCAGCCTGATAGTTAAATCATTTTGAAGTTTTCTTTTTCTTTTCTTTTCTTTTTTTTTCCTGAAGATTTATTTATTAGAGAGAGAGAGAGTGAGAGTGCATACATGCACAGAAGTGGGAGAGGGACAGACTGAAAGGGAGAGGAAAAGAATCTCAAGCAAACTCCCCATAGAGCATGAAGCCCGACACTGCACTTGATCCTAAGACCCTGAGATCAGGACCTGAGCCAAAAATCAAGAGTTGGATGCTTAACTGACTAATCACCCAGGCACCCCCATAAAGTTTTCTTTTCTTTTTAACGTAGAAGTAGTGTTTGTTGATGTCATATAAAACCAGGAGAAAAACATCATTAAAAAAAAGTGATTTCATCAGTAACTCATTGAAGTTCATTTGTGTAAACAATGTCTACATTTGATTATTTTTCAATGTTTTAAAATATATTTACTAGTAAAGGTTAAATTACAGAAAAAAAATCAGTCTATTTCTTTGTTCCTTTTTCTAATGGTACATTCAGTTTCTATATGTCAGGAGTAGAGCATATAATGAATAGTTAAACACACTGTCTAAATAAATCAATGGACAGATTAATGTACCTAGTTTGATAGATTGTGGCTTCTGATCTTAAATTCTACCAGGACTTGTGGCTTTCTTTCTTTCTTTTTTTTTTTTTTTTTTTTCTTTTTTGGACACAAGTTTGAATCAACAAGACTCAAACAGGTATTTCATTTATTTTTATAAACTTTAGATATAGTTGTTACTAACCATATGTAAGTCATATAGTTAATGCAGATTTATAAATATGTTTCAATGTTTTCTTTAAATGCAGATATTTTTATATTTCTTTTAAGGCAGATAATAAACTTCATGAAATTATTGTTACTGTTTATATTATTTCTAACAATTCTAAAATCTTAGTGGGTTAAAATAACTATTCATTGTTTCTTTTATGATTGAAATCTTTCATGATTATATGTTGACTGGGTACAGTTTGGGCTACTTTTCTCCTCCACATAATATTGGCTGATGCTACCATATCACCTGGGTCTGGACAGGCTTAAACCCTTTTCTGGAAGAGCTAACGATTGGGGCTGCCTCTCATCTGAGAATTCAGCTGATGCTTCAGGCAGAGAACCATGGTTCCCCTTGCACTGGAATTTCCACCATATAGTAGCTGGGATTCCAAGACAAAAAAGTCCAAGAGAAGTGGGGTCAAGAGGGCAAATATTCAATACGATGAACCATCATGCCTCTGCTTGCATCACTTGTTAAAGTCACACTGGCCAATGTTGGTCACAGCAAGGTGAGAGTGTAATACTTAAAGATATGACACTAAGAAGTGTGATATATCAAGGGCCCCTAAAGTAACAATGAGCACAACTGTGCTTACATTTTAAAAGTAGTTTTCCGATGAAGAAAGAGAATATTAAATATATTTTTTAAAAGGAAAAAAAAGTAGTTTTCCATCATGAACTCATGTATGTATATATATATGAGTATAGACATACATATTTTATTCTCATATTATAGCATTTATACACACACACATACACACACACCACACACACACATACATGTATTTTATTTTCATCTTATAGCTTTACTTGTTATCAGTTAAATCTTTTTTCTTTAAAAATTTTATTTATTTATTTGACACAGAGAGAGAGAGGGATCACAAGTAGGCAGAGGGGCAGGCAGAGGGAGAGAGGGAAGCAGGCTCCCCACTGGGCAGAGAGCCAAATGGGATCCCAGGACCCTGGGATCATGATCTGAGCCAAAGACAGAGGCTTAACCCACTAAGCCACCCAGATGGCCCTTTTTTTTTCTTTCTTTCTTTTTAAAGATTTTAGTTATTTATTTGACACAGAAAGAGACAGCAAGAAAGGGAGCACAAGCAGGGAGAGTGAAAGAGGGAGAAGCAGGCTTCCCACCGAGCAGGGAGCCTGATGTGGGGCTTGATCCCAGCGTCCTGGGATCATGACCTGAGCTGAAGGCAGACACTTAATGCCTGAGCCACCCAAGTGACCCTCAATTAACTCTTTAATCTGTTTAGTAAATCACTTGGCAAATATTATAAAATGCCCATCTCCTTTTACTCTTTTCTTTGGGACAGTTACTGAGGTCATGTAAGCTGACTCCTTTCCCTGCCTTTAGGGGAACCAGTCCTGCAGGTGTGCACTGCACCCATCTCCCTTTCTTAAAAGGCACTGCCATTGTGGGACCCTTGGTAGGTGGAAAACAGAAGCACCAAAAGCCACCAGTGCCTACACATCACAGTAAAGAATAAATAATTTCTAGGGCCTCTCTGGTTAGGCCCCTAGAAGCAGATAAGTCATGCAGATCTGTGGTGGGGCAAAAACTGAGCCCATGCCTGAAGCAAGTTATTAGGAAAATGATTGATTTCCTTCTATGTATGTTTTATTAAGCCGACTCGCATCTATAAGAATTCCTAGAATTAGATTGTTTCAAATGGAGATATTCTCTCTCCATGTTCTAGTTTATTACACACAACTTTCTGAAAAATATCTAAATAATTGTGGTGATGTAGTGATTATCTTTATAAGTAATAATTGTAGTAAGACATGAAATATTTAGCAAAATTTACTGTTTTCTGGGTCATAAAATAAACCTCAACAATTTTCAAAAGCTTGAAATCTCATAGGGTATGTTCTCTGTACAACATGGAATTAAACTGGAAGTAAATAACAGAAAAGATAAATTTTTACATGCTCAGCTGTTTGCTTTGTGGTTTTGTTTTAAGGTAAGCTCTATGCCCAGTGTGGGGCTTGAACTCACTACCCCAAGATCAAGAGTTTCTTAGTCTACCAAGTGAGCCAGCCAGGTGTCCCATCTCCAACTATTTGAAATTTAGGTGATATACTTTGAAACAAGATGTGATTCAAATCAGAAAATAATTTGAACTGAATGCAATGAAAATACATATCAAATTTTGTGGGATGTAGCTACACTAAATGCTCACACTAAACTTGGTGTTTCCAGTCTCATTGCAAGTCTATAGGAAAGAAAAAAAGATACAGATTCATACTGTTGCTAAAAGATGTCTCCCAATGTTCCTAGATTCTTTTCAAGATTTTAGTAGGAATGTACATCTTTAAACTTTGTTTATACTGCACAATGCAAACTGTTAAGGAGCCATGCAATTACACAAGACTGTTTGAATTACTGGGAAAGCTCAGATTAAGATACTACTGTATGTATCAAAGGTCACCAAGCCACTCATGTGACATGTAACATGGCGTATGATGTTTCAGCATTTCTAAAGAAATTCTTAAAGAGAAATATAGACTTAAGCACAGGCACTTAACAACTTAAAAGAGCTAAAATGCTAAGATTTAAGTTTCAATCTCAAGTTATAAAAATTAGACCAAAAAACCTACCAAAACAGAAGTGAAATAGTGATAGAAATATATTAATTAAATATAAGACAAACATGAAATAGGATTAAAAAGAAGTCTAATTTGTTTCTCTAAATATAATTGCAATAAAATTTATAAGCTAGATGCCAGATTGTCAAGGAAAAAGAGAAAATTACCTACCTAAAGGAAAACAACAACAAAAAATCAGAAATGTAAGTGGACATCACTATCATGTAACAATAAAAAGAGAATGTTTGAGTATATATGCCATTATTTGAATTTTAGATGAAATGAACAAATTTATAGGAAAATAAAACCTTATATATATATTATGCAGGAAAAAACAAGAGAAACAAAAGAAGCAGTTAAACTTATGAGCATAGATACAAATATCCAAAAGAAGTATTAACAAATCAAACCTAGATATAAATGAAAATGATAAAGTATCTCAACCACTTTGTGTTTATTTCAGAAATACAAGTTTGGTTTAGGATAGAACAATTAATCAGTGTAATTCAATATAGTCATAAAATAAATAAACATCTAAATAAATGCAAAGATGATAAAATCTAACACCCACCATAATAAAAAACTCTCACCAAACTTGGAAGAGAAATTAATAGAAAGATAGCCAAATATTGAAACCTGTTGTTTTGAGATTTTCACTTGAGAAAAAAGTGACTGCTAATGCCACTTTTACTCAACATTTTAAAAGAATACCTAACAAGTGATAAAGCAATAAAGGGAAAGAAAACTCATAATTAGAAAGGAATAAATAAAACTGTCAGTATTCAAGGTTACATAATAAATATCCAATGATAATCTAACCACAGTGTAATTAGAAACTATTTGATTTAAAAAGTGAATTAATGAGGTTGCTATATATAGTCAGTCAATATATGAAATTAATTATATTTCTACATGCAAGCAATAATAACAAAATGTATAAAAGTTGTCATTAAAAAGGAAAAAAAAAATACCTGGCAATCAATCTCACAAAATATATGTACTACCTCTAAATAGAAAATAAAACTTTGAGAAAAGCTTGAAAAAGTCTTAAGTAAATTGATGGGAATGCCATGTTCATGGAAGAGAAGACTAAACATTATAAAAATATGAATTTTACTCTAAAGTGATTTATGGGTTCACTGCAGTCCCTATTGAATTGTAAATTCTTGTCCAGTGGACACCTGGGTGGCTCAGTTGGTTAAGCAAGTGCCTTCTGCTCAGGTCATGACCCTGCAGTCCCAGGATCAAGTCCGGCATCAGACTCCCAGCTCCACAGGGAGTCCGCCTCTTCCTTTGATCTTCTCCCTTCTCATGCTCTCTCTCACTCTCTCTCTCACTCTTAAATAAAATCTTTGAAAAAAAAAAAATTCTGTCCAGTGGGGACTGTGGATGTAAAGTTGAAAAGTTGATCCTGTAATTTAAATAAAAATGAAAAGGGCCCCAAATCCCAAGAAAACTTTGAAGTAGTAGTAGATATTACAAACAGTTGTAAAGTTACTTTAAGGCACTGTGGCATTGGCCAAGTATAAACAAGTAGACAAAATAGATTGGTGTTCAGAAATAGGATCACACATACAAGGAATCCTGATTTATGGTAAAGGCAAAAAAGTGTATTTCATATGGAAAAAGATTAGTTTTAGCTCTTCTCTCTTATCACACCAAAAATCAATTCAAGATGGATCTTAGAGGTAAATATGAAACAAAGCTTTTAGAATATAAGAGGGAGCTATCTTCACAATTATAAGAATGTGAAAGATTACTTAAACTGGATCTGGAAAGAGTCATTCAGATAGAGAAATATTACTGTTAAAATGCCTTTCCTCAGGGGTGCCTGACTGGCTCAGTTGGCAGAGCATGCAACTCTTGTCTCAAGGTTGTGAGTTTGAGCCCCATGTTGTATGTAGAGAGTACTTTAAAAATAAATAAATATTCCAGGGTGCCCGGGTAGCTCAGTGGGTTAAAGCCTCTGCCTTTGGCTCAGGTCATGATTCCAGGGTCCTGGGATCAAGCCCCACATCGGGCTTTCTGCTCAGCAGGGAGTCTGCTTCTGCCTATATCTCTGCGTGCCTCTCTGCCTACTTGTGATCTCTCTCCCTCTGTCAAAGGAATAAATAAAACCTTAAAAACAACAACAACAACAAAACAAAAACAAAAACAGAAGTTCAGGGGAGATGGCCTTTAAGAAAAATAAAAAGATAAATAAAATAAAATAAAATAAAAATAAATAAATATTATAACAGCATTTTTCAAAGAGCCAGAACAAACAATCCTAAAAATTGTATGGAACCAGAAGAGACCCCAAGTTGCTAAGTAAATGTTGAAAAAGAAAAACAAAACTGGGGGCATCACATTGCCTGATTTCAAGCTTTATTACAAAGCTGTGATCACTGAGACAGCATGGTACTGGCACAAAAACAGACACATACACCAGTGGAACAGAGTAGAAAGCCCAGATATGGACCTGCAACTCTATGGTCAAATAATCTTTGACAAAGCAGGAAAAAAGACAGTCTCTTCAATTAATGGTGCTGGGGAAATTGGACAGCTATGTGTAAAGAATGAAACTTGACCATTCTCTTACACCATACACAAAGATAAACTCAAAATGGATAAAAGACCTCAATGTGAGGCAGGAATCTATCAAAATCCTAGAGAAGAATAGAGGCAGTAACCTATTTGACATCAGCCACAGCAACTTCTTTCAAGATATGTCTCCAAAGGCAAAGGAAACAAAAGCTAAATTGAACTTTTGGGAGTTAATCAAGATCAAAAGCTTTTGCACAGCAAAGGAAACATTCAACAAAACAGACAACCCATGGAATAGAAGAAGATATTTGCAAATAACACTACAGACAAAGGGCTGATACCCAAGATCTATAAAGAACCCCTCAAACTCAACATACACAAAACAGATAATCATGTCAAAAAATAGGCAGAAGATATGAACAGACACTTCTCCAAAGAAGATATACAAATGGCTAATAGATAAATGAAAAAATGTTCATCATCATTAGCTATCAGGGAGATTCAAATCAAAACCACATTGAGATACCATTTTATACCAGTTATAATGGCTAAAATTAACAAGACATAAACAACAAGTGTTGGAGAGGATGTGGAAAAAGGGAACCCTCTTACACTGTTGGTGGGAATGTAAGTTGGTGGAGTCACTTTGGAAAACAGTGTGGAGATTCCTTAAGAAATTAAAAATAGAGCTTCCCTATGACCCTGCAATTGCACTACTTGGGTATTTACCCCAAAGATACAGATGTAGTGAAAAGAAGGGCCATCTGTATCCCAATGTTTATAGCAGCAATGGCCACGGTCCCCAAACTGTGGAAGGAACCAAGATGCCCTTCAATGGACAAATGGATAAGGAAGATGTGGTCCATATACACTATGGAGTATTATGCTTCCATCAGAAAGGATGAATACCCAACTTTTGTATCAACATGGACAGGACTGGAGGAGATTATGCTAAGTGAAATAAGTCAAGCAGAGAGAATCAATTATCATATGGTTTCACTTACTTGTGGAGGATAAGGAATAACGGAGGATGTTGGGAGATGGAAAGGAGAAATGAGTTGGGGGAAACTGGAGGGGGAGACAAACCATGAGAGACTGTGGAGTCTGAGAAACAAACTGAGGGGTTTTTTTTGGAGGGGGTTGGGGGAGCCTGGTGGTGGGTATTAAGGAGAGCATATATTGCATAGAGCACTGGGTATGGTGCATAAGCAATGACTCTTGGAACACTGAAAAAAATAAAATAAAATTACCCCAAAAAATTTAAAAATAAAAATAAATAAATAATCTTTCCCAAAAGATAGCATGAAGAGTAAAAATTTATGCCAGAGAGTGGGAAAAATATTTGCAAATTATATAACCAACAGAAGCTTTGTTTCTCATACATAAATCTAATACATCTTGCATAAGATTTGAACAAGAACTCCTGAAACGATGACTATTGGGGAAAATGCCTGATGTTATTAGGCATCTGAGAAATGAAAATTAAAATCACAATGTCATACCAGGACCTACTAGAAAGACTAAAATGAGAATAGTTAATACCAAATGTTGGAGAAGATATAAAGCAACTGAAACTCTTACTACACTCATGGCAGGAGTGCAAACTGGCCCAAATTCTGTAATACCAATAGGTAGTATTTACTGCATTTCAAAATATGCATTCTCTTTGACCCAGAAATTCTATTCCTAAATACCCATTAGATATGCATATATGAAAATATCTGAACAATGATGCTTATAGGAATAGTTTTACAGTTATTCTGAAGTTTTTCAAAATTCATTTTGTTAGAATTAATTTATTTTCCATTCCCATCACGTAAGCAGTCCTGAAGTCAAGGCATATCTGTTTTGATAATCTCAGGAGACCCGATACATAGATATTGGTTTTCTCTACAGGAAAAACAAAATTTATTTCTGACCAGCATTACTGTTATTCTTAATTGCTTAATTCAAATAATTTATGAAAATTCAAACACAGATTGTATAATTTATTTACTAGAACTCTAAAAGCCACTCTTTCAGAGCTGTTTATCCATTTACACAGCATGGATCTCATCTTATTTCTCTGTTTTTTGTTTTGTTTTGTTTTCTTTATTTTATTTTACAGGCAAACAAACCTGGCTACAAATCACTTCTATATTGTTCAATTTGCTTTCTGGCTGAATATTGCTGGTACAAATTTAGGAAAATGAGTATGAATTCTATTTGTTCCCAAAGTAATGCCTGCATACTTAAAAACTGCTTCCCTTCAAATATTTTAAGATCAACATTTATCCTTACATAATGGGAAAAAAAGGCATAAAAAATTAATGGTACCTCAAAAATGGTACTTCAATAGGGATTTTCAATGAGACACTAAGTTTTATACTGTGACTCTCATATGCCTTCAGCAAGTTTCCATTTTACAGCCAATTTTAGCCAACTACATATTGGTGGTTCTCTTGCCTAAGGGCTATAAACCTTAATAGAGTCCCTGATACACAGCTCACCTCTGCCCAGGAAGGCCAAGTTGAGACATCAGAGAAGCAGACAGTCTAAATACAAAAAGACAGCTACTCTACTTCCTCCACTGCCCCCACTGCCTTATTCTTTTAAATAAAGAAAGAACCAGAGAAAAAAATAATATTTAGGACCAAGTTTTATCAAAAATGTTAACTGACAATGACAGAGTTCACTGTTAATTGTTTGGGAAAGGGTTATACATCTGTGGATCTTCTCCTTAGGTTAAAAAAAAAAAAAAAAAAAAAGCTGTTAATTTCATTTATGTCGGTAACAACTTTGTATATCTCCAGACTGAGAGGTGAATCCATTGCGTTCTGAATATAGAAAAATCAATTTAGAGTCATTAATGTGAAAACAAGGAAAACCACTAGAGGTAACTTTGTATTTCTGTAATTATTTCCTCGGTATCTAGGAGAGAGTGTGTGTATGGGTGGGGATGAGGTAGATTGTTTTTGTTTTGGTTTCATATTTTGGGTTGCAACATACACATTTAAATTTAAATTTAAATTTTCACCATTTCCAGATATGAATTAAAAGTTTGTTATTATAAGGAAAACACATATTACTTAGATTTGAAGACAGTCACATCTAATTCAAAGATCTGGATTTTTCAGAACGCATTAAATTTTTAAAGTTCTCTTCAGGAATTTTGTAAAATATGTATAAAAAAGAGATATCTATTTCTAAATGTAAGATATTATCTCTAAATGTGCACCTAAATATAGAACATACTAGTGTTTTCTTATTTTCCCCAGAATATGAGTATTTGAGAATTGTTCTATATTTGAGTTTCACCTGAAATTTCCTAAGTCTTCAGAAATTCATTTATTACTGCTTCCTGCACTAGTGTTGGCTATTTTCTTAGTTCCCCCACCTTTCTGCAAAGTGATAAAGTTGGCTTTGCAGACAATAGCTGAAAAAACTCTATAGAACCGGATAGCAATTAAATGCAGGATAAAATATGACTTCAGAAAAAGCTATGTAAGTGAAGTGATTGTGACAAAAGCCAGCCTGGATTTCACTGAAGAATGAATGAAGTGTAAAGAACGTTTGCTTTGCCCTGAAATTAAAGTGCACGATACATTCTTACTGTTAAAGTTATTTTTACCGCAGATCTTTTCTGACAAACAAAAAAGTAAACAATAGAATAAACTTCCCTGTACTCATTAGCCAGCTTCAACTAGGATCACCAGTGTGTCATTCATGGTTTACCTATTTCCCTTCTCTCTCTCTCTCCCTCTCTCTCTCTTTTTTGAAGTATTTCAAAGAAGTTCTGAAATGTATCATTTTACCTTAAAATATTTCTGATTTCATCCCAGAAACAACCAACCAAAAATGATCAGGACTTTTTAAATTTTTCTTTTATTAACCTAACAATAATCAGAACTAATAAGAACGTCAGTAATTCTCAGGGTATATTAAAATTTTCAAACATCCTTTAAAGGTTGGTCAATTTGAATTGGGATCCAAATAAGATCCACTTATTTTTTTGTTCTGTTTAATCACAATCCGTTTAGAATAACGACTTCTTGCTAATTATCTATTCATTATTACTGAGGGTTTTGCTTGCTTGTTTCACTATTGACTTGTTGGAGAATTCAGTCAGTTATCCTATAAAACATTACACTCTCTGGATTCTCCTGTTTGATTCCTTGAGGTGTCTTCTTTCCTTCTCCTCTTCTGATGCCTCTTCTACCTCGTCCTCTTCTTTCTTTTGTCCTTATTTTAAAAAATCTTTTATATTTCAAAATGTTCATGGTAAGTTGTCTTTTCTTCATGGTAAGTTTAAATAAAAGTCTTAATGGCATAAACTGTGTTTGTGTGTTTCTATACGTGCCTGTGTTCGAGATGTTTTACATTTATTAACTATAGCATGTAAAATTACATTTTTAATTGCTAGACAGCATATGGTTCGTGGTAGCCATTTTACAAGCATTCAACCAATTTCTCATTTCACATAGATTATCTTGGCTGTCACAACCTCTCCCACAGCTCTGTGTAAATGCATGTAACACCTTGGATAATGTGACTATAGAGAAATATAAATTTCTGATCCTTGGGGTCCTTCCTGGCCATTTCTTTTGTAACAACCTTCTTTATTTTCAATAAACATGTGGTGGCTTTTTGTTTTTGTTTTCTGCTTGTTCGTGTTTGTTTGTTTGTTTTAGGAGTCTGTGGTTTGAAAGTTTCAATTGGTGAAACACAAGATTGGAGTAGAAAAACAAACTAAAAATATATTTATTGTGTCTGTTAAAAAAAAAAAAAACAACAACTTTCACCCAGTCTTTTTTTATATTTACTCTGCTGGGCTCTTACTAGCTTTTTCATTTCTGTATCTGACCTTGAAGGTGCAGGTTAAAGGCAAAGAATTGGTTTAATCATTCATTCTTAGCTGAAATAAAGTACATTCAGGAAAGTATTTTTCTGGTTTTTGCCACTCAAAATACAAAATATCCGTATGTAAGGCATGGTAGTCAGACTTTCTGGAAATTAAATTATTTTTGGTTTAAGTTCAGTAATAATAATTTTGGCCCCCTGCTTCAATCTCTTGATACACCAATCTCTCCCTTACAGTGAATCCCAAATAATGCCACTAAAGCACAGTTCTGCTCACATCGTAATTATTTTTCCCAAGTTTTTCTATTAGAACACAAAACACCTCCCTACTTATCACATGAACCATAAGCTGATCAGAAACCACCCTTTCAGGCACTCTGCTCCTTCTCTGATCCCTGAATTTAGCCATCCTGCATGCCTGCTTCCCTCAAAACTGGCCATGCATTCTTAGTAACACATCAGGGTTTTTTTGCATGAACGTCTCCTTTTCTTTCTAGCAAATTTAGCTACACCTTTAGACCTGACTTAAAGGGGACTTCAATTGTGGAGAATTCCATAATCCTCTCAGATTTTTAACCATTACTTGTGTTTCATTATCATAGCACTTAGCTTATATTTGCTTTACAGAAACTCATCCTGCAGTGGAAAAGAGATATTTACAGATCAGCCTTCCTTGTAGAAAGAAATCATGATGTTTATTCTTATTAAGTATCTGGGCATCCACCTAAGAGTCTAGGTGTATGTTTAAAATACCTTAAAATTTAGAAAGCCAGACATTGTGGATATTTTTTTTTTAAGATTTATTTATTTATTTGACAGAGAGAGAGAGAGAGAGGGAGAGATCACAAGTAGGCATAGAGGCAGGCAGAGGGAGAGAGGAAGGGAAGCAGGCTCCCTGCTGAGCAGAGAGCCCGATGTAGGACTCGATTCCAGGATCCTGAGATCATGACCTGAGCTGAAGGCGGCGGTTTAACCCACTGAGCCACCCAGGCGCCCAACATTGTGGATATTAACTCTTAAACATGTGCTCAAATGACTAAGCTTCTAGAAAAAAGGTAGTTTTGTTCCTCATGGTGTGCTTTTGAAAAAGTACTATTCATATAGTAAAAACTGAATGTGATTAGAATGTGCTATGTCCTATTATCCTTACATTTTTAGATATGATCCCAAAACAGACACATGGACGATGGTGGCTCCTTTGAGTATGCCCAGAGATGCTGTTGGAGTCTGTCTCCTTGGTGACAGATTATATGCTGTTGGTGGCTATGATGGGCAGACATACCTCAACACCATGGAATCCTATGATCCACAAACAAATGAGTGGACACAGGTAAGACTGTTGCCAGCATAATTTACTTCAAGTACAAAAACTTACTTCATTTACTTCCTTCTAAATTTCCTTGAACCCAAAGTGATTGATTTAGTTCATTTTCATGTTCATTTTGTAAAAAGTTCACTAACCCACATTTATGTATACTTTTATGTATTCTCTACTTTAATAAAATTCATATTAAAAGGTGATAGTCCTGTCTCGATGGGATTTCTACTTTATTATAAGTAATAACAGACAGGAACTGAATTTTAATTAGCTGAAACAAACAAAAAACAAAGAGGAATATATTGATTCACAAAAACCTAACTTTAGAATATCTGGTCTTAGAGATAACTGGAATAAAATGGAAAGCTACAGAAATCAACTTTCTGCTTCCTATATTTGCTTGACAATCTTTAGGTCCTATCAGGTTCCCTTTTCATCTATCACAGAGAGAATTTTCCATGGAGTGGAGCTGCTGGAATCTCCAAGTAGTAATCCTCACAGCCATAAACAGAAAACAAAAACAAAACAGCAAAAAGCTCTAAATGATCTGTCATGTAGAAAGAGCTCACTCCCAATCACTTTGGCTGGGAAGATGGAGTAACATATTTAAGCGGGGTGTTATCTCTTGATATATAGTATACTGTCGTTAGAGACTCGAGATCATGCTTAGAATTAGGCAGCTCCCGTTCTGGTCACACAACTAGAAGATTTGTGTTGCATGTATGGGTGCTGGGGGAAACTAAGTGCAGTACAACTTAATTATAATGGAAAACAGCTTATTCTGTGTAGCTACTGTGACCTTGCTTGTAATGGAGGGAAGGGATATATTCTCAGACTTGTGTCCCTACATTCAATTTCTCCCTATTTTCCTCCTTTCTTTTCCAAGTGTCTCAATATTTCAATTATTCCTCCCCTTTATCAGAAACCTAAAAGCAAGATACCATTCCAGCAAACAAATCATTCCCATTAGTGGGTGCACTGAGATTCCAAAGCCTTATTTAGTTGAAGCAGATTAGGAACCTCATCTCATAATATTCCTCAGTGGATGAACGGTTGGTTCTATTTGCTACTGGGGTGGAGGGTGGTCCACAGAAATTGACTAAAGTTTAATCTTTAGAACTTGGACACTGATTGAAGTATATTTCTTTTAAAATATATTGACTTTCAAAGACACAGTAGTTCCTTGATTCTGTAGCTTGATGATGTATGTTCAACCACAATATTGAGATAGGCTGACTCTGAAGTACAAAACTAAATTCCTAATGTCCAGACAAAAGTGCCTTCCTTATGAATCTTACCTTTCTCTAAGAAAAAAACTCTCTGGTTTCAGTGTAAATAGATGAATTTGGCTAAAAGGAAAAATGAAGGAAGAATGAACAAGATAAGGAAAAGTATTTGGAGAACTAAATCATGTGATTTTCTATGTTTTACTTTAACTGTAAGAGAAGATGCATTCATCATCCAAAGAGTAGCAGCAAATATAAAAGAAGATTGTAATCATTACACTGAAATTTTAGAAGATATGTTTAACCTCTTATCTTTCTGGGTCCTGAGTATAGACAGAGAAATATGGCATGGATTAATGATCCTTGATTTGCTAATGAAAAGTGCCATTTCAATGATATATATTTAAAGTGTATCACTTTTACAAATGAACATTAAATAAAGGAAGTTTATGGGCATATCAATGACAGAATATGGTCTTCATTACATATAATAATGAGCCATTATGCTTATCACTCTTCTAAAATTGAAATCAAAACAATGTATGTAGTAATAATAGGTAAAAACTTCCTGAACATTTTCCCTCATTTTACTTTATTGTCCTTTTTTGGATCATATAATATCTTTCAAATAATCAGGTGGTATTTAAAATGTTTTATAACAACTTTGTCTAAGTACTATAAACATTAATTTTAAAGCTCTTAAATTATTTTATGATTTTACGTCCATATATTTTCACTGTTTATATTTTGTAGCGTCCATCAGCAGACCCACACAACATGCCTTTGAAGATTTTCAGGATTCTAGGTCCCTAGGAATAAAAATCCCATATGGCTAGATAATGCCTGTCACTTTCCCTCCATTTACCCCATAAACGGACAAAACCAAAAGGTTATCCTATTTATCACTGGCATCCCCAAATGACCGAGCATTAGAATAAATAAACTATATTAAATATCCAAGAATGTTTATCTGCAAGACTTCCCAGCTCTGGGAGCAATAGCCAGATTCAGGTCTTAGACAGTTTTACTGAGAACACATGCATACATGTGTCCATGGGTGCGTATGTATTTTTATAAATAAATTTGCCTTTGACATTTAACACTGGGTTTATTTTTTCTATTTTATTTGGAAAAAAAAATATGTCTGCTTCAATACATAAGAAAAGATCTTTATTCCATTCCCCCTGGTCTGGGTAAAACCACCCTTTCATGTGTTTTCTTAGTCCATTGTCACAGTCCTGTCAGGCTGCATCCACTTGCAGTGGTGTGTGATTTACTATCATCTCCCCATAGACTAGCCTCGTTGTTGGCATCGGGTAAGAAAAAAATGTGAATATTTCTTAAATAAAGCTGAGAATTACTCTTGCAACTCAGTTTGCGCTGCTGTGCATGGGTTATGCTTATTTGCACGCAATAGGTATATACGGTCATATCCTCTTATCGGCAGTTTTGCTTTCCATGGTTTCAGTTGATAGTGGTCTACTACAGTCTGGAGGCAGGTATCCCTCCTTCTGATGTGCTGTCAGGAGGTCAGTAGTAGCCTAATGCTATGTCACAATGCTGACATCATTCATCTCATTTCATCTCATTATGGAAGCATTTCTCATGTCACATCACACAAGAAAAAGGGTTAGTACAGCAGAGTAAGATATTTGGAGAAAGATAGAATGCATTCCCAAAACTTTTATTACAATATATTGTTATAAATATTCTATGCTATTATTAGCTATCATTGTTAATCTCCTATGCTACTTGGTTTGTAAATTAAACTTTACCATAGGGTCTGTATGTATGTATAGGGAAAAACAGTATATAATGGGTTTGGTATGATCCATGGTTTCAGGGATCCCCTAGGAGTCTTGGAACATGTCCCCCTTCAAGGAGGGGCTACTGTAGAAAATATTGAGAATAAGTTCTAGGGAAGCCTGGTGCAATATCTATATTCTCCGTTTTGTTTGTTTGTTTTATTTTTTTCCAATTGGTTCTGTGGCCAACATTTTTAGGGTGTCATTCTAAGGCTGAAGGTATAACTTTGGAGGGACAGCATGGCAGATTTTTAAAAAAATATGTACAAAATAAGATTAAGTTAGAACAAGGGGAAGAAGAGGAAAAGCTTTCTTAAATATTTAGAATGTGATTATGTAGAATATATTAAATGCTCAAAATAACATGATAACTTCTGTGATAAGGGAAATACTTAGCACTAGGATAGAAACTAAGTGTGTTGGGTAGAGAAATATTTGCTCAAGGAATGACAAGTTGAATGAAGCCTGACAGGTGGGTAATAGTTAACCAGGTGAAAATATGGGGAGTGGTTTAAGAAACAGAATTTGTAAAGAACTGCAGGAAGAACACGTAGCATGCAAAAACTAAAGAGATGAGAAAGGAGTTTGGAGACATCAACAGTGTCTATGGGATGCACGGCCTGAAGCCGTGTGATGAACTCTTGACTTTACTATAAGGCTGAGTGGAAGTTAGTGAAGCTTTTAAGGAGGGAAAGTAAATAATCAGAATTGCATTTTAAAATGATTGTACTTGATGGGATGTGAAAAATCATTAGGAACAAGCAAGATTAGAGTCAGAGAAATCCGTTAGGAGGATATTTTAACCAATCCACAGTGGAGCTGGAAAACGTTTCCCTTCTCCCTTCTAGGTTATTTGGTTGGCCTAATAATTAAACTGATATAAGACACATTAACAGAAGAAAACTGTAGTTTTGTATGTATGGGAGGCCCATAAAAATAGGAGAGTCAAAAAGCGGGCAAAGTAGGAAGCTTTATAACTTTTAGACAAAATGATAAATTTGTGACAAACTGTCAAACCAAGGATTTGAGCTTGTGATAGTGAATTGCTGACTTAGTAACAAGCGTTATTTATACAGCTTTTTGGCCCTCAATCTCTATCTCTGGTGATAACGATGACTTCTACCCTCCGGGTACAGGGAAGTTACCTTTCACACTGCAGATTTATCTCCTGCTTTCAGTGGGGCCAAGGGGCAGAGAGTCTCTCCTGTACCAGACATCTATGAAGTACATTGAATTCAAAATAATCAATATGCCAAATTTGCATATCATGGGGTGGCATACTCTGCGACCCTTCACACTCAAGGTAGAATTGTAATGTGAACCAGGCTGAAGACCACTGGAATGGGTATAATCATGTTGGATGGAGAGAGACTGTAGGACTTGATGAGTATTCATATGTGAGGTTGATGAGGCAAAACTAAAGGTCATGGATGTATCCAGGTTTCTGTCTTGAGCAACTGAATAGAGAGTGTGTCATTACCTGACACCAGAAACACAGGAAGAATAGCACATTTTTGGGGAAAAGGACAGAGATTCATTTTTACAAACACACAATGTGTGTTTAGAGATACAGATGTAGATGTAGAAATAAAGTAAAGCTATTCATTCTATACTTTGTCTGGAAACTGTGTATAGGATTTCTCAGTATTGAATGAACATCAGAGGGTATTTGGGAATGTTTTAAAGAATACAACTACCTGATATTCTTCCCATTTCTATAGTGGTGGGCATTGAGCGCATATATTTTGTAGAAGATCTTTAAGTGACTCTGATGTGAAACAATACTTTAAAATTATTGGAAATGAAAAGAGAGATGATGAAAAATGTATACATTTTGGAGTCCCATAAACTTCAGTTTGGGCTCATTGATTTATATATTGTCTCCTGACATTCTGTTCACATACCTGTCCTACAAAGATAACAATACCTGATGGGATTAGAAAGGTGATGCGGTGCTCCATAAAAATTATTCTTAACACAAATGAGTAAAAATAGATTATATGGGAAGTTTCTGTTTGTTTTTTTTTACCCTGCAAAATGATGTCAGTTAACAGTAAGTATGTTTAGAAGAACTGTAGATGATATGGTAATTTTCATATTTAGAGAGTGAGACCATATCCTTTCTTAATAAGATAATGTATGTGATCTGAGGTTATTTTGCTCTTGGCTGTTTTATTTCTTACATTTTATTCACTTTCTTTACAGCTTGGAATAATATCCTTTAATTTCTACCCTGCTCTGATATTTTAGGTGCATGAATTATTCTTAGAAAACTGTTATAAAAATCATTCACATCAGAATGCTCAAATTATTAAAATCTTGGCTTATCCTCATGGAATAAATTTTCATTACAAACTGTATAAAATTACTGTTTTAATATATTTCTAGCCAATTTCACATTCACGAATTACTAAAAAATGTCAATTCTCATCTTAGAGATTATCATATGGAGGAATTTTTTAAATAAGAACTACAGCAATTGTCAATTATGGTCTATTTATGACAAATATTGAAGTTACTTCATTGTAAGGCTCTGTTTAGAATGAATGAATAACACATTTCAGTATAATATCTGGGGAAATAAGTTCAAGATGATTTCAATAAGTGTAATAGCTGTTTCATCCAAAATATACTCCAAGATACCACGATGAAATATCATCACAAATGTGCCCATGTAAGCCCAGAAATAAATCTTTGCTGGAAACTTTTCTATAGCACCTTTGTGTCACTAAAAGTCATTAAATACTTTACTACTTGTATTAAAAATTCCAAAAATGAATGCAAGTTTTAACAGTTTCAATATGCAAATTATTGCTCTTTTGTAAAATCCATTTTCAATGCTTCCATTTTTATTTTACTACTTGTGACTAAATTGGGAAAATATAAGCACATATACTTATGATTTTCACACATATGAATGTTTTAAATATATTACGACTGTATGCTTTCCTATGACAGTAAAATTTGTCTTAAATTGTGTTTCATCTTTTTCAACAGATGGCTTCTTTGAATATTGGGAGAGCAGGTGCCTGTGTGGTAGTCATCAAGCAACCTTGACTTATTTTTATTTGGAGAGATTTTATTTGCTGGAGTGGTTATTTTTATATCAGAAGGCAAGAATGAGAACTTCCTGAGGTGAAAATTCTTCAAGAACAAGGATTTCTGTAGATTTACCTACTGATGTCAAAAGAGGTAGAAGATCAAAGAGAATTATAGGAATCGAAATAAACATCAAACTGCTATGGGGAAATGTCTGGCCGTCTATTAGTTAGTTCAGGAATGGTTATTGGTAATTTGTTTTGTATTGTAGCATACAATAACTAAAGTTACCAAAGGCTTGTTTTTCTTGAGCAATTAAAAGGAGAGATCCATTTGTGACATGGATAATTTCATGACTACAACTCCTTCAATTGTTTTATAGTTTGTGGCAATATCAAAGAGGTCGAAGACATGATATTTCATCTGACAAAATCTGATTGGTTTACTATTCCTAATCAGATGTGGTCCTTTTAGGAGGCAGAATGATGTTTTATTAAAACAAACACGCTTCTTCCTCATTTTCTCAACTATGAGGGCAATTAGAGAAACAGATTCATGCCTGTCTCTTGCATTCAGAAAACAAACTGCTCTGCTAATCAAAGCTGCAAATTTCATCAGAGAGGATGGTTGAATTTTATTGCAACCATATTAGCAATCTGAAGCTGGCAAACACTAAAGATTGTTTTCATTAGGCTTACCACATTGCTTTGCTTTTTGAACACACTGAGCCAAAGAATCAGTACAATTATGGGCTTTTGCCTTATGTTGAGTTCAGTGTAAGCATGGAAGCTAGTTATTCTGAATGTTATATATATCCACTGCATGTTAAAGTCCCTTAGAATTTTGTTCATTAAAAAAAATAATGTTAGAATTTTGAAAGAGAAATCTATGATCCGTTCATTGGGAGTGTTAATGATCATCATTAGAAGGAAGGCAGACTTCAGATTCTCATTTCCCACTCTTCAAACTTGTTACATTGTTATGCACTTATTTTATGCCAAATGTTTGTAATTGTTTAAAGCATAAAGTGAAAACATTACATAATGTCCTTAGTAGATTCATGTAAATTTTAAATATAATTAATAAATGATAGAACATTTGCTTTTATCACTGTATCATTCTTCAATAAATTTTAATTCAAATCTGAGTACTGAGGTGTACTGCAGATAGGTCATTCTTCTTGTTTGACTATTCCTAAAAATTCAAGGAGATATATCTCCCTCAAAATGTGTATTTCCTCCCAAATATTACACTGGCACTGAATGCAGTCTTTAATTATTGCTTTCTTCTGTAGTCACTCATTTGAGGCAGTTAGCAATAATGCTTACAAAACACACATCCCATAATGAGTGCTTATAATTGTGCAAGTGCTAGAAAATACAAGAAAATTCCTCTTTGAGTCAATGTAAACCATGGAACTGATTTTTACTAGTTGGGTGGAGAAAAATGATTGAAATCTAATAACCAAGGAAAATATTGATAGTTTGTATCAAGGAAATATTAGGAAATCTAAATTTTCCCAATATATACATGTGATCAAATTTGTTAATCACATTTTATGTCAGAAAAATTATGTCACTAGAAGTATAAGATAGGAAGAAGTACCAATAAATTTAAAAAATTACAGGTAAAAATGCATAACATAAAATTTACCATCTTAACCATTTTTAAGTGTACAGCTTTGCAGTATTAAGTATATTTAATTTCTTCTGCCCACAATGCATAGAACATACATATAATATTAGCTAACTGGAATAGAAAACTTAATCTTGCAACTCGAAAGAACAGAGAAGATAATGTAGGTACATCTATTTTTTAATCAGTAAACTTTTGTGGTGGTCATATTTAAAATTTGCTAATAAATGTATTGATTGTTTTACAATTCTCTTTTTTGAGAAGGAATTTACCTGAAATGAATTTGCTGCATGCAGCCAACTCTATCTGTAGATCATATTAGCCTATACTACTACTTACATTGCATAGAGTGAGTATATACATCAATTGTCCAAATGATGACACTGAAGAGCACCCTGGACAATGAACTCTAAGCGTATATGAGATGGGGGAATGGATACCATTGTGCCAATTTGCTGAAAAGGAAACTGTCTTCCAAGGTCACACGTTAAATAAGTCCCAGCACTTGCTATATACCTGCCATGACTCCAGTCCAGGATTCCTGAAACTTGGTTCTGTCAAAATTTCTGCTAAAAACAGAATGCACTATTTGGCTCTTTAATTAATAAGGAATATTTAAATAAAGGAAGTAGAGAAAATAGCATCAAGGAGGCTAATTTTTCCAAGATACTGTTCAGTATTTTTCTTACATTGATATCCTTGGAGTATAACATATTATTTGTAAATAGCACTATGAGGACAACTTATATTTATATATACCATTTTGAAGTCTTAGAATATTCTGCAAATACTTTCAGTTTTGATGATGACTATTAATAAGAATAGGAATATAAAATACAGTTCAAAATTATTTATAAAGTATACAATTACATCCAAATCTCCAAACACTGCAGTACTGATTTATTTTACGTTGCACATTAAAAGTCAATAAAACACAATCAATCATACAGTTAAAATAAAATATAAAAGGTGATATTTGTAAGTTTCTCCTGGATGCTGACAAAGAGACTGAATAAGAATAGAAGCATTAGTGCAAAAATATTGGCTACCCAAAGAGTATAAGGAATTTAAATTATTAATTATATTATGTATGGTTTGAAGAAACCAGCCAGTCTATGTATAAAATAAAAAATTGCAACCAAACAGCTAAAGCCTGTGATAGTGGTTCTAAAAAAATTAACATTTAAACATAGGCTAAAATACAATATTTAAATATCTATGGTCTTATATCCAGACTTAATCTAGAAGATTAAAATGTTTCTATAAAAAATTTAAGATTTTGCAGCTTTGGGGAATTCTTTTAACCATATCCATGTCACTCCTTAAACCTGTACATAGTGTTTTTAGTATTTCAAAAGAGATGAAAATTAAGTATAAGTAAGGAAATGAGAATTAAAATTAATCTTTTAGGCATGAAGGGGAACAGAATTTGCCAGTCCAAAATACCCCTCTTTGGCACAAGTATTATCTTGAGCTGTTTAATTTTTAAGAAAAAGCAGACAGGGGAAAAGCTCTTTAAACAGTATAAGAAAACATTTCCTAAGGGACTTCTACATTTACATGGAAAATCTCCACTTGTAAAAATGTTTCCATCACTGGAGAGACTCTTAAGACATCAACAGCCTAAATCTGCTTAACAATCTTATCCTTGTTTGCTATGCTTTTCTTGATAGCTTCCCCAAACTGGCTCCCACCCCCAACAGTTACTCTTATCTTTTGCTGGGGAGGGTCTTTAAGGTGGTGCTTTAGGCCACTTTGGAGAGTTAGTCGGTTTTCTTGGGTATCTTCTGTGTACACAGGAGGTGTACAGGTTAGTAAACTTCTGTTTGTTTTGCTCCCATTAATCTCTTTTATTCCAGGGGAGTCTCAGCTCAGAGCCAAGAAGGCTAGAAGGGTAAAGGAAAAAGTATTTCTCCTCCCCTATAGGCAACTATACTAATTTGTTTCCTTTAAAGTTTTAACAGGACTTCTTCCTATAAATATCCCACTACTACCCTACTAGATAATTTGAAAAGGCCTGGAATTTTATCATCTTTTCTTTTTTTTTTTTTTTTTTAAGATTTTATTTATCTATTTGACAGAGAGAGATCACAAGTAGGCGGAGAGGCAGGCAGAGAGAGAGGGGAAAAAGGCTCCCCAGTGAGGAGAGAACCCGATGTGGGGCTCCATCCCAGGACCCTGAGATCATGACCTGGGCTGAAGGCAGAGGCTTAACCCACTGAGCCACCCAGGCACCCCTAGAATTGTATCATCTTATGGACTATGGTTATCTCATGGAAAATTAATGTTTTGTCACTGTATAAATCTTATGTATTGTTTTTGTTCTAGGTTTCTATAATTTGATAGTCACAGTAATTAGATACTTAATATATACAGATTTGAATTCAGAAACTGAGAAGCATTTATATATTATATACATGAATATAATTGGAACATTTTTAATTCATTGCTTTTAGATCAATTTGTGACTTTTAGTAATTGAAACTTTACTGACATTTAAATTTCTTATCCTTGGAAATAAATGAAGAGTAACACAAGCTGCAACACACCAAAATATTTATGTATTCAGAATACCTGAAAAACACAATGTGAAAATGAAATCGCTTATTTTATTCACTTATTATTTCCATGACCAAGTATCAAAATCTACATGCAGCAGGTACTGTGCTCAGTGGACATTACTTGCACTTCCAGAACACTATGGGAAACATGTGAGGGGCATCTAACTTTATTTTGTGGATGTGATGCCTGAATAGTTAAGGATGATGTTAAAAGAATGCTTCTTCCCTACTTCATGAAGAAATACTTTTTTCCCCCCAAGACATTCCTGGTCTTTTATCCCACCTGTATCCCCTCTAAATGATATGGTAGGTAGATGACAGTGTTCAAAAAATAAATTAAACAAGCAAAAATATTCTAACACCTCCCCACAAAGGTAGTAGGAGGGGAAAAAAAAAAAAACAACTTCTTTTCTTGCTGAATTATCATGAAAATGATGAGGGAACAGATGGCTGGCTGATGACAAAGCAAAAGGCTGACACCTTGCAACCTCCCCCCACTCCCACTCTTGTGTGGGACATAAGTGACATTCTTTAGGAATCTCCCACCCATCTTAATGTTAATACCTTGCTAGAGGGCAAAAAGACCTTGGCAATGGCAAGGCCTCTGGTATCAGGTGTCTTATAGGTCCTCATTAGCATATGAAAGTTCTATTGAAACCTCCCTTTTCCTTACTTCCCCAACCCCGATGGTACATAACCTGCCATCCCTCACAACCCTGGGAGCAGCAGCTCTTCCTGCCCATTGGTCCTGTTGCAGTGCTTTAATATACCACCATTTTGCACCAAAGATGTCTCAAGAATTCTTTCTTGGTCATTGGCTCTGGACCTCACCCCACCGAACCTCACCTATATTCTAGAACTTCATCAAAACCAGGATGTGAGGTCCATCCCAGGCAACCTACAACTATACAGACAGAGAGATACTACACTCTGATATGTAGCCAAACAAACACAATCCATTACCACATATTTTCCTTTTTTTCTTATAATCATTTACTTTTATATTTAGGTGATTGCTTTTTAATCCATCCACAGTATTTTTTTTTATTCCAGTTAGTTAACATACAATGTTATACTAGTTCTAGGTGTGCACTATAGTGATCAACACTTCCATGTCACCTGGTGTTCATCAGACAACTGTACTCCCTTAATTACCCCACCCCCTATTTAACACATTCCCTCACCCACTTCCTGTACTGGTCTACTCCCTCCCCCTCTGGTAACCAACAGTTTGTTTTCTACAATTTAGAGACTGTTTCTTGTTCTTTCTCTTTCTCTCTCTCCTCCCCCCACCTTTTTTTGGTTGTTTTGTTTCTTAAATTCTACATATGAGTGAAATCATATGATACTTGTCTTTCTCTGACTTATTTTGCTTAGCATTTTACTCTCTAGCTCCATCCTTATAATTGCAAATGACAAGATTTCATTATATTTTATGTCTGTAGTATTCCATTATGTGTGTGTGTGTATGTGTGTGTGTGTATGTGTACATACCACATCTTTTTATTCATTCATCAATCAATGGACACTGGTCTACTTCTGTAACTTGGTTATTGTAAATAATGCTGCTATAAACATAGTGGTGCATGCATCCCTTTGAATTAGTGTTTTTGTGTTCTTTGGGTAAATACCCAGTAGTGCAATCGCTGAGTCATAAGGCAGTTCTTTATTTTTTTTTTTAAGATTATTTATTTATTTATTTGACAGACAGAGATCACAAGTAGGCAGAGAGGCAGGCAGAGAGAGAGGAGAAGCAGGCTCCCTGCTGAGCAGAGAGTCCAATGTGGGACTCCATCCCATGACCCTGGGATCATGACCTGAGCTGAAAGCAGAGGCTTTAACCCACTGAGCAACCCAGATGCCCCAGGCAGTTCTATTTTTAAATTTCTGAGGAATTTCTGTATTCTTTGTCAGAGTGGCTGCACCAGTTTTTATTCCCACGGACAGTGCAGGAGTGTTCCTTTTTCACCACATCTCCACCAACACCTGTTGTTTCTTGTGTTGTTGATTTCAGCCATTCTGACAGGTGTGAGGTGATCTCTCATTGTAGTTTTCACTTGTATTTCCTTGATGATGAGTGATGTCAGGCATCTTTTTCTGTGTCTGTTAACCATCTGTAGGTCTTTAAAGAAATATCTGTTCATGTGTTCTGTCCATTTTTAATCAGACTAATTACTTTTTGGGTGTTGAGTTTTAGAAGTTCTTTATATATTTTGGATACCAATCCTTTATTGCATATGCCATTTGTAAATAATCTTCCCCCATTCTGTAGACTGCCTTTTAGTTTTGTTGATTATTTCCTTTGCTGTGCAGAAGCTTTTTATTTTGATGAGGTCCCAATAGTTTATTTTTGCTTTTGCTTCCCTTGTCTCAGTTACCATGTATTTTCAAGATAAAGAGTTCACAAACAAGAAGACTGGATAGAACCATTTTTCATACATGGTTCATCCAAACTTTACTGGGTGATTGGGATGAGCATCTGTGTTAATTAGCTCTGGGGCGGGGGGGGGGGCATACTTCTCAAACTTTACAACAGCAAGTTATTTTGCAACTTGGAGCAAGGACCCCACCAAAGTGAGGCTCCAATCTTCCTTTCGGAAGTAGAGATACAGCTGCTCTCTTCCTTGATGATTACATTTCAAAGAGATGGCCCTCAGTGAAGGAGGGCTTAGCTGCCTCCATTTTGATCTCAAACTTTCTAGTTGGGCTCCTCTTTCCAGCTTGTCTCTTGGTTCAGACTAAGTCACTGAGGGCAAAGGATCCCCTGATGGGATCTGAAATTATCCTCTCAAAGAAGCTGGCCAGTGAGCCAGCAAGACCCTGCCTGTGACTGACTCCAAGACAAAGGCAATTTGACTTTCACTGCCTACCTGCACGTTTCCACCCACTTTTGCCTCACAGTTTCCTTATATAAACCTGGAAGTATTTTCAGCATTTTGGAGACAGTCTTGGAGACGCTGGTCCTCTGTCTTCCTGGTGCTGGCCTCATTGAAATAACTTCCCTTCTTGTTTCACCACCACTCTTTTGTCTGCCTTTGGATTCTGTCAGCAGTGACTCCCTGGGTGAACCTGGTCCCCAGCCACGTGCACCTGCATCACTGCCTGCTGATTGTATCAGGTCCTTGAGGAAAGGGTTCTGTTGTCACAAACTTGACAAAGACCTAGTTTTTAAAACTATTTACATATAATTCAAAGAAAGGAGCGAATACTCAGAATTACAAGTTTTCTAGAGTAAATGTTCTTGAGAAAGAGAAGGGAAGGAAAAATCTCTTCCCTCATTTTAAACAGAGAAAATTAAACCTCTCCATTTTCATTTGTTATTTGTCCTTAAAATAGATATTAGTGTATTTTTCCTCCAGTTGCTTTTCTGTCTAACTTCAGATTTGCCCTTTTTCTGTTTTTCTCCTGAGGTTATGGTGAGGCAATGATCTATGTTGGGGTCTGTAAACTAGGGGCCACAGGCCAATGATAGAAAATATATATCAGAAGAATAATATTTCATGACACATGAAAATTATGTAAAACGCAAATTCCAGTGTCTATAAATTAAGTGTTATTGAAACCCAGCTGTGCCTCCTCTACTGTTTACAGTGGCTTTTTTCTAACTATCCCAGCAGAGTTAGTTGCAAGAGAGACCATATAACCACAATGTATTTAGTCTCTGCACCTTTACAAAAAAAGTTTGCTGACACCTGGTCTAGGTCCTTACTAATCAGTTAATAGTCCCTGAAGAAGCAACTTTACTATTACCTAGAGCTTGTTAGAAATGCTAAATTTGGGATCTGTCCAGAGCTGCTAAATGGGATTCTACTTTTTAACAAAGTATCTAATGTGAATTGTGAAAGGTTGAGAAATAGCAATGTAAGTAATTTCTCTGCAAACTCTATATCCTTCTCTGGTTTTCTCAATGAAGGTGTCGAGTAGGGAGTCAGCAATCCTGCTCAGCTCTCATATTTAATCCACATAACTCCAGTATAAATTTTATCAGGAATAACAGTAATGTTTTAGCTCTCATCTACTTTCCCTTTGTCTAATTTTTTAACCGGTTCAGAAACTAGATGAGGAAGGGTGCTACTTATTGGATTACTCCTCAAATCCAGCAGAGAAACAGTAGTGAGCTCTGTGAAATGGGCTATATGCTAAGCAGAGAGTTCCAATTATGAGAAGGTGTAATTTTTACAAAGGAAGATACAAGAGAAAGTAGATCACATGTTTGTATTATACCCATTATTTTATAATCTGTTTCAGTCTTACCTACACTGGAGAGAATAGGCCGTGGTTTTCTGTAGTCAAATTTCTGGCTTAGAATCAATCAGACTGATTCTTACTGACCTCAGTTCTCTTGAGATGGTAATTTTAGTTTGCTTGGGAACTAAGCCCCAGCTTGCTTAGAGGGGTGGACCTATTCTTCTGCCTACTGAGGAACATGTACTTTCAAAACAAGACTTGGAATTCTTATATGGGTGATGGAGAAAATCAAACCCACAGCCGCAGTTCCTTTTGCATTAAACCGAGAGGTAAAATTTAAAGGTTTGTACTGTTAAAAGGTAAACTGAGGCATGTTAAACATTTTAAGAGTTAACTGAACAAAAATAGATTCCACTGTGGCAGAGCCAAACCAGAAGTGGTTAAAAGCATTCCACCTAAAGGAGTCAAGGGAAAGACTTACATAAAGGTGCAGAACTGAAGGAAATTACTTGATTGGCTAAAGCGCAAAGCTTTGTTGGCTCTTTGAGAGTGGTTGTTCTTAGCACTCTGATTTCATAAACTAGAACCACTTACAGGCTTATATTTTGATTTAGGCCACCTCAGTCTAATGGACTCCTTGTTTGACTGATTTAATAGTTTTTATAGATTTTGATGTGTTAGAAAGTCATCATAATTGACTTAACATCCTCGTAAGTAATATTAAGATTTAGGAAGTAATAATGATTTTAGATTTTAAATTTTATGTGGAAGGGTAAAAGAAAATGTGACAAAGTTTATAAACAGCATTTGGATTTTAAAAATTAAATCATTGAATTTATTACTGTAATACATTTATGAGAAATGATCAATGTTTTTAAAGTTTTCTAAGGATAAATACTTCACAAACTTAAAACACAAGCATTATTATATTTATGAATGTAGATGAAAGTGTCGGAGGAAATTTAAATAAGCTAAAGATAGGGCTAATCATTAAAGGGAATTTAATATGTTTAAATTTATATGAGCACATATTAATCAAGGGCCCCCTTAAAAAGGATTGCTACTATTTTGTAGATTTATAACTAAATTACAAGGCTTTGAAAGTTCAATTTAGAAACTTAAGGAAAATACTGTTTGTTGACATAATTATTTTTAAAAGTTGATATTTATTCTATGAAGAAAACAACCACTAATAGTATTTTTCGAATACAAAGCACACTCACTCAAAAACAAAAAATATTGTTCGTGTTTATAAAATACTTTCATATGTATTATTAATTTGTCATACCCTCAATATTCAAAATAATATTTTCTTCAGAATTATACTCTATCCATCATAGAACTAAGAATAGAATTCCATAGTACAGCTTTAAAAATTCATTTTATTAATAATGCTTAGGAGAAAATAAGTATTTGCTCACATGGGCTCAAATTACCTAACTTATGGATTCTAGAGCACTTAAAGTAAAAAAATGGACAATGTTTATTCTATATAGATAATAACATACAATGACTATATTTTTGTGTAGCATAAATGTATTTCTCTTCTACATTTTCCCCATCTTTGAACCAATCACCTTTGTTAGTTAAGATATTTAAACATAAAGTTAAATAAGTCTATTTCTCTTAGTAATAATTCAGAAACTTAAGATATGACTGCATGGACATTCACAATTGTCATATCCTTTATCCTTCATGCCCAAACACAAAATATTGAAGTCCTTTTAAAAATAATGCATATTTAAATGTTTATATTTCCTCAAATGTCCAAAACCTGTTCCTTTTCCTCACTTTTATTTCCAGATATAAATGATGTATAATAATTGGCTGATACAAATGGCATGTTTAGATTTTAACTGGTATAGAAGATGCTTACAGGGACTTTATTTTTAATTCAGATGTTTGAAAAGGGGAATTACATTAAAGCTGGTTTGATGTCAATTAAAAAATTAAGAGAATTCCTAAAGGACTGTAGAAAACTGGCCATCAAGTGTACACATTAAGAGGAATAGCTAAATTGCATGTCCAAACAGTGTCTTGATTTTTACTCTGATCTTCTCACCAAATTACATTTGCGAAAGTAACCATGGAGACTAAAAGCTTAACTACTGAACTGAACTAGCAAAGTAATACCAAAGAGTGTAGTAAAAGAAAGTAAAGGTGTCTTCAGAGTCAAAAAGGTGGCTCATTGTAACATATAATACGCTACATTAACTTTTCTAAATCCTAAGAAATCAAGAGCATCTACTTACTCTCTGGAAAAGTAGGAACAGAGAAGCAGATTAACCAGTCAACAAAATGTTTATGTTTTAATGCCTAGTTTAATATTCCATGCATTTGTTACTTATCTAATGATTTAGGGTATAGAAGTACATTTCTTTAAAAAATGTATCATATCCCTAGATCTACATTCACAATCAGAATTAATCAGATCTATGGTCATAAAATACATTATTGTGGTGGTTGAAAAACTTTTTGGACTAAAGCTATTTTTTTAAAGATTTATTTATTTGACAGAGAGAGAGAGAGAGAAAGAGAGAGAGAGAGATCACAAGTAAGCAGAGAAGCAGAAAGAGGGAGAAGAGGAAGCAGGCTCCCCATTGAGCAGAGAGCCCCAAGCAGGGCTGGATCCCAGGACCAGGAGACCATGACCTGAGCCGAAGGCAGAGACTTAACCCACTGAGCCACCCAGGCATCCCTGAACTAAAGCTATTATCCATATATTCTACTATTAATTTAAACAGAACACCAATCAAAATAATTAAGAATTTTCAGAAAAATCTCAATTCTTCAATTAACTTGAATTATAAAAGGATATGGAAATTACAGATGTAGGTTAAAATGAATAAATGATTTTCTAATTTATAGGGTGAAGGTAAGTTAAAAGTAATATGTTCATAATGCCATCTATTTATCGGTCAAATATTCACTAAAAACCTTCTACAATGCCAGGAATCCAAAATGGCATTGGTGGCATAATTTCAAACAACAAATGGTCCCTTATAACCAGCACTGTGAGAAAAAAAGGCACTTATAAGCAAATAATACTCTGAATAAGTACTATGATAGATTTAAGTACCAGATGTAAAAGAAGTTGATTAGGGAATATCATATTGCTCAGGGAGATGAAGAAAGATTTACTTAAGAAACTCTTATTTGTAAGGATAGAAAATTCAGGAGGAGGGATCTGAAGTAGTCCTGAAGTGCTAGGTAGAAAGCAATTCTGTTCTCTCCCTAACCACTTCCTACATACCTAACATGCTAAATCTAGGTAGGAGGAGGGTATTTCTGCTGGTCTTTTCTTCAGAGGCTCAGAGATCAATCTCACATTGTTTTCTGATGAATCCTTAGGAAATGCAAACTGATTAATCTCCTTGAATTCCTATGTTCACAATGCTAAGTAGCTTTAATTTGGAAAATTTTAGGGTGCCTTTCTCTCTGTGTAAGAAAAAGAAACCATGAAGACATGATTTAAGAAAAAGAATCATTATATGTATTTATCATTTGACTTTTCTTTCTTTGGAACTATAAATTATGGATAAGAATCCAAATTGTAGAAATTACTGAAGAAACTTCCATTTTACTAGTTTAATTCAGAGACATACTTTTTTGTCTTATATTTGTAGTAAACTCGATAACATACAAAATGTTTCCTTAAACATTTTGGAAGTATTCTTAGTTAAGAGGTTATATGGGTTTAGATCACATGGGCTGTGTTTAGACTCCGTCTTTTTCTAGTTACGTGAGTAGGGCAAATTACCTAACTTCTTTGTTGCTGACCTTCCTCACTGTAGATATATTGACAGGATTGTGAAAATTATTTAAACCACTTAGGCATTGAGCTAAGCACTCTCATGAGGCCTTTTCTGGCTCAGTCCGTGAAGCGTCCACCTCTGGATTTCGGCTCAGGTCATGATCTCGGGATTGGGAGATCAAGTTCCCTATTGGGCTCAATGCTAGGCATGGAGCCTGCTTAAGATTCTTTCTCTCCTGATGGCCACTCCATCTCTCTCTCCCTCTCTAAATAAGAAAAAGAAAAAGGTTCCTAGAATTATGCATGGTAAGTGTTTACAGAGAAAATCAAAAGACTGCTTACTACTTGACAACCATTTTAATAGAAGCAATTATATGAATACATTTTTCATAAAGTTCTTTTCTCTAAGAAATGTACACTTATTAACAAAACCCAGGTTAATATTAGCACTAGCTCTGAATCAGAAAGAAAGAAAAAAAAAGCAACCAACCCCCCCCCTTTTTTTTTAAAGATTTTATTTATTCATTTGACAGAGACAGAGATCACAAGTAGGCAGAGAGGCAGGCAGAAAGAGAGAGAGGGGGAAGCAGGCTCCCTGCTTGATCCCATGACTCTGGGATCATGACCTGAGCTGAAGGCAGAGGCTTTAACCCACTGAGCCATCCAGGCACCCCCAAAAACCTTTTAAAAAATATAAAATAAATAACTAGCTCATCGAGTAATTTCATATGTCATGAAAGTAATCCTGTTAGAAGCAGGGTCAGGGAAAAAAGGGAAAACTTACTAATTCAAAGAGAAAAAATAAAATTGTTAAAAATTAAAATACACTTATAAAATATACAAAAATTATCTATTCCTCTCATACTCAAACTCTTCCTAATGTCCGTTTACCACTTTCTATTCACTTTATCAATCAAACTAGTCTCATGAAAGACCAAATTACATTGATGATTTTATTCAGGCTGTTGTAATAGAAGGGATGTTCTTTAATGAAGACATTTTAAAAGACTAGGGAGGTATAAAAGTAAGGTTCATTGTCATGGAAACAAGGGTGTTATGAAGAAGGATGACAGTGAGTCTTACTTGAAGGCTGGAGGTGTTTAATTCTTGGAATATGTGGAAAAGTCATACCTTTGCAGTTAGCCATTTCTCAGGACATGGGAGGGGAGGGGAGGGTTTCTCAACAAGCTTTCCAGGAAGACAGGACTCAGATAAATTCAACATTGTCAGTCCCTTATTTATTCGGTATTAATATTCAATGTTGGACAATTTGGAGATAATCCTAAACCTCCTGAGTAGAGTGGATTAAAGGTGAACTGGAATAGGTAAATTAAGTGTCCAGAGGCAGGGATGTGGTACCTTTATAGTCAGTATCAGAAAACCAGAACTCTTACTATACCAGTATAGTAAGAACACAGGTTCATAAGCATCAAACCTCATATATGATCTGTAAGGTATAGTCCACAGGTCTGATAGATTTTTTTTTTTTTTTTGCAAAGATGGGCATTGTCTTTAAAATATTTTAGTTAATTCACAAAATTTAAACACATAGATTTGATCACTGAACGCCCATTTCTAAAAGTTTCTTGTTAATTCTGAATTAACAAGCAAATTAAATTCATTCTTTACAGTCTTCCTTCCTACACCGAACTCACAATAAGATTTCCTCTATTCAAATATCTTATTTTAAGATAGTAGAGGGAAAAAAAGATGAAAACGTCAAGATGATTACTCCAAATTAAATGGGCTCTTGTACTTTAAACTTCAATAACAGTCTTTTAGAAACACCTATAATGGGGCACCTGGATGGCTCAGTGGGTTAAGCCTCTGTCTTTGGCTCAGGTCATGATCTCAGGGTCCTGGGATCGAGCCTGGCATTGGGCTTCCTGCTCAGTGGGGAGCCTGCTTTCCCCTGTCTCTCTGCCTACTGTGATCTCTCTCTCTGTCAAATAAATAAATAAAATCTTAAAAAAAGAAAAAGAAACAGCTATAATGTTGACAGACTAGATATTGTTTTATTTTCTACATATTCTCTTTTTGCATACCATAGGTCTTCTAAATTCTTTTTTATTTCTGATGTCATCCTAATGTATCTTAGGGTGCTCTTCAAAAGTGATAGGAAGCTTAAGATCTGTTACAATTGCCATGTTGGTATTTACAGTGGAGCAGACTGTCACTAATAAGTTCATTTTGTTAAAATACAAATTAGTTGTATAATGTTTATTAGGAAACTCTGATAACACTCTCAGATTCCTAAAGTTATTTTAAAAAGGTGTAGTAATTGCCTGTGTGGCTGAAGTGTTTATGCCTGCCAACTTCATAGCTGTATTTGTTTAAAAAAAAAAAAATCCAATGTTACATCTCCCAGTATTCAATATTTACCTAACACTAGCATAAATATAACTTCTGAAGGGGTACAATATGCATTACCCCAAAATATGGCACCCTCCCACATTGAATATTTTAAGCTGAAGGAATTTGAGAAAATGGCAGATGGAAGGAAGATCCCTTTGACCTTCTCTCTTGCTATGGTATGATACAATAATTTAATATATTAACCATTTCCCTACTTTTGTGTGAAATAGAACTAGCACCATACATCTATAGAAGCTAGAGAAAATATGACAGTTTTCATTCCTGCTTTTCCCTTGTCCTTCTGAACCAAGTCATAAAACCCTCAAGTGAGAGGTGCCTTCCCCATACCCAGAAGAAAGGAATATCCTTATCTTTGAAGACGAAGACCATGATGAAGAATCTCAATAAACAGACTGTACTTGCCAAGTTCAGTCTCTTACTCTTCAACCTATCACACTCATTATACTCCTCAACCTATCATTTTCCATCACAGCTGTTTACTCTTCATGAAACCTAGCATAAAAGTACATATGTCAAAGTGTTTCTTGGGATTTTCATTTCCTTAGGAAGACTCCGATGTCATGTAAAACTTGCATATTAAATAAATTTGTCTACTTTTTCTCCTCTTTATCTGTCTTCACCAGTTTAATTTTCAGATCCAGCCTATAGGATCAAGGGAAAGCTCTTCCTTCTCTGCATTTTCATTTCTGGTTCTTTAAAATATTTTTTCTTACTATTGTTGTTGGTTTATTATTATTTTATTATTTACTATTTACTATATTGTTTTGCTTTATTTTCCTTCCTTTTTTTCCCCTATTCTGACATAAGCTTACTCACTTGAGAGCCATATAAAATTTTTTCCATCAATTTTATTATTTACCTTAGCGAGAGAGAGAACACAAGCAAGGAGGAGCAGGCTCCCCACTGAGCAGGAAGCCTGATGTGGGTCTTGATCCCAAGACTCTGGGATCATGAATTGAGCCAAAGGCAGCCACTTAACCAACTGAGCCACCCAGGCACCCCCACTTGAGAGCCATGTAAAAATGGAGTAAACTTCTGTCTGTGAAATGGGGTTATAACTCTTTAATATCATTTAATACAATACCTGAAAGAAAGTAAGTCTGTAATAAAGATTAGTCATTACCTATATTAGGTATATTTAATAATTATAGTTAAATTATTTATTTAATTATTAATAAAATTTTATTTCTCTTTGCTCCTTTTTTTTTATAATTTTTTATTCTTTATAAACATATATTTTTATCCCCAGGGGTACAGGTCTGTGAATCACCAGGTTTACACACCTCACAGCACTCACCAAAGCACATACCCTCCCCAATGTCCATAATCCCACCCCCTTCTCCCAAACCCCCTCCCCCCAGCAACCCTCAGTTTGTTTTGTGAGATTAAGAGTCACTTATGGTTTGTCTCCCTCCCAATCCCATCTTGTTTCATTTTTGCTCCTTTTAAAAATATCTCAAGTACATGGTTTCTGGGTGGTTTGGTCGGTTAAGTGACTGCCTTCGGCTCAGTCATGATTTTGGGGTGATGGGATTTCATCGATATTGGGTTCTTTGCTCGGCAGGGAGTATGCTTCTCCTTCTCCCTCTGCCTCTACCTTCTACTCTTTCTCTCTCTCAAATAAATAAATAAATAAAATCCTTAAAATCTATCTATCTATCTATCATCTCTTTCAAGGACAAAATTTCACTATTGTTTTGTTTATTTAAGAAACATCACTGTTTTACTTATTTTGAGAATTGTAATTTAATTATTTTTATACCTCTTACTTAAATTTTATTTACGCTCAAGAATTACATTCTCTCCGTATCTGATTGGAAAAGACATCCAGTTCCCCCTAGTAACTGAGCCACGGTTTATCTTTAAGTGTCAGTAGGTAATAGTAAAGCTGTCTTTCTCTCTCTTTCTCTCTCTCTTTTTTTTTTTATTTTGGTCTATATTGTTCATAGTTGCAGTAAAACCAGAGGCTGGAGTACCTATTAAGTTGTATATTTGATAAACTTTATAAAGCAATCTTCAATAGAAAATAAGAAAAAACCAAAACTGCGTAATAAATAAATGACTAAAATTGAAATGTATCGCATGTTGCCTGGAAAATCACGAAGACAAGGAATAAGAACATTCTGTTGTCTGTGAACCATGCATCACCTGCTTTTCTTTTCTTTTATTTTTAAAGGCTGCTTGGAGGGGGATATTATTTTTTATAGATGAATGGTGATTATTATATTTAATTTCCTTTTTTGCTATGGTATGATACAATAATTTAATATATTAACCATTTCCCTACTTTTGTGTGAAATAGAACTAGCACCATACATCTATAGAAGCTAGAGAAAATATGACAGTTTTCATTCCTGCTTTTCTCTCCCTCCCTCCTGTCCCTAACTTCCCCCACCCTCCTCTCTCTGTCCTTCAGCTATTACATATCACTTCTTTCAGAAAAGTATTTTACCTTGAACTCTGTCCCTTTGGGTTATTCAAAAACTGCCATTTCTATTGACCTTTTTCTTGGTCAAATATAACTTGTTCAGTGGTAGATATTTCTTCACAATTGGACCTATAATTATAAACTCACATCATGAACTTTGACAATCCCAGGACCAAAGCACAAAACACTCTTACTACTTCTATTAGAGTCTCAGGATTCACACAGATACTTGAAACTCTTCTAGCTAGGTTTTGGAACATGTTGGGCACAGGAAATACAATTCTAGGAGTAGCTAGAGTGGGTTCCTGATTATCGTTCAGAGCCAATAGAAACAGTGCAGACACAGAAAGACTTCACCCCTGTTGAACAAGTTTCAGCTCTTCAGATAAAGTCTGTCCTCCATTAGATATTCATTCATGATGGAAATAATAATTACACAGATATGCTTACACATATAAACATAATAAATATTGTCTAAGCAGTCTCTAATTAACTGTGATAAAGATCCCTATTAATTTTTTTCTTGTCTAATCCAGAGGAATACTTTTGTAAAATACAATTAAAAAACATCACATCAATACTAATTGTTCTAGAACTTTCTAAATGTTTATTTTCTATATCTGTACTCAACTTGTTAAAGACTTGTAACAAATAATTTGTAGCATGTTATATTGACCTGAACATCTTTAGTCCCATGAAAAGTCACTGTATCTTTTGGGATTAGATTTTAGTGAAAGCACCAAAATCAAAGTGTCACAAACCAGAGATGATATTTCTATTTTATTTAAAGTCTGAAGGTATGCAAACCAGGTATGGTAGCTCTGTATCATGGAGTCCCCAGATACCCAGCTTCTTCTATTCTACTGTCAATGTACTTGGGCTCTATTGGTTTTCCATTTGGGGAATATGGGGCTTTATCACTTTGTCACCACATCTGAATAAAAGCAGCAAGAGCCAAGAAAAGACAGTTAATGAGAAAGTTCTTGTGCGAGCTATTGGAATTCTAAGTACCTGACATACAGATAGCACTCTGTCTTTAACTTATCAGCCAAGATTTAGTTATAGGGACACACTTAACTACATAAAGTGTTTGAGATGAAGTCTTTATCCTGGAAAGTTTGACTAACTTAAAAGAAATCCAGGATGGGAAAGAAACTGCAAGCTCTAAATCTACTTCAAGCTCACCGCATAGGTACAATTTAGTGTTTAACAGAGTTCCCAGCAATAACACATTTGATTCATTACTTTAAGAAAAATTCTATTTAAAGTTTATTTGCCTTCCAAAACTTTCTGAAATAGAACAGAACTACTTTTTCCCCAAAATTGGAATTACTGGAGCTCAGTTTCTGCTCATATGCTGTCTATTCTAGGAAATAAAATGCATATTTAATTTTAATACAGTTCAATGACCCTCTCTCTTAGATATGAGTGATAAGGTTCATTTTCACTGCCTCAGTGACTTTGACATCACTGGACGGTCATATCCTCAACAGTGTCATTTACTAAGGAGACCAAAGGAGGATATATACTATTATCATTTTAACCTGACAAACCCATATTACTTCTGGGATGGATTAAGTACTGGCATGGCAAATTTCATGGTCACTTTTGGTATTTCAGGATGAACTTTCAAGAAAAGGATATCCTTTCAAGAAAAGGATAGTGCTTAAACACATCTGGAAGACTTTTTTCCTAATAAAATTTATGAAATTGCCTGAAGTCATTATCAATGTAATTTGCTAATGTAAGTGAGCCACTGAGAACAAAAGACTCATGTTAATTTTAAGATATATGAAGATTAGATTTTTTTTGGACTTTTGGTAACAAGTCACATAAAAATTTTTGCTTCCCTCCCAAAACTTCTTATTTTCCCCAGTTCCCAGAACAAGAACAAAAAGAAAGTAAGAAAAGAAAGAAGAAAGAAAGAAAGAAAGAAAAAAGGAAAGAAAGAAAGAAAGAAAGAAAGAAAATGGCTTGGATTAGGATATATTAGAGGGTATTATTTAGATTACATTATGAGGATTGGGCATAAGATGGGTAGGTATGTATGTACTAAAAGAAATGGGAATTTATATCATGTTTATTTTCCTAAGAGTAGCATACGTGCTTTAAATATGCATTTTGTTACATTGTGATCTTAAGGTTTGAGTTCTGTTTGTAGTTTAGACAGATGTAATTCAATAGTTTAGGTAAGAGATGATTATATCTTGCATGAGGTTAGTGATGATGAAGAGGAAATACATGTGAATAAATTGGAGCATCCATCAAAGGGTTTAGTGATGGATTCTATTTGCAGGGGGCAGGTAAAAAGAGTGATGCCTGGCTTTTTAAGCTAGTGAAACATAGTGGATATCAGTATCATTCATTGAGATAGGGAGAACTGAAAGAGAACCATACTTTGAAATCAGTGTTGTGCACAATTTCAGAATGAATTCAACAAAAAGTATTATTATCTCACACAATTACAAAGTACATTCTTAGAGTAGAAAGAAACCTTAGAAGTTATCTGGTCTATCATCTTAAATGATGATAGTTGTACTATTTCTGCTTGAATGTCTCAAGTGATAATATCCTCTTGGCTTTATAAACACAGAATAATAGTTTTTAAATAGGCATCATTATTTTGATATTCTTCTTATGCTTAGACAACATCTGCCCCTTTGTGGAAGATTAATAACAATTTTGGATGTAAAGTGGAGTTTTATAAGGTTTTCCTCTACCTGTTCAAAAAGATCTGGACACTCCTTAATGAAATATTTATTGCTTAGGATGGCAAACCCGTTCCCCTGCCTACTGAGGAAGTTATATATTCAAAATGAGAAAAAGTTAGAACTGATATACAGATGATGGAGACAATCAAACCCACAACAAAAATATCTTTTTTATTAAACTGAGGGATATGATGAATGGTTTTGTATGGTTAAAAGATACACTGAGGTATATTAAACATTTTATGACTTATTGAGCAAAAATCAATTCCAATGGGGCATTGCCTAACCAGATGTGTTTAGGAATGCTCCACCTACTGGAGACAACTATGGGCTTCCCAAATATGTGGCAAAGTCATTGCATATATACATGCTTATTCTCTTTGATATACATGAAAGAGAATATACATAAACATATATATGTTTATGCTTTTTAAAAAATTTAAATTTCTTTTCAGTGTTCCAAAATTCATTGTTGATGCAACACACCCAGTGCTCCATGCAATATATGTCCTCCTTAATACCCACCACCAGGCTCACCTATCTGCCCACCTCCATCACCTCCAAAACCCTCAGTTTGTTTCTCAGAGTCCAGTTTCTCATACTTCATCTCCCCCTCCAATTTCCCCCAATTCACTTTTCCTTTGCTTCTCCTAATGTTCTCCATGGTAATCCTTATGCTTCATAAGTAAGTGAAACCATATGATAATTGACTCTCTCTGCTTGTCTTAATTCACTCAGCATAATCTCCTCCAGTCCCATCCATGTTGATACAAAAGTTGGGTACTCATCCTTTCTGATGAAGGCATAATATTTCATTGCATATGTGGACCATGTCTTCGTTATCCATTCATCTGAGGAAGGGCATCTTGCCTCTTTCCACAGTTTGGCAACTGTGGCCGTTGCTGCTATGAACAATGGAGTACAAATGACCCTTCTTTTCACTACCTCTCGATCTGTGGGGTAAATACACAGTAGTGCAATTGCAGGATCATAGGGAAGCTCTATTTTTAATTTCTTAGGGAATCTCCACACTGTTTTCCAAAGTGGCTCCACCAAATTGCATTCCCACCAACAGTGTAAGAGGATTCCCCTTCCTCCACATCTTCTCCAGTACTTGTTGCTTACTGTATTGTTGATTTTGGCCATTCTAACTGGTGTAAGGTGGTATCTCAATGTGGTTTTGATTTTAATCTCCCTGATGGCTAGTGATGATGAATATTTTTTCATGTGTCTGTTAGCCATTTGTACGTCTTCTTTGGAGAAGTGTCTGTTCATGTTTTCTGCCCATTTTTTGACATGATTATCTGTTTTTTGAGTGTTGAGTTTGAGAAGTTTTTTATAGATCTTGGATATCGGCCCTTTTTTTCTGTAGCATCATTTGCGAATATCTTCTCCCATTCTGTGGGTTCCCTTTTTGTTTTGTTGACTTTGTTGACTTTTTTTTTTTTTTTTTTGCTGTGCAGAAGCTTTTGATCTTGATGAAGTCCCAAAAGTTCATTTTCACTTCAGTTTCGTCTTTGGAGATATGTCTTTAAAGAAGTTGCTGTGGCCAATGTCGAAGAGGTTACTGCCTATGTTCTCTGCTAGGATTTTGATAGATTCCTGCCTCACGCTGAGGTCTTTTATCCACTTTGAGTTTATCTTTGTGTATGGTGTAAGAGAATGGTCGTTTCATTCTTCTACACATAGCTGTCCAATTTTCCCAGCACCATTAATTGAAGAGACTTTTTCTACTGGGTATTTTTTTCCTGCTTTGTCAAAGATTATTTGACCATAGAGTTGAAGGTTCATATCTGGGCTCTCTACTCTGTTCCCGTGGTGTATGTGTCTGTTTTTGTGCCAGTACCATGCTGTCTTGGTGATCACAGCTTTGTAGTAAAGCCTGAAATAAGGCAATGTGATACCCCAGTTTTTTTTTTTTTTTCAACATTTCCTTAGCAATTTGGGGTCTCTTCTGGTTCCATACAAATTTTAGGATTGTTTATTCGAGCACTTTGAAAAATGCCAGTGTAATTTTGATTTAAAGTAGATTGCTCTAGGCAGTGTAGGCATTTTAACAATGTTTACTCTTCCAATCCATGAACATGGAATGTTCTTCCATCTTTTTGTGTCTTCTTCAATTTCTTTCATGAGTGTTCTATAGTTCCTCTAGAGTACAGATCCTTTACCTCTTTGATTAGGTTTATTCCCAGTTATCTTATGGTTCTTGGTGCTATAGTAAATGGAATCAATTCTCTAATTTCCCTTTCTATATTTTCATTGTTAGTGTATAAAAAAGCAACTGATTTCTATACATTGATTTTGTATCCTGCCACATTACTGAATTGCTGAGTTCTAGTAGTTTGGGGTGGAGTTCTAGTAGTTCTAGTAGTTTGGGGTGGAGTTTTTTTGGTTTCCTATATAAAGTATGATATCATCTGTGAAGAGAGAGAGTTTGATTTCTTCATTGCCAATTTATTTATTTATTTTTTTTTAAAGATTTTATTTATTTATTTGACAGATAGAGATCACAAGCAGGCAGAGAGGCAGGCAGAGAGAGAGAGGAGGAAGCAGGCCCCCTGCTGAGCAGAGAGCCCGATGCGGGACTCGATCCCAGGACCCTGAGATCATGACCTGAGCCGAAGGCAGCGGCTTAACCCACTGAGCCACCCAGGCGCCCCTTCATTGCCAATTTAAATACCTTTTATTTCTTTTTGTAGTCTGATTGCTGTTGCTAGGACTTCTAGTACTATGTTGAACAACAGTGGTGAGAATGGACATCCTTGTCGTTTTCCTGATCTCAAAGGGAAGGTTTTTTTTTGTTTTGTTGACTGTTTCTTTTTCTGTGCAGAACCTTTTGATCTTGATGAAGTCCCAAAAGTTCATTCCCCATTCCCCAAAAGTCAGCTTTTCCCCATTGAGGCTGATAGTCGCTGTGGTTTTTTCATAGATTTTATGAAGTTGAGGAATGTTCCCTCTATCCTTATACTTTGAAGGGTTTTAATCAGGAATGGATGCTGTTTCTTGTCAAATGCTTTTTCTGCATCATTTGAGAGAACCGTGTATTTTTTCACTCTTCTCTTTCTGATTTGTTCTGTCACATTGATTTGTGAATGTTGAACCACCCTTGCGTCCCATGAATAATTCCTACCTGGTAATGGTGGATAATCATTTTAATGTACTGTTAGATCCTATTAGCTAGGATCTTGTTGAGAATCTTGGCATCCATATTCATCTGGGATATTGGTCTGAAATTCTCCTTTCTGGGGGAGTCTTTACCTGGTTTGGGGATCAGGGTAATGCTGGTTTCATCAAAAGAGTTTGGAAGTTTTACTTCTCTATTTTTTGAAACAGCTTCAGGACAATAGGTATTATTTCTTCTTTGAACGTTTGATAGAATTCTCCAGGGAATCCATCAGTTCCTGGGTTCTTGTTTTTTGGGAGGTTTTTGATCACTGCTTCAATCTCGTTACTAGATATTGGTCTATTAAGATTGTCAATTTCTTCCTAATTCAGTTTTGGAAGTTTATAGGTTTCCAGGAAGGCATCCATTTCATCTAGTTTGCTTAACTTATTGGCATATAACTGTTGGTAATGATTTCTGATGATTGTTTCTATTTCCTTAGTGTTAGTCGTGATCTCTCCCTTTCATTCATAATATTATTAATTTATTAATAATTTTATTAATTTTATAACTTTATTGCTTTATTAAAAATTATGAACTTACTAATTAATAATTTTATTGATTATTGATAATAATATTAATTTATGACTTTTGGGATAGTTTGGCCTGTTTATCAATCTTACTGATTCTTTCAAAATCTAGCTTCTAGTTTTGTTGATGTGTTCTACTGTATCCCTAGTTCCTATCTCATTGATCTCTGCTCTAATCTTATTTCCCTCCTTGTGTGTGGGGCTGGCTTAATTTGTTGTTGATTTTCCGGTTCTTTAAGGTCTAAAGAGAACTGATGTATTCTGGATTTTTTAATTGTTTTGAGTGAGGCTTGGATGGCTATGTATTTCCCCCTTAAGACCACCTTTACCATATCCCATAGGTTTTATGCCAATGTGTCTTCCTTCTCATTGGTTTCCATGAATTGTTTAGTTCTTTGATTTCATGGTTGATCCAAACATTTTTTTTTTAAGATTTTATTTATTTATCGGGAGGGGGGGAGCGAGCACAGGCAGGCAGAGGCAGAGGGAGAAGCAGGCTCCCTGCCGAGCAAGGAGCCCAATGCGGGACTCAATCCCAGGATGCCGGGATCATGACTTGAGCCGAAGGCAACTGCTCAACCAACTGAGCCACCCAGGTGTCCCTGATCCAAACATTCTTAAGCAGGGTGGTCTTTAGTTTCAAGTGCTTGAATTCCTTCCATATTTTTTCTTGTGGTTGAGTTCCAGTTTCAAAGCATTTTGGTCTGAGAATATGCAGGGAATAATCTCAATCTTTTGGTATCGGTTGAGCCCTGATTTGTGACCAAGTATGTGGTCTATTCTGAAGAAAGTTCCATGTGTGCTCGAGAAGAATGAGTATTCTGTTGTTTCAGGGTAGGTAGAATGTTCTGTAAATTTCTATGAAGTCCATCTGGTCCAATGTGTCATTCAATGCACTTGTTTCTTTATTGATTTTCTGTTTGCGTGATCTATTACTGAGAGTGGTTTGTTAAGATCCCCTACTATAAATGTATTCATATCAATATGACTCTTTATCTTCATTAACAGTTGTCTTATGCGTTGGCTGCTCCTGTATTGGGGGCATAAATATTTACAATTGTTTGATCTTGGTGGGTAGATCCTTTAAGAATAATGTAGTGTACTTTTTTTTTTTATCTCTGCCTACAGTCTTTAGTTTAAAATCTAATTCATCTGAGAGGAAAATGGCTACCCCAGCTTTCTTTTGAGGCCCACGGGCATGAAAGATGATTCTCCATCCCTTCACTTTCAGTCTGGATGAATCTTTAGGTTCCAAATGCGTCTCTTGTAGACAGCATATGGACAGGTCCTGTTGTTTTATCCAATCTGCAACCCTGTGTTATTTTATGGGACTGTTTAGGCCATTTACATTAAGAGTAATTATTGAAAGATATGTTTTTATGACAAAATGTTGCCCGTGAATTCCTTGTTTCTATATATTGTTCCTGTACATTTCTGATCTATGTCACTCTTGGGTCCTTTCTTCTTTTATAGAACCCCCCCCCTTAATATTTCTTGTAGTGCTGGTTTGGTGGTCACATACTTTTTTAAACCTTGCCAGTCTTGGAAGCTCTTTATCTCACCTTGAATGTCAGCCTTGCTGGATAAAGTATTCTTGGCTGCATGTTCTTTTCATTTAGTGCCTTGAACATGTCTTGCCAGCTCTTTCTGGCTTCTGTGGACAGGTCTGATGTTATTCTGATTGGCCTTTCTCTGTACATAGGGAATGTCTTCCCCCTAGTTGCCCTCAGGAGCTCCTGCCTAAAATTATGATTCATCAGTGCCACAATCAAGTGTCTTGAGGTCTTTCTAGATTCGATCTTGCAGAGTGTTTTTTCTGCCTCTAGGTCATGAACATTGGTTCCATACCCCAGATTGGGAAAATTTTCATTGAGAATTTGTTCAAGTATATCTTCTAGCCTTCTTTCTTTATCTTCCCCCTCAGGGATCCTGACAATTCTCATGTTGGAATGTTTCATGGTGTCATTTATTTCCTTAGTTCTATTTTCATGGTTTCCAAGCTATTTCTTCCATAACTCCTCCTAATCCTTTTTCTCTAACAGTTTGTCCTCTAGATCACTGATTCTATCTTCTGCCTCTGTTACCCTAGCTTTTAGAGTATTTAGATTAGATTGGATCTCATTGATAGCATTTTTTACTTCTTCCTGGGTGGCTTTCACTTCTGCCCTAATCAATTCCATGTTGTCACCTAAGGTTTTCTCCAACCTAGTCATTGCCTGGATAATTGTTACTCTGAATTCCCTTTCCGACATACAGTTTATGTCTATATCCAATAGTTCTGATGGAAAAGGCACAGTCCCTGGATTTTTTCTCTGTTGGATGTTCCTTCTCCTAGTCATTTTGGTGAGAGGTAGTTGAGGGATGTGTAGCTGAATTTATCAACCATGATTCAGGCAAGGTGCACCCTGGAACTCTTTTGAACAATCAGAAATCATCACCAAAAAGAAAGGAAAAAAAAGAAAAGAAAAAGAGAGAGAGAGAGAGAGAGAGAAAGAAAGAGAGAGAAAAAGAGAAGATCCAGCCAGAATAAAAGGTAAGTTTTATACAAACAAAAATGGACAAACAATAAGACCAACGTAAGTAAATGATGAGGAAAAAAATTAAAAAAAAAACAAAAAACAAGGCAAAATGAACCCCAAGGATAAGATTTTATATAATACCAGAACAAAAACAAATACACAGAAACACTGACAGAAGAAATGGATGGGAGGATAGTTATAAAACCTTGATGTGGATGAGGAAGGTTATTTTGATTCTTCCTGGGTGTATCTTGATATCTTTGTTAAAGGACTCAACGCTCCAGAGATAAAAGGAAATTAAAACTGCTTTCTATATAGGGGTAGTACTGATTAGGGAAAGAGGATTACCTTGAAGCTTATATCTATATGTATATTAAAAAAATAGAAAAGCAAAAGAAAAACACAGGTATATGTATTTAAAAAGTTCAAGTTAAAGGGTTATTATGGAATATGTTGTATGGAACCTGTCATTGTAATGGTAAGTAGGTTAAAAAAAATTAAAAAAAAAAAAAAAGAATAGTGAGAGCGAATTAAAAATATAAGTTGTATTTATAGGTTTTAGGTAAATACCAGGAGCTTAATATCTGGTTTTCCCCTGATATTGGGGTTTTACAGTTTTATGGGGACCCTGTGGTGGATTTCCTCTTGTTACTTTGGCTGGCTTTCTGGGGGAGGGCTTGCTGTATTGCTTTTCAGTCAGTCTTGCTTGGGTTGAGTCCTCCTGCCCCCTATCAAGGGGCTGGGTTCTGTGGAAACCAGTTTTCAGGCTTTTGTTCTCTGGAGGTTTTTGTTCTTTGGTTTCTTTTTGCAGCTTTTCAGAGGTTTAGTGGAAAGCAAACTGCACCCAGACTTCCATCTCAGAGAGAAGCCTCAGTCTGCTCCCCTCTGGGTGGTCCAGAGCACATAGATTCCCCCTTTGCAAACTCCACTGAGTCATGAATACTCCCACAGGCAGTGAACATCCCCAGCCACCATCCCAGGGGTTGCCCAAAGTGCCCACTTGTCTCTGCACTCCCATGCCAGTAAAACCATGAGCAATATTGGTCCAGGGAGCCCACTTCCAGTGACTGCCTTGGCCTGGACTGCTGTCTGGGGTCCAGACCTCAGGGTTTTGCAGGTTGTTGCCTGGTGTTGAGAGATCCCAGCCAGAGATAGCCCACTGAGATTTTCAAGCCTGGGCTTGAGACCATCAGCTAGTATCCAGATGGAGCTCTTTCAGGGGAAGGTGGTGAGCATGATTCAGATCCCAGTCACACAGTGCATGCAAAGTGCAAAAGGCTGTGGTTCTAGAGAACCTAGCCTAGTGCTGGTACAAGCAGCAGAAAGCCAGCGGCTCAGAGACCACCGCCTGCAGGCTTTGCCACACTCTCTCTGGCCCTGGTGGTCACCGGTGATGGCTGTCCTGGGTCCATGGGCTTAAGACCATGCCTGTGACCACCCAATTTCACCATTTGCCCCTTAAGATATTTGCTCTTTTTGAGTGCTTTTAACCAGAATCCAAGTTAATGCTGGTCCCCAATCACAGGGCACTTTCATATTGGGGTATTATTTTCCAATGGCCCAGTTCTGGTGGGCCCCTCCCCTTTCTGTTTATCCTCTGATATCAATCTGATTTTTCCCACTCTGCTTTACCTTTCCACTGGTGTCTTCTGCCCTCATAGAGACCCAGAAGTGTATAATCCTACATCCTGATTTCATGGGTGTGCAGAGTGTTCTGGTAGAAAATTAGTTCACTTTAGGGGACTGGTTGAAACAGGGTCTCCTAGTTCTCTGCCATCTTGTCCTTACTGCTGTTCATACTCTTAACTTACAGTTTGTTGATTTTTAAAATAGCCATTGATGCTTGGTTGTTTTTTGAACAGTATCATAAACCAAAAACCACAGACACCAAGATCTTGAGGGAAAAAAAAAAAATCTAAATACTAAGCATATTATTGAGACCGATGTTATTATTATTTTTTTTTGAGAAACAGGTACTTAACATTTGTTTGTGTAGAATATTTTATGTAATATATGTTATGTCAGAAAGTGTAAAGGGTCTAAGACTTTACCAGACTTGCAAGTAAACAAGTTAGTCTATGGAATTTCATGTATATCCTGACAGAAGTACCAGACTGCAGAGACACAGGCCATGCACTACTCACACCAAAAACACCAGCCTGGGTGGAATCTTGGTGCCAGTCCTTTGAGCCCCAATCCTCAATGGAACACACAGTGTCACAGTTTGGAGGCTGATAGATTTAAGATCAAGGTAACAGCAGATTTGTTGTCTGGTGAGTGCCCACTTCCTGATTCACAGACATCTATCTTCTTGCTGTGTTTTTACATGATCGAAGTGGGGAGGGAGCTCTCTGAGGTGTCTTTATAGAACACTAATCCCATTAATGAAGGTTCCACCCTCATGACCCAATCACCCCCAAAGGCTCCACCTCCTAATACAATCACATTGATGTTAGGAATTTCAACAAATGAATTTTGGGGGGAACACAAATGATCAGCCAATAGTCCACAGTGAGAATCAGGTATTATTTGGGTATGCAGTGGATTCATATTATAGGAGAGGTGCTCCAAAATTATAACACGAAGTATTGGACAGCAGCTATATCATCCCTTTAGCCCTATGGGAGAGAAACACTTTATTTTAATCTAAAATGTCAAAGGGTGTTGTGATCTGAGTAGGGGAATCTCTCCTGGTTTGTTACACTGAAATCAAATCTGATGTCCGTCACGGGATGGTGTGCCTAAGTTTCTTATGACTCTAGAATGTAAGCAAATCTTCAGGAAGATGAGGGCAATTTCTACTATCCTGAAATGTATCCAGGAGTGAAATGTTCTGTAATTCCTTTCCTAAGAAGACCTGAAATATAAAAGACAAAAGAAAATGTAAAAAACAACCCCGAGAAATCCAGGAAGAACTATTGTCCGGCATTATGTTTATACTAGAATCAAGTAAGATTCTCATAGGCTCACAGGGTTTCTGAACACAACAATGGCTCCTAATTCTTCTCAAGGTTTCGGTGTGGTAAATCAAGACCCTGTCACTTAGACTATTCTTAGTGAAGCTGTCTTGGAGCCTCAGGCTCTTAATGAAGTGGAAGATAAAGAAGAACTATTACCAGCCGGTTAGAAGAAAGCGAGAATGAATTGGTAAGTATAAACTTTCAGTCAAATAGGAATGCAGACAAGTTTCTCTGCCAACTAAAGGAAGATAATTCTGAGTTAATTAATAAATTGTGGATTCAGCAGAAAATCAGTAGAAAATTGTGACACAATCACAAATAACAACCCCTCCAGGAACTCCATCATCTGCCCCCTCCATCAAGGAAATAAAAAGCTGGCTCTCAATACTACCAATACTGCCAGGAGAATCCACACCAAGCTTCAATCTGAAGAATGTACTGAGACTCTAGACTCCAACTATATTGTGGGACAAGTGTTTTTCACTTAATACACTTAATAAAAGTGTATTTACACTTAAAGTAAAGGGAAAACTGGACTTGCATGCTTTTATCAAGCAGAAGATAATCACTTTAGCAGCTAGTACAACCTCCAAAGACTTACCAAATAGCAATAAATCCAGGCTGGATGCCCTCAAACACATGCTACGTGAAGTGGAACACTAAATGGAAGGATGTGAATGGTGGACAGAATGTCAGGTCAAGGGACTACAGAGTAGTCAGTCTTACAGGTTTCAGTCTCTCACCGGTGAGCTCCCTCTATTGTCTGCTTTGGTACCATAAAGAATGTGAGCTCCAGCTGCATAAAGTAGAGATAAGGCAGCAACTGGAACAACTGTTAGGTGATCATCGAGAGCTCACTGATGCACTTACAGCAGAAATTCTTCTTAGAGAAGAAAATACTGCTACCCAGGCAAGAGTTTAGCAGTGCATGGTCATAACGGGTGAGCAACTTCTATCACTCACACATGCCATGAAGAACTATCCTTTGATAAACAGCAACAAAAAAAAGTCAGGCATCAGAAAGGGAATCCATGAGTAGAATATTTATAGATAAATCAGAGGCCCTGCTGTAAATGCTAATGTCTCTGTGCCACTGATGTTCAGAGTGGAAGAAGTGGTTGAGTTCCCAGAGGAAAACTTGTCTGTTAGACTATCTCGAGTACCAACCTTCCCAGATAGTGTGAATCTGGGCAATAATTTTCCAGCACAGATATTTGGGCCTGGCAGCTCAAATAACACCATAAATACAGAAAATCAACTCAGAATTCTCTCCCCTGTAGGATGTATTAAGGAGGACTGTTCAAACTCATCCTGCTTTACAAATTCCTTCATTATGGAAATGATTGAGAAGGAACAAAATTGAGAAAAGAAGACCTTACCTAATGGTGCAGACAATCAGAATTCAAACAAGGAAAGTTATGTCTTCATACTCAGTGGTGGATGGTCTCTTCCATGGGAGGAGATCTGGAGAATGAAGCCCAGTGTCCTTACATTAACCCCTTGAAGGCTCTCTGTAGTTCTTATTCAAACACTCAGCAGGACCAGAACCTCCAGCTTCTTAGAAGAGTCCCCAGTACTGGGAGATGGGCAACAGCTTAGAACAAATGAGGCATCAATACAAAGAAATGACATCATGGCCCGAATTGCTGTGTCAACAATGCGGAATTCACCTATCAAGGCACATTGGAAAAATAACACTGGGCCAAGAGAAGAGCAATGGGATGGACTTCAGGAATGAAACAAACAAGAGGTAAGTCATGCAAGTGACATGAAGGCTACTTTTGTAGCAACATGATCTCTAACACCAAGTAGCATGGAGGAATGGATTACAACAACGAATCAGCAGAGTATGGCTGCTCATGATGAAAAGCTCTTGCAGAGCAGCAGACACTTGCTGGTTTGAATCCCTCCTCTCCACCAACATCACCCATTCTGTCACCTCTCAGAGCACAGACTGAAGGAGGAAAGAGGACAACTGAGGTATCTCTTATACCTCACGAAGTATTGAACAGAATCCCCTGAAAGTTCAAAATGTAGTGCTATCTCTCTCACTACTGGGATAAATATAATAAGATCTTAAGGGGCTACTAGGTATTCTTGTTCTCCTTTAAACACTACCTTAGGAAGTAGGTGATGCATACCTCTTCATACAAGAGCAAACATTGAGGAGCAAAATGAAGAAGGTTGGTTTGTTCTTTCTACCCACTTGTCATGAATGAAGTTGGCTGTACAGAGTTTGTTCTCATTAATATATCCTTGGCCTTCCACTCCCTTTTCCCTGTCCCTGCTTTCAGATTTTCATGTCCTTCTTTTAGATAAAACCTACACAGATCTTATGACATAGTATTTATGGAGCAAAGTATTTTAATTCTGACCTTTCAATTGACTTTCCAAAAACTAAACAATCTATAATCTCTGATAAATATAATATTGACTATAGGGGAAAATTATAAACTTAAAAACTTTCCAGGAACATTTTTTGAGGCTCTAAGATTTCTTAATTTTTTATATTTTTTAATTTATCTATCTACCTACCGACCTATTTATTTTAAGTAGGCTCCTTGCCCAGCATAGAGCCCAGTACAGGGCTTGAACGCATGACTCCAAGATCAAGACCTGAGCTAACACCAAGAGTTGGATACTTAACTGAATGACCTACCCAGGTGCCTCTTCATTCTTTATTTTATCATTCATTTAAAGTATTATTAATCTCTAATGATAAAATAAACACAGTCACAATCCAGCTAAAAACAATGTATAATCACACAAGTAGACAGAAAACTGCAACTATGAAAAGAGCTACCAATAGAATTTGACAGTTACAGAGATCAGAGAAGCTTCCCTGAGGCACTGATGCTGCTTAATGAAGAATGATTGTAATTTACCTAGAGGACCAAGGAAGGAAGGAAGGATACTCCAAGGAGAAAGAATGGCATGTGTGATGCCCCATGGAGGAAGCATAGCCTGTTCACAGCCCAGAGCAGAGGGATAAGGGCAGGTGGGATCCTCATATAAGAAGGTGGTGGTATATAATATGAACTTTGTTTAGGGATAACTGGCTTTATTTACTATAATAAATAAAAAGCCATGGAGGTGTTTGTAGGGGGGAAAGAGTATGGTAATTTAATATACGTTTTCAAAAGAGCTATGGCTGAAGTTTATCAAAACAGAAAAAGACCTGACAATATAAATGTATCTTGCAGTATGAATTCAAGCAAAGTACAGACCATAGTGAAGTAAAACTCTGAGTGCAGACTTCTTATGTAAGTATTTCATGACTTATGATATCACATATATATTATGATAGGCAGAATTCTGAGATAGCCTTAAGAACCTAAATTCTACTGCGGGGATCTGTAGACTACTCTCCTTTTGAGGAAAGGAATAGTTTGTGAATATGATGAGATAAGACTCCTCTGATTAGTTTACTAATCATATGACTTAATCAAAAGGGAGATTACATAAGTAGGCCTGTACTAATCAAGTATGCCCTTTAAAGGGTCTTGTCCTTCTGAATTTAGGGAAGTCTTAAGGTAAGAGCAATGGATGAAGGCACATATCAAGGATCTGAGAGTGCCACCTGGGAGCTAGGAACGGCCCAGATTTGGCAGCCAGCAGGAAAGCGGGGGGACTGCAGTCAGACAAACACAAGGAACTGAATTCTTCTAATCACCTAAATGAGTTTGGAAGACTCTAATCCCAGATGCCAATCTCAGTCCCACCCAATACATTAATTTCAGCCTTGTGAGATCTGAGAAGAGGATCCAGCTAATTTGCCCAAACTCCTGACTCAGAAAAAAAGTGTAAGATAGTATGCAGGTGTTGTTGTAAGCCCCTAAATTTTTGACAACCTGTTATACAGTGTTAGAAAACTCCGTGTGTGTTTGTGTGTGCATGTTCATTCTATAATCAATGAAGACCTTTTTCTTGAATTGCTCTTAACAAACAAACAATTATTGCTGTGCTATTGAATTCCTAACTTCATTGTTAAATTAGGACAAAGTTTTAGTCAAAGTTTTGACAAAGAACATTAGTCATCACTATACAAAAATACACTGGTATGATATAATTGTTGAGTCATTAACATGAAGTTGAAGATACATAGCAATTAAATTAAAAAACAATTTTGAAGATGCTTTCTGACCACTTAGATTTGAAGAGGTTCAAATTTGTAGTCTGAATTGGGGGTGGATGCTGTTGTGTAGTCATAGGTAAAATTAATGCTTTCATCCCAACATTGTCCTCTCCAGATTAACCTCATGTCAGCACAGTGCATAACACCTCACCTGAATGGCCGCAGAGAGTGTTAAATATTTTCTAAGATGAAAATTAAACAATTTGAAAATTCTAGATTCAATATACTGAAACAGATAAATCATAGTGGTTGGTAGTTAAATGAGTCTGCATGGTCAATCATTTCATTACTAATTGTATTTCTTTTTTAAAGATTTTATTTATTTATTTGATAGAGACACAGCGAGAGAGGGAACACAAGCAGGGGGAGTAGGAAAGGGAGAAGCGGGTTCCCCACCAATCAGGAAGCCTGATGTGGGGCTCAATCCCAGGACTCTGGGATCATGACCTGAGCTGAAGGCAGATGCTTAATGACTGAGCCAACCAGGTGCCCCACTTCTTTATTAGATGTCCATAGATTTTCCCCAAATGCTTGAATATCAAAATGAAGTTTCAACTACTGAATAATACATATAGTATATACTCTATGTTTGTATAAAATAGCATAATTTTGATACTTAAATAAATCTCCATTTATTTTACCAGTATTACATAGAAGAGAAAAAAATAGTCAATATATATCCTTATATATCGATCTCCAACATACACATGCATATGTGTTTATATTATAATAATTAATGAAAACAATTACTAAAAATAATTTCCCCAATAATTTTTGTATATTTATACTCAGGACAATTCATGTTTGATAAACCTATATGTATGTATGTATACATATCTATGTATAAACTTATATAAACATATATATAATCCTATATATAAATGTGTGTATAGATATATATGTATATATAAATACATAGTCATATATTTATATATAAATATATATATATATATAGAGAGAGAGAGAGAGAGAAAGATAGAGATACAGACCTATGTGTGGAATACTATCATATATATAACTTGAGTATATAAACTTGTATATATATATATATACACACATTCATGCTGGTTGACTGAATGAAAAAATACATTTTGATTATATAACTAAGTAACTATATATCTCTTTGTAATTAAAGATATTTAATAGAAAAATATTTACCTTATAAAAATAATTATATAATTAAAAGTATTCATAGAAATATCAGTATTATTTTTAGAAGAAAAATTTTTTATTCTTATTAAAATTAAACATTAAAATTTTGATGTTTTATGATAATTTTTTTAAAGATTTTATTTATTTGACTGATAGAGATCACAAGTAGGCAGAGGCAGGCAGAGAGAGAGAGGAGGAAGCAGGCTCCCTGCTGAGCAGAGAGCCTGATGTGGGACTCAATCCCAGGACCTTGGGTCCATGACCTGAGCCAAAGGCAGAGGCTTTAACCCACTGAGCCACCCAGGCACCCCTGTTTTATGAGAATTTTAATTTAACTTTAATGTTTTATGTTTTACTGTTAAAACATAAAAATTAACATTAAAATATTATTATTATTTTCAGAGAAAAGAAAATATCCCTAGCTGAGTCTTTTCAGCTTTTATCAAAGGAAAATTAGAAGTTTTCCTATGGATGAACAAAGCAGTAGCATTCTCTCCCTTTTGAGTGACACACTAGGCAAATATCAAACATTTTGTTAGTGCACTGCATAGAGAGATGTATTTCCCAAAGGTCTCAAAGTCTTGACAACTATATGTTTATGTATATATATTTACATATATAACTGTCCTTGGATGAATTATAGCATAAAAACAATTCATGAAAGATATGAAGCAAGATGTGTGAAAATAATAGACTCTTCTGAAATTATAACTTCTAATCATTATAATTACCCAATATTTTAATGTATTTCAAAAAGTTATCCAACTTTGTCAGTAGTTTAGTCACCAGTGACACTGTACTAACTGAAAGACATTAAATTAAAAATACACAGCACAAAAACAAGGTTTCTAAAAGTTAACTGTTGACATATCTATATATATATATATATTTCTCATTCTGAAAAATTACCTACATCTACCATTTTGACATTGTGTGTTCAATATGTAGATATTGTAAAAAGAAATTTAGTTACCTAAATTTTCAAATGAGGATGATATTGAGGTAAGAGAGTTAAAACCAAAACTTTTTCAGTGAATTACCTTAATGACATGACTGTACATTGGCTTCTATACTAAGATGCAGAAATGGATGTACAATTAGTGAAGATGTACATTATAACGTGTTGTGTGATAGAAAATATTGGTATAACTTGCTTTTCTTGCTAGTATTTCACCCATCGTATTTTGTAGAAATAACACTTATGATGTGGTAAGTGTCCAATAAGACTAAATGTGTCTTTCAACATATAGATATTTTTCTCTTATGTATGATATATAATTCATATTGAGCTTTCCTCAAAATAATCAAGTCTCCCAATATCAAAACCTTACTCATTTATTTTTCTTCAGGGAGAAAGAGAAAGAGAGAGAGCATGAGAAGGGGTGGGGAGCAGGGAGAGAATTTCTCTCTCTCTGAGAGAGAGAGAGAGAATCCCAAGCAGGCCCCATACCCAACACTGAGCCCAGTACAAGGCTGGATCCCACAATCGGAACATCATAACCTGAGCCAAAATCAAGAGCCTGATTCTTAACTGACTGAGCTACCCACGTGCCCCCAAACTTTACTCCTTTAAAAAAAAGAAATAATGCTTAAGTGATTCATGAAGGATTATGATATAACGCTAAAGACAAATAAATTGGTTGGTGTTGTTATTTTATTATATCAATTGTGCTAGTAATAATTTATAATTTAAAAACCCATTTTATTCCAAAATTTATAAAACATGAACCATAGAATAGATGTTTTATCATAAGATCTTATTTAAAAAAAAAAAAAGACTCAAGTTAAATTAGTGTCATCTATTTGTTTGGCCAGTAAAGATTTTAATATTCCCATTTTGGTAAGCAAAACAAAGGTTAAAAAGTAAATATGAAAACCAAGATCATATAGTTAGTAAGCAGCTAAATCTGTTTATATCCAAGACTTAAGTTTTATAATTATCCTATTTATACAGCAGCCCACATAACCAATGAACTTGGACTTTTGACATAGAAGAAAATTATTGATTAAAATATATTTTTTAAAAAAAGTAAACTTCATTGACTTTGAAATCTTTTGTGTGAATGGTTGAAGTAAAATATGTATTTCTAGCTTATTATTTCATTACAATTTTAAATAAAAAAATCAAGTAGAAAAAAAAAAGTAGGAAAAATGAAGCATTATTTAATTTGTCAATGTACAAAATATTTTCACTAAAGTACCTGAAAAGTCGTTGACAGTATTAGGTCTTCTCTCAGACTAAAATAAAGATTTGACTGACAAAAAAAAAAAAAAAAACAGCCTAATTTTTTAAGTGAATTGGATTTTCTGAGTACTTGATGTTTTGTCTCTATAGGATCAATGAGTCGCCTGTTTTTCCTAGATGGAAACAGTTGAATTAGAAAGCGTGCTTCTCTTTGTCAGTCCATTATAAAGCCTAACAGAGTAGCCAGTCAATGTCAATTTGTGTGTAACATTTCCAGTGAGGTTCCCAGGAATCAGAAAAAAGAACAGCATGGGACCTAGGGGCAGGACCTGCTCTTTAAATGGTGTTTCAGAAGAAAGAGTCATGTGCCTGTTACTAGCTCTTCTGAGATACCAAGCAGAGGAGAAGTCTTTAACAAACTGAATTTTAAATGAACGTTTATCTCTTTGTAGAAACAGAAACAGCATTTCTTGAAAAGGAAACAGTCAGGCAATTAATTCTGGGTAACTAATTTGGTATAGAAAGGAAGAAAATCAGGCTAGCTTGTCAGTTTAAAAAGTAAGGATGACAGGAAAATAGTGAGGGAGATGCAAATCATTTCACCCACCTAAAATGTGGATTTGTCAGGATGAGAAAATATCACTATTGAATGTGTCTATATTAAGATTGAAATTTGACATTCTACATGAGGAAAAAAAAAACAATATTAATAATATTTTAAAAGTATCCTTTAGCCAATTTGATTAACGTATGTAAACTGAATTGTGCGAATAATTTAGCTTTCCAAAATATATTCACAGGAGCATATATTTCAACTGATTTTTACAGGTGTTGAAAGGTTTCTGTAGGATCTTGAGTATAAACATTTAGACTAACAGTTTTTTTTTTTTTTTAAGATTTATTTATTTGAGAGAGAGAGAGCAAGAGGAAAAAACGTGAGCAACGGGAGTCACAGAGGCAGAGGGGGAAAGAATCTTAAGCAGACTCCTCACTGAGCTCAGAGCCCAATGTTGCTCAATCCCAGAACCCTGAGATCATGACCAGAGTTGAAATGAAGAGTCAGCCACTTAACTGACTGAGCCACGTAGGCACCCTTAGATTAACAGTTTTATTTGATGAAGATATTCTGCTGTCTTTAATATCCTAATATGTACGATAAATCTCTAAGATAGGATAGAGTATTCAGTAGTTCCTCAGTAATTTTCCTTTTTATCATTCATTCATTCAGCAAAACTGTTTTTCAGATCTCCCAGACACTGTTCCAGGCACTAGGAAATAGCAAGGAATAAAACAGATAAAACTTCCTACCTTCAGTGGTTTTGCATTCTAATTGAACATCTTATGGGTATAATGTTCTCTGTAGTAGTCTGTGAAAAATGCTGACAAAATATATACATATTGTTTCAGAATTTAATAGGATAATAGGTAACACTTGTCTGATGTAGAGCAATGTGGTTCTGGATATTTTGTTAGCAGAGAACTTGATACTTTATTTGATGCCACTCTGAGAATACCTATTCAAGGAATGAGCCATTCAACATATACAATTGATAAAATTAGAAGATAAAAAGCCAATAATCATAAATATCACTTGAGAAGTCAGACAAGTTGAATAGTGAACTAGAAAATCATACAATTTCATATTGGGGGCTATCATGGTAAATTAAAAGAAGTGATGCACGGAAAGTTCTAAAATTTTAAGGCACAGGTAGCAAGATTCAGACTATTTCCTAAAAGAATACAGTTTAATGCAAAGTGATATTCTCTGTAGTATAGCCACAGACTACCACACAGCTCTTCTTCTCCTAAGAATTCTAGTAGTTGGCATTGTTGAAAAAAAAATTATTAAAAGTGAAACCATTATTCTGTAGTATCATTCAGATTAATGGGAGAGCCACGCTCATACAGTGATACACTCTGGAAGCAACAAGGGTGCCCATCAAATATGATGACTGCCTTTATATGAGGCTGTCTACATTGGATTATCAGTGTCAGTGCCTTTATGCTGTCAAATGGAATCTGATCCGAAAATATGAACCCACATGAAATATAACAGATACATTTTTTTTAAATAACTGCTAGATGTGGCTCATGTTCTGTATTTACAAAAAAAAAAAAAAAATTAAGTTCCACTGTAGATGTGAAGCCCAATGCAGGGCTTGAACTCATAGCCCTCATATCAAAACCTAGACTGAGGTCAAGGGTCAGATGCTTAACCATTTGAGCCACCCAGGCACCCTTCATGTTCTATACTAAAATGAGAAAAGAACCATCCAAAGTGGGTCTTGATATATTTCGGTCACTTGAAATCTCAACCACAATAATATATTTATCAAGGCTCACAATGGCTTATAATTATTACTCAATTATTATTCAATTATCATTAGTTGCCATTTGTTGAGTTCTCACATATTCCAGCACTTTGCATATCATCTCACTTAGCCCTTACAACAACTTGGAAAATTAATTACTATTATCCTCATGTTGCAGAAGAGGACACAGAGACATATCAAAGTTAAATAACAGATGAAGTTCACACAGTGGCCCTGATTTTTACTATCTCATCTGTGAGAGGCCAAAGACGGCACTGGCTCCACTATTCTCCCAGTTTTAATTCAGGTCTGAGCTCTTTCTTTGATAAACACAGGATCCAAAACACAGCACAGCAGTGCTCAGCACATAGGGATTACTCAATAAATATTTGTGGATAAAATCAGAGATACGTATATAATTAGAACAGTCTTCACTCTCACTTATAATTGAAAAAATTCCATACTAGGAGTAAATTCCATACTAGGATTGAACATAAAGTTGATCGTTAACTTTGATCATTATCTAGCAATAGGAAATGGATGTTTTTTTCATTCCCAACCAACACTGTGTTTAAAATGTGCATTCTATCTTGAGATATCGCTTTTCAAACACATTTTCTCCAATCTACTCCTCGAAAACTTATTTGAATACACAAATTGACTCTTGGATATGCAAATGTACATCACAGTTTAAATTTAATTTAATTTGATTCCATATAAAATAAAGCCAATGATTAAACTGGTCTTTTTATTGTATATTTACTTTACTTTTGCTAACAGAATGCACTGCTTAAAGAGAGACACTTCTGGTGTTTGCAAATGTGTCCTGATTTGCATGCCTGGAAAAAATTGCAAACAACTCAGTTCTATTAGTCAATACTTATTGATCACAATCAGAGTTAGTTATTCAGGTATACTGATCATAAATTATAGCCATAACATTTATTTTATAATAATAAATTACAACTTTAATTAGAAACTCTCTTGTGATTTTTTCATTTGTAAGGATCTCTTTATTGTTATTTAGAGCTCTTCTATGTAATCAATACTCTATTAAGGTTTCAAGTTAATAGTCTGTATGAATCAAAAATTTAAAAGCTGTCCTCAATGAAAAAATCATTATCATTATTATCTTGTTGTTTAATATTTATTATGCACCACATTTCTTCACTGAGCTTTGACATTATTTATTTTAGTTTTAAAGGTCTCAGTAAAATACCTATAATAAAAATGAGAAAATTTTCTATTTGCTTGAGCTTGAAAGGCAATTATTTTTAAACTTGCGGTTCTCTGTATTCTGAATTTACTTAAAGTTTTATTTGAAGAAAGGGGGCCAAAACAGTTGAGCAAAAAATTTCAGAGATTTCTAAAGTATGAAAAATTCTCTTATATCCTTTTTTGCTTTTTACTTTGATATTATTATAAATCACTTAGTAATCAAAATAATTAGCAACAGATACTGTCCTCCATTCTCCCAGACTAGAGTCTATATGTTGGTTTCACTTTTTAGAATAATATGTTGCAAAGGCAATTACATATTCACAAACCTCCATGTTCTCTGATATATTCCCAAATTCACACAAAAACCATACAATGGAAATTTTGTATAATTTTTAAATACAGATATTATTAAGATATAATTCTTCAAATAAGTATTACTTGAGGGTAAATTATGTGGTAGCTACCGTGTTATCCTCTAAGGGATGTACAAAATGAGACTACCTTTGAATTAAGCCAAGAAAGTGAAACACTTGCATATAAAACATAATAAATAAGACTTGCTCTCGACCCGCAAGGACGACAAGAAGCCTGGTTCGGTGTTAATGCTTCATTCCCTTTATTTAATGCTTCATCCCCCTTTTATTTCGTCAACTTCCTTAGCTTATATATAGCAGGGTGACCAATAAGGGGCCAAGCAATAGGGAGAGCCAATGAGAGTCTTGTTACTATGCTGATTAAATTTGAAACAGCCAATGACTATGTCCTCCTTTAGGCGGGCTTCACCAGAAAGTTCGTTGTTTACTTGCAGCGTATTTTGCTGGCAATGAGCCAAGCGCCATCTTGTAATGGCAGGGACTTTCCTGGCCAGAGGCGGTCCCCGACATCACTAGACAGTAGACAAATGTAGGAACATTGAGGTAAAAGGAGCTCTTATTGACAGTTAGGGACGATGGGAACAAGCCCCAAGTGAAAAACATGCACTTGGGCTGGGAGGCCTAGGTGGCTCAGGTCATGATCCCAGGGCTCTGGGATCCAGTTCCATATTGGGCTCTCTGCTCAGCAAAAAGACTGCTTCTCCCTCGCCCACTCCTCCTGCTTGTGTTCCCTCTTTTGCTGTGCCTCTCTCTGACAAATAAATAAATAAAATCTTAAAAAAAAAAAAAAAAGAAAAAGAAAAAGAAAAACATGCAATTGGGGCACTTTCTGTTGGCTGTTATTGTTATGCTGATTCTCTGACAGAGCAAACCCAGGATTCAGCCCAATATATACAAGCCAGGCTTAAAACAAACTCCACAAACCTGATGACCACGGCTCCAAGGCACTAGTGAGTTCCCTGAGTTGCCTACCAATATTACTCAATCAGGAGGAGGACCTTCTGACCAGGCAGGAGGTGGCTTGTCCAACCAATTAGGAGGAGACATTTTTTTTTTCTTTCCTTATTAGCATATTGGGCCAGCTTGGGAACTTGAGCAGGAACTTTATATAAGCAGGGCCTTCCCCTGTGTGGCAGAGGTCCAACGAACTACTCTCTTAACGCTACGTCTCCCTTCAGTTCCAGATATAGCTCCAACAAAGCCTTGCTTGTGCCTTTGACTTTGGGGTCCAAACTTATTTCTCTTCCTTCTACGGTTATTGCTGGGCCCAAGACCCCAACTCAGGTTCTTGGTTCTCTGACCTTCATGAACACATACAGTTGGTGAAGGCTGGAGAAGCTATTCTGGAATTCATTTGGATTAACTACAGTTCAACAAACAAGCAATAAGCTATGTTATGTTCAGTTGAGAGCAACAGAGAACAAAATCCCCCAATGGCTTAAAACACAAAATATTTAGAAGTGTGCAGTCCAGAGCTGATAGGGCACTCTGCCTCACAAACTCCTCACAGACCCAGAATCTCTTCATTACTCTGCACCCCTAAAGTGCAGCCCCTATCATCTTAGTCCAAAGAATAATCTACATTCCAGACATCAGGATAGAAGAAGAAATTAAAAGAAGACAAAGGTGATATATATTTTTTGTTTTGTTAAAGAATAATCAAGACTGCCTTAATGTTAATTTCAGCTTGATTAAAATTTAAACAGATGTTTTCCTGACTGTAAATCCCTAATCTCTTTTTTGTTAGAACAATTACTTTAGAAACTTCTAATTGCAGATTCTTCCTCTGCTCCTTTGAAATGTATGTAAATCTCCCAGCCTCTAGCCAGTTTTACAATCTAGAAATGTCTTTCTCAGGGACCTGGAGCCATCCTTTTCAAATGTGATCAAGAAAGATAGCGCTCCTATTTCTCAGTTTCTATGGGACTTCTGTAGCCTTACTTTGATGAACACCAGTTAGGAAACACAGATGATCTAAACACAGAGAAAAAACACTTGCAAACTCAGGAATGACTCAATGTGCTCAACACATCCCAAAGGTCAACTGACCCCAAGGAAGTCTGGTTCTCTACTACTTTCTACTACTTTCTCCATTGTTTAAAAACCCTCCTGCCTTTTGTTGTGGTGGAGTTGAGTTCATTCTCTCTTCCTTATTGCAATAGTCTTGAATAACATCTCCCTTGCCTGTTTAATTTTCTTCCGTATAATTTGTCTTTGACAAGCAGTTTGCCACAAGTTCCCACATAATACTCCACCTCATCAGATTGACCAGAACTTTGCTGCTAGGCCACTGGGAAATGTAGTCTTTCTTTTGAACAAAAGAAATTTTTGGAATAAAAAAATTTATTATTGTGAAAGAAAAAAGATAATTGACAATGGAGGCAGCTAACAGTCATTACCATGCAATCATTTACTTAGTAACTTATGTGCAAAAATAATAAGAGATGAATATCACTTTTTGGCACTTCTTAAAATATGCAGTACTATTTTCAAGATTCCTAGTGTTTTATGTCTTTCTTCTCTTATCCACTTACCCTACAAAATTTAGCTTCATAATTAAAAAAAAAAATGTTTTCAATTGTTTCTTAATGTTCTTTCTTTTCTTTTCTTTCTTTCTTTCTTTCTTTCTTTTTTTTAAATTTTCATTCCATTGTTCACTAATTGACATTGGACACCGTCTTGTGTTGTGTTGAGTCATGTACATTGCTTCAGTTTTTAACACTTAAGTTCCTAACACTTTTCCCCAGTGTTAGGAACAAAAGCTTATGGATGGCTCATGTTCAGACTGTCATGTGCTCATCCTTGATCAATTATTGTGGTCAAAGGGATAGAATATGATGATTATTTTATGTTCACGTGACACATTCACCCCACTAAATGGACTTATTTCATCAAATCCATTTAGGCTTTACTCAAAGAAATTCAGAAAACTTTTACTAAAACAAGGGAAAATGTACTGAAACTGATTTTTAATGATTATGTTTTAGGATTCTTTCTTTTGCTCTTTTGATATCTCTCTGTCTCCATGTCTCCCTCCCTCCCTCCCTCCCCTCAGTTCTTTACAACTGACCTATACTACTGGATTTCTAAAGCTTTAATAAAGTGTTATAATTGGTGTTAAAGGAAGTTTCTTTGGGTTACCTCTCGGCTTCAATGTAGGAATGCAAATAAACCTTACTTGAAATTACTTTAATGCTTTCTTTTTCTTTTTTTTTAAGAGTGTTTTTTTTTTTCTTTTTAAGATTTTTTTTTTTTTTAATTTATCTGACAGAGAGAGCTAGACAGCAAGAGAGGGACCATAAGCAGAGGGAGTGGGAGCCCAACTGCAGAGCTGCATTCCAGGACCTCAGGATCATGACCTGAGCTAAAGGCAGACACCTAATGACTGAGCCACTCAGATGCCCCACTTTAATGTTTTCTAAACAAATAAACTGTGATCTTTTTGAGATGAAACAATGGATTTTATTTTTCAGTATATGCCTAGCCTTGAAAGCAATGCCAATTTTTGTTTGCTGAATGCTAATCTGGTTTAGGAAAATGAATATAAAATGATATTGACTGTATTACCTTTGAATGCTGAAATTTTATATGGTAATTATTTAATGATAAATATGATCATTACATTCTTTATTAATCACATATTAATTTCTTAATTTTAAGGGTGAGCAATTGTACTACGATTGGTTAACAATGACTCTGGACCAGAATAAACTCTACTAAATACAACAATGCTCAGTGAGCATGGACTTAACCAGAACTACCATGAATTTGCTCTTTTTCCAGTAGCAAATATTCATAGTAAAAATATCTGAGCTAATTAGTCAGGAACTAAAAGAACTTGGATTACAAAATTAGAGTGTACTAGCCTCTCTGGCTCTCCATTTTGAGAGTCTTTACAACTAATTCATCCGTAGATCTTTACAATTTATTTTTACTCCACAATTTATCTCTTGTTGCAATGCTGCCTTGCATATTACTTCTTGGAAAGCAGATTTTAATGTTGTTGTTATATTTTTTGATAGTCTTAAAAACTCATTTCTTATCCCCATTTCTTATCTCGTCAACACTCACTTAACTTGCTTTTAAGTATTATTTATTTATTTAAATTTTCTTTAGCATATATTTTAGATTTTTTTATATACTTACAGTACAGTGATTATCATGAATACTGTCTTTATGTGGTAATCCTTTTTTTTTCCCCCCAGGGAAGAAAGAATGCTATGAAAGACATGATAGAAAGAGAAAAAAATAATGGTGGATATAAAATAGATCTCAATAATGTCAAAAGGCCACTTTGAATTACAAAGATGAAGGATAGTCATTATAAGTCAAGTTTAGCATTTAAAATATAATATTTTAGAATTCCATTTCTGGGGAATATAAGGTCTTTGGTCCTCTTGCAATGGCTAGCTAAACAGAAGTATAAATAAAGAGCTTGTGGTTATTATCAAGATCAAAATCTCAAGAGAAAAGTTGTGTATGATCATCTATATGGATATTGAAGTCATTACTATATAATACAGATTAAAGTTGAAATAATTGTGAGTTCAATTCAGATAGCACATGAGAAGAGAGATAATAAGATTCATTGTTATTAAACCTAAATTGTTTTAGATGAAGGACAAGGCATGATTAGCTTGCGCTGAGATTCCAGGGGGTATAGGTGGAAATTTTAGGAGGAGATAGAGGCTGCAAAACACTGTCAATATGTCAGTTTGTCCTAACTGGCAGTCTAGAAAGAATGCTATTGGGTTGCTCCTCAGGATTCCAAAATTTGGATGAAACTGTCACAGTTGGGCAAACAAGCATAGAACCAACTTTCTGAGACCATATAGTAGCAGGAGTGGATTCTTTGCTTTTATAATCTTCTGGGGGGGAAAAAAAAAGGAAAAAAATATATATATATAGCGCCTAGGTCATTTGGAGGTCTCATACTTCACAAGTAGAATTAGTCTTTCCAGGCAAAGTTGTTCAGTGCTTCTTTATAATAAGTCATTTGAACAGATAGCTAAAAAAGAAGAGGTTTCAGTTTACCTTTGCTTACTGCACTGAGTGAGTGAGATTGGAAAACATCAATGTGCTCCCCTCATAAACTCAAAAACACATATTACACATGATGCAATTGAAGGGGCAAAGGCACTAACATTTTTTGATTCACTATATTCTTGGAGTGCAGAAAATGCTTATGTTATCTCAATTAGATAATAAATTACTGGTGGCAAATATGGGTCATATATTCACTTTTAATAACATATATGATACACAAAACACTGCTATGTTGGATCACAATTGTCATTAATAAATAAAATTGAGCATTAAATATGTAATGTTGCATTCTTTGCATGAGAAGATAAAACTTCAACCAAATTTGCATTGTCAAGAGTTAAACTTACAGATACACATGATCACAAATACTAATTGCTGCTTTTTTCAGAAGACACATGTTACATTCTGTACCTTCTATTTACTCATTTTTCAGCAGAATTTTCTTTGAATATTTCATTTTTATCTAATTATTTTATTATTTAGGGTAAATGCACATTATTTTACCTTTTACTGATAGGCTCAGTTATATACTGCTACTTTCCTAGTTTTTGATTATCTATGTGTTTACTTTCTTAGTCTGTCTTAGAATCTATTTCAATACACTACCAACCATGTACAAAACAGCTCAAGGAATAGAAATAAACAATTAATGTAATTGATACTTTAGGATGAGTACTGGAAATTACTTAACATCAAGAACAAGAAGGGGTCTAGAAAAGAAGAGAATGTAGAAAACACTAAGACAGGAGTCAGAAGCTATTATTTAATAAAGAATTTGCAAATGAAAACATAATGAAAATGAATTCTAGATAAGTAATAGCACATAATGGGATCTAAATGCTGATTAGAAGTTCTGAGATTTAATTCAAATAGTTATTGGCTATCCTTTTAAATTCCCAAATGAGATGTTTATTTAATCAACAAATATATGTATTTATTCATGGAAAAAATCCATACAAATGCCTGATTAGTGTATAATTTGCAAAGAAACTCCTCTCTCTCTCTCTCCCAGCCCCCCCTTCTCAAAGAAGAAATCAGTCCAAGAGCAATACAAACTATAAAACTGTGTAATAGTTAATAACTCAGTGACACCAGATAGTAAATGAATCACTATGTGTTCTTCAACAAATTTCTGTACTTAAAAATGGGGATAATTATACAATTCATTAATAGAGGTTTTGACAGGATTGAATGAAATAATACATATTCTGTTTTAACATTATGTTGTGGTTGAGGACCTATCTCTGACATATAAATCAACATCACCAAGCAGTATCTTTTGAGGGCTCCTTCTTTTCTTTTTCACATATTGATATTATAGTGCCCAGGATATCTTTTCTATCCATGCTCATTGTCCAGATAAATAAAACTAGTCTCTGTCTTTCCCTTTTATATCTTCAACTCATATTTTTCTTCAATCCTCTACACTGTTATTGTCAACTTTTCTCCACAGTGCCTCTCATTAGATGGCTAATCGATGTCTTAAAACTTGATAGGTCAATAACCGAACTCCCAAACTTCTCTTCCAATATCTAATGCAGACTCAGCCTGTCATACTTCAGTTGATGACATCCCATCCCTCTAATGGTTCAGGCCAAAAAACTTAGTGCTTTCTTTGAATTCTCCTTTTTTTCCCCTCTGCTATCATTCAATACGCCTGGGAATCCTCTTGGTAACTCTTTCAGAATAAATCCAGAAGTCTTTTAATATTCCAATGCATTCTGGAATAAGCCATAACCATTTCTATAGCTGATTATAGTAACAGCTTCCTAAGTGGAAATGTGGCTTCCACACTTGTCCCCTAATGGCTTATTTTCTATCATTTTCTCAGAATACAACTGAAAACATGTCACTCTTTTCAAACTCATAGTAAAAGTCAATTATCATTATCTTTTTGGCCCCATCCCTTGGCTACATGCCATTGTACTCTTAAAATACTTTTCTTACTCTAGTTTCATAGCATTTATTATGTTTCAAAATGTTTGATGAGTTATAAAATTAATGTGTTTATTATTTTATTCCTTCTCCCTAACTAGAGAAGAGAAGGAAACTCCACATGGAAGGAACCTATGACAGAGTCCTTCACTGGCATATCCCAAGAGTCCAGAATTGTGTCTTAAATACTGTAGGGACAAAATCAGTATTTGTCTATGAATAAGCAGTGACAAAATATTATCTAGAGTATGCGTGTGTGAGTGACTCAGTCAGTTGAAGACCAACACTTGGTTCTAGCTCAGGTCATAATCTCATGGGTCGTGAGACTGAGCCCCATGTCTGGCTCTGCACTCAGCACAGAGTCTGCTTGAAAATTCTCTTCCTTTGCCCCGCTCTCCACTTGGATGCATGTGTGCAGCCTCTCTCTCTCTCTCAAATAAATGAATCTTTTATATATATATATATATATATATATATATATATATATATATAACTTAGAGCTCAAGTATTTTGTTATTTTTTTTCAGTATCACTTGATTTTCTGAGTTTTGACTGAGCTATATTGTTGTAAGAGTATATAAATTGATTTTCTAGTCACTATACTGTATCTGTCTGACTAGCCTATTGTTGGAAAGTAAGAAACAAGAGGGCAGGGACTACATGTACCTTGTTGAATGTGGTCTCATATAATCTAGTACAGTGGCAAATTCATAAAACCATTCAAAATGTTTCTGATGACTGTGAAAGTACTGACTCCTTAGAACAATATTATCTCTTCATGAATGAGGTATGCAAATTAAAATTTTCAGAGTTTAGAATAATGTAATGCATGTAACGGTTTATATATACATAACATAGCATTTTGAAATTCTGGGTGCTCTTTGGAACATTTGAAAATAAAATGATATGAACACATACCTTTGACCTTAATCTCAAATGTCCAATAATTATTTGCAAGGAATATATGAATAAATTATTTCTTCATCCCAGTAGATACAGTGATAATTTTCACAAGTTAGTAAAAAAATATAAAATACAATTGTCTTTTTAAAGGTGGTTCTATCCTCAACATAATATTTTAAGCATTGCAAGGTATGTCATTAGTATAATCAAGAAAGCCTTATTAATTACATAAAATTTTATAGTATTTCAAAAACAAATTAAAAGTCATCAAGCATTTCTTTTTACTTGAGTAATTCTGGAATTTTCACTTCATATTACTGTTAATTCTTTCAGTATTTTTATGCAAAATAAAGAACATATTCTTTTAAAAATGTTTCTATTCAAAGTTAGAATTATCTGACATGTATTTGCAACTTTAGGTTTGGATTTAGCAAAGGTGTCTTACTCTATTAGGACTGCTATAACAAAATACCAGCCTGGGCAGCTTATAAATAGATGTGTATAGCTCACACCTCTGGAGGTTGGAAGTTCAACATAAGGGTGCCAACAAGACAGGTGAGAGCCCTCTTCTGGGTCAAAGGCTTCTCATTTTATTCTCATACGGTGGAAGGGGCGAGGGGGTTCCCGACATCTTTTTTATAAGAGCACTAATCCCATTCATGAAGCAGCCACCCTCATGATTAAATCACTTCCCAAGGGACTCACCATCAACATTGGGATTTAGGATTTCAACAATCTTTAGAGGACATAAACATTCAGACCTCAGCAACAGATGTTTCAAATTTCTTTTCTGCCACTTGTTGAATAGATGTTATATAATCCTGATCAACTGTGCAAAACTGCAAACTGTACTCCCTCCACTATATATTTATGTGTGTGTGTGCATATATATATATATATGCACACACACCCAGTAATACCATGACAACTCTCAAATAAATGGAGATGCATACTAGAAACCTAGTTATTAACAGTTTCAGAAATTAGATGAAAATTTGAAGACATGATTTGTAGAAAAATGTCAGCAGCACTGACCATATCTTCAAATCTTTCTATATTATTTATGTATTTTTCTTTCAGACATTCAGGTCTTTAATTGCAAAACCATCAAATTACTCAAATATAGGGGCGCCTGGGTGGCTCTGGGTTAAAGCCTCTGCCTTCGGCTCAGGTCATGATCCCAGGGTCCTGGGATGGAGCCCCGTGTTGGGCTCTCTGCTCAGCAGGGAGCCTGCTTCCTCCTCTCTCTCTGCCTGTCTCTCTGCCTACTTGTGATCTCTCTCTGTCAGATAAATAAATAAAATCTTAAAAAATACTCAAATATATATGAAATATACATTATATATGAAAAATGTTATTTATCTATATACAGGGTAATTTAATGGTTATCCTATTTTAACCATATATATCTGATACATATATATATATATATATATATATATATATATATATCTATATATATCTATATATATCTGGGTGTAGATAGATTAATGCCCCTTAGAAAGAGAAAGAGCAAAAGACAGAGGAGGAGAGAGGGAGGTAGTTTTATTGTGAATATGGCTTTAAAGTATGGGAAATCCAAATGAAAAGCTTGCAAAATAATCACATTTGTGATTATACAGAAGTATGTGTATGTTAAAGTTAAGCTCATGTGATTTATTTTTAAAGCACAGCTATGTGTATTTTCCATTTTCCTGTGATCCAAAACAATGATGTACTGTTGGCTTTATCTCCATGTTATTATTATTTTTTTGGTTTATATAGTATAGGTGAGTTTGGTTTATGTATGTTGTATTATTTAAATTTGTTGTTTCCATAAAGCATTTACAGAGTTGATGTAGACAACTAGTTTAAAAAGTCCAGAAAATGTGAAAGGTGATGTCTTGATTGTGTTTTCCCTTTATTCTGTGATTTTACTAAAATCTCTTAAATGTATGAATGTGTAGAGAATTAATGTATCAAGGAGTATCAAAGCATTATGACTGTAATATGCAAAGGTTTTAAATGTTTGCACTGTTAACCCCTTTTAGTCGAGTAGCTGAATCTAATGAGTTATTTGAGTTCGAATAATTTCTTTTCAAGTTACTCTTGCTCTCTTCATTCTTTTTTTGTTTTATTATTATTAAGATACAATTGACAGGTAATTTTGTGTAATGTCAAGGTGTACAATGTGTGTTTTGTTACATATATTACAATATGATTACCACCAATATAACATTAGCTAATACCCCTATTGAGTCACACAATTATCATTTCTTTTATGTTGTAGGAACAATTAAGATCTAGTCTCCTAGTGACTTTGAAGTATATAATGTATTATTGTTGATTATAATCACTATGCTGTGTATTTCTAGAACGTTTTTTATCTTCTAGTTGCAAGTTTGTAGCCTTAAGCACCTCCTGAATTTCCCCATCCCCAGCCTTGGTAATTACCATTCTCCTTTCCTAGGAGTTCAGCTTTTTTAGATTCCACATATTAATTGATAAGATATAGTACTTGTCTTTCTCTGTAGACGTCTCACTTAGCTTAATGCTCTCAAGGTCCCTCATATTGTTGCAAATTGCAGGATTTCCTTCTTTCTCATAGATGAATAATACCCCATTGTATAAACACTACATCTTCTTTATCGACTCATCCAATGATATACTTGGGTTGTTTCCATATCTTGGCTAATGGAAATAATGCTACAATAAACATGGGTGGCAATTTTTTTTTTTTTATATGCTGCTTTCATTTCCTTTGGATATGTACCCAGAAGTGGGATTGCTGGATCACATGGCAGTACTATTTTTAATTTTTGGAGGAACTTCCATGCTGTTTTCCCTATTGGTGGAACCAATTTACATCCTCAATGAGAGTGCACGTGTTCCCTTTGTCCACATTCTCACCAATAATTATTGTCTCTTACCTTTTTCTGATAATCATTTAACAGATGTGAAGTGATAACTCACTGTAACTTTAATTTGCATTTCCCTGAAGATCAGAGATGTTGAGCACCTTTTCACATACTTGTTGGCCAGGATGTCTTCTTTGGAAAAAACATCTATTTGGATCCTCTGCCCATTTGTTAATTGGGTTGTTTCTCTGTTAATTAAGTTGCATGAGCTCTTTATATATTTTGGCTATTAACTTTTTATCTGAGTTATGGTTGTAAATATTTTCTTCCATTCTGTAGGTTGCCTTTTCATTTTGTTGATGGTTTCTTTCATTGTGCAAAAGTTTTTTAGTTTGATACAGTCCTATTTGTTATTTTTTGTTTTTGTTGCCTGTGCTTTTGGTGTCATAGTCCATCCCCTCCAAAAAAATATATTGCCAAGATCAATGTCAATGAGTTTCTTTTCTGTTACTTCTAGGAGTTTTATGGTATCAGATCTTAAGTTTAAGAATGTAACTCATTGGGGCACCTGGGTGGCTCAGTGGGTTAAAGGCTCTGCCTTCAGCTTAGGACATGATCCCAGGGTCCTGCAATCAAGCCCCACATTGAGCTCTCTGCTCAGCAGGGAGCCTGCTTTCCCCTCTATCTCTCTGCCTGCCTCTCTGCCTACTTGTGATCTCCGTCTGCCAAATAAATAAATAAATAAAATATTAAAAAAAAAAATAAAGAATGTAACTCACTTTGAGTTAACTTTCCTGAATGGTATAAGATAGTGGTCAATTTCATATTTCTGCATGTTGTTATCCAGTTTTCCCAACACTATTTGTTGAAGAGACTATCTATTCTCCTTACCAAATATTAGCTGTATATTCAGGGAGTTATTTCTGAACTTGCTAGTCTGTTCCATTGGTGTATGAGCCTATATTTATGCCAGTATAATACTATTTTAATTACTACAGTTTTGTAGTTCAGTTTGAAACCAGGAAGAGTGATGCCCCCAGCTTTGATCTTTTTTCATGTGATTATTTTGCTATTTGGGGTCTTATAGACAAACTCAGAGCTAATATCATATGAACAGTGAAAATGCTTCAAGCTTTTCCTCTAAAATAAGGGACAAGACAAAGACAAAGGTGCCCATTCTCACCACTCTTATTCAACATAGTACTTAAGGTCTTAACTAGAGGAATTAGGCAATACAAAGAAACAGAAGGCATCACATTAGAAAATGAGAGGCAAAATTATTATTTGCAGATAACATTATCTTATATACATAGAAAACCCTAATGATTCAACCATAAAACTGTTAGAAATAATCAGGGAATTCAGTAAACCTGCAGGATTTAAAAATCAACAGAATCAGTTGCATTTCTAAACACTAACAATGAATATCTGAAAAAGAAATGAAGAAAACTATTTTCTAATAGCATCAAAAACAATAAAATACTTAGGAATAAGTTTAAACAAGGAAATGAAAGATCTATACAATGAGGGACGCCTGGGTGGCTCAGTGTAAGGTTAAGCCTCTGCCTTCAGCTCAGGTGATGACCTCAGAGCCTGGGAGGAGTCCCACATCAGGCTCTCTGCTCAGCAGGGAGCCTGCTTCTCCCTCTCTCTCTCTCTCTGCCTGCCTCTTTGCCTACTTGAGATCTCTGTCTGTCAAATAAATAAAATCTTAAAAAAAAAAAAAGATAGGTCTATACAATGAAACTACAAGACGCTGGTAAAAGAAATAAAGAAGACACAAACAAATGGAAAGGTATACTATGTCGATGGATTGGAAGAACTAATATTGTTAAAATGTCCAGATTACCCAAAGCCATCTATCTCTATCAGAGTCCCAACAGCATTTTTCCACAGAAATAGAGAAAATAACCCTCAAATTTATATGCAGCCATAAAATATCCCAAATAACCAATGTTCTGTTCATTGTTATGAATTAAAAAAAAAAATTTAAGATTTATTTATTTATTTATTTGACAGAGAGCGAGATCACAAGTAGAGAGACAGGCAGGGAGGGGTGGGGGGAAGCAGGCTCCCTGCTGAGCAGAGAGCCTGATGCGGGACTCAATCCCAGGACCCTAAGATCATGACCTGAGCCGAAGGCAGTGGCTTAACCCACTGAGCCACCCAGGCACCCAAAAAAACATTTTTTTTTGAAGGAAAAATTTTAAATTGTAAAAATTACGATCAAGCAAGCAAACATTCCTGTTTGTTAAGGATAATAATCAGTATGGCTAACAGCAGCATACAGGGATACTTTTAGCTTCCACAGGGCAAAATCCAAGGCTTCCACAATCTTGTAATAATCCCTACAGTCACCAAAGTTAAGGAAGATATATATTTTCATCAATCCTAAAAAAATCTGCTCTGTGTATGTTGACTTTTCATATGGAGAAGGAGATGAAATGAAGGGTGAATTTCCAGTTTCAGTGGAGAATGAAAAGCTGGAAACATAAAACTAATGGTTATATGAGATACAATGTTAAAAATAAATGGTACCTAATACAAATTATATTTTAGCTACACTCTTCATTTGTTTTGTTTGTTTTAAGTAGGCTCTCTGCCCAGTGTGGGGCCCAACATTAGGCTTGAACTTATGACCCTGAGATCAAGACCTGAGCAGAGATGGGGTCAGACACTTAACCAACTGAGACACCCAGGCAACCCTGACTTCTTAAAAATACATTTTATACCACAAAGGATACTGATAAAATATTTAGATATCAACATATATGAATTAAATTTTGCATTGTGTGTCATTTTTAATGACTTTTCACCACCTCTATCCCTTTTGGAAGTAGAGTAAATATAAGAAGACCAGAAACCTGAATTGGTTACATAGATTTTAGACTAATAAATATGTTAACCATTCAACAATGGTGTTAGATTTTTAAAAATTTCATGGAGAAATAATTTAAGTGTAAAAATATGTGGCTGTTAAAGCATGAGTATATATGAGTATTGTAAAATCATTAACGAAATAGTAATTAATTTGAGTAGTTCTTAATAAACTTCTGAGTCTTATGCATAAACCTTGGCAGGTGTTAGACAACATGATAGACTCTGAAATTCTGCCAGATGCCAATGATAATAACTACTTGACAGTGATAAGTATAAAATGTTAGCAGATAAAATTACTTCAAGTAGATTATTCCTGTCAAGCCTCAGCTGGCTGAAACTCAGAGTGAATATAACAGTTGCTTTGATGTCCCCTAGGGTATGCTCTGGGAGAAAATGTGGGCAGAGAGTGGAAAAATTTCCTCTAATTTCTATGAAATTTGTGTTCTGTTCCGAAGAAAAGAAAATTGAGGACAACATTATACATTATTACATTCCATTACTTTGAAATAATGTGCAGACTGTTAGTGTCTTGTGCTGTTCTTGACTTTAAACAATCCCATAAAATAAGTTCTATATATCCCTCAATGTGAAAGTTTGCTTTAATTCAAATGTTCCCATTTTCATCTTCAAAATTCTAGAAAAGAATAAAGATACATTATGCTAACACCTTTTGGTGTTATGAAAATGAAATCTATGAAAATGAAAAATCTAATAAAATATTTGGAGAAGCTTGTACAGTATATGAAACAAATACATAAATTTATCTAATAGGGTGTTTTCCACATTCTCTTCCTCCACTGCAGCATGTAGGTATCACACATTCATTGGTAACGAAGCAACTATTTTAAACTCAGGTTTACACTAAGATCTGATTTAGGAGGTTAATATTTGGAATTAAATTGTGCCTAACCCAGTGGAAAAAAGAACAAGTCAAATGCTCTATAAATAGGATATAATTGGGGCACCTGGGTGGACTCTTGATTTAGGCTCAGGGCATGATCTCAATGTCCCATGAGTGAGCCCTACGTCAGGCTCCTCCACACACAGTGGGGTCCACTAGAGGATACTTTCTAGCCCTCGGTCCTTCCCCCTCCTCACTGGTGCATGGGTTCTCTCTCTCTCAAATAAATAAATAAATCTTTAAAAAATAGGATAATTATTCTTTAATTTTAACATACTCTAACGTTACATAGAAGAAAAAATACAACTTGTCTAGTCTCAGTTATCATAGTCTTTGTCCAATTCGCAGGAAATGAAAGGATTATGAAATAGTTTTGGCAATAGTATCTGAAGTCTTCAAGCATTTGTGTTTCTATTATATATCTTAATAGGGCTCTTAATATAGAGTTTGTTTAAAACTAACAATTCTCTCCCACCTAAGAACTAAGATATAAAGGATCTTAGTTCTTTTTTTACTTTTACATTTGTGTAGATAGATACTGAAATTTTATAGATATTAAAACAACAGGCAACACAGTGAGGATCATAAAAACTCGGTAAATTTTGCTCTTCGGCAGTAATTCTCATTTTTTTCCATCAGAGCAGAACAATAAAAATGCTGAGAAAAAAAAAATCTTAATAGGATATACGGCAATTTCCAGGCCTGAAGGCTGAGTTTTCATCTTTTCTATAAGCTGAACCTGCCATTACTATATTCTTCTGAGTGGCAGAGCTGCTTGTGCGTGTGTCTGTATGTGTGTGTTTGTATCTGTGCGTAAATGCAGGAGGAGATTTGTAGACCTCCAAGACTCTCAGTGAAGTTTTGGCTTTCCTTTTTTAAAATTTTTATAATATAAAAGAATTACAAAAGAATTCACTTGCTGAATACTTAATGTACAAAACAGAAAATGGGGATCCTGATTAATATATAGTTAATTATTTCATTTATAGCTCAAGGGTAGAAGGAACTCTCAAAGATTTATTTAGTACATGAAGTATTCAAAACTTAATGAGACAATAAACACTGGTTTATACGGTGAAATCTGAGTACAATAAAGAGTATTATTCAGGCATTACATCACATAAACTTTTTAGTGTTTAGCCTGGGTGGCTCAGTGGGTTGAGCCGCTGCCTTCGGCTCGGGTCATGATCTCAGGGTCCTGGGATCGAGCCCCGCATCAGACTCTCTGCTCGGCAGGGAGCCTGCTTCCTCCTCTCTCTCTGCCTGCCTCTCTGCCTTCTTGTGATCTCTCTCTCTGTCAAATAAATAAATAAAATCTTTAAAAAAAAAAAAAGAAATCACTATAACAAAAAGTAAACACTCTTAAGATGCTCCCTTAAAGATTGCATTTGAGGGGCATCGGGGTGCCTCAGTGGGTTAAGCCTCTGCCTTCACCTCAGGTCATGATCTCAGGGTCCTGGGATCGAGCCCTGCATTGGGCTCTCTGCTCAGTGGGGAGCCTGCTTCCGCCCCACCCCCCTGCCTGCCTCTCTGCCTACTTGTAATCCCTCTGTCAAATAAATAAACAAAATCTTAAAAAAAAAAAAAAAAAAGATTGCATTTGAACTCCTTGTCCAGCATTCCTATCCCTAGTTGCTGGCCACCCCATCTAGTAAACTGATATCTAACTAGATTCTTAGGACTTATCTTGTGGTAGCACTGGTGGATCTGAGTTTGTCACACCAGGTCTCCCTGGAGAGGAGAACTTTACAGATCTTTCTTTTTTGAGCATTCTCTTCTACTTCCTCTGGAGTCACAAAAGCAACATTGTAACAGGGCTTTATGGGTTGTTTCTTTCCATAATCAAAACAGATCTTTCATTGTCCAAAAAAGAAATGACAACAAAATACTTTCTGCATATCATTATCAAATAAATAACTCCTGTGGTCATTACAGCTCTTCATGTTTTATTAAATTGCCATTTCATAAACATTACTGTTAACATTATTTTATACATCCATCTACACATCAGTTTCTCTGATGGACCATTTATAGGTGTCCTCAATATACTAATAGTGAAATAAAAGTATTTCAGGAAAAAAATCATTGAAGAATCATAAAAATCTATTTAATTTTTAAGTAACACATGTATTTGTAAATATAACATGTTTGATATAAAGCAAAATGAAAGAAATACTCCTGATCAACCACCTAACCAACCCATAGAAGCTTGCCTATATCTTTACTGCATGACCTCTCCATTTCTTCCCTGCCTCTCCCTATGTTACCACTAATGGAAATTTTATTTTTATACCTCATAAGCATATTTATTTATTTATTTAGTGCATGTCTTTTTTTTTTTAACATCTTAATTTTATTTTTTTTTTCAGTGTTCCAAGATTCATTTTTATGTACCACACCCAGTGGTCCATGCAATACGTGTCCTCCTTAATACCCACCACCAAGCTCACCCAACCTCCCAACACCCCCCTTCAAAACCCTGTTTGTTTCTCAGACTCCACAGTCTCTTATGGTTTGTCTTCCCCTCTGATTTACCCCAATTTACTTTTCCTTTCCTTCTCCTAATATCCTTCATGTTATTCCTTATGTTCCACTTATGTGAAACCATATGATAATTGACTTTCTATGCTTGACCTATTTCACTCAGCATAATCTCCTCCAGTCCTGTCCATGTTGATACAAAAGTTGGGTATTCATCCTTTCTGATGGAGGCATAATACTCCATTGTATATATGGACCATATTTTCTTTATTCATTCATCTGTTGAAGAGCATGTTGGTTCTTTCCACAGTTTGGCAAATGTGCCCATTGCTGCTATGGGAATTGGGGTACATATGGCCCTTCTTTTCACTACGATCTGTATCTTTGGGGAAAATACCTAGTAGCGCAATTGCAGGACTCTATTTTTAATTTTTTGAGGAATCACCACAGTTTTCCAAACTAGCTGCACCAACTTGCATTCCCACCAACAGTGAAAGGAAACAAAAGTGAAAATGAACTTTTGGGACTTCATCAAGATAAAAAGCTTCTGGCAGCAAAGGAAACAGTCAACAAAACATGGAGGCAACCCAGGGAATGAGAGAAGATATTCGCAAATGACACTACAGACAAAGGGCTGATATCTAAGATCGATAAAGAACTCCTCAAACTCGACACCCAAAAAACAGATAATCATGTCAAAAAATGGGCAAAAGACATGAACAGACTTTCTGCAATAGCCATCAGGGAAATTCAAATCAAAACCACATTGAGATACCACCATACACCGGTTAGAATGGTCAAAATTAGCAGGACAGGAAACAACAAGTGTGGGAGAGGATGGGGAGAAAGGGGAACCCTCTTTGTAAGCATTTTTAAATACTTTAAACTCATATATGTATTATAAATAATATACTGCTATTTTGTGGTTTTTTTGTAAAGCTTTGTAACTAAAAGATTTTATGTGTTATTTTACAATTTTCTTTTTTCACATAATATTGTATTTCTCTAGTCATCCATGTTACTCCCTATAGTTCTTATACACACGATCTTGTAAAATTGAATATATATATACCTATGTCCCAGCAAATTCATTCTTATGTAGGGGGGAAGAAAAGAAACCTTGCTCATGTTCATTAGTAGATATGTACAGAATTAGGACACCTGGGTGGCTAAGTCGGTAGATACATACAGAATTGTTCACTGCAGCATTAGGCATAACATCAAAAAACAGACTAGAAGGAAGGCAATGCCTAAAAAACTGAGAGAATTTGAAATTGGATAAACTGTGGCATATGTATATCATAATATATTATGCAATGGTAATTTATTTTTTAAATGCAGAAATAATTAGTCCTGAAAATGGTTTTTTAGCTAGAATAAACTTCTGATAAAATCAGAGTTATATTCAGAGCTATATTCTAAAGGTATCACTTAGAAATTAACAATCTCTGACTGGAATGGAAGTACTCTCGGTTTTTAAACCTGCTTAGTCAAGATCAGTCTTTCCCCAGTCTCTCATCTCCCTTTTATTAGCTACTTTGTTAGAGATCTGAATGATCCTACTTTGATCCAGCACTGCTTTTCCCCAGGTGCTTCTATCTGCAGACAAAAATCTTTCACAGAGTCCATACAGCACTATCAATTATTGATATAATATAGATCCTACAGCTGCTCTACTTTTATAAGTGCTCTAAACTAACAATGAAAATGTCATAAATAAATAAATACCTACCAGGAGTTTTCCTAAAGAATCATATGCTGGAGAAAGGAACTCTACGGGTTTTTTTTTTTTTTTTTTTTTTTGGGCAGTTGAAGTATTTCAGCTTGAGTTAGACATTGTTTCCTATGAGGTTTGGGGATGAATTGCAGAGCAGGTCAGAGTTTTTGCAGGAAAAGGATGTTGTCTATGATAGTGTAAAAGGGTCCTTAAGGGATACAATATGTCTTCAATATGAATGATACACTACATACGTTAGGATGAGGTAACCAAGAAGATCATCTTGAAAATAAAAAGATTAACTGTTATGAGAAATGATTTTTTTACTAAAATAAATTTAATACTGCTCAACATAATGCTTATAATATAGCATTTCATTGGCCATGCTGGAAATTTGGTGCCAGAGACGAGACTAAAAGGATGCAGAGGAAAGAAGGTAAGGACACAGAAATATGGGACGCTTTGTCATTCTTTATTTTTTCTCTTTTTCTTGGTGTAAAATTTCTTATTATAATTCATCAATTCAGAGAATAATAATTCATGGTGCTTACTGAATAAATACTTATTGTGCTTGGTATTGCAAATGCACAAGAAAATACAGTGGTGAGAAAAACAGAAAAGGTACCATCCCTTATGAAGTATATATGCTACTACTTTTTGTACTTTCCTATTCTGTGAGTGACTAAAGACAGAAATTACTAGATAAATGGTCAACGATGTTGGTCTTATAGTTAGATTACATTGTTGAAAATTGAATTATGATTTTAGTATAACTATTTTAGCTACACTTATGGTAAACCATGACAAAGAAATTACAGCCAAAACACTGATCAGGAGAATGAGCAGAACTGCAAAAAGTAAATTCATAGTAAAAGGCAAAATCTATCTATTGCTTAATTTATCTGTTGACACACATGCACACATATATATGCACATGCCTACATTCATACATACATACTTCATATTACTGGAAGTCTCAGCCTGGCTTTTTAAATTTTTTTCAAGACATGTACATAATTAGCTTTGCTTAAGTTTGCTTCTTCTGGGAAATCAGGTGTGAGAATGCAAAGGCAGACAAATAAATAGAAGTAAGTAGAGAGTACATTTTTTTATTGCTTGAATTTAGATTCACTGAGTGAACCCTTCCTAGAGTAGAATCTGACATGGCAAAGCAGGAAATCAAAACAACAGCAAAAACAATACCAAAAAGAAAGAAAAAAGTAAAAAGGAAAGAAAACAATGTATTTTTATATAAAAAAAAAAAACCTGGTAATATAATTAAAAATGTGATTTACTTTGACTTGATTTTTGGGTGTAGCTAGGTAATGTATCAGAAAATATGTGAAGTAATACTTGTGACTATTTGTTGAATATTCCAATTCAAAGAAGAATTACTACATAAATAATATTGACATGGGAATAAATCCTTATAAAAACACCACAATTAATGGAATGGAATACACATTGTAAGTGAATTAGGTTCAATATACTATGGTGAAATCACTGGTGTCTGGCACACATAGAAACAATGATACATCCATCGTATACTCAGAAAACATGACCATGATGCAGCATGGAGAAGAGGCAAACGCAAAGCCATTGAACATTATTAAATCAAATGATTAAGTTTAATTAATCCATTAAATCAATCAATTAATTAATTCAAAAAATCAATTAATTAATCAAATGATTAAGATTTAATTTCAACTGGATTTTCTGGTAACATTTTGCATTGTACTATTTACATTAGTAATTTACATTTAGAAAGGTGATAAACAAGGAGATATCATTGCCTTATCACACATAATGCTTACTGAATTGCTCAAAACAACTGTGTGTGTATATCTATATACACACACACATACATGTATATATAGACATATATGTACATATATGTTATGTATATTTAGCTATAAAGAAATGTATTAATTGTATTCTCATATAATATAAATGCATAATGTTAAAAATTGTACAAATATTAAAATGTGTCAGGGATTTCTGTTTTTACTTTTAAATGTTATAACATTTATGTAAGAGATTTTGTGTTTTTCCACATCAATGTTTACTATAGAGAAACTAAGAATTTATTCAACTAAAAATGTAGCTGAATATTTTCTTAATATGAAAGCTATGTTACATTCTTTAATCTTTTTCATGGTAGGAATATTCCCCAAACCAAAGGAGATGAAATATGCTTATAGATAGTAACATAAAAAATAAAGTTCTACCATGTTAATAAATCCAAGAAATTAAACTACAACACAGGAATAAAAAGAATTAGTGTGTAAACCTGGTGATTCACAGACCTGTACCCCTGGGGATAAAAATATATGTTTATAAAAAATAAAAAATTATAAAAGACAAAAAAAAAAAAAAAGAATTGGCTTAGGCTCCAAATTAGCTAAATTAAAAAGAAACAAAAAGATAGTAGTTAATGTTTATAATGCCTTTCTGCATTAAAAGACAGTGAAGCTATAAACTGAAACCTTTTTGGAATTCTCCTTGAAAATATATATCAACAATCTTAAAACTGTTCATACCTTTTGACTATGTTATTTTGTTTATTAAAATATATCCCAAGGAATAATCCAAAATCCAGATAAATACCACTTTTGACAAAATTTGAAAAAGTTCAATGTTATTAAAAGATACTTAATATACTGCCACATGAAGTAGAAAAAAATGCAGTAATAATATATTGAATCCTTTCTTTTTTTTTCAATCATCATATTACATAGATGGATAAACACATTTATTTATTTGAGAGAGAGACAAAGATAGAGTGGTGGGGAGTGGAAGAAGGAGGAGAAAAAGATTTTTTTTTTCTTTTAAAGGCTTATTTATTCATTTGAGAGAGAGAGAGCAGTGGGAAGGGGCAGAAGAAGAGGTGGAGAGAATCTTAAGCAACTCTGTGCTCAGTGTGGAGCCTGATGTGGGACTCTATCTCAGGACCCCGAGATGATGACCTGAAAGCTTAAACCAAGAGTCTGAAGCTTACCTGACTGTGCTACCCAGGAGATCCATAGCACTTATCTTTAGCAAACTTGAGGAAGTGTAGGCACTTCCTCATTCTACTCCTACTCTCTGACCATGCAAGATTGCTCTCCTTTACGGTTTTTTGCTTCTGTCTGTAATTTAAACTGAAGTGTTCCTTCAGACTCAGTGGTATTCTCTTTCTACATATTCTTGCCTATATCATTTAATTTCCTCCTAGTATGATAATAACTTCAACATCATGATTCTACCACAGAACACTTGCCTGAACTCTGAGCCTATTTTTCCCATTACAAATCATCTACCCATATGCCTCAGAGGAAACACAAGGTTAACACCCCAAAACTAAACTTCATCATTTCTCTGAAACCTGCTCTATCCTTGATATCTCTGTTTGGTGAAGAGCACCACATTTTTACAGTTGCAGAAAGGAACTTCACCCTTTCATACCATTCATACCTAGTCATCTTGAGTTCCTGTAGAATATTATTCTTCAGTAATGCCATTATTCAATTATTTTCCCAAGAGGACCCCTTTTTAATTTAATTTATTTTAAATTTTATTAATTTTTAAATTTTATTAATTCTTATTTATTATATTCAATCAGCCAATATATAAGACCCATTTTTTTAAAGTGATATGTCTTCATAGATTAGACCAATACCTAATATAGCATTAAACTAGCTCAATAGATGTTTGCTGAAGGTTAGATGGATGAATGAATGAAATACTTTGAAAATATCTTTATAGATATTTCTATTTAGGTTAGGAAAATTAATGTTTTTAAGTGATTTAAGTTCTGTCAGTAGAATGTTATGATTAAAAATTGACAAACAAACTGAAATGGACTCCTACTTACATAGTTATCAATGAAAATTGATTTTGCTTCCACAGTGATAGATGTTTTTAAAAGAAAAACTTCTCCTTTCTAGAAAAGGAATGTACACCATAAAGGTTCATTAAAAAACTTTGGATACTAAAATTTCCATAATTGCTATTTCTTGTTGACAAAATAATATGAAAAGGCAAACTGTTCTGATAATCTTTGAGGACAAATTCTATTATTAATGAAGCTGATGTGGATGCTTGTTTTTCACTCAAATTCAGATTTAGAAACTAAAGCTTGTCTTGGATCTAAGGATTGCATTATAAAGACAAACAGAAATAATTCTTTGATTTAAAAATACATATGGAAACTTCTATACAGGAAATTCACTTATTTTTCACTGCAATAAATATTTACCGAGAATTAGCATGTGACATCGTTCTTGGTACTAGGATAAATTAATGAAAAATGAAGTTTCTTGCCTACATGCAGCTTACATTTTAGTGATGGGCAATCAACTGAAATAGACAAATATGGTAAGTCATTAAATTTTATTTTATGTTATAGAATATAATATGGAATCAAATTAGACTTTAAAATATTAGATCAATTTAGATATTATCAGAAAGGTGAAGTATGAAAGAGATGCTCATTTGTCTAGGTTAGGAGCATTCTCTGTGATGCAGACAGCCAATGCCCAAACTGTCAGGTGACAGGAATAGGAGTGTTAGAAAAATAGCAAAGGATAAGGAAAAATATAAGTGTGGGTACAGCAGAGTGAAGTGAGGTGAAGAAAATAAATAATAAATGTACAGTGATTATAGAGAGTTGGTCCTGAAGGTACCTTTAGGGTATATCAGGACTCTGGCTTTTCTTTGTCTAAAATTGGGAGACAGTTCAGGTTTCTGTAGAGGACTGATATGATCTGGCCTAAATTTCAAAGACATCTGTGGTTACTTTCAAAATACACATAAGAAAAAAAATTTTTAAAAAGTAACTCTTTTTTAAAATTTTTTTTTATTTTTTATAAACATATATTTTTATCCCCAGGGGTATAAGTCTGTGAATCACCAGGTTTACACACTTCACAGCACTCACCAAAGCACATACCCTCCCCAATGTCCATAATCCCACCCCCTTCTCCCAAACCCCCTCCCCCCAGCAACCCTCAGTTTGTTTTGTGAGATTAAGAGTCACTTATGGTTTGTGTGTGGTGGTTTCTGTTTCCTCAACTAGATCTTATTGGAACATGGTTAGTTAGGTAGAGAATGGCTTCTGAGCAACAGAAGGGGGAGGTGAAAGTGGAGCTGAAGCTTTCATCAGTAAAGACAGGAAAGTCAGTGAGTATTGAAGGATTCAAATTAAATGAATTTTATAATTTTTTATTTATAAAACAAAAGTGGAGATTATAAGTAAACAGTATAAATAAGATGATCAGTAAAAAGTGAGTTCACAACTAGAAATATGAATTTGGAAGTTAATGACATAGAGAATTGTGGTAGAAACTTCTAATCATATAACTAAATTCCTTCTTTCCCTCCATTATAATAAAATTTTGGCTGGGACTATGCTATTTTACTAGATATTTTTAAGCTTTCTCATCACCGGTTAAGTTCTGATCACTGGACAGAAGTATGTTAATTACAGATCAGAACTTAAGACAGAAGGCATGTTTCCTGGAAGCAATCTTCCTTCTTCCCAGTGATCGGAATCCAGGTATGGATTTGAACCATAAAATAAAACCCAACATTATAGGGGACTGTGAAGTAATTATCTAAGTGACATCCGGGTCTCTGAGGTGCAAAAATGAAACAGTGATTTCAAATTCTAATGAGAGAGAAACATTAAATTTTATATTGTAAAAACCATTATAGTTCAGGGTCTCTTTGACCCAAAAATATAGAGATACTAGAGCCATAGATGTGTAATAAAAGTCATTTAAGGGGCCACCTGGGTGGCTCAGTGAGTTGAGTTTCTAACTCTTGACTTTGGCTCAAGTCATGATCTTAGGGTCCTGAGATCCAGCCCCATTAGGTCCCACGCTCAGCAGGGTGTCTGCTTGATTCTCTCCCTCTCCCTCTGCCCCCACTCCCCGATCTCTGTCTCTAAAATAAATAAATAAATCTTAAAAAAAGTTATTTAAAATGATTTCTAACTTTTTGGTTCTGGGTTAATTGTACTTCAAAGAGCTGTAACAACTTGTAAAAAGGGAAAGTGTTCATTCTATTTCAGACAACTATGAGAAATAACTTCCATCAGAGTCTTGGAATCAAACAACCACATTCTTCCCTCTATATTTTCTTTAACTTCTTGGTTGATTTTTTTCCAGAGCTCTCTTCTGCTAAAATTAGCAAATACTGCAACTCCACTGACCCTTGCAAACTAAAGTAAATTCAACGGAGTAAGTACACCGCTTTCAGTGATCATGATCACAGAATGTAGATAAAATATCTAATGAATTTTCTGATTTCAACTTTTATTATATCCTTTTCCCCCCTCATTTCATTATCTGTCATTGATATGAAGGCATTATGGTTCATCAGTGCTTTTTCTTTTTTTTTAAGATTTTATTTATTTATTTGACAGAGACACAGTGAGAGAAGGAGCACAAACAGGAGGAGTGGGAGAGGGAGAAAAATGCTTCCTGCTCAGCAGGGAGCTTGATGCTGGGCTCAATCCCAGGACTCTGGGATTGTGACCTGAGCCAAAGGCAGATATCTAATGCCTTAGCCACACAGGCACCCCCATAAGCACTTTTTCATGCATGTTAACTTCCTCTATTTTTTATGCTTTTAAAAAAATGCATAACACTATAATAGTATTAGTAGAAAATCATTGAATAGATTTATCTACATATTGACATATTCTCTTTCCCAATCTTAGTCACTTAAAATAAACAGAAGAGCCTTTCAAATCTTTCAGGAATTCTGTTGACAAGTATATTTACCACATTCATCCACACTATACCTATATAGAATACATAAAAATTATGGTATTCTTAATGATGGTCTGAACTCTTCATTTCCTTAAAATACATTGTGAATCCTTATATTGAAGTTAATCATCCCTATATATCAGAAGAAATGGATAGCAGTCACTGGATTGCAATCTTGGAACTGTCATCTCCAAGACATATATTTCAGAAAGAAAACACTAAGCCAAGGATTTTCAATCATATAAGAAAGATAATGAGTTTATATTTTCTCTAAATATAAAAATATGTACTAACTTGTGCTTTCAGTCATGAAGAAGTAACAAAGAAGGGGTTACCCTCTTTACTTAAGCAAATAAAGACCTAGAGAATATATGAAACAGTGGTTTTCAGACATTAGACAAAAGGAGGCAGTGGACAATGATTCCTGAAGAATGAGAGATTCCAGTCTGCAGCACAGGAAAAGAAAAAGTGAATGGAGCCCAAAGTCAAGTGACTACCATAATAGCCATAACTCACAGGGAAGAGCTCCAGAGAAAAGGGAGTTCTATAGAGAGAAAAAGAGTTCAGAAATTTGCACACAGACCTGTGTCGTAACACTAAGAAGCATCAGAGAATATGCATGAGAAAATGGCCAGAAGCTTGTGAAAGAATACGTGAAAAAAATCAAGTTGAACAGTTCCTGGAGCCCACACAGGGTTAAGTATTATTTTTGTTCCCACCATCCAAAATACAGAACAGTAAAATATGGATCTTAGGGGTTATTGGGTAGAGTATTTATTTATTTATTTATTTATTTTTTAAGATTTTATTTATTTGACAGAGAGAAATTACAAGTAGACGGAGAGGCAGGCAGAGAGAGAGAGGGAAGCGGGCTCCCCGCTGAGCAGAGAGCCCGATGGGGGACTTGATCCCAGGACCCTGAGATCATGACCTGAGCCGAAGGCAGCGGCTTAACCCACTGAGCCACCCAGGTGCCCCTGGGTAGAGTATTTAGAAGGACAATATTTGATAGTGGGTCAAAATTGCTGGAAAGTAACACCCTGCCTAATGAAGTGTAAAAGGCAAAACTCCTTCCAAATAATGAAAATGTCTCACACAACAAAGGTCAAGGATATACTTTTTTAAGATTTTATTTATTTGAGAGAGAGAGAGAATGAGAGAGAGAATGACAGAAGAGGATGAGAAGGGGGAAATTCAGAGGCAGAAGCAGACTCCCTGCTAAGCAGGGAGTCTGATGGGGGACTCAATCCCAGAACTCCAGGATCATGACCTGAGTCAAAGGCAGTCACCTAACCAACTGAGCCACCCAGGCACCCAAGGATTTTTTTTTTCAGTTTTTATTTTTAAAATTTTTGGGTATACAAAAAACTGTATATGTTTAATGTACATATTTTGATAAGTTTGGACAGATGCATACACCCATGACACCATCACTATAATCAAAGTAACTAAACATATTCATCACCTCCAAAAATTTCTTAGTCTTCTTTTGTGACTTCCTTCCCTTCCTTCCATTTCCTTCCTTCCTTCCTCTCTCTTTTTTCAGCTTTGTAAGAATACCTAATTGAGATCTCTCTTAATATGTTTTAAATGTACAATACCATATTACTAACTGAAGATACTATGTTGTATAGCAGATCTTTAGAATGTGTCGTGCAAAAATGGGGGAACTTTATAACTATATTTGGTATGTTCAAAAAGGGGGAGGAAAATAAAATATATTTTTTAAAGATTTCACTTATTTATTTGAGAGAGTGAGACAGAGAATAAGCTGGGGAAGAGGCAGATGAAGAGGGAGAAGCAAACTCTCTGCTGAGCAGGGGGCCTGACATGGGGCTTGATCGCAGGAATCTGGGATCATGAATCCGAACCAAACGCAGACACTCAACCAACTGAGACACCCAGGCACCCCAGAAAGCATGGGAACATTCAAGTATTGTTATTAATACTAATTAAAAAGACCCAAATCAAACTTTTGGAGGTGAAATGAATTGTGTCAAGATTTAAAAAAAAAAAAAGGAGGGGCGCCTGGGCGGCTCAGTGGGTTAAGCCGCTGCCTTCGCCTCAGGTCATGATCTCGGGGTCCTGGAATCGAGTCCCGCATCAGGCTCTCTGCTCAGTAGGGAGCCTGCTTCCCTCTCTCTCTCTCTGCCTGCCTCTCTGTCTACTTGTGATCTCTCTGTCAAGTAAATAAATAAAATCTTAAAAAAATAAAAAAGGAATTAACAATATATTAGACTCTATTAAAGGAAATCTTTGAACTTGAAATACAACAATAGAAACTAACCATATGAGGGGCACTTGGATGACTCAATCAATTAGGTGTCTGACTCTTGGTTTCTGCTTAGGTCATGATCTCGGGGTTGTGGGGCTGAGCCCTATATCACATCAGGGTCCACACTCAGCGGGGAGTTTGCTTCCCTTCTCCCTCTGCCCCTCCCCCAGCTTATGCACTCCTTCTCTCTAAAATAAACAAAAATACTAAAACAAACAAACAAAAACAAAATCCTAACCACATGAAACACAAACAGGTTAAAAAGAAAAAAAGACTAAAAAACAAATTCTGATCATAAATGAGATATGGGATAACTTTAGCCAGCCACATAGACATATAATTTAATTCCTGAATCAAAGTAGGAAACAAAAAAGATATTTGAAGAAATAATGGCTGAACATTCTCCAAATTTGATGAAAAACACAAAGCTTTAGAACCAGGAAGCTCAATGAACCTCAAGCACAAAAAGCTTGAAGAAAAACTATACCAAGCTATAATCTAATTTCCTATAACCAGTGTTAAATATATATTTTTAATGAAGTCACAGGAAAAAAATTTTTATATACAGAATAACAAATATAAGAATGATCACTTCTCATCAGAAACCATATAATGCAAGCCAAACATTGGTGCAACAACTTTAAAATACAAAATTAAAAAACCTGCCAACCAAAAAAATCTATATATAGTAAAAATATCTTCGAAGAACAAAAATGAAATGAAGATAGATGTGTAAAAGCCAAAATATTCATCACCAATAGACCTGTACTATTACAAAAGTGAATTTTTTCATGCAGAAGGAGAATAAGGTCAAATGGAAATCTGTATCTACACAACAGAGTAGAAAGAACTGAAAAGGGTGAATATGTGAGCAAACATAATTTTTTGAAGATTTTATTTATTTATTTGAGAGAGACAGAGATAGTAAGAGAGAGCATAAGTAAGGAGGAAAGGGAGAAGCAGGCTCCCTGCTGAGCAGGGAGAGGGGCTCAATGATCCCAAGATCCTGGGATCATGGCCTGAGCTGAAGGCAGCAGCTTAACAGACTGAGCCATCCAAGTGATCAAATGTACTTTCTCTTAGCTATCTAAAACAAGACTGTATAAGAGGAAAAGGCGAACAAAGAACACATAAGACAAGTAGCAAAATAACAGCAAAATGGTATATTTAAACCAACCGTACCAATAACGAAATAAAATTGGGCTCTAAATATCCCAATTAAATGTGAGAGATCATCACACTGAATTTAAAAAAAAAAAAAAGTGAAACTCAGCTCAATGCTACTAACAAGAAACCAACTTAAAACAACAACAAACTACAAACAAATTAAAAGTAAAAGGAAGGAAAATACATACTATTGTGCTAACACTAATCAGGAGAAAATGGCTGGAGTGGACATATTAATATCAGACAAAGTATATTCCAGAGAAAAGAATATTACCAGGTTGAAGCAATCATTTTACAATGATAAAGGGGTCAATTCATCAAGAAGACATAATCTATGATGATAGAAAGTACTTTCATGTTTGCACACAGATGGTTTGGGTAACAAAGGAACACAAAAAATCTTCTGTGGGTGACAGACTTCCTTATTTTCTTGATTAGGTGATTATTCCAAGCTGTATATGTGAAAAATTATAAAATTATCCTATTTAAATATGTGTAATTATGTCTTAATTATAACTCAACAAAATTGTAAGAAGACATGTGCCCTCTAATGAAATTCAGAAAATAAAAAGTGAGAGGAGATATTCTCACCTCCTTTAAACTTTAGGGGAGGGGAGCCTGGGCAGCTCTGCTGGCTAAGCATCTGGCGCAGGTCATGATCCCAGGGTCCTGGGATCCAGCCCTTAGTAGGGCTCCTTGCTTAGTGGGGATTCTACTTCTCCCTCAGCCTCTCTCCACTATTAATTCTCTCTCTCAAATAATAACATAAAATCTTAAAAAACAAAACAACAACAACAACAAAAAATCCTTAGGGGAAAGTTATTCAACTTTCAACAGGAAGTATGATGGTAACCATAGGCTTGTCCTAGGTGCCCTTTATCAGTTTATGTTCCTTTCTGTGCCTAGTTTGCTGAAAGCTTTGTACTCAGTAAAGGTTAGATTTTGTAAAATTCCTCTTCTGCATCTATTGAGATAATCATATCATTTTTCTTTTTTATTCTCATTAATATAGTGAATTACATTGCTTAATTTTTAAATTGTAAACCCCTTTCATTTCTAAGATAAACCCTATTTAGCCATGATACATTTTTGGTTTTACTAAAACTGTGTTGAGAATTTTTGCATCAGTGCTCATAAAATTATTTTTGTCTTGCCTTTTTTCTGGTTTTCTGCCAGAACATCGCTAGCCTCACACAATGTGTTCGGAAATATGCCTTTATATTAAATTAACTGGAAGTGTTTATATAAAATTGGTATTCTTTCTTTCTCAAATGTCTGGCAGTGCAGCCACCTTGGTCTAAAATTTTTTGATAGAATATATTCAAGTGCAAATTCAATTTGTTTAATAACCATAGAGATATTCCCTTTTTGAGTGAGCTTTAGTAGCTTATGTCTTTCAAAAAATTTATCCATTTCATCTATGTTTTGAATGTATGTTCATTAAGTTGTTTATAACATTTTCTTAGTAGTCTTTTACTCTCTGTAGAATTATCAGAGATGTCCCCTTTCTCATTCCTTATTTTGGGGAATATATTCCTTACTGTCTTCATTGAGGCAGAATATAAAGCTCATTACAGATTTTTTAAAAAGACTGATCACTTTACTGTCCTATTGATTTTTTTTTTCCTTGACACAAAGCTACTCTTCAGCCCATCATAAGAAGACTCTCTAGTAGCTTCTTCATTCCTATTTATCCACACGGATTACATATTGGTTAACTCAAAGTCTATAACGAAGGGATTCAGATGAACTGACAGCAAAAAGGTGCAAACACCTAAAGCCAGGGTCTACTGTTCAGGTTCACCAAGGATCACCCTTCACTTAACACATACAGGTTCCAGTCCAGTAACAGGTGTAAGACCAGGTGTTAGATGTCATCCAAAATGGATAGCTACACTCATTTCAGGTATCTTTTTTTCAACCTGGAACATAATGATTTTAACAATATCTAGACTACTTTCAGAAGGGGAAGTTATTATTTTATATTACATTTTCCAATAATCTAACCCAATAAACAGAGAAGAGGACCCAGGCATTTGCTATAGGTTACCTTAGAGTCTAGGTACTATTAACGTCTGCTTCAATGGCTGTTTTCATAAGAGAAAAGACACATTCCACATAGGGAGCCTAAGAAAATGCTTCCACATTTAGGTCAGGGTTATTTGATTGAGTTTAAGGGTCTACATTGTGTATCAGCATGTCTAGAAAATTAAGATTCATGGAGCATTTAATGTTTCCAAAAATAGTTTCAGAACTGCTAGACTGATTTATCTGTACCTCACTATATCATTGTTACTGGATCCAACATTTCCCTGTAATTTACTGCTCTTCCTTCTAACGCTTCAGTTGGACAAACTTTGTGTGTATTACCTAAGGATATCTATGTCCCCCCACAACTTTCTCTCACCTCCCATATGAATATATCTTGGACCAATGTTTTAATACTTTCAAATCTTTGAGTTCTCGTTTCTGGGAGTAAAGTCTAATAGGGTATCCTTTACAAATGAATAAATTCTTCCATATTTTTATCAGAAAAGAAGAGAGAATGTAAGATGAGAATTCTAGAAAAGTGTATTGTTAGGTGCATTTACAGCCAAATAAACCTTCACATTTTATCTACTACATATTCAAATTATATACACTGATATATATCCTTTAAATTATATCTATGTATAGACAATAAAGCTTTAAGTATGACATTATCAAATTATGATCAAGATGATGTGGTACTGAAGTTGTTTTAACTAATGTGTTCTGCAGCTTTGAAAGAGGAAAGCCAGTTGTTGCTAAAGAGCTTTGTTAAATCAGTATATGATTCATTAAGTGAAATTTACAAAACCTTATGCTAATTTCCCTTTGAATGAATATTTCCAGTGGCAAAACTTGCACATCAATAGTTAAGATATTCATTGTATATTGAACTGTTTACCATGAACTCAAAATGAAGTCATCACAGAGTTATTTGTCAAATGAATTTATGACTTTGAAAATAAAAATTTTTTAAAGTGACCAGGGTACAATAAAATTACAGTCAGTCATGGCTAAACAAAAAGAATAAAAGTCAAGAAATTTAAGTGCCTTCTTGTTCTTTGATGTATTTGTTTCAGTGGAAAATTTCCCTTCTGATGACAGCCTTTAACATTTAATTTATATTTATTCACATCAATCTGAGCCCTGTAAAAAGAAATTGCCATGTATTATATACATTCCCTGTATCTTACAAAATACCTAAGGTTTTAGATTAAGAATTGAAGTATAGGTTCATTTAGCACCAATCCAGTGGTTCTAATTGCAGTTCTAATAATCATTGAATCACATTTCCTGCAATGTTGGAGCAAACTTCCAGTACAGAATTCAGAAGTGAAGAAAATTACTCATCTTTCTTAATCAGTGTGAAATGTGGCTTACTATCACTGCATTGGCCTTGCACAGCCATAATACATCAAGCTGTGTATACTGAGGCAAAAATCAAGTTGAATTCAGAAGAGAAATGAGCAGGAACAATGATACTTCCTAATTTAAAAAGTTTGGCTTCTCACTTAGATAACTGCCATGGACTCCAAACTCTGCCCTCTGCTTTCTTATATACTTTCTTTAGGGGATTATGCCCAAAGCAGAGAGTTTTTCCTAAATAAATCCTAAATCCTCCATAAATTATGTCATGTTATCAATTTGCTTAAAACTTAATATACTTGGTAAAAACTGACATTTCTCACTATTACCTGTAAGGCCCTGCATCTTCTGGACCCTGTAGAGCATTCTACCCTGATCTCTAGCACAATGCTTGAGACACATGGGCTGCTTTCAGAGTCAATATTATCCCAAGCTCCCCGCCATGTAACAGTCTTTGTACAGCATTTTCCTTCTTCCTGGAACTCTCTCTTTCCTGCTGTTTTATCCGAAGATTCCATTAGGGCTTTGAATAAATTTAACTTCTGACAGTTCCTCCCTGAACTCTTCCTCCAGAGGTAGTTTGGATTCTCTAACTCTCTAGTCTTAACCACTGTAATTTCTTTCTTTCTTAATGGCACTTGCTATACCTTTTATTATTACTTGGCTGTCTAACTGTATTTCTGTCTTCCCTTCCATACTGTAAACTCTTTAATGACAGGAGCTATATTTGTTTGTCTTTAGCCACCCAGCACTCAGCACAATGTTGGTATAAAGAAATATTTTATCAAATTAATCATTTATATGAAACATCTGGACAAATAATTATTTTTTAAAATATTCCACTTCCTGTAAAATTGATATTTTATTGATAGGAAAAATGTCACTTGGTTTTTCTAATAGCTTTGGTGAATAAGAAAGCAACGTACTCATTTCCTCATGCCTTCTTATTCCTCTTGTGACTAATAGCATTCATTAGCAAGTTGGCTTTTAAGAATCATGAGTACATTTCGAGTTTATATAAGAACCAAATTTATGTCATTAATATCATTCCTCCCAATAGCCCCTTGGTAAGAAACTGTAGAAGGTCACTGTGGAGGGATAGACAAATTTGTGCAAAGCCAAGGGATCTCCTAAGAGTAAAGGAATAGACATCCTTCCTCTTTTTAATGTTATTAAGCGGGATGAAAAAGGCTTATCCCAACTGAGAGATTTTGGGACTCCATCATGGAAATGATCATGAGGAATCAGGAAGCCTGGGCAGGTAATCCAGGTTTAGTGCCAGGGCCAAAGGGAAGTTAGAAAGGGGTGGCTCTGGTACAACATGTGGCTGCTCTGGAACACGTCACTGAGACAATCACTGGCATAGAGAAAACACTTTGCCAATATGGTAATTCACGGAAGTATAAAGTAAACAGCCACCATCTGTCTGGAGAAGACTGTCTGGAAGTAACCCAGGAGGTCTGGGCTTATGTTTTATTGAAAGACCACGGAGGCCTGTAAGAAAATCAGCACAGTGGTGAGCAAGGTTCTTCTGAATTGTGGAACCCTAGTTTTCTACAGGAATCATAACAAAAGGAACTGTAGCCAAAGGGCTGGCCTAATAGCAGATTACTCAGTACAGACCAGCTGAGCCCAGGAGTTCTAGGAAATTTGGAGAAAGATCTATAGGTGGATGGTCCATATAATTTGAATGTGAATGAACAACATGTACTTATTTGAATATCTCTAGCAGACATAGTCAGTGATCTATTTCCCATAGGTCCTTAACATTTCCAAGCACAGAAGCTCTAGTTCCAACTGCTGGTCTTTGTATCCTTGTGCTTAAGGACTGACCAGAGCCTGAGTGCTTAATGCATCAGAAGTGTTGGGGAACAGAAGAACTCTCTGGAAAATAGCATTTAACCGATGGGAATTCTTAGAGAATTACCCCAATTCCAGTATTTTCAAAAGGAATAACTGAGGAATGTATTCTATATGGATGCTCAGAATTCCCAGGTGGGAATAAGTTACAGCAGCTTGGAACTTGATAACATAACCTCTCCTGACTTCCTTCCTCTCCCAGCCTGTATTATTTCCTAGAGCTGCTATAAAAAAAAACAAATAAACTAAGTGACTTAAAACAACAGAAATTTATTTTCTTAGGCTGGAAAACCAAAATCAATGCATAAACAAAACCATGCTTTTTCTGAAGGCTGTGAGGAAGAATTTTTCTTTGCTTCTTCCTCATTCTTGGTGGTTGCCAAAAATCCCTAGTGTTCTTTGTCTTACAGTTGTATCACTTGAACCTTTGCTTACATCATCACCTGACTTTCTTCACTGTCTCTTCTCTGTGTCTCTACCTCCAAATCACCCTTTCCTTTCCCTTACAAGACACCAGTTATTGTATATGGGGCCCTGCCTTAACCTAGTATGACCTCACTTAATTACATATGCAAGGCTCCAATTCCAAAGGTCATGTTCCAGGTAGACATGAATTTTGGAAGAAAACTGGTCAACTGGTATACCATCTCATTTGTTTTTCCCACATGCAGTGTCTCAAGGAAACAACTTGCACTTAAATCTTTGTTTCAAGGATAACTTTTGGGGGAGCTCTCACACCCTGCCTAACAACCATGCAAAGATCTCACACGAAATAGATTTCTGTTATGACAATACCTTCCTCCATTTTATCTCATTGTTTCTAGATTAATACATCTGACCAAGTTTTGCTATGGATTAATGCAGGAAGTACTGTTTCTGCTGTAGGAGATAAGGGATTATTCATCAAAAAAGTAGGAGAACCTAGCTATTAAAACACAGAGATCATGACTGGGATGGTGCTAGATCAATGAGGGCTGAACATAAGGATGAATAAAGTTGAGTTTATTAATAATAGGGTTCCTATGATTTCATAATTTATATCTGTCAAAGATATGTAGAGCTAGCCTTAATATGTTGATGGATGAGTTCTTTAAAAAAAAAAAAAGCTAAGTAATTAACGGAAATTAGGTAGAAATGCCAGAATTGCCTTTTGGTCAGAAGGCTGAGAGCATAGCAAGCTAGAGTAAATTGATTATATAAAATTAAAGAATCCAAAAGCTGGCTCTGCTTTCCAAGGATTATCTCTAAGGATAACTTCCCTAAAGCAATGAGGCAGCACCAGTATTGTTGAGAAGCCAGTGGTGGCGATTCTTTGCAGGCTAGGGATTAATGGTAGAAAGGCTGCTATTCAACTGGATAATATAATGTCAGTGAGGACAGAATTCCAAAAGAATGAAGGTCAAGTTTCAGCACTTAACCATCAGAGACAAGTAGCTGAAATTGTGGTATGGTAGAAAGGCTGAAATGACACTTGTGACTCCCAGGAATCTGTGGAGGGCTGACAGACTATGGTGTTCTTAAGGTAAAGGCCCATGAGCAGCCAGTGATTTCTTAACTTTTGTAATGAAGAAATTTATTTATAAATTTATAGATGGTGCCTGGCTGGCTCAGTCAGAAAAGCATGTGACTTCTGATCTTGGGGCATTGGGAGTTCGAGTCCTATGTGTGGTGTAGAGATTACTTAAATAAATAAAACCTAAAAAAAAGAAAAAAGAAAAAAAAAAAAAAAAGAGGGACCAGAAGGCTGACGGCAACTGTTACAATGCAAATTATAAACCTGAATCTAATTTCCAGATCTGCAACATTCCTCAAACAGAAGTTTCTCTGACAGAAGCTGAAGACAGGGCTCTTTGAGAAATAAGTATTTAATGCTACAGCATGAATACATACTAGTAATTATTCCTATATATCTCAAGTGACCTATAGTCATTCACCAGAGTAACTGTATAGTGAAGAAAGAGGAATACTCAATTATTTCAAGGATTGGTGAATATACTTTGAGCTGTCATTCATACTAAGGACCCCTAGTTGGAGTGGGGATTTCAAATTTTAGATGTTAAGTGCTCTAAATCCATCTCACAGTATATAAAGTAGATCTTAGCATCCTATTCTGTATCATCAGGAAAAGAGCTACCCTGATGGACATAGTTAATGCCCCATCAATGGCATCCTTATAGTATTCTTCAAGATGAAAAAAAAAAAAAAAAACATACAAGGGCCCAATAGCCAGGATATGCTGACTTATTCTATTATGTGGAATATATGGGTTTGAGATCTAAGGGTTAGAAGTAGAAGGAACCTTTTATCATCATCATCAATGAATCACATGTAGAATTTCTGCTTCCTTTTCTCCATAAATACAGATTCTGCTTGACTAAACTCCCTGGTCCCTAAAGGCACTTTTCTCCCAGGGGACACAGTAAACGAAAACTGTGGTTACTACCTAATCACTTTGAAATCCTTATCCCAGAAGACCAAATGTCAAAAGTCACTACACCAGCAGGAGGAACTGATCATTATACTATATAAAACATAGAGAAAACAATGTCTGAAACCCATGTGATTGGTGTTCCCATGCCTAGTGTCAGAAGTAAATGAGCATTTTATAACAGTTATGGTCTGACATGGAAAGGGTCATTTGGGGGATCAAATCCCACCATGCAAATAACTGAGAACAATAAAACTGTTGGTTGTGGATGTGGGTGAGGGGAAATCTAGAAATGGCATGACAGATATTGTTGCCATTGGACCAATGAAGCAGTAAATATTGGGGGCATCTCAGTAACAGTCTTATTTTTTGTGTTGTTTTTTTTTTTTGTTTGTTTGTTTCAAGAAAGTAGACCTGCCAAAATTTTGAAGAACTATGAAAGGGCAGAGTAAAATTGACTCAGCATAGAAGAAGTACATTTCTCATTTTTTTTTTCATTTCCCATTTTTTATTTGCACATTTTCTAAGATAAAAAATTATGGTCTTATAATATTGTAAATAGGATTTGAGGAGGAAAAACTAACTATAATTTTGCCATTATTTACTAGAGTTTGGCAGCATATGTAGATATAGAAATTTGTGCCCACATCTTTGAATATTTCTGAAAGCAGAAGGCTTAGTAGAGAAGTTTGCAAACACAATGAATAGGGACTCATAGAATGGTGTCTCCAGGAAAAGGAGAATGAGAAAAATGTTCTCCCATGTTCCCACAGCTTTCAGATTCTTCAGGGAAAAAAAATGTAGTATTCTAAAAATTTAAGTGGAAAAGGAGGCTAAACATTGATCCCTGTCTCTTCAGAATACCGTTTCAGAGATAGTCATGAGCAACTAAGAGGACCAGGCCAAGTAAGACCTCTACCTGAGCTGTTCTACCATTGATATGTGGTTAGTTTTTAAGAAGATTCCTGTCATGGCCTTTTTTCCTTCCTAGCCCACAACATCAGAGGAGGAAGACCCAGAAGGAGAGAGAAGAGAATACCAGAAAAGGCATAGCTCCAACACACTCATCTCCATTGTAGAGAAAAGACAGAATGAAAGACTAAGTCCTGCCTCCTTCTCACTCCAAATTCCTGGGACTGAAACAACCATCTAGGAAAGATGTAAGACTTGAACTGAATATTAATTGGAAGTTTAATTACAAGGCTATAAGGAAATCAATAATGGAAAGTGTATAGAAGGAGTCATATAATCTTAACACTAAGGAATTTACTAATCATTAGAGACTCAAGAGTCTATATTATTCAGTGGGGAGATATATATATATATATATATATATATATATATATATATTTTAAGTGAAGAAATAAAAAAGGAAACAAAGACCAAACTCACCCAGTGTATTTGTCTTGTTTAATAAACTAGTTACATATGATGACACCAAAGAGTTCAGAAGATACTACATCCATTACTTTACAAGCAGAAGGACTGATAACTAAGACATATCTAAGCAACCAGTGTGATCTGCATCACTGAGGTTCTCTTTGATAGGGTTCTCTCAAGACAACTAATTTACATGGAAGTAATTTAAGAGCAAATTCCAGTAAATACCTGGAGAGGAGCTGAGTAGTGAAACAGAAAAGGGAAGGAAGTCTATCCTCCTACCTTTCCCCCACTTTTACTTGACATCCAGAGAACTGGGGTCACTTATTTACAACGCTGAGCGCTCTCTCTATTTTATGTTTTCCCCAGTCTTTTTCTTTATAAACAGGTAAGAGAGGTGGTGGAGTTAATGACAGGACTAGTAGAGCCAGTTAGGCTACCTCCTAACAAACTGTTTTTTAATTGTTATTGTGTAACAACCCACTCCACAAATTATTGGTTTGTCATGAGAAGAACCATTCCTTTTGCTTACATATCTGGAATTTGATCAGAGCTTTATGAGGAATTTTGTCTCTGTTCTATGTGGCATCAGCTAGAATGTCTGGACTGGGGCTGGAAGATCCGCTTCCAAAGATGGCTCAATAAACATGGTTAAAAGGTTGGTGTTGGTGAGCTAGAGCCCTGGCAACAGTTTTGTGGCACATGAGCCTTTCCATGCAGCTGGTTGGGCTCCTCACAACTTGACTCATATTCTGTTTTTCAACCATTTAAATTTATTTGCCCTGATTTAAAAGTGACAAAGCCATTTCATTAGCTGCTTTGGGACTACTTTGAATTTCATTTGTATGTTTTTATCCCTTACAAATCCTTTTTTGCCCACATTAGATTCAATGTCTCAAGAAATGAATAATCTTCAGAAACGTCTTACGTATAGGAAAAATGAAGGAAGTAGACTAGGAAATAGCTTTAAGCTAAGACTTATACATCTCTTTAACAAATCAAAGTAGTGCTTCATGATGTAGCTATCTGCTAAATTGGGCCTATCAATTTGAATTTCTCCATGCCCCGTTCTCTTTCCCTTGTTTCCACTGTCTTACTGTGTTTTCAAATCAGCACTGATGCCTTCCACCTTCCTGACAGATTCCTTTGTCACTGGTAAGGCTTGAACCTGGCATTGAACATAGGTCTGTCTGACTGGGAGGACACGAAGAGTTTGTTGGCAAGAAAATCACCCTGAAAAAGAGTTTTCTTGCTAGTGTGCTTAAATATATCTGTGAGTCAGATGGTTTTCTTCCCAAACATTTCTTCTTCCTAGGGAGAGAAATGGCCTTGTGGAGGCAAGTCTCTCTGTCTGAATAAAAACAGAATTAACTATAGGGGAAATTATTTCTGTGCTGAAATGAAGTCTTCTTTGTGGCTTTATTTTGAACTATATTACCTATATTCCTCACGAATACAAAACTGGACAGCCGAATTTCATATCATTTTGATGAAATGAATAAATTCAGTGGGGACTAACACTGGTGCTGAGGGTCTTCAAGACCGGGAGAGTTTGTGCTTATTTTGAAGAGTTATCAGATAAGAACAAAAGACAATATAAGCTCCAAACAGGCAGGCTGATTTCATGTTTGCCTCAGGCAAACCAAATGTTCACTGTTGATTTACCATTGAATTGTGAAAGCAAAGGCTATAAAAGTAAAAACAATCTTTGTTCTTTTTTTCCCCACTGTGGTTCCTTGATACTCAAGTAATATGATTTGCTATGGAAGATGTGAAGAAGGGTTGGTTAGACTTAACGGTTCTGGAAACTTTCAACTGTTTTAATATTGCAGACACGAGCATTAAAAAATCAAACCATTTCTGTGACAAAGGTTAGAAATATTGCTACAAAGATAGGGGAATTGAGTTTTAGTGATCTCTTTCCACCTTAGTGTCCCTGTAAAGGCTGTGAGGTGAGGTAAAGCAGTAACGCCACACAATGTGATTTCTACTATAACTGGCATTCCTTTAGAAGGGCACAGGCTTATGAAACATTAGCTCTAAGGACCAGAGGGGTCACTAATATTTAAAGGCTATCTCCTGTGTGAGCAAGAATCTATGTTGTTAGACAATGTGTTGCTGAGCATAAGGAATCATTTCTTCCCTGAGTGATTATACCAATCAATTAATGTAAATTGTGATTTTCCCCCACCATCTTAAGGATAAAGTTGCTTACTTTCCTTTCTTCACCAAAAAAAAAAAAAAAAAAAAAGAGAGAGAGAAAAATCATAACATCATGACACTTTTATAGGAATCTTACTAACCTGATATAACTTATCTTGTCAACAATGTGAGGAGTCAGATGAGGGACTAGAAACTCAAAAAAAAAAAAAAATTGCCTAAGTGAGCAGAGTTAAGGAAAAGAGAAGCATGGGACTCAGACTCATACTTTACTGACCTCAAAAATCTCTGGTCAATCCCTTATGAATTACAGCTCCTACTGGCTCTAAAGGTTATTAGGATCATTTACTTCACATTCTCATCATGAGGAAAAAAGTTTTTTTTTTTGTTTTATTTTTATTTTTGAGGAAAAAATTTTAAAATACATTCCTCCCACTGGTTAAAAAGGAAAAATCCTTAATCATTTTGAGATTATATTAAACATGTAATACCTAAACTCTGAATCAAATAATATATAAATCTCATCCTTCAAATTGTTTTAGAATTAACAGTAGCCATGGATTTCTCTAGAATTTTCACATGTCTTGGGCCACATACTATTTCTGGGGCTGCTGTAATAAGTGCCACAAAATTGGTGGTTTAAAACAGCAGAAATTTATTGTCTGACAGTTCTAGAAGACAGAAGTCTGAAATCAAGAGATCAGCAAGGTTGTTTTTTTTCTGAGGGGTCTGATGCAGAATCTGTTCCCTGCCTTTTCTCTAGCTTCTGGTGACAGCTGGAAACCCTTGTCATTCTTTGGCTTATTTACTGTAATGCCTGCTTCCATCTCCACATGGCACTCTCCCTGCATGTCTCTTCTCTCCTATGAGGTTAGTGGTCATAGTAGATTAAAGGCACACACACTCTAATATGACCTCATCTTAATTTGCATCTTAATTACATCTACAAAGATCACTTCTCCAAATAAAGTCACATGCGCAGGTACCAGGGATGAAGACTTCCACCTATCTTTTGGGGAGACACGATTCAATCCATAGCATATAGAAATCATGCAACAGAGATCAGTTAAAAAAACAATCAAGCATCTCTTACAGTTTGTCTCCCTCTCAAACCCATCTTGTTTCATTTTTTCCTTCCCTACCTCCCATGACCCTCCGCCCTGCCTCTCAAATTCCTTATACCAGAGAGATTGCTGGGAGGGGGGGGGTAGGGATAGGAGGATGGTTGGGTTATGGACATTGGGGAGGGCATGTGCTATGGTGAGTGCTGTGAAGTGTGTAAGCCTAATAATTCACAGACCTGTACCCCTGGGGTAAATAATATATGTTAATAAGAATAATTTAAAAATAATTTAAAAAAGCAATCAAGCATAAAATATAAAGCCTGAATGAGCTGGATAGCTGTGATTATATGTGTGTGTATGTATATACACACACTTATGTATGTGCTAATATATTCAGATTTATGTGTGATGTCGCAATTAATACATTGATTTTAGACCAGTTCCTCTTTTTGATATGAATATGAAGATGTGGAAAGTTAGGAATCTGAACAGATTACTTCAATGATCAGGTACGCAATTCCATCTTCTCTGTCTAGAAACAATTTACCAATGTTAAGATTTCTTAGCTGGAGATTTACCATCAAGAAATATTTCTGGACTTTGCCTTTGGGACTTGTAAATTTTATTCACTGAGAAGTTTCTCAGAATTCTCCAATCTTCTAATATAAAAAGAAATCCTGGTTTTAGATGTATAAATTTATTATCTTTTTTCATATAAGTAGGAATTGATCATACTTTCTTCAGGGATTTTTATCATGAATAGTTAAACATACCCTTGGTCCCATATTCTAATTTTCTAGTATTTAGAATTTTTTTTTCTTTTTGGGGGTAAATATTTATCTAAATAGCTAAAATTATACCTAGCAATGATGAAGTTTCAATGAATATATAGAATATAAAAATCTGAAAGCAGCTTTATAAAACACTGAAGACCATGATTTTACAGTTATATGGTGCAAGAGTTAAAAAGCTATTCATCTGGAAAACCAGAATAAAAATCCTTAGGTCAACATTCACTTAATAGTTTAAAAAAGTGAAACACCTCCATAATATTTTAAAGAGATCCTTTGCCTACTATGCACAAAGCAGAAGTCCATTTGGAGCAAAATATATTGGCTAAGCTGCTGAGAACTCAAGTCTTCCTATTTTCTGTATGCATTTTTATTTATGTGTTCCCCACTTTTTATGGGTCTGATCTATGCTTGCTATAGAGTTTAAAAGCCATTCCAAAACCTAATTGAGTTGCTTTATTTCATTTTCTTTATATGGCTTTTTTTTTTTTCCCCAGTAATGATACTCTCACAGAACACTAATGCTTAGATGTCCTAAGAAAGTGTTATTTGCTTTTGGTTTAGAAACTAAATTAGAGTAGCAAAAATACTCATAGTATCTGCCTCTCTTATTTTAAATGTGTTGGCTTTGGCTTTTATGTGACACAGATTCTAGAGGAAGTGTAGTAGAAGACAACAATTATTAATTTTTATTCTCTCCTTCCAGCTCAGAAGGCAGTTACCTAAATGCTATACTAAATTTGGAGAAAAGAATATTACTTCTGTGATCCACATTCTTCCCCTAATCTACTGAGCTAGGTTTATTGCCCAACAAGCTAATGAAGAGGAAAGCAACCATGGAGCACAGACAGTGAAACACTAAAAAGAAGAGTGAAAACTGTAGTTATCCAGCTCTTCTCCACTCCATCTAGTAGGGGGCAGGGGGAAGATGTGGTGACACGGGAAAGAAAGAACACCAGTTTCCTTGCTTACCCTCTCTTCCTAAGACCCACCAGAAAAACAGAGAAATCTATCTAGTGGGGACAATCCTTTGGCCCCACTTATGTTCACGCTGAATGTGAGCACACGCACGTGAAGGTACGTAACACCGCCCTTCATCGTTTTATCTCCCTGTTCTAGCCAATCTTACTGTTTTTTTTTTTTTTTTAAAGATTTTATTTATTTGATAGAGAGAGAACTCACAAGTAGGCAGAGAGGCATGCAGAGACAGGGCATGGGAGGAGGGGACTGTGGGGGAAGGAGGCTCCCTGCTGAGCAGACAGCCTGATTCAGGACTCCATCCCAGGACCCTGAGATCTTGAGCTGAAGGCAGTGGCTTAACCCACTGAGCTAGGCAACCCTAGCCAACCTTCTTTTAATTGGCCATACTGATTCTCTGTTAAGACTCTTACTGTGAGGACGCTCTCTCTCTGTCCATAGTTGGCCATTATAGGTTATAAAATGTGTTCCCTGGTCTGCAGATATGATGGTCCATTGTCCAAACTGGTGCAATATCTTTTGTTCTGTTCTTTCATAATACTCAGCATTTGCACCCACATTGAGTAGGTGTAGCCCAATGCATAGTCAGTGTCTATTCCTATCGGGACCCATCTGTAGTTCACAGTGCTACCGGCATCAGTCTCACTTGCCAGCTACGATCAAGGTCTTTTTCCACCAGGGGATCTACCACATAGCCATCTGCGTCTCCCTTTCTTGGCAGACAAAACAGTTTTTATTGGACTTTTTTTTTTCTTTCTTTTTGCCTCAGAGGGTACAAGAGGGCTATGTTTAGATCAAGCCCATCTCTGCACTGCCACTGTATCACTGAGTTCACTCATTTCATGGACCCTGGTGGCCACCTTAAGTGGGCACTCAGGGATATTTGCTTAATTCCAATCATCTTCTGAAATGGAAAGAAGATTGCTCTAAGGGCATCACCATGTCCACTTTAATACACTACTCAAATTCCCAATGATTTTCATAAGGCTGTGTGTGCCCCATAAGGACATCTTTTAATAGGCCAGGCTTACATTGCCCTCCTGAAATCATACGACCAGGCCACAAGCACTGCCTGGGAGTCAGTAAAAACCCATACCTTGGAGATTCTACAACTGTTCAATTCTTCCATAGCTGTTAGGAAAGCAGCATGCAATTCAGACCACTCAGCTGATTTGTTTTTACCTTCTTCCCTCAGAGTGGTAGCCTTCCATCAGAGTATATATAGTCCATTCACCTTGGAACTGCCATTTCTTTGTGGGTCTGCTGAGAGCTATTTATAGGACACTATGTTAATAGAATCCAAGAGCCTCTCATGCACTTCCAGAGTCAGTCTGAGAGGAAAAGAGACTCCCTGCTTGTACGTATCTCTTCCTTGCATTGCCCAGATGCCATGATCCTGTACAAACCATTTAAATTTTATTGTGGAATTTGGGGGGCACTGACAACTGCATTAAAGTGTTTGTCTAGGGCATCACCCAGACATTTATAGCTACTTCAGATTTTAAGATCACTTTGTCTGCTTCCTAGAGGTAGCTTTAGTGAGTAACATCTAATCAGAATATAGTAAATGCCCCTCAAATGGAAATTCTTGTAGTCCAAAACCCCAGTAGTGTATCTAGGCGATGCTCATAAGCCCCAATCTGCGTCCCACTTAGGGCTACCACACAGAGAATTTGTACCTACCAGCACTCCAGCTTGTCTTCCACACTGTGTGGGTTCAGGCAGTCATACTGGATCCCATTTATATGTCCAATTAACGTTGCCTGAAGGGCAGACTTACACGCTTTCTATTTTACAGCACTAGGTAGGGGAAGCATTCCCCAGTGAGATACAATGTCTATTTCTACAATGTATCAGGTAAAAGAGACTTCACATAAAACCCTTTCCAATAAAACCTGTTCAAACACACCAATTCTACATATTTCTATCTTAATTCCATCAACTCTTACTCTTACATCAACTCTTCTGTTTCCTAACTGTAGCTTCTATTAAGTCTTCATCCACAGATTTTTGTTTTACAATACTGGACAGGGAGGTATTCCCCAGCAAGACATATTATTCATTCTCAAAAAACATTCAGGTAAAGACAACACAACTTGTTTACATAAAGCTTATTCAAACATTCCAATTTTTGCAATCTTATCAACCATTACATTTTTATATTCTCTCAATCCAGTTGTAGCCTAAATCAGGGTTTTGCCAATGGGTTGGTACATTTCATGGAACAAAACCAGGAATCCTGGTAACTTCTCTTCTCTACCCCTGCCCAATTTACCTACTCTTGTGCAATAGGCTTTGGGTCCCCAACAAAGAGTAAAGCAGAGAGACCCTCTTCCTTTTGTCATTTTTTTATCTTTATTAGCCTAATCATTGTCCTAAGTGATTGCTGGTCAATTTTCTTTTCTTTTCTCTCTCTCTCTTTTTTTTAAAGATTTATCTATATATTGATTTGAGAGTAAGAATGAGAGAGCAAAAGAATGGGGAGGGGAACAGCAGAGGAAGAGAGAGAAGTAGGCTCCCTGTTGAGCAGGGAACCCTGACAACTCAGGGCCCATCTCAGGACCCTGGGATCATGACCTGAGCCCAAAGCAGATGCTTAACTGACTGAGCCACCCAGGTGCTCTGGTCAAATTTTGCATAGTAATAGCTACATTACAACTTTTTAAATTTTTCCAAGTTGGGGTAAAGAGAATAGATGTTTTTAGGGCTATTTCGTGTTGGAGGATCAACAAGCGATCTCTTTGGCACCCTAAAGCCTTGACAGTGTTGTATTGTAACCTTTGTTTTACTCCAATGTCCATTTTACTCATCCCATTTGTTTCTTTTTTTTTTTTTTTTAAGATTTTATTTATTTATTTGAGAAAGAGACAGTGAGAGAGAGCATGAGCGAGGAGAAGGTGAGAGGGAGAAGCAGACTCCCCATGTTGCTGGGAGCCTGATGTGGGACTAGATCCCAGGACTCCAGGATCATGACCCTGAGCCGAAGGCAGTCATCCAACCAACTGAGCCACCCAGGCACCCCTACTCATCCCATTTCTTAATAACCATCTACAGATTTCCTCCCGGCTGGGATGAGACCCGTAACTCCTCCCCTCCTGTTTCTTCTTTATTTCGCTCCTGCCAACATTTGCTTTACCCACCTTATTTCTTAAAATAATCTTTTACAGATTTCTATCTAATTGGGAAGAGCCCCGTGACTCTTACCTAGGTCTCTTCCCATTCTCTTGTTAATAAACCTAATTTATTTAATTGTATCTAGAATACTCAGGAGGCGAAGCTGAGAGAAAATTCTGTCTCTTGGTTATATGGGGTGCCCACATAAGAAAGGCCCCTTTAATCACAGCATTTATTATGACTAGGTAACTGGCATATTCATTGGGTAAATATCCCTGTCATTATAAAGCCAGTCCCATGTAGCCTGCATATGAAGCGTAACAGCTACCACATCTGGAGAATGCTGCATGGCATTTACAGGGGAGATGGACAGCCTCCCTTCTCAAGGTAAACAGACCATACAATGGCTCTTATCCAGTTCATGAGGCTGGCATATAGCCATCTTTGATTGTTCCATAGTGAGCTGTGGGCCCTGTTGTCAACCAAAACATGCTCTTTCATTCTGGAGCATTCAAAACCAAAGATACAGCTCCTACATTAGTTATACTCAACCTGTTTCAGTGAAGGCGCCTCAAGAACTTGATGATATCAATCCACAAAATGAAACCGTTCTTGTATACTGTCCTCCCTGGTTTTCTGGTTTGCCCTTTCCCTATGCTGCCGACCTTATTGGTGACCAATTATATAATTCAGGGCCAGCCAGATGGAAGAGAGACATAGGGCAAGTTATGGGGAAAGGGTGTGAGGCTTCCATGCCCTCTTGAGTCCTCCTCAAATATCCACCTGTTAGTCAATCAGGAGAATTTCCAAACCCCACCTTTTTGGGTTTTTATGTAAGTTCCATTATATAGGTATGATGGATGAAATCTTGGGCCATTGGTGGTTGAACTCTATCTCTTACCCTTTTTCCCTCTATAGAAATCTGGAGGAAGCCTTGGCTCCGCAAGCAACAGGGCCCTCATCTTTAAAAAGTGTTTCCAAAAATGATCTCGTTAACACAGCATTGCTCTCATCACAGAAAATTTTAGGGTTTTAGGGTTTTAGGGTTTAGAAACCCAGTTTTAGGGTTTCTGTGCCAGAGACCATATACTTATTTCTTGTTATACATCACAGTATTACGGTACACTTGAAATTTCATAGAAATCTACTTTATTGGAATACATCATGGGACTTAGTTTCTAAATACCTCCTTTTTAAGAAACAATGGCCTGTACAAATGCTTCTCATCCTTTTTGACTGTAGAACCAGAATGAAAATGGGGTCACTTATGTCAAGGACAAAATGGAGTTGGCCAAAGCAGGTACATTAAAGAAAAATGAAACTCAACCCTACTGAAGTTGCAGGAATTTATAGTTCTCAGAAATCAGCAGAGGATGTCAACCAGTCCCCAACTGCCACATTTGTTTATACCATCTTTGGGCTCCCCAGTTCCCCTGACTCAGCAACCCTAATCCAAATAAGGAAGAAGGCCACAAGGCAACCAATCAGCTGAAAAAAAAGAAAAGAAAGAAAAAAAGAAAAAAACTTCAGTCTGTGAGCAACCTGGAAATCATTGCTCCATTAACCTTGAGTTTCCTGGTTTGCAGGTAAGAACTCTTGCAATGAACTCATCTTCCTGATGTACAGAGTTTGGTTTTGGACATGACAGTGACATTGTATTTTTTTTTAAATTTCTAATTTTTTTAAAGATTTTATTTATTTATTTGACAGAGAGAGAAAGAGAGATCACAAGTAGGTAGAGAGGCAGGCAGAGAGGGGGAAGCAGGCTCCCCACTAAGCAGAGAGCCCAATGTGGGGCTTGATCCCAGGACCCTGAGACCACGACCCAAGTCTAAGGCAGAGGCTTAAACCACTGAGCCACCCTGGTGCCCCTACAGTGACATCTTAAAATGCCGAACAAAAAATAATGATTCCATAGGGGATGGTCTCTGGAATTTACTATAATTTGATTGAGAAAATAACTTTTTATAAAGGTAAAACCTTCTTTTTTCTCTCTTTTTTTTTTAATTTTTAATTTTTTATAAACATATATTTTTATCCCCAGGGGTACAGGTCTGTGAATCACCAGGTTTACACACTTCACAGCACTCACCAAAGCACATACCCTCCCCAATGTCCATAATCCCACCTCCTTCTCCCAAACCCCCTCCCCCCAGCAACCCTCAGTTTGTTTTGTGAGATTAAGAGTCACTTATGGTTTGTCTCCCTTCCAATCCCATCTTGTTTCATTTATTCTTCTCCTACCCACTTAAGCCCCCATGTTGCACCAATGAAGGACTTTTAGGAGGAATCAATTACTTTATGAATTTGAAAAATAAGTAGTTTTTTGAGAAATGGGTACATTAGTTTATAGGATAACACTTTGTACTGAGTCTAAATGAAAATTAAAGCAACTTTATTTTGACATTAAATTTTCTGAAAAAATATAATTTGTTTTTTTTCTACAAGTAAAAAAGCTTATTTCGAATTAGCTTGAAATAATTACTTTAAATTAAGAATTTATAGCATTCTTTTAAGTAAACCTCTCCATATATGTTTTCACAGCAGTTAAAAATGTGTTATCCCTATTCACACAGTTTTACTGATTTCTCTTTGCCTTTCAAAACTCTTCCTTCATGCCCCTTACATTTTCTAAGAGGTGGGGAGAGGCAAAAGTATAATTTACATCAAAGTGAAATTCTCATAATATCTTTGAAGATTTTAGACTTTTAAAACATGGTTTGTCTTTGAAAAATCAAGTATCACAGCTGTTACTAAGAAGCACTGACTGCCAGAGTTAAATGTGGTAAAAATGTTAAAAACCCATCTCTTTGATGAAGTATTTTATCTTGGTCTTCTAGTTCAGGACATTGATTGGCCGAAGAGTCTCTGAGCAGTAAATACTGACATATCAACACCATATAGCTAATTAAGTTTTCCCTTCTTTTCCAACATTTACATTATTCCCTTTCCCACACACTTATTCATGAAAATATTTCTAAACTTACCTATCTCCTGTTATCTCCTCCAGTTGCTTTGCTGTTCTTGGGTCATTACTACTTTTAATTCCTTGGTTCTGTTATTCAGCCATAAATCACAGGTTTCTTCCTTGAAAATAAAATAGAGTATTTCCTAGAGGTCGTTCTGTTCTATTTTGTTCTGTGCCCAGCTTCCCCTTAATTTTCTACATTGGAGGTCTACCCTAGGTACACATGCATACCCAGGGATGTTCCTTTTGTTATTAGTTTTACAGAGAATGGCAGAAATGGACAAGTGTTTGTTGCCTTCCCAGCATGTATCCACACGGTCCACTGTGAGCAGCCACACAACTAAGGTGAGTTGCCTCTGCTCCCAGCCTTCCAGTTTGCTCTATCACCTCAGCCCCCTTGCCTTAGTGATTTGATTTACACCATGCCTATCTCAGCACAAAGCAAGGTTGGAAATCTGTGGTAGGCTGAATCATAACCTTCCATAGATGTCCATGGCCCAAGCTCCCAAATCTGTGACCATTACCCTATATAGCAAAAGGGTTTTGGTATTTGTAATTAAATTAAGGATGTGAGATATAGAGATGATCCTGAATTTTTCCCTTGGGTCCTAAGTGTAATCACATAGGTTTATACTGGAAGGATTCAGAAGGAGTCAGAAAGCAAGGAGAAGGTTATGTGATAATGGAAGTAGAGATTTGGAGTGGTACATATTGGAGACAGAGAAAGCAAGGAGAAGGTTATGTGATAATGGAAGTAGAGATTTGGAGTGGTACATATTGGAGACAGAGAAAGGGACCATAAATCATGGAACACAAACAACAAACACCGGAAGACGCCAGTAAACATTGAATATGGCAAAGGGATAGATTGTATTCTCTGAGCTTCCAGAAGGAGCCAGTCTAGCAGACACCTTGACAGTAGCCCCAAGAAACTGATTTCAAACTTCTGGAACTGTAAGAGACTAAATGTGTGTTCTTTTAAACCGCAACATGTGTGTTATTTTGTTGCAGCAGCAATAGAAAACTAATACAGAATTAGGACCCAATTAATGGGCTTTTCTTGTGTAGTTGGTTACAATGGAAATTTCATTTTTTTCTGTATGGTATATAGAACAGATGTGAAGTAGGAAACTATTAACCATTAACCCATATGATTGAGGACAGCTTGAATGTGAAACTGACAGATGTAGGAGAGTAAAACAAAACAAAACAAAACAAAACAAAAAAAAGTACAGGAAAGCAGGAGCACAGCCCTGATCAAAACGTGCTTGAAACCTGCAATGATTCAGGACTGTTACAGCTACATAAGCTTATCGATTATCTTCATTATTGACAAGAATTTTTCAATTACCTGCAATGGAAACCAACTTAGTTGATGCAACAGTTTTCCACAAAACATAAATTTTTAAATACAATAGCTAGTATGCTTTCAAAGCTGGTCTGAACCAGTGTCACAGATTAGTAAGGACTCTGAAAGCAAGCATGGTATTATGGTGCCTGAATTGCTCACCACCATATCCTCTCTCTCTAGCAATGTTACTGAAAGTAAATAGGTGATTTTTTTTTTTTAAGATTTTATTTATTTATTTGAGAGAGAGAGAGAGAGAGAGAGACAGTAAGAGAGAGCATGAGAGAGGAGAAGGTCAGAGGGAGAAGCAGACCCCCAGTGGAGCTGGGAGGCTGATGTGGGGCTCAATCCCAGGATTCTGGGATCATGACCTGAGCTGAAGGCAGTCGCTCAACCAACTGAGCCACCCAGGCACCCAACAGGTGCTTAATAAATGTTTTTGAAATGGGTTGATGACTCCAGGGCACCTGGCTGGTTCAGTCAGGTAAGGGCTAGACTTGGTTTTGGCTCAGGTCATTATCTCATGGTTCTGAAATTGAGCCCTGGACCAGGCTTCACTGAGCAGGGAGTTTACTTGAGATTCTCTCCTTCTCCTTGGCCCTCTGCCCCTCCTGCCATGCCATGCCTGTGTGCACGCTCTCTCTCTCTCTCTAAAAAAATCAACTCTGAAAAAAAAAAAAAGAAATGTGTGCATGACTAAATATAAAAAAATACAAAGTGAGACTAGAATGCCATTATCAGCTAACCCTGCCTTAAAAATATAAGCGATGAGAGACTGAATATACAAATGCACAAGGGCCAGGCAGTAAAATGAAAATAAAACTCTGACCCACAACCTCTAGAGTAACCAGTCGCAAAGTAAATCATAACCTTGCAAGCAAATAGCCCCAAATGGTCAGAACTTGGTCAGTGACTGCGAGCTTCCCCATCTTTGCCCTATGATTCCAATTCAGGGCTAATCAAAGAAAGCCAACTATGCTCCTCACTCCAATCACATCAGATGCCTAACTTCTCATTAGCCTGCATCTAGCTTCCCCTTGTCAACATCTGATAAGAACATACCTGATGTCATCTCTTTTTCTACTAAGAAGTTTCTCATTGCCAAGTTACAGTGGCTGAGTCCTTTGCTACATCAAACTCGGAATTAATAGCTTCTGTTTCATCTCACTTGGATTGTCTTCATTTATTTGTACAGCTATACAAATGAGACTGACAATAACTTTTCTTCAGGTTATTTCTCGCCTTGGTCATTTATGCATAAGACACAGTTTCTAAGAAAAGCTATCTTTTCAATAAAGTTTCACCAAATAAATGGGTCAAACAAATGTTTTTGAAATGCAAAGTCAGTAGATGGTAATTACGTATTTCTGTCCTGAAATAATCTCCCACTGATCTGGAATTTGCTTAAGGTTTGACCACTGGGGTTTTATTTAATTCATTTATTAATTCTTTTAAAATGTATGCAACAATTAAAACTCTCCATGACTGGCACTAAGTACAAGAGCAGAGTGATGGACAGACAGATTCTGCTCCACACTTCAGGGAGGTTATATTCCAAAGGGATAGTGAAGATACTGCACATTTACATAATTACATTTTAAATTATAATCTTAGTAAGGACCAAAGGTAGAAATTCAGGAAGATAAAAGGATATGGTACAAGAGTTCCAGGCTTGACTGGAGACTGAGAAGGTCTTTATAAAGTAGTGGTAGACGATCAAATTGCCCCTCCCCTTAATTATCTTCTAAAATTTTAGAGAGATTCCAAGAAGAGTTTAAAATCCAAATGACTGTAATTAAATTCCTGTCATTCTGGTAGAATGGAGCATAATAAGAGAAGTCATTTTGGCTTATTGGAAAATAAAGTTACGTTTCTTAACATACTAGAGATTTTGGACTCTGATTTTGGAGATTTTGGACTCCGACTATACTTATTATATGCTAAGGTGTTAAAAATGATTATTTCAGATTCATTTATTTTCGTTTTAGCAATATCTGTGCTTTTATAGTAAACTAGTTATTAAAAAAAAAAGAAAAAGAAAAAAAGAAAAACTGCGTGAAAACCCTTTGGCTTTTGTTTCCTGGCAAAATATAGGGCAGCCTCCTTAGGAGAGTCCTTAGAAATACTCTTCATCATTTACCCCCAAAACTGTCTTCTTCTACTTTCTTTTTTTTTTTTTTAAAGATTTTTTTTTTTTAATCTGACAGAGATCACAAGTAGGCAGAGAGGCAAGCAGAGAGAGAGGAGGAAGCAGGCTCCCTGCAGAGCAGAGAGCCCGATGTGGGGCTCGATCCCAGGACCCTGGGATCATGACCTGAGCCAAAGGCAGAGGCTTAACCCACTGAGCCACCCAGGTGCCCCTCTTCTTCTACTTTCCTAGGACTATCCATCACTCCTTTTGAAACCTTTCGTGTTTTCAACCTACCAGTGTCTTTCCTGTTTTCATGGCTCCATTTTTCTACTCATGGGCTTTAGTCCACTTGAATTGAATTCTTTGCCTTCTTTCTCTTGTGGCTTCATTACATATCCCCAGGCTAACTATGAGCTCCTCTGTGAGGCTTTTCCCACCCAATCTTCCTCAGATAAGCACTATTAATTTCCTATTCTACCCTTATAATGTAGTACATTTTCTTATCACTAATTTACTTTTCTAAAGTATTAGGGCTAGTATTTGGAGATGAAAACCACACACTTCAGTTGTCTTCATCAAAAGCATTCACTCTGCCGTTGTTCAAACTTCTATTTGACATTTTTTTAACCTGTATCTAATTTATTATGGAACTAATTTAACTTAAAACAATATAATACTTCATATAACTAAAATGTGGTCTCAAAGATCTAGATTATTTCAACTACATTTACAATTTAGAAAAGCATTTATCCAGAGAAGTTAATGGTGCAGTTATGAGCTGTAATTTATAGTGGTTAAGAGGCGGAGTTCTGAAGCTCTAAAACCAGACTGCCCCAACTTGACTTTCAGGTCTGCTATGTATTTATTAGCTGTGTGACCATGAGCAGATGACTTCAACTGTTTTTGTCTCCATGTTTCCCTTTCTTGATATGTCAAATGGGGACATTTATACTACCTGAAATAGCCTTTGCAGTGAGGTATACATGCAGAAAAAGACATTAGAACAATGTCTGGCACATAGTAACCTCTCAGCATATTTTACGGATAAATTATATCAGTAGTCATGATTGTAGTGGTAGGAAGAGAAGGCAAGGGATTAGTTTTGGTGTTAGTATGCACCAGACAATATGCTAGTTTGGAGTTATAGTCTATCTAGGGGGCAGAAATTGTAAGCAGATCAACACATACCACTGTTACAAGAGGTGAAGGCACACAGAAGATCAGGATCATTGTGGGAGAAGCATTAGAGAAGAAGTAACATCTGGGCTGAGTTATGGAGTCCTAGTAGACGTCAGCAAGAGAGAAACAGAGAAGCAGGGTCCCGCGCACTGTACGGGCACACATGAATGCAGGGAGACTGGGAGAACATGGTACCCAGAGTCCCTCACTGGAGTACAGCATGGTCAACAGAGAAAGACAGATTTTAGATTGGAAAAGAGTTTCTGCTTCATGTGGAGATATCTGGAGTTTCATAAAAGAAATTAGAAAAAAAAATTCAGCACAGAAATTTTACTTTTGGTTGGTTAATTTAAAAACATTATTTGCGGGGCACCTGGGTGGCTCAGTGGGTTAAAGCCTCTGCCTTTTGCTCAGGTCATGATCTTGGGGTCCTGGGATCGAGCTCCGCATCGGGCTCTCTGCTTGGCGGGGAGCCTGTTTCCTCCTCTCTCTCTCTCTCTCTCTTCGCCTGCCTCTCTGCCTACCTGTGATCTCTCTGTGTCAAATAAATAAATAAAATCTTTAAAAAAAATTACTTGCCATTAGTGTGGATAATGTATCAGGAGACAGTGAGTTAGGAGCAGGTATGCCAGGTAGAAATTTATTGCACTACTTCAAAAATAACCACAAAGCCCTGGATAGAAGTAGGAATGTGTATATGGAGTAGAGAGACACTGCTTGAAAAATATCAAGGGGGTTCAGAAGAATAAAAAAGCTAGAGGTGGAAATGGGAGATTATGAGGTTGGGGCATGGTTGCAAAAATGTAACTATAGTTAAGAAGAAGTTTAAATTGAGGAAAAATGAGGAATATAAAACTGGCTATATGGCATTGAATGTTCACTATGTTCTAGCTTAAAGTAGTTTTTTGATTAGTCAATTTATGTCCTGAACTCGGAGGCCACACTACATAAATAAAATAAGAGCTAAGTAAATATCTGCACTATCGTTATAAGAACACTGAGGATATAACTTATTATAAGCTATAATTTAAATAATTTATTTTGGAAAATGAACTGGAAGGTAAAAATTAATAAATCATGTTACTTGTGTAATTTATGTTAGTTATGTAACTTATGTTACTTATATTGTGTTCCTGGCATTGTGTTGATCATTTTAAGTATATGTTACAACACAAAAGCAAGCTTATGAAATGGGTATCAATATCCCATTTTATATAGAGAAATGTGAAATTAAAAGCATTTAAATAATTTGTTTAAAGTTAGATGAGAAGTGGAAGAGCCAGGATTAAAATCCTAATCAATCAAACTGCATATTTTATTCATCCACAACCACATAATACTCCTAACAAAGTAAAAAATAAAGCAAATAAAAAGACTAGAAATGCAGTAAATCCAGTTTTGCATAGGAAGGGCACATTTCTTCTAAATGAGAGGAAGAAAGTCTCCTCCAATATAAAAAAAATAATAATATTGTACTTCTTACAATGTGCTGATATTGTGACAGGAGTTAGACTTTAAAATAAGAAAAGTAGGGGAACCTGGGTGGCTCAGTGGGTTAAAGCCTCTGCCTTTGGCTCAGGTCATGATCCCAGGGTCCTGGGATCAAGCCCGGCATCGGCATCGGGCTCTCTGCTCAGCAGGGAGCTTGCTTCTTTCTCTCTCTCTACCTGCCTCTCTGCCTACTTGTGATCTCTGTCAAATAAATAAATAAAATCTTAAAAAAAATTAGAAAAAGAAAAGTACTGTTTTTGCATGTAAGAAATGCAAGGCTTGGACTTCAGAAAATATTTGGAGACTGCTACTGAAAGTATAAGAAGGTAGAAAAGTGAGGGTAAAATGGTGAAGCAATACTTAATACAGAGGCACAGTTCTGCATAGTTCAAATTCACTTTCATCTGTATAATGATAAAGAATCTCAGATTTCAGCTTTAGGAGATCTAGATTATTAAGAAGAATTCAGAGAAATCATGATGGCACTCCCACTTGATACTCTTTACAGAATAACTTTTTATCCCCCCCCCCCCAAGAACTTTTTCCTTTTATTTCAGAGGGAAGGAAACAAAGTCAGACACTCTCCTACTCCATCCCCAAAGCTCCCGCCTCACCCAGAACGTGCAGTGAAAGAGGGACAGGGCCCAGTCTCCCCAAAACCCCACAAAGGAGCAAGATTAGAAAAATTGTAACCATATTGTTCTGCCTCTGGCACTACACAGAGGCCCCACTGTGGCCAAAAAGTAAGTGGGAGAGGCAGATGCGGCAAAGGGAATTCCTTCTTACTACACAGTAAGATGATGCCCGAGCTACTGGGTGATGGAGAGGTGGAGACAAGATCTGGGGCAGGGAGAAAGCCTCCAGACCTTTTCCTTCAACCTCACATACTTCTATATTTACAGCTTTCAAGGAGAGGATGAAGTCTGGAATGACACTAGTTCTGCAAAGGCAGGAAATGAAAACCAAACAGCAGCTGTTTGGGCCATAATTTCTTGCCTCCTTGCTCCTAAAATCTTGAGTGGGAAAAGGGGAAACAGAAGCAGGCAGTGTTGGGAGGTTATGTTTGAGGGTCACGAGCCCAAAGCTCACTGCGAGAGAAGGTAAGGCAGCGGATCAGGGGCAGCCGGGTCCTCGGAGAAACATGTAAGAGAAGCAGCCACTCACATCCCGCCTCTCCTCCAGCTCCCCAGGTCTCCAAAGGCCCGGGGCGGCGGCTCCACCAGCCATCTCCAGCAAGAGCGCTCCTCCTCCACCTGCAGCAGGTCAGCCTGCCTCATGGCCTTCAGCACACGCTCTCTGAAGCCGTCCTGGATTTCATCCCCCCATCGAAATCTCATCCCGGAGGAAGCAGGCCTTCTCAAGGTTAAAGCCGAAGTCCATCTCGCACGCGCTGCGGAAGTAGGAGTCCAGCAGCTTCACACCTCGGCGCATTGGCTCTGGCAGGACGAGTGCTCGTCCACGCGCTCCACGGCGCAGCAGTAGAGGCTGGCCTATCTTTTATAGACGGCTTTGAGGTCCTTCTCCTCCGGGAAGCTGCACATCATGGGCTTGCAAGCCGGAATGCCCTGCATAAGCTCCGGAGCCGCGGTCCTTCGCGGCGTGTCTGCCGTGGCCAGGGACCGTCTCGGCAGCCACACCTTCTGACGCCCGCCTATCGGCTGCGTGAGTCGCTTCGCCTCGCCGCAGTCGTCTCTGCGTGTCCCTCTTTGGCCACCGTAGGGCCTAAGTCCTCTTTTAAAATCCTTTCTTCCGGTCCCTCTGGAAGCCTCGCCTGCCCCAGACCGCCTGGAAACTTCTAAGACGCCTGGCTCAAAGCAAGACAGGTCAGAAGGCTCTCTCCTCACTACGAGTACCCTGGGGGCGGACAGGCTTTGGACCAGACTAACGGCTCCCCTGCCGCTTTATCTAGCGTGCCTAAGTCAGTCTTGCGGGGGGCTTTGACGTTGGGGATCGGTTTTTGCTGAGGACCGCTGACATTTCTGGTTTTTCCACGGGCTGAACTTCGGTGAACTTGAGACAAGAGTTTTTATTCTATAGTGAAGTTGTTTTATAGATATATAAAATTATACACACACACACACACACACACACACACATAATTCAAAGCAGAAACAATTTGTTATATATGTAGAATCTTATGAATAAGCAAATACATCTTTTACCCCTTTTTCCAGAACATTTTTAGAACTGGCTTAAGATAACGGTAATTTAACTCGAATTGGTTCTGGATGCCATATAAAGCCATTCTTTTCCCATGATTGCTGGATTCTAGATTTCAGATTTGTCCTTGTCTAGAATTACAATGTCTTGAATGTTTTTCACTAAGGAAATATGAGGCGGATGTGTAAAGCCCGTATAAAATGTAATTCAGCAATTTACATGATCAGGTATCTATCAAATATCAGTTAATCAGGGTTTTAGTGTACAAGCAGTTCAATGACAGCACAAAATCCTGTGTTGTCTCTAGAAGAATGGCAACGCTGTATTAAAACAAAGGTCAGCTAGGATGCCTGGGTTGAAATGCTAGCTCTATGGCTCTATGAGTTATTGGTTGTAGGACTTAAGGAAAGCATTTCCCGTAACCATGCCTCGGTTTCTTCATCAATAAAAAGTGTCCTTAGCTTTGTTGTAGGTGTTAAATGACTTACAGAGGTAGTGGGTCTGAAGCATTTAGCCTGTTCCTTGCCATAGTAGTTAGCACTAAATAAGCATTATTATTTATCTATTCCATACCCACAGACAGATATGGGAAGGGGTGAGGCTACATAGTGAGTCCTCTACCTTTATTTTTCCTGTTGCCTAAGGTAACTTGATAGGTACAAGTGGGGACTGAAGTTAACTTCTATTGGGAGAACTGACTGGGAAATTTTTAGGAATTTTGGGAGTTGGTTGATGTTGTGTTGGTAGCTTGAAATTGGCTATGATGGGATTATTTAGACCAACTAGTCCCAGAAAACAGTTGCTAAACATTCACCAGGATGAAGTTAGCTTTGTTATCCAAGACTGTAGTTTTCTCTGGCTCTGATCTACTGGTCACATGTAAAGGATCTTTAGAAAGATACTAGAAAATATTACACTTGTTAAAAAAAAGGGGGGGGGGAGGAAGAAATTGGAAATTTGGCAATTTCTTAGATTGTAAAAATTTTACCTACAATATGAGCCAGAAATTCTACTCCAAGGTATTCACCAAAGAGAAAGGAAGAGATAGATCTACAAAGGAATTGTTTAAGAATTTCCTAGCAACGTTATTCATAATAGGCAAAAACAGAGTTCTCACAACAAGAGCATAAAAACAAATTTTCTATTTGTACAAGTGAATACTACATAATAATAAAAAGAAATGAATTGATGATACATGAAGCTAAGGGAAATAATCTCACAGAAGTAGAGCTGATTGAAGGAAGCCAGACAGAGAAAGAGTGTGCAGCATATGACCATTTATACAAAGATTAAGACCAGACAAAAGTGATCTATGGTGAGAGAAATTAGAACAATTGTTGGGGCGCCTGGGTGGCTCAGTGGGTTAAGCCACTGCCTTTGGCTCAGGTCATGATCTCGGGTCCTGGGATGGAGTCCCACGTCGGGCTCTCTGCTCAGCAGGGAGCCTGCTTCCCTCTATCTCTCTCTCTGCCTGCCTCTCTGTCTACTTGTGATTTCTCTCTGTCAAATAAATAAATAAAATCTAAAAAAAAAAAAAAAAAAAGAACAATTGTTGCCTTTGGTGGGTGAGGGGTTGTGGTGGTGATGGTGGTGTTGATTGGAAAGACGCATGACAGAAATCTTTGGGGTGAGATAAATGTTCTGTATTTTGAAGGGGCTGTTGGCTACATGGGTATACACATTTTTTTTTTAAAGATTATTTATTTATTTATTTGACAGACAGAGATCACAAGTAGGCAGAGAGGCAGGCAGAGAGAGAGGAGGAAGCAGGCTCCCCGCTGAGCAGGGAGCCCGATGCGGGGCTCAATCCCAGGACCCTGGGATCATGACCTGAGCCAAGGCAGAGGCTTTAACCCACTGAGCCACCCAGGCGCCCCTGGGTATACACATTTATCATATCTTATCAAATCGTGCACTAAAGAGCTTTACATTTTACTTTATATAAATTATGTATCAATAAAGAAAAATAGAGCAATGTATTTTAATCGAAATGCTGCTTAAGAATAGATGGGGTAATGACTAAATTTGGTAGAAAATAAAGTTTGGGGAATATGTACATTTATATGAAGAGAAAAGAAGAGTAGTAATTAGACATACAATCCATTTATTTCATCTTTCAGTTTTGAATTGTGTGACCTTAGATAACTAGCTTGACCTTAAGTATATTCTGGTTTCTGATCTGCTGAAATGGGATTAAATATAAAATTTACCTTAAAAGATGGCTAGCTGGATTAAATGAAATAATTCATCAAAGGAATTTAAGGTGCTTGGGATTTAGTAAATACTTAAATATAAATTCTTTTATAGCTATTTTTATTATTAAAGGATATATATAAAAGAAAATATAAAACTCAAAGAGAATACTTCCTGAATTTCCAGCTTCATCTCATGGAAGTGCCAGAAACAATGGAGTAGGTAAATAAGGAACGAATAACCTAAATTTCCCCAGAGCTGAGCACCTGGAATCTTCAGAATGAAAGGATCCAGGAAGTACAAAATAAATAAGAAACAAAGCTAATCACTTTTGCGGCAGTTTTTTTTTTTTAATTTTTTATTTTTTATAAACATATATTTTTATCCCCAGGGGTACAGGTCTGTGAATCACCAGGTTTACACACTTCACAGCACTCACCCAAGCACATACCCTCCCCAATGTCCATAAAAAGAAATGAAATCTTGCCATTTGCGGCAGTTTTAATTTTCAATTAAAAGGAGAAAGTATTCCTCCCAAAGAGGTAAAGTGATATGGTTACTTTTACTAAGCAAGGGGCAAATTGTTATCATCCTTCTAACCAGCAATAATGTATATTCTAGAGAACAATGAATCTGTTCCTTCTAATGCACATGGGAAATAATTTTAAATCCAGACTTAAATGTAGGGATAGAAAAAAAAAAAAATACAGGCATGCAAGTACTCAGAAATTCAATTGTGACATACTTCAGTTTTCTAGTAAAAATAAAATCGTTAGTATTTTCTATTCTGCATTAGTAATCAGTGATAAAGAGAAGAATGGAATTAGCTTTGTGGGCAGAAGAGAGGTTAATTTACTTCATTGTATACTATTTACTTCAAAAACATGTTTCACTATGGTTACTTGTTACTTTTATAATAATAAATGGATAACTTAGGTAAGTTAAATGAAAACATCATATATGTATCATTTTTTTTAAGATTTATTTATTTGAGAGAGAGAGAGAGAGAGAGAGAGAGAGCACATAGCAGGGGGAGGGGCAGAAGGACAGGGAAAGAATCTGAGGCAGTCTCCGACCCACCATTGAACATGGAGCCTGATGCGAGGCTGAATGTCACTACCCTGAGATCATGACCTGAGCTGAAATTAAGAGTCTGACACTTTAACCAACTGAGTCGCCCAGGTACTCCCCCTTAGGTTAATGTTTTTTTAAAGCTTTATCTATGTTGTTTTTAGTACCAATAGTTTATATTTTTTACAGCTGAGTAGTAATGCACTGTTTGAATATACAGGTTGTTATCCATTTCTTTGTTAAGGAATGTTAAGGGTGTTTCAAGTTTTTGGCTATTATGAATTAGTGTGGTCTAAAAATCCTCATATGAATGATTTTGAGAACTGTATTTTCAATGTTCTTGGATACATAGTCTAAGAGTGACTTTTCTGGCCCATAAGGTGTACACATGCACACACACACACATACACACACACACACAAACAGAGTATACACACAATGTTTTTATGTAGTAACAGTATGTTATTTTGTTATACTGTTAATGAAAAACAATTTTCCAAAATAATTGGAGAATATTCTTACCAGCAGTGTGTGAGAGTTCTAGTTGCTCAACAGCTTTACCAACATTCTGGTACACTTTTTAACTTTTCGCATTCTAGCTCATTGTAATTTCAGTTTGCATTATTCTGATGCTCAAAAATGTTGAGAGCTTTTTCATGTGTTTATTAGTCATTCATTGATTTTATGAAGCTTTAGTCCAAATTTTTGCCCATATTTATTGTATTTTTTGCTTTCATTTTCATAGTTGATCTTTAAAAGACTTGAAGAGTCTTTTTATCTATGGTGAATATATATTCAAATATGTATAAGGCAAATAGATTTTTGGGTTTTTTTCCCCCCTTACTGTGTCTTGTCTCTTCATTTTCTTTTCTTTTTCTCTTCTTTTCTTTCTTTTTTCTTTTTTTTTTAGGATTTATTTGTTTATTTTAGAGAGAGAGAGAGATAATATGTACATGATCAAGCGGGGAGAGGAGCAGAGGGAGAGGGAGAGTCAAAATCTCAAGCACACTCCTGGCTGTGCACAGAGCCAGACACAGGGCTTGATCTCTTGACCCTGATATCATGACCTGAGCTGAAACCAAGAGTTGGACACTCAACCTCCTGAGCCACCCAGGCAGCCCTGTCCCTTTATTTCTTAATGGTATTCTTTAATTAACTGAAAATTTTAATTTTGACAAAGTTCAATTTTTAAATTTTTTATTTCAGTGCTTTTTTATGACCTGTCTGATAAATCTTTGTCTACCCAGCAAAGGTTTATTTCTTAAACATCAGGTTTTGAGGTGGGAATGTTCTACCACCCTAATTATTCTTTCCTTCCTACTGATTATCCATATCCACCTTTCTATTCAAAGAATGGGATATGACAAATTAAAATAATTAATGAAAGCAACTTCCTGTTAGAGATTGCTAAATAAGTCTGGTTGCTCCAAAAGATTATTGAAATTCTAAAGCAACTCCACAGTGTTTAAGTAGATTATGTTTTTGTTTTCCCCTCAGAAGGAGATGAAAAAACATATTTTAAGCCAAATTTTATACAAATTATGTGGATATAAAACCCTAAATACACATCTGGTCTTCTGGGAAACTCTTTCAACTTCACAGACTAATGTTGTAACAAAAGTTACAAAAATTTTAATCTGTAAAGTGTTTTAAGGCAATGATTATTCAAATACAAACTCATGTCTATATTGCAGAATACATACAGTTGCTACAGATAGATCTAAATTTATACCAAAAATATAAAAACACAAACTTTCTTGGCAGTATTTTTTTTCTAGTTATGTATAGACATAAGCATTTTTACAGGAAAACATCTTGCATTTTCAAAGTGGTACTTGATTTTGTAACACAAATAAAACATTTGAATTTTTTTTAAAAAGGTTTATTTATTTATTTTAGAGGGAGAGAGAGTGTGCACACCCAAGAGAGAGTGAAAGTGGGTGAGGAGCAGAGGGAGAGGGGCAAGTTGTTTCCTCTCGAGGTTGGAGCCCGTGCAGGGACTTGATCCCATGACCTTGAGATAGTGATCTTAACCCAAACCAAGAGTCAGATGGTTAATCAACTGAGCCACCCAAGTGCTGCAACATTTGAATTCTTAATAGAAAGTTTCATTGCTCTTTAGCATATCTTTATACTTTCAAATGATGGTCAGATAATACAAAAAATAAGTTTTAAAAGCATAATCAGTGCTCCAAAACTGAAGAAAATCTTTGTCTAAATGTTTACCTTTCTTACAATTTAAAACTCTGTTAGTAAAATACCATTATTTCATTCCTATGTCATATGTACTTTTAGTATGTATAAATACACACTCTGCACATTTGTTTTCTGTACTTAAAGTATATATGGATAGGAGCACCTGGGTGGTTCAGTCGGGTTAGTGTCCGGCTCATGATTTCTACTCAGGTCACGAGCTCATGGGTGCTGGGATTGAGCCTCACGTTGTCAGGCTCTGTGCTCAGTGGGGAATCTGCTTGAGATTCTCTCTCTCCCTCTCCCTTTGCCCCTCCCCACACTCACTCACACACACACACTCTCATTTAAAATAAATAAATCTAAAAAATCAAGTAAAGTAAAAATGGGTAAATAAAACACCAATGAACAGTCAAGCTCTATTGTTTTGCTGCAGATTTCTGAAAAGCAACCAAGTAGCATGTCATCCCAAGGTCAAGATCGTTAAAATAATATTTTTTTTTTTTCTCAAAATGAACTAGAAACTGCAATTACGGATGTGCCTAAAGTTGTTTCACAGGGATCCCAAGGAGAATGTGTGGTTCCTGATTTCTGTTTTTATTTGATCCTAAAATTTAGGGTTTTAATCTTCTTTTCCCATTTTACTGGTAGTAATTGTTTTATATAATTATTTAATGAAAATTTTTATTCACAACTTCGTGTTTAGAAATCTACCCAGATTCAAGATCGTATGTATGTTCAGTAAACCATATCAGGCTTTTCAAAGCTGAGGTTATTATTACAGGTTGACCTTGATCAGGGATCCCCTATATTAAATTAAGTCAGGCACTCCAAAAGGAATGTAGAAAATATAAGCAGTTGCTGAAGTGACTCTTTTATTTGTGAGCTGGTTGAAATGATTAAGCTTCTTAATTTTTTATGTTGTTGGCCTGAAAGGGCATATGCCAAGATATGGCACAGAGATCTCACAAAACCTGGTATAGTTTACTTTTGGCTCAGGATATATGAGCTTTCGATTTTTTTTTCCCTTTCACATGAAATGCTCAGTTTTTAAAGTTTTTTTTTTTTTTCAGAAGGGTAATATTTAACCATTTCTGCACACCACAAAGGAAAAAGGAATAGCAGCAATTGCCTTAAGTTTCAGGTGTGTATACCATGTAAAATAATATATAGATTACTGGGTTAGAATGTTATCATAGTTATGCCAAAAAATAAGGATTGATGCTAGAAACATAGATCAAATATTAACTCCATTTATTAAATAATATAAGAGCAGGATGATATGGCAAGATTTAGTTTTATTTGCCATGTTCAAAAAATATATTCTACATATCTTCCTTTTAGTTACTTATTTCATTACATCCATTCTTTTTCATCTCTTAGATAAAGGAGAACTAGTAAACACTATATAAATTAAACACACATGCAAGGGAGAAACAAGGAGTGCTAGGGACATTAAGGAAGACTTCAGAGAGCCTTGAGTTATGACCAGATGGACAATGCAGTTCTAATTATTCTTTTTACTCCCCCCTCCAGCTGTTTTATTTGTGATCTTTATTTAAAGTGTTGACTCTTGTATTTATAATACTTTTTTTCCTTCCCACATACTGTGCATCTGGGAAAATAGTTACTGCAACAGTTCTTCATTGGTTGGTCCAGATGTCCAGAGGGTGAAGAATTTGTAGAGGCTTTTCTTTTAGCCATGACACAGGTAGATTTATTCCCACAAGCTTTCTCAAACCTTATTTGGCAAAACACCTCTCTCACTCTTAATACTATTAAATCTCCAGTGAGCTTTTATGATACATACAAGAGTATAAGGAAGTAAGCATCTTTTTTATGTTTGGTCTAGTTAATCTTGTATGTAAGGAAAATAGCTTCTCATATACTTTTTACAACTCTGAGTATATAGGAAAAAAAACATCATAATCATGAAATACCCATTTCATGAATTTTTCCTAAGGCAGAGTAGTAAGTAGCTAAATCACCACTCTTCCACTTACTTTTGTGTACTTCCTTGGCCCCCAGTTTAATCTGAGTTAATTCTTCTTTAACTTTAATTGCCATCTCTTTTTTCAATGGTTAAGTTATATATTAAAATTTGTGCAATTTCTAATGAACTGCTCATTAAGATAGCTGTTATATGACTCATATTAAGACTGTAGAAAAAATATAACATTTCTTCTTCTTAACATGCAGAAAAAGTACATATTAAATACTTGTTAATGTGTATTAAATATAACCTTCCCATAAGATGTAAGTGACTCCTTTTCAGCAAATCATGTTCATGGAAAAAGTAATATGAGATTCAAAAGATTAAATAGGACTATTAAATTGCAACTCATTTATGTGCTATAATTCATGCCCTTTTTGGGAAGTAGTTTTAATCACAGAGCATATAAAATTATTTCTAACCAACTGACAAAGAATCTAAAATTTAAGGTAGAAGAAAGACTTTTTACTTAATAGATTTCCTATTAAGAGTATTATTTCTTGGGGCGCCTGGGTGGCTCAGTGGGTTAAGCCGCTGCCTTCGGCTCAGGTCATGATCTCAGAGTCCTGGGATCGAGCTCCACATCGGGCTCTCTGCTCAGCAGGGAGTCTGCTTCCTCCTCTCTCTGCCTGCCTCTCTGTCTACTTGTGATCTCTCTGTCAAATAAATAAATAAATAAATAAATCTTTAAAAAAAAAAAAGTATTATTTCTTAAGGAAGGCATTATGCCTAACTGCCCGATTTACATGCTGATTTTATTTACAAGATGCTTGTGTTTCTGTGTTTGCAACTTGTAGAAGTAAAAGTAAACTAATAAAGTTTTCCATTTTTTAATCGTATGTTATTTAATAATTGCTTCTGCATTGGTTACATGGAATGCGGTATACTTTCTGAAATATATGACTTAGTTCATGCATCCGATGAATAAGGGTTAAGAGTATATGGCCTAACTACCTCTGAGAATGTTGAATATTACCTGAGCCTTGTGCTTCTGTAAACACCCTTCCTCTTCCCCTCCCCACTTTGTGTTCTAGGAAATGCCCTACTGCATATAATTACCAGCATGTAACTTAGATAAAATATTCATGGATAGCCTTCTTGCTTATGTATTGACAAGGCTAGACATAGACCCTCTAAACTCCTATTCTTCGGCTCATAAATGAATAGTTAAACTATGCTATTTGATTTGACCCAGATTTAGTAAGTTTTTGGTTGGCCACTGAACTTTGGTCCCTCTTTTATGAGTCCCTCCTGATAATCAGCTCACCTCTCAGAAAAACATTCCTTGAACACACTACCTGTTTACCCCACATTCACACAAGAGTTCTTTCTAGCCTTGTTTACTCATTTCTATAAATAAAATTCATTTCTGCCTGACCTTTGAGAGGTTTATAAATGTTTAAAGTTCAGAGTACTTTTCTCTACTGTCATAGTCTGCTTCCCCCTTATTGCAATAGCCTTTTCTCCTTACCTGAGTCTGGATTTAGTTTTAATTGATAATCCCTTTTTAAATTGTGATTGGTTTCTGACTTAAGTTAAGAAAAATTGTTACAGACAATAATTCATGCAAACCCATCTGTACAAATCAGAAATAGAATTAAGATCCCTCTCAAATTTGAGAGTTTAACTTACATATTTTTAGTAAGAAAGAATCAGAATAATTTAGTCTTCATTTTAATGCTGGCCTAGGTTTCAAAACACTCAATTATATCTAATTTACTATTATAACTATCTGAAAAAGCTAATGAAGTATCATAAAATTGAAGTAGAAAATGAAGCAAGCTCAAGACTTTCACTTTGCATGTTAGGGTAAAATTCTGGTTTAAATGTGTATTTTGGGAAAGCTGACATGCTCTACTTGTTGAAAGTTTTAGGTATAATCAAAGGCCCATCTGTATATAGGGTGTGGCAAGTCATGGAAGAAGACAGAAAGCCTTTAAATATATGGAGATACTGGACAATTTATTATATGCCAGGTGCCTAGCCCAACATGTGGGGCATAGTGTATATTGACATAGTATTTATAGAATAAATTTATAATATCCTTTCTTTATAGTATCTTTTTTTTTGACACAGGCAGATTTCATTTTTTTTTAATTTTAGTTCACTCAAAAACATGTCAATTATTGGAATAAGATTGACGAAAGGGAGGATGTACATATTTATTCATTGAACAGAAGAAAGGGGATGTTAGGAAAATGAGAAAGTGACATGTGCATGTATTTTGATCTCTCATTTTCAAGTTTAATAAGCAACTCTAAATTTTATGCTTAGTCATCTTGAAATGAAATTTTTCATGGCATTGTGTATTTTTGGTCATTTATTTTTTATTTTGAACTTATAAATGATGTTATTATATAATTTTATGAAAGTATAAACTTATGGAATGGTAGTATATTGTGAGTTAATAAATACAAGATTAGGTTCAAAAAATCCAATCTGATATGAATAATAATTTAAAAGTCAGACTCAGAATGAATTTGTTGAGAACTACAATCTTGACCCTGAAAAATTTTTCAAAGTGTAATATGATAAAGTCATTGTAAGCTGCAGTTCTGGTCACTCTTGGTGCTCTCTCTGTCTCAATGTATACCCTTCATTTAGATTTCCAGATTTTAGGAAATAGCTTTGATGATGCTATTTATGTAGGGAAATTAATCTAACTGTTATGCACATACTTATGCTACAATGGACCTCTCTCTCCCTCTAATCTATTTCTTATTCCCTCCCACACTATGCTTCAGAATTCATGTCCATTAGGAACCTTAGAGGGACGCCTGGGTGGCTCAGTTGGTTAAGCAGCTGCCTTCGGCTCAGGTCATGATCCCGGCATCCTGGGATCGAGTCCCACATCGGGCTCCTTGCTCCGCGGGGAGCCTGCTTCCCCCTCTGACTCTGCCTGCCACTCTGTCTGCCTGTGCTCACTCTCGCTCTTTCTCTCTCTCTCTCTCTGACAAAACAAATAAAATCTTTAAAAAAAAAAAAAAAAAAAAGGAACCTTAGAAAGTAACCTTCTTTGGAAATAAGGTTTTTGCAAACGTGATCAAGTTAGATGAGATTGCGATGAATTAGGGTAAGCCCTGAGTCCAATACGACTATTGTCCTTATAAGAAGAGGAAGTTTGGACACAGAATCACAGAAAACCAAGGATTGCCATCAGCCACCAGAAGCTAGAAGAGGCAGGAAGGATTCTTGAGATTTAAGGGGGAGCTGAGACTGCTATCTGGATCTCTAGCCTTCAGATCTATGAGAGAATAATGTCTTGTTTTAAGCTACCCAGTTTCTGGTACTGTTATAGTAGCCATAGGAAACTAATATATACCCCAGACCCAAAATAACCCTTTTAGGGATTTTTTTTTAAAGGTTTTATACACTTATTTGACACAGGGAAAGAGAGGGAAAGAGTACAAGCAGGTGGATTAGCAGAGGGAAAGAGAGAAACAGGCCCTCCACTGAGCAGCGAGCCTGACGTGGGGCTTGATTCTAGGACCTAGGGGTCATGACCTGAGCTGAAGGCAAACGCTTAACTGACTGAGCCACCCAGGAACCCCAGAACCCTTTTGGTTATTTAGGATAGGGATTTTGTAAAAATGAATAAAAAGAACTATAGGAGCTTTCAACACTCACAGAGTGCCATATGTTTCTAAGGGCTGACAGTGAAGTGTTTTTTGTCTCTAAAGGGTGATATCACCGATTCCTTTTCTTAAAAAGGAACAAGGTTTCTTTTCTTTTCTTTTCTTTTCTTTTCTTTTCTTTTCTTTTCTTTTCTTTTCTTTTCTTTTCTTTTCTTTTCTTTTCTTTTCTTTTCTTTTCTTTTCCTTTCTTTCTTTCTTTCTTTCTTTCTTTCTTTCTTTCTTTCTTTTAATAAGATCTGACTTAGGTAAGGTGACAATATATGCTGTAAATATCCAAAATAGTGACTTAAAATGATGAAAACAACATGACTCACTCATGTAGCTGTCTAAAGCAGATGGTCCTGATTGGAAGCGTATTCTCCTCCAAATGTAGATTCAGGGACCCAGGGTCCTTCTCCTGTTTTGCTCCAACATCCTCAACACTTGGCTTCAAAATCACCATGGAAAGGGAAAGAATGACAGTATGGAAAGATTTTAATGGGTCAGATTTGAAATTGGTACACATTTTTAGAAATTATATTTTATAGCCAAAACTCAGATTATATTGTTACAAACAGGGGTCTAGTAAAAGATCTGGAGAAATTTTATTCATATCTTATAACTAGCAAATAGAGAAAGTAGGTTTGGTTACAGGGTCAATTCATTTCAATAAATAATTACTGAGTAATTATGGTGGTCCAAGAATATGTGCTGTCAATCAGTAACTAATGAGTTACTAGGGGATTGTCTATAATTCAGAATTCATAATAATTTAAGCCAAGTTTAAATGGTTTTTAATATATTGAATATTAAACATAAGGTTGATACATTTTCTATTTTGTTAGTTTTTAGGTTTATTTTTCTAAGATTTTGTTTATTTGAGAGAGAGAAAGTGAGTAAGAGGCAGAGCTTGAGCGCATGAGTTGAGGGGTGCATGGGGAGGCAGAGGGAGAAGACAACTTTCCGCTGAGCAGGAAGCCTAATGCAGGGCTTGATCTCAGGACCCAGATCATGACCTGAGCCAAAGTAGCTGCTTAACCAACCCAGACACCCCATTATTTAGGTTTTATATTTTAACTTAGCTTCCCTGGTATAGTATTGATATTTAATTGTCATTCTTTATTCATTTGTAAACATTTTGCAATTTCTTCTATTATAAATGTTCTGCAATTTTTAAAATAAAAATAACTTTGGTACAGATAAAGGAGAGAGATTAAGCAGTATTTGAATATGTGCTCACTTCAAACCCATAATCACACCAGTCATTTTAAACTGATATAAAAATTAGAAAAGCGGGACGCCTGGGTGGCTCAGTTGGTTAAGCAGCTTCCTTCGGCTCAGGTCATGATCCCAGCGTCCTGGGATCGAGTCCCGCATCGGGCTCTTTGCTCCGCAGGGAGCCTGCTTCTTCCTCTGCCTCTGCCTGCCATTCTGTCTGCCTGTGCTTGCTCTCTCGCCCTCTCTCTGATAAATAAAATCTTAAAAAAAAAAAAATTAGAAAAGCATGGTTAAAGGAAATGGGCAAGTTTGAGTCTCTGACAGACCTAACTTGAATGACCTCAATGTCAGCTGCAGCATTTGAAAGCACGTTTACAAGAGTTAATCTAGCAACCATTACAAGAATGTACCCTTCTACAGTATCTGGAGATCTTAACATAGGACTGAATAGCATCAGAAGCATCTTAAAATAAAAAAAAAAAAAAAGATACTTTTTGTTCCAGTGATAGGCATTGTATTTGTAGACTAAGTTATCTCTTGGTTTAGGAAAGTGAAATGTTGACAGTGTTCTCAGTAATTTATACCATTCTATTTTAGCTTAGAGGACTTCAGTTAGGTGTCTTCACTCTTCAGTTGAGGCAGGACCAGCAGGTGCTGAGGAGGCAGTCCCTGCAGTATTTGGACATAAAGTTTGGAAAAGGAACTGAACTCAGCAGGGTCTTAATACAGAGTGACACTATTATCATGTCAGTCTCTTGCACTTAAATTAAGAGTTTCATTAAGAGACTACAGAGTTTATTTTCTGGGTGTTTTGATCAATGGATTTTTTAAAAAAAAATTTAAATTTAATTTTATTTTTTCATTGTTCCAAAAGTCATTGTTTATGTACCACATCCAGTACTCCATGTAATACATGCCCTCCATAATTCCCACCACCAGGCTTATCCAACCCCCCTCCCCTCCTTCCCTCCCAAACCCTCAGTTTGTTTCTCAGAGACCACATCTCTCATGCTTCATCTCTCCCTCCAATTTCCCCCCACTCACTTCTCCTTTCCATCTCTCCATGTCCTCCATGTTATTCCTTATGCTCCACAAGTAAGTGAAACCATATGATAATTGACTCTCTGCTTGACTTATTTTACTCAGCATAATTTCCTCCAACAATGGATTTATTTTTGGCTATCCTGGGACAAAAATATCTGGAACAAAATATGTGTTTTTTTCTCTCTCAATCTCTCTCTCATTTTCCTGCTCTGGAAATTGTCTTTGCAGCCCTTTATCTTAGACAAAGTTAAAATGCAAATGGAAGTGAAAAGCTAAAGTGTTCATTGTTGTATATTCATAACAAATTTGTATTAGAAAGTAAAACATCTTTTACTAAAACTATAATTGGAGGCTGAGTTAAATTTGTGATTAAAGAGGAAACAACCATGAAGTAAATGGTAGTTAGGCACAATAAATTAAAACAACTACAAACAATGTGTCTAAGAAATATGTAGTTTGGTGGGTAAAAAAGTTACCACTGTCATATTTCAGACTAGTTATTAGCTGTTAGTACTTACCATAAACTGTTGCTGAAATTTATCATATTCCAAACTTGAAATTGCCTAGTAAGAAGTAGTGTGAGAGGCAGTGGGAATCACAATAATCCCAAGTAAGGGAAGTTGCAGTTCTTATTACTAGTTACCAAACACATAAGACAAAAAGCTTATTACACTTTGCAGGAAAGCCATGTATTTAACCTGATTGTACATTATGAGATTTGGTAGGGGATATTCAGGATGTCAGAGTGGTTTGTTAATTTTTCCCCTTCTTATAGATTTGGTAATATCCTGTAATAAAGATATAGATCTGAGTTAAAAACTGACTCATCGGAAGGAAAGTCATACTTTTGCCTCTGGCCAACCTCTGAGAATATAATAACCTGTTTGGATAAAAAAGCTAAATTATTTAACAAAAAGCTTGTTAGTGTTAGCAGAGTTAAGGAAGTCAGAACCAAAATTGGCGATAAGATTGAGTTATGTGAGAAGCCTGATTCCCACAGGCCCTTTCCATGAATCTCCTGTTATATACTACCAGGCAGACACAGGAGACAATTATTTTTATGGTATAAGCGCAGATAGCAGGGAGAAGTGCAGATTAACTGTGCCTCCCCATCCTGAACCATTGTCTCAAATTGTCCAAAGCAGATGCCTCAGTGGAGGTCATTAAATTAAGGGCTAGGGAAGTGAACATATAACTGAGAATTGTTGCTAGGAAACAGATAACTCCAGGTTCCAGCTCTAGAATCAGGAAACATGGCTGAACACAATATCTGACTTTAAGAGAGTTGCTTTCCCAGTGTCTGGGATTAAGAGATGGTGTTTGAGCTTCCACTTAGCAATCAATCTTCTATTCACACACTTGCTCTACTCACACACAAATGAAGATACATTCACATCAACCCTGCAGGAAGTGAGATGATGAAGAAAATCAGCACCCAGAATAGGCATTCTTGCCAATTGCCTCTCAGATGTGGTCATGGATAGCACTAAATAAGGGACTCCTTTAAAGGCGGAAACCAAGAGGCAGCGTGGGGGGTGGGGGTTGAGCAGGGGAGAGATTGGGTATGAGTAATGCACCTAGAAATTTTTTCTAGAAAAATATCTTGGAATCTTCCCACTATCAGGGCAAAAAGTTTATACTCTTCTTGCAAACAGGATATGAAGTATGGAGCAATGACCACTTTGTTTCCAATTAATTTTTTTCTCCAATGATTTTTTTTCTGATGTATTATCTTTATCCTCCATTTTATCTAGAAATATCTAGACTTTGCAGTTATGTGAAATAAAGTATTTACTTAGTTTTCAGTCATGGTAGACTGACTTTTCTTTTAACTGATATTAAAAACTGATATTAAAAACCTTAGAATGGCTACATGGACATTCAATTCTCTGATCTTTATGTTTTAGAGAATACATTTATTTTATCTTCTGACTTAATTAAGAGTTTGGTAACATTTTTTAGTCAAAATTATGTTCTTTCTGAATTTTAAAAACATTTATACTTGGTCTGGAAATCCAGAGAGATGTCTGATTGAAATTTAATTATTGTTACAGTGTAGAGAACCTGCTTTCAAAATCTCAAATCCTTTCACATCTATTTTTTTCCTACTTGAACTTCTAGAATAGTTTTCAGTAATGAATTGTTTATGCTCATCTTGCTTGACCTCCTGTGTGCCATTTGAAATTAAAGACCTCTGTCTTCTTTCAGTTAAGAGACACTCTTGATTAATTATTTTTCCTTTTTTTTTTTTTTCCCCTCCCTGTTTTAGTCTATCCGAGTCATATATTTTAAATTCTGGTTTGATTCCTTCTTGTCTTTTCTTTCTTTTTGACCTTTGTCTTTTCCTTTTTGCAACTCATGCTTGGAGATTTTTTCCCAAATTCATAGTCCAAATCATTCTATCAACTACATTTTTAGGATGGTGATTAAATATTTTTATATTTCTTTAAATTACCTTTTCTGTTCTATCCATATCCCCTGCCGGACAACTCATCTTGTTTCTCCTAGTACAAGATTAAGCCCATGCAATAACCTCTTTATAAAATGCCTCTCTACTTGCATTTATATATTTCCTATGTATTCATCATATTTCAAATAATATATCACATTCTGAGGGAATTCTTTAATTCCAAGGATTTTTTTTGCTGTTATTAAATCTGTTATTTTTATCTTCATTGCATATATAACTCAGTTTTTATGTTCTTATTAAATGATTTTTCTTCAGTTAATTTTGCACTTCAGAAGAAAAATGATGTGTGATTACAATCCATTGTAGTGTCAGTTTGGAATATTATAAATATGTGTGGTATGAGTGAATTAACAAATTAGGGCATGCAGAAGGAAGTTTCTTTTTCTCTTCAGCTTCTTCTCCAGTTCTTGTTCTGTTCTTAAACCCTTGTTGGGGTGCCTGAGTGGCTCAGGTCATGATCCCAGGATTCTGGGATTGAGTTCCCCATTGGGTTCCCTGCTCAGTGGGGAGCCTGCTTCTCCCTCTCCCTCTGCTGCTCTGCCTGCTTGTGCTCTCTTGCTCTCTCCATCAAATAAATAAATAAAATCTTTAAAAACAAATAAACAAAAAGCCCTCCTTAGGGATCTCTGCCATTTTTACAATTAGTGATTAATTTCCTAAGACCTTAGCTCCACAGTCCTCATTAAAGAAGTGTTTGTATTTTTATTTATTTAATGCTGAGATATTTGCCCTAGAACTTACAAGAATCTTACCTGTTTTTTCTTTATATTCCAAACTGTGATCGCAGTATTATCCTTATTATCATGTTTAATTTCTCTCTCTCTCTCTCTCTCTCCTCTAAGCATGGTATTCCTGACTTTGTCTTCCACCATTGCTACAAGGAATTCTTCATTGAGTATTCTTATTTTAGCTTTATCATCCTACAGTCAAATTTCAATCTGAGAACATTCTCTTGATTATTTGTTGTGACACTTAGAGTAGCACATCTCCTCATTTGTGGAATGTGCAGCTGCCATTTTCACACTTCTGAATTCTGACTGCAGCTTGCAATTATGTGCATTTGTTGATTTCATATATCTTTTGATTTATTATATATCTCATTTAAGTCTATCAGCAAGGAGAAATCTGAAATTCAGAGATTTAAGCACACTTCTCAATAGCTCTCATTAATAAATGACTGAGCTAGCTTACTCACATAAGTCTCTTTAATATGGAAATCTATTTTAAAATCAAAATTTGTCCATGTCCTTCACTTCCCTGCTTAAATTTTTCAATTGCTCCCTGTCACCTAAAAGATTAAATCTCAATCCTTAAGCATGATACATAAGCCCTTCCATGAATTGGCCTCTTTTTATAGATCCTGCTTCATTTCTTGCTCTTTTACACCACAAACTTCATACAAAGTGCTTCACATAATATATCATTTCATAGTTCTATTCTTTTATTCATAGTTTCTTTTGACAGAAGTGCCGGCTCCACATTTTTCTTTAACATTTATAGTTCCTTTTCTTCCAGTCTCGGCTCATTTCTGCTCTTAATGCTTTCTAAGATTATCTAGGTGGTTTAAATGTTCATCTTCTGCTCTTTCAGCACTCTGAATATCTGCCTTCTTACATATATTATACATTATGTAGAAATCAGTGATGTTTTGTCTTTGTCTCCTCCACCAGGATGTAAAGTACTTGAGGAGAGCACCTCTATTTTTACTGACTTATTTAGTTTTAAATTAAGATATAATTGACATATAATACCATTGTAGTTTCAGGTACAACATAGTGACTTCACATCTGTGTACACTGCAAAATGATCACCATGAGTCTAGTTACCATCTGTTGCCTTATAAAGTTAGTACAATGTTACTGACTATATTCCCCATGCTGTACACTACATCCCCATGACTTATTTATTTTATAACTAGAAGTTTGTTTTTCTTAATCCTCTTCAACCATCCCCCCCATCCCCCCCCCCCATGCTGGCAATCACTAATTTGTTCTCTGTATCTATAAGTCTGGGTTTTGTTTGGTTTGTTTTGTGTTTTAGATTCCACAAATGAGTGAAATCATGCAGTATTTATTTTTCTCTGTCAGACTTATTTCACTTAACATAATCTCCTTAAGGTCCATCCATGTTGTTGCAAATAGCAAGATTTTATTCTTTTTTTATGTCTTTGTGAGTATAACACATCCTTTTTATGCATATATCTATTGATGGGCAATTAGATTGTTTCCATAGCTTGGCTAATATAAATAATGTAACAATGAGCATAGGCATTCATGTATCTTTTCAAATTAGTGTTTTCATTTTATTTGGATAGACACCCAGTACTGGAATTCCTGGATCATATGGTAGCCCTTTTTCCTTTCTTTCTTTCTTTTCTTTTTTTTTTTTTTTAGGAACAACCATACTATTTGTCATAGTGGCTAAACCAATTTACATTCCCAACATCAGTGCACAAGGACTCCTTTCTTTCCACATCTTTGCCAACACTTGTTACTTCTTGTATTTTTGATAATAGCCATTCTGACAGGTGTAAGATTGTATCTCATTGTTGTTTTGATTTGCATTTCCTTCATGATTATTATCTTTTCATGTGCTTATTGGCCATTCGTGTGTGTCTTTTTTTGAGAAATGTCCATTCAGATCCTCTGCTCATTTTTCATTGGATCATTTTTTTTTTTTTAATTACTGAGTTGTGTGAATTATTTTTATGTTCTGGATATTAACACCTTATTGGATATACAGATATCTTCTCTCCCATTCAGTAGGTTGCCTTTTTGTGTTTTTGAGTGTTTTGCTCAGTCTGCAGAGTGTTTGGTTTGATGTAGTCCCAGTTATTGATTTTCACTTTTGTTACCCTTGCCTTTGGAATCAGATCAGAATAACAATGCTAAAACTACTGTCAAGGAACTGACCACCCATTTTTTCTTCTGGGATTTTTTTTTTTTTTTTTAAAGTAAATTCTAGGCCCAATGTGGAGTTCACACTTATTACCCTGAGATCAAGAGTCACGTGCTTTACTGACTGATCCATCCAGGAGCCCCTCTTCTAGGATTTTTATGGTTTTAGCTCTTTCATTCAAGTCTTTAATCCATTTTGAGTTGATTTTTGTATATCGTGTAAGATGGTAATCTACTTTTATTCTTTTCCATAGAACTGCCTAGTTTTTCTGGCAACATCCATTGAAGAGACTGTCTATTCCCTATTATATATTCTTGCCTCCTGTATTGTAATTTACTTGACCATAGATGTATAGGTTTATTTATGGGCTCTCTATTCTGTTAAATTGATCAAGATATATGTTTTTATGCTGATATCATGCTGTTTTGATTATTATAGGTTTATAGTAGAGTTTGAAATCAGAGAGTATGATGCCTCTGACTTTATTCTTCTCTCTCAAGATTGTTTTGGCTATTTGGAATCTTTTGTGTCTCCATATAAATTTTAGAATAATTTGCTATAGTCAGTGAAAAATGTCATTGGAATTTTGAGAGGGCTTGCACTGAATCTATAGATTGATTTTGGCAGTATGAACATTTTACAATATGAATCTTTCCAATCCGTGAGCATGCAATGTCTTCCCATATATTTATTTTCCATTTATTTGTGTCTTTTTCAATTTCTTTCATCAGTGTCTTATAGTTTTTAATGTACAGGTCTTCACTTCCTTGGGTAAATTTATTTTAAGTATTTTATTCTTTTTGATGTGATTATAGAGGGATTATTTCCTTGATTTCTCTTTTTGGTAGTTCCTTATTAGTATACTGAAATGCAGCAGATTTTTGGATATCAATTTTATATCCTGTGCCTTTATTGAATTCATTTGTCAGTTATAATGGTGTTATGGTAGAATCTTTAGGACATTATATATAAAGTATTCTGTCATCTGCAAATATTGACAGTTCTACTTTATTTTTAATTTCTATGCTTTTGTTTCCTTTTATTGCCTAATTGCTATTGTTAGGACTTTCAATACTATATTGAGTAAAAGTAAAGGTAATGGTCATCTTTGTTTTATTCCTGATCGTAGAGGAAAGGCTTTCAGCTTTACACTGTTGAATATGATATTAGCTCTGGGTTTGTCATATAATGTCTTTATTATGTTAAGATACATTCTCTCTATACGCACTTTATTGAGAAATTTTATCATAAATAGATGTTGAACTTTGGCAGATTATTTTTTTTCTGCATCTATGGAGATGATCATATGATTTTTATCTTTTATTTGGTTAATGTGGTGTATCACTTTGATTGATTTGAATTGTTGAACCATCCTTGCATCCCTGGAATAAATCCCACTTGATCATGGTGTATAATCCTTATAATGTGTTGTTTAATTCAGTTTGCTAATATTTTGTTGAGGACTTTTGCTTCTATGCTCATCAGGGATATTGGCTTGTAATTTTCTTTTTTTTGTGGTGATCTTGTCTGGTTTTAATGCTAGGGCAATATTAGCCTTGTAAAATGAGTTTGGAAGCTTTCCTTTCTCTCCAGCTTCTTGAAAGAGTTAGAGAAGGATAGGTATTACTTTGAATGTTTGATAGAACATTTTCACCTGCAATAAAAAAGGAGTGTGTATTTTATATTACTCTCTTTTCTTTTTCTACCATTAGGCCAAATAGAGTCTAAGAGATATTTAAAAGGAACTATTTTTGCAATCTATTCTGTAAATAAATAACAAATAAATAAATAAATAGATAAATAAATGGTTTTTCCCTTAAAAGTGAGGAAAAATGCTAAAATTTTTTATGTGATTGACAGAGCTGATGGTATAAATCAATAATTCTCTTTAAGACTTTGGAAAGTAGAGAGCTTCATGGTATGAACAGAGTAAAATTCCATTTTTTTCTCTGTATAAGACTAACATCTAGCTCACATTATCAATTACTAAATTATATGGATTCAAGATATAATACATTTTTTAATTTTTTTAATTTTTAATTTTTTCAGTGTGACAGTATTCATTATTTTTGCACCACAATATCAAGTTAATCTATTTCAGAATTTTTTAAAAAATTACAACATTTTAATCCAGGAGCATGGAACATTTTTCCATTTCTTTATGTCTTCCTCAATTTCTTTCATGAGTACTTTATAGTTTTCTGAGTATAGATTCTGTGTCTCTTTGGTTAGGTTTATTCCTAGGTATCTTATGGTTTTGGATGCAATTGTAAATGGGATTGACTCCTTAATTTCTCTTTCTTCTGTCTTGCTGTTGGTGTAGAGAAATGCAACTGATTTCTGTGCATTGATTTTATATCCTGACACTTTACTGAATTCCTGTATAAGTTCTAGCAGTTTTGGAGTGGAGTCTTTTGGGTTTTCCACATATAGTATCATATCATCTGCGAAGAGTGATAATTTGACTTCTTCTTTGCCGATTTGGATGCCTTTAATTTCCTTTTGTTGTCTGATTGCTGAGGCTAGGACCTCTAGTACTATGTTGAATAAATATTGTGAAAATGTCTATGCTACCTAAAGCAATCTACACATTTAATGCAATTCCTATCAAAGTACCATCCATCTTTTTCAAAGAAATGGAACAAATAATGCTAAAATTTATATGGAACCAGAAAAGACCTCGAATAGCCAAAGGGATATTAAGAAAGAAAGCCAACGTTGGTGGCATCACAATTCCGGACTTCAAGCTCTATTACAAAGCTGTCATCATCAAGACAGCATGGTACTGGCACAAAAACAGACACATAGATCAATGGAACAGAATAGAGAGCCCAGAAATAGACCCTCAACTCTACAGTCAACTAATCTTCGACAAAGCAGGAAAGAATGTCCAATGGAAAAAAGACAGCCTCTTCAATAAATGGTGCTGGGAAAATTGGACAGCCACATGCAGAAAAATGAAATTGGACCATTTCCTTACACCACACACAAAAATAGACTCAAAATGGATGAAGGACCTCAATGTGCGAAAGGAATCCATCAAAATCCTTGAGGAGAACACAGGCAGCAACCTCTTCGACCTCTGCCGCAGCAACATCTTCCTTGGAACAACGCAAAAGGCAAGGGAAGCAAGGGAAAAAATGAACTATTGGGACTTCATCAAGATCAAAAGCTTTTGCACAGCAAAGGAAACTGCTAACAAAATCAAAAGAAAACTGACAGAATGGGAGAAGATATTTGCAAACGACATATCAGATAAAGGACTAGTGTCCAGAATCTATAAAGAACTTAGCAAACTCAACACCCAGAGAACAAATAATCCAATCAAGAAATGGGCAGAGGACATGAGCAGACATTTCTGCAAAGAAGACATCCAGATGGCCAACAGACACATGAAAAAGTGCTCCATATCACTCGGCATCAGGGAAATACAAATCAAAACCACAATGCGATATCACCTCACACCAGTCAGAATGGCTAAAATCAACAAGTCAGGAAATGACAGATGCTGGCGAGGATGCGGAGAAAGGGGAACCCTGCTACACTGTTGGTGGGAATGCAAGCTGGTGCAGCCACTCTGGAAAACAGCATGGAGGTTCCTCAAAATGTTGAAAATAGAACTGCCCTATTACCCAGCAATAGCACTACTGGGTATTTACCCTAAAGATACAAACGTAGTGATCCAAAGGGGCACGTGCACCCGAATGTTTATAGCAGCAATGTCCACAATAGCCAAACTATGGAAAGGACCTAGATGTCCATCAACAGATGAATGGATCAAGAAGATGTGGTATATATACACAATGGAATACTATGCAGCCATCAAAAGAAATGAAATCTTACCATTTGCGACAACATGGATGGAACTAGAGCGTATCATGCTTAGCGAAATAAGTCAAGCAGAGAAAGACAACTATCATATGATCTCCCTGATATGAGGAAGTGGTGATGCAACATGGGGGCTTAAGTGGGTACGAGAAGAATCAATGAAACAAGATGGAATTGGGAGGGAGACAAACCATAAGTGACTCTTAATCTCACAAAAGAAACTGAGGGTTGCTGGGGGAGGGGGTTTGGTAGAAGGGGGTGGGATTATGGACATTGGGGAGGGTATGTGCTTGGGTGAGTGCTGTGAAGTGTGTAAACCTGGTGATTCACAGACCTGTACCCCTGGGGATAAAAATATATGTTTATAAAAATTTAAAAATTAATAAAAAAAATTACAACATTTTAAAACAAGTAACATGTTTCCAGTGAAAAACCATGTGATGTCCTTATTCCTTGCAGCCTCATCTGTACTTTTAATTTAGTTTCTTTTGGAAGCACATTTTATTATTTATTTATTTGTTTGTTTGAGAGTGAGAGAGACTGTGAGAGGGTGGGGGAGCAGCAGAGGGAAAGAGACTAGCAGATTCTGCACTGAACATGGATCTTGATGTGGGGCCCAGTCTCATGATGTGGATGTTATGACCTGGACCAAAATCAAGACTCTGTCACTTAACCAACTGAGCTACCCAGGTACCTCAGATTCCATGTACCCCGGAAGAACATTTTAAAATACTTCTTTCATAAAAGATTTTATATTTTTTATTAAATTATCAATATTTAATTATTGATCATGATGAATAAGTAGAAGTTAATATAATTATTTTATATTATCATATTGAAGATATCATTTTATTTATATTTGGCTTCTGTTCCTACAAAAATATCCACTTTGAGCCAACTTGTTGATTAATTTTGTGAAATTGATCTTTTATTTCCGGGAGATTCTAAGATTTTCTCTTTGTCTATGATATTTTGTAGTTTCAATACCATATATCTAGAAATTGATTTATTTTTTATGTATCCAGGTCAAGATCATCTACCTATTCATCTGTTTTTTTCTACTAATGAACAAGATGAAAAAAATATTAAAGTTGCTACTATATTATTTGGGATACCTGGCTGGCTTAGTCAGTAGAGCATGTGACTCTGATCTAGGGTTGAGTTTGAGTCCCATGCTAGGCATAGAGATTACTTTAAAAAATTTACTACAGTATTATTCAAGTGCCCTTTTCCAGTTTTACGCATGTCAGGAGGCGGTTGCATTTGGGCAGTTCTGGTCTCTGTAGCTCCTTGGTTTTGACTTCCTTATCTCTTGATTTCCACCGCGTAGTGTTCTTTTCCTGTAATGTAGTGTTGCACAAGCAGGTGCAACCAAGCCTACTGCTTGTCATCCTGTGTGAAGCGGCTTGGGCAACTTACACAAATGCTTATACTCCACTATTGCTATTGCTCTGAGCAGTAAAGGTCTTTGTTTTTGACCTAGGAGTCCTGTGTCTTCTGCCACTGTTCAAGAAATTGGAAAACTAATTTATCTTTCAAGTATAATAAAATCTCAGACCTATCACCTTTCCCTAGATATGGATGTGTCTTGATCTCAAAGACAGTAGTGTTGCTACTTGCTTTACATCCTGATTATTTTAAAAAATATATATTTTATTTTGACTTTCATTCTGATTTAATATCTTTTGCCAATTCTATAAATTTCTTATCAAAATATTATTTTCAATATTCCTTTTGTTTCATCTTCTTTATTATTAATTCTTAAAACTTTTTTGTACATATATTGATGCATTTATCTTTCAGATTATTTAAGTTCTCTTAATTATTATCCATTTTTTCAGTTCTTCAGGTTGTATTTTATAAGATTCTCAGTTTTGTCTCCTAATTTATTAATTCTCTCCTTCCCTGCATGTATTTTTAAGTTAACTGGCCCAAGGAGTTTTACATCTAAAGGTCTGCATTTTTCTGTAATAGAAATACAATCTTGGTTCTATTTCACATCTACTTGTACTTTTTCATATTATCTCATTCTTTTTATATTTTTAATCCTTTAAGCTTTTAATCATTTTAGATACACCATTTTTTAACATTTTCTTTTAGATTATAATATTTTTAGCTTAAGACCTTGTAGTTTCAATCACTTTTATTGTATCTGATTATTATAAATTATGGTTGATTGCTTCCTTACGTATTTTGTAATTTTGAATTGCTCATATTTTAGAAGGTCTGTGTTATCTTTCGCAACCTGAAAGGAGCTTTCTTTTCAAATACTTATGTGGATCCATCTTTTGTCCCTGCATGGCATTCCACTCCAAACCCTAATTTTAAAGACCTAACATCTGTGTCAGCAGCTATATACCATATGCATCCCTTATTAGCCACAACATCACTTGTTGTTTCTAGTGTCTCAAAACGACTTTCAAATTAATTGATTTACTAAAATGACTCAAAGAACTCAGTAGCATATTACAGTAGTAACTAAAATTTATTACATAAGATACAGCGCAAGATCAATATGAAACAAGCATGCATTGGGAATCTACAAGGGTCAGGTAAAGGCTTCCAAGTCATCCTACCAAGTCTCATTGGATGCATCCTTCTATCTTGTAGCAAACTACAGTGCAAAATGCCTCAGCACAAGAAGTCCATTTGAATCTCAGGGTACAAATGTTTTTGTGAATAACTGGTAATACAGATATGTTCTATTACACAACCAGCTGTGATAATAGAAGCTCAAGATCCTGACGGTGAAACAGGTGTGTCGGTAATCTTAATGTTTACATAAAAATCATCCTCATATGTCCTGAATATATGGTTCAGCATGTCCCGTTTTTCTGGATATATGAAACATAAGTAATATAAGAATATGCACATAAGATAATCATATTTTGGGTTTGAACTAGAGTCAGTCTTGGTTCCAAATAACTGTAGAGTCACGCCAGGACTGAGACACCAAATCAGCCATGTAAATCTTTTCTCACATGAGCTTTGGCTTATTTTTTCACTCCCTTCTTGAATTCTGTTCTTTAAGCATTTTGTATAAATACTCAGAATATTGCTTTATTTTATTTAATATTTATAAGTATTTTTAGAATTTTTTTTTTACTTTTTCTTATTCTCCATCTTTTCCTGTATATATTTCTTTATATGATGGACTCTATTTTTTAACTAATGAATTATTTGTGCATATATGTGTGGCTCATCATTTCTCACAGTGGTAATGAAGAGCTGAATGTGTGAAGTTTGTGTACAGAGTATGTACATTGCAAGCATTAATAATCTTTTCATACATCTATTTATATATCCATCTATCCATCCATCCATCCATCCGTCTAATCTTCACTTGTTTAGTAACTGCTACGAAAATGTTATAGTATAGTATAGTATAGAAGGGGAAAAGAATAAGTAAGATATTTTAAAAAAAGCTTTGTATAGTCTTCTACAATTTTATCTTTGCATCACAAATGATTCCAGTTCAAGAGAAAAATATTTCAAAGATATGAACTATCCTACATCATCATAGAGTCAAAAATTCTCCTTTAAATTGATTTCTTTTGAATTTTCAATGAAGATCTTATTCTTTGGAAAAATTTTGTTATAGCTCAATACTACTGTAATACAGCCACTAGCTTTCATATCTCTCACATTTACCTATTTTGCTCAAATGTATTAGTTTCAAACATACTGAATTTTCACTAGTAGTTATTAAGTTGTGTTTTGTACATATTCCACTCCTCAGTTGTAAATGGAGCTCCTCTGGAGTTATTTGCGTAGCTTTCTCCTTATTAGTTAGATCCTTGTTTACTCTGATGTATTGCTTTGTATCAAGTATGACCTTAATAAAATTTAGTAAGTTTTCAGTTATGCTGCCAAATGCATTTCTAAAAATCTATTTGAAATATAAGAACTATGGTATAACATCTGCAGATGAATTACCAGGACTAAGACTGAAAATTTACTTGCTTGCTTATTCATTTTTTCATTCAACACATATTATTGGGCAACTATCATGTGATCCCTTTTCTGTCCTAAACACTGGGAATACAGAACAAATAAAATTTGAGGTGTCCATGGAGATTACCCTTGGAGAAATTATCATGCAACACTGGTATCCTCTTTCTATTTAAGAAATTACCACCTCTTGCAAGAATTTATAGATTATTCTCTTCCTTTGATATTCTTTAACCATTGCAATGCCAAAAATTGTCCAAAATATGTTCAAAATATGTTCAAAAATGTTCAAAAATAGGTGTTAATACACATCTAAAAGATGGAATGTTAGTCTCATAGAAATTAATTCTTGTCCAAAAATTGGATTTTGCTTCATTCAGATTAGGATGACTTTTCAAGTCAAAACATTAATTTAATTTTTTATTTTTTATAAACATATATTTTTATCCCCAGGGGTACAGGTCTGTGAATCACCAGGTTTACACACTTCACAGCACTCACCAAAGCACATACCCTCCCCAATGTCCATAATCCCACCCCCTTCTCCCAACCAAAAATGGTACAATCACCCTTCATCTAGTTCTGATGGTCCTTTTACCTGTGGCAGAGTGTTGGGGGTGGAAGGAGCATTGTTTTGTTGCTTTTCTGCTTGAAATGCTCTTCTTGTTCTGACACAGTGCATTCTTATTCACTTTTTAAGACACAAATCCAATATCAAATTTTATATGCAACATACTGATCCCCTTTACCATCCTGACAGAAGATGTTATAAAGTGCTATTACTCTACCTTATGGTTACCTTAAAAATCCATCTAACCTACTATATTACTTGGATTTATTTACTTATTTGTTTATATTTTTACTCCTTTTGATAGATTGGGAATTCCTACAATGTAAAATTTGTTAATTATTTTCCCATTTTTATTTCCTTGAAACATAAGGCCTACCGTTTGCACATTTTGGCTCATAGAATAAGACAGTGTTGTGCTAAAAAGATGAATGAATGAATGAGTCTTATGGAAAATGGTGGAAGTCCAAAGACTTTCTAAGCAGTGTTCTTACCCTTCTGGGCTCAAGTGATATTATAACTTGTTTGAATGTTTTATTTCTGATTTACTAAAATATGTTTGTTTCATTAATCTATGGTATTATAATTGCATTCTGTAATGAAAAATGTTTAAGTTTTTTTTTTTTAATAAGTCTAATTGTCTTGCCAAATGTTGAAATAATGCAATCTTTCCACCAAAAACAACATATGTCTTATGATTAGGAACTAGAATTGAATAAATATGTCCTAGGTAGATTGTAATAAAGGCTGTTTCTCTTGGTAGACTTTAAGTGTTTAAGTTCTTTATGAGTGACAGGTATTAAAGATAGGATGGGAGGTAAGAAGTGAAGGATCTAGGCTAAGACATTTGTAATTTTTTAACTTGATCTCTTAAGTGAAATATATGTTAGCTGTGGTGCACAAGCTGTTTTTTAAAAACCTGCATTTTGAATGCTTTACATTAGTCACTTGGTAATGAGTATTATTATTATTCTTTAGTAGAGAATAGTTTTAGTAAAATAATTTTAGTAAAGAATAATTTTAGTAAAGTCAATTTGTAAAATTTTCTCTTCTTTTCAACTCTTCAAGGAAGAAGAAAGGGAAAGGTTTTATCAATGCCTGATTCTCTCTGTATTGTTGGAGTAGTGTTGGCACAGAATAAGAGATCTCCAATGAGACATTCAGGATCTATGGTCAAGGTCATGTGGACTAGAAGCCTCTTCCTATCCAGAGATTCATTTTTCAGGGTGAGTTTAAAGTTTTTGGTGTTTTCTCAATTCAAAACTGTAAAAGCTTTTTAAACTTCTGGTTAAAAGAAGTTTACTCAAATCTTTTCAAAGCTGAGTGTTTGTCTACAAACGTGCAAAGGTATACTTAGTGAGAGGTGCCACTGCTTTAGTGAAAATTGTCAGAACAGATGATTTGCTCACCAAAAATTGAACACATGTCAGTGAGTGGACTGAGAGCCAGAACCGACAAGTTTTGTTTATTGTTGTAAGTGATTATTAGCAGTTTGGGTGAGTAGAACTCACTATAACAGGCAATAAGGGTTAAATGCAGAAATATTACTAGAATATTATTTTAGAATAATATGTGAGTTTCTAAATGATAGTAATATGTCTAGCAGACATTTTCAAAATAATATTGGGTATGGCTTAGAACTTAGTGAAAACAGACTTCATTTCCTTCATATATATAATCATTCTGTCCTTAAAGATCTGGATTTTTTTACTGTGTATCGGTGACAGTTTGTGTTTCACAAGAGAGACTTGATTACAGTAGCTTAAGCAAAAAGGATTTATCTCGTGTAAAAATAAATAAATAAATAAATCTACTGGTAGAACTATAAGCTAAAATTCTGCCTCAATTAATGACAGGAAATGGTCTCCTTCTATCTCTTGGTACATTTTCCTTGGCATTGCTACTCTATTCCCAGTTACCACCAGCATTCTAGAAAAGGAAGAAGGAAAAGCTATCAAAGTAGTACCAGTTGACCTCTTCATTTCACAGTTCAGAAGAGAGTCACATGAACACTTTTTGGCTCAAAGAGGTTTAAAAAAACTGTAGGGATTTTAAAAAAGATTTCTAGCCTCTCTTTTGGAGGCAGGGTAAAAACAACATTTTCTGTTGAGTTCGCCAACTACAGTATCTGTCATACTTTCTTCTGAAATGTCACTATATTTTTATCATCTCAAACCTATGGTTGACTTTTCTTATTCTATATTTACTGATTTCTCTGCATTATAATTTATGTAAATTCTTTGTAGTTGCAATAGTAATGCATATCACTAAAATTCTTAATGAAATACCCATTGAGTTAGACAAAAACAAAAAGAGTAAATAAACATTGAAATAAATCATAAGATGGTGTTATTTTAGAAAAAAAAATACAAATGGCAGGCCTTGTGATGGTTCAGAAATTCATTTACAACCTATGGAATCTGCCATGTGGGGAGAAAAAGAATTAATGACAATAAAGAAGATAGAAAGAATATGTTATTCATTGTTTTTTCCCTATAATATTGGCTCCTTCGAATGCAGCTTCAATCTTTTGCTGAGTATGACCTAAAACAGCCATTTTTCTTCACCTGCCACTGAGGTCTTATTTTTCTGCATCTATTCATAGGGTACAATAGAGGGAAATGGACTGGGGATAGAGGGAAATGGACAGTGCCAATTCCGTAATGTTATGTATAGTAGTTATTTGTCAAGAAGCATACAGGAAGTGAGGTCAGTATGTTTACAGTGACCAAAAAATGCTGGTGATTTATTATTTTTTTATACTGTGCTAGTAAACAATACAGTAATATTATCTTCAGGCACTTCCATACCAAGAGAACCTGGCAGCAGAATGATCCAATTCTTTGCTTCAGAACCTGCATTAGATGAATGCCTTTCAGGGTCTGAACATTTCTTAGGGCGTGTTCATACTGCAGTCTAGAAAGTACCATTAAAAAGTGGGTTATATGTATTGCTAAGAACCATCCATACTCTGATTTTATGCTAGACACTGACCTGGAAATGCAGTTTTCAAGTGAAGTTGTATAAAAGATCTGTATGGTTTATATAAGTCATAGTACTAATCTGGAACTAAAAATCCTGAATGCATTAATGGATAGAATGTGGATAGATTGTGAATTCCTCATTTTATTAAGGGAGCAATGAAAGGTTGCTTCTTAAAAAACGTTGTGACAAATAAAGAAGTAAAATTTTAAGTTTTAAGTCTCTATGGCAGAATAGCAGGAGAGAGAAATTAAATTACTTATTTCACGTCTGCAAGCTTCACATAATAGAGAAATTAAATTACTTGTTTCTCATCTGCAAGCTTCACATCCTTCCTCTGTCTCTGTAACTTTATGAGAGTTTGGTGTCCTAAATGTTTCTCCATTACATTTGGTTAGGGGATTATAAAGAGTTACTTGATTTTGAAAGTCATAAGTTGGTCATAAATTAATAGCCAAGGGTCATACCTTGCCTTACAGTTACTTTATTTGGCTTACGTAATGTAAAAAAAGCGAGCCAACATTTTGATTTTAAAAGACATGAGATAAAAATACACATTTCTGATTTTTCTTTCAGAATTAGTTGTTTTGGTTATTGTCATTCCACATTTCTGCACAGCAGCATAAGCTACAGTTGAGCAGTCCCACTCTCTTTGGTTTACTGTTTTCATGATATTTTCTTCCTGTCCTTTCACTTTTAACCTGTTCAAATCTTTGTAATCTCTTGGAGATGGCATATTATTTGGGTCATATGTTTTAAGACATCTGTTCTACAAGTCTGACATTGATTAATCGATTTATAGTCAATGTAATTTCTAATAAGGTAGGATTAACATCTGAAATGTAGATTTGATTTTCTATATGTTTGATGTCATCTTTGTGTCAAATCCAGGCTGGTGAAGAGAACAACTCGTTATCTAGAGTTTCTTGGCTTTGAGAAATATACAGTAACTGGTGGACTGTTGGAGTTACTGTTGTTTACATACTTCAGTTTAATTTAAACCAATAGATGAAAGAAAACAAATAAAAGAATTTTGAGACAATATAATATGGTATTAGTGGCCCTTAGTTATTTTTTAAGGTTGCTCAAGTTTGAATACATGTGAAGTAAAATAAGTTTAAAATCAAAATTATAGCATTTTAATTTTATAGATTTTAATTTTCAAATTTCTGTGCATGCTTATAGCATGCAAAGTGGAAAGAATTTCAATTTTGGTCTATTTCTGTATTGGGATAATAATCAGTGGAGGCATAATCAAATCAAACTTTAAAAGAATAGCTTTTTTTTCCTACATTCATTATGATGAATTATAAAGCAAGAAAGAAAGGTGCAACTTTAATTCAGCTTTCTCATGGTTGAGCATTTTTTAATCAACATAGCCACAGGGTGTCTAATTTTCTCCTTTTGGTATGATTCTTTTCTGTATTCAGTAACAATTGCAGTTGATAATGGTTATGATAATAGAGGCTACATTTATTGAATTTGTACTCTGATCCAGGCTATAAGCTATTAGTATCACATTCTTGTATGCTTGTATGCTTACTTTTTTTAAACACTGTCTTTCTGGTTCTGATTCTTTCTCTTTCTCTTTCTTATTGTCTCCCTCTCTTTCTCTTTCTAAACTCAGTCTCTTCACTCAAACATAAGACCTGCTGGTTTATAAATGCCCCCCAATCGTTAATAATAATGTGTTTGCAAAACAATGACAAAAAAAGTTGACAGTCATAAAATATTTTGTGCTGGAGTTTGAGATTTATTCAGTATAAGCAAACTGGACTGTGCTCTGCTACCACAGATGGATTAGTGTTCTCTGCACGTGCGTGTGTGTGTGTGTATGCATATGTATGTGAGTAAATAGATCTGTTTTAAAAAATTGAGTCATGCAATTATGAAGGCTGGAAAGTCCCAAATCTTCAGGGTGGACTGGAAGGCAGGAGACCAGGGCCGAGCTGATGCTGTAGTTTGAAACCTGAGGCAGTCAGGCTGAAGACATGGAGAAGAGCTGATGTTGCAGTTCAAGTCCAATGGCCATCTGCTGGCAGAATTACATCTTTCTCAGGAGAGGTCAGTCTTTTGTTATACTCAAAATTCCAACTGATTACATGACATTTCCTCACATTATGCAGATCAATCTGTTTCACTCAAATTCTATCACATTAAATGTTAATCATCATCTGAGATCCTACAGAATAATGTTTCAACATATATTTGGGCACCACAGCCTAGCATCCTCTGTTCACTTGCCACCCAAATGCCTCTCTTTAAATCATATTTATTCTCCAAATAAAGACAATACCAATGTCATACTTCCCCTAACATGATACAGCTATCCTGCATACAAGAAAAAACACATTCTTTGCCGAGAAGGGGATGAAAAGTTCTTAAGTGATGTTTACTCTTTTTTTTTTTTTTAAAGATTTTATTTATTTATTTGACAGAGAGATCACAAGTAGATGGAGAGGCAGGCAGAGAGAGAGAGAGAGGGAAGCAGGCTCCCTGCTGAGCAGAGAGCCCGATGCGGGACTCGATCCCAGGATCCTGAGATCATGACCTGAGCCGAAGGCAGCGGCTTAACCCACTGAGCCACCCAGGCGTCCCTGATGTTTACTCTTTTTGTTAGCCCATAATTTAAATACTATGATGTAAAGTCCATATATCTTATGTTATAAGATTACATGATATGGGCATAGGAGAGGGAAGAAAACAAAGATAGATATATATGCAACACATACATATCTAACACACACACACACATGCAACACATATATATCTAACACACACACACACACATATATAAATATCACACAAACATATAACAAAGTAAAAAAGAAATGTAACAGTTACAGTCCTTAGTTCTACAATTGGTCATGTGATCATAGCTGGTATTTATTATTATCTTCTTCCATGACCATTGCCTTCAGCAAGCACCTCTTCTGGTCATGGTTTTTTACCTATTGAGATGACCCAAACCTTCATTCCTTAAGGGTCTGGGTTATTAGTATACTTGCTTGGATTGAACTGCTATAGTTTTCCACTGACCTTATCACAGGGCATGGTAATACTAAGAGATGCTCCAGGGTATCTCCTATATTTCAGACATGCTTCTTGTTTTTATTTCTGTTGTAGAGGAGTAGTATCTTTGGTCATTAGGATCATTCACTCCAGCCAATAGCATCACTCCTTTTTTGCTTTTTGATTCAGAGTCATGAAAAGTTAAAAGTGGGGCTTTAACTTCTAGTTCAGTGGAATCATTGTTGTGTCTCCTCATAGAAGTGCTCCTCCTTTTGGAACTACATCTCTAGGTCAGCAGAGTATAAGGTTGCAGGGACAGGGAGCAAACATTTGCCACTGGGTCAGTAGGCATAAAATGAGTGATGCAACTTCCTTCTCCACCCTTTCATTCCTGTATCTGTAAATCCTGGCTATCTGAGAAAACATCATATATTGGACACTGATATAACCTCTTAGAGAATCTTGCCTCAGTCCTGCAAGGTATTGCCATCTAGCTGGAACCATAGCTGAGTCGTTAAAACCTTATTACACTGACTTACTGTTAACCTTATCTAAAACACCCTCACAGAAGCATCTAGAATAAAATTAGACTATATTATCTGGGCTCTGTGGACCATGTTGGCCCATAAAATTAATCATCACAATGGACAGGATTCTTTCAGACCTTAACATTGTAGTGTGATCTTCCATCAGTTAAATGACTGTAGTGTCAAGAGGAGAGAGGGTGCTATCCACCACCAAGTGTTGAAAGTGGTATTTTAGATATCCATGTCTACTTCCTATCTTAAGAAACTTACTTTGATAGGCCTAAGTCATCGTGACTTGAAGCTGTTTCCTTCTTCAACCAATATATTTAAAACCATGTAATTAACACTAACACTTAACCGACCTTGACACCAAGTTTTGAATTAATTATGAGCCTCATCTTGTGAAAACTTCCTTTCTCTTTTGGAAATCAAGCACCATGCATCTATCTCAAGCTATTCTCTAAGAAAACTTGCATTCTGTTTAAGGCCAGTCTCATATCTAACATGTTCTTGAGACATTTTAGTTATGTATGGTATTGGCTGCTGTGAGAGCTTATTGATCTGGAATTTCTTCAACTTAATAAATGCTTTTAAATAAAAATTTCTCTCATACCTCCACATTTATTTTCATTAGATAATCGCCACTGATTTCTGTATTGAAGTAATTATTTATGTTTACAGAAGTGATTATCACAAATCCTAAAGAAGACCAATAACTTTGTTTAATTTTCTCCCAGACATTCCTTCCCAGCTTTGGAATTTTTCTTTCTTGTATAACTTTGCTATTTTAATGATAGTACCTGTATTTCCTTATAGTCATTCTTTTTCTTTTGTGAAGGAATATGACTCAAAGTTTCTAATTCTGTATGACAATGCATTATATTATTGAATAATTACTGAGCACATAGTGTGTTCAAGTACCCTTTAGGAAATTGGGGTTCATCAGTGACCATGATGGGTAAAGATTTTTATCCTCTTGGTGCTCTTTAACTTCCTCCTGCTCTCTTCAGATGAGTTCAGTTGAATATTTTAATATTTTAATCTTATTTTTACTCGGTCACTTTTCTACCATATATGGATCTTTTGAGAACAATGGGAATGTGAAGCCATTTTCACAAAAACAAAGGTTGAAGTTTCATCAATAACATAAGTTCACTTCAGAAAGAGATGAAAATATCACAGAAGAAAGACCAGAAATACTAGAAGGAAGCATGATCATAAACATTAGGAAAAAAAAGAGGGAAAAGTAAGAATTATCTGTATTAAAAAAATTAAAAATATGATGATAGTAATATATAATTACTAATAATTGGGGCGCCTGGGTGGCTCAGTGGGTTAAGCCGCTGCCTTTGGCTCAGGTCGTGATCTCAGGGTCCTGGGATCGAGTCCCGCATCGGGCTCTCTGCTCGGCAGGGAGCCTGCTTCCCTCTCTCTCTCTCTCTGCCTGCCTCTCTGCCTACTTATGATCTCTCTCTGTCAAATAAATAAATAAAATCTTTAAAAAAAATAATATATAATTTGAAGGAATAGAAATCTTCAGACCAAAGCACAAGACAAAATTAGCATGTAAATCAACAAGAGGTTGATTGGCAGTAAAATTCTCTAACATATTTACATTAGTAAAGAGTAAAGTTAATTAACACTAGATTCCAAAGTCAAAATAGTAGAATTTCAAAGGTAAACATTGAAAGGAGAAACTAGAAAAAGGAATTAGGAAAGCTATAAGAAGAGAAAATAAAATATCTACTAAAAAGAGAAAATGATTAAAATAAAGGATAAAAATGAAAAAATAGAACAAAACTAAATATTAAAAAATTAAAACCTCAGCAATGAAAGCAAATATGAATAGATTAAGCTCACCAGTCCAAATAAAGATTTTTCAGATTGGATTAAAAAATCCAGCTGCAAAAACAGATTCGCATGAGTAAGTTGAAAACAGGAGTGGAAAAAAGCCATAGCAATAAGAGATGCCTGGGTGGCTCTCAGTTGGTTAAGCATATGCCTTCAGCTCAAGTCATGATCCTCTGGTCCTGAGTTTGAGTCCTGCATTGGGCTTCTTGCTCAGTGGGGAGCTTGCTTCTCCCTCTATTTACTGCTCCCTTTACTTGCGTGCTCTCTTTCGCTGACAAATAAATAAATAAAATCTTTTAAAAAAGCCATAGTGGTAAGCCAGTAACTTAAAGGAAGCTAGCATAGCTATAGAAATATGAAACAAAGTAATGCTTAAAAAATAAGAATTAATATTTATGAAATGGGTCACTATATGATATTACAGGTTTAAACTTTGAGGAAAATATAATTAAAAAGAAAATTTTCTTCTAATCCAGAAATCCTCTCCACAAAGTCAGTACAGAAATAAAACACTTATTATCAGATAAGCATTAAACCACAATGTTACGCATTATAGGTAATCCAAAAAAGATATTGCACAGATAGAAAAAAATTTCACCCCTTTATATAGCCACATCAACGCAACCCATTATAGACATGTTCTCAAGATAAACACTAAGTAAGAGGACTTGACAGTACTTTCTGTCACACATAGTTCATCTTACCTTTACCTGATAATTGGGCAACCATCAGTGTTTACTACTTGCCTTTTTTCCAAGGAAAAACTACTGTTGTATCTCTATGACAGGGAGTAGTTTTGCAATTTAGGGGAAGGCATCCCTTGGAATTAGGCTCCAGATCTCCAACAGAAAATAAGAAAAAGGAGTTCTGTTTCCTTTTATGTTTACATTTAAAAAGTGATGTTTCCAAAAGACATTCCTGGATCCTACATATGACAAAAGGTCTATCTTTTCTTCAAAGAGATGTATAAACATTTGAAAGAGAGGAAAAAGTACTTAGAATTAAAAGTCTCTAAAGTAAATGCTCTGAGAAAGTGGGAAGGGAAATATCTCATTATTTTTATCTTGTTCCTGTCCTTATGATGCTCATTAGGAAATTGCAAAGAAAGAAAGAAAAAGGCAGAAAGAAGGAAAGAAAGAAAGAAAGAAAGAAAGAAAGAAAGAAAGAAAGAAAGAAAGAAAGAAAACAAAGTTGTATGTACCTGATAAAATAACCTCACACTACATAAAGCAATAATTGATAAAATTACAGAATATGACTACTATACCATGGCATTAAAATATTCCAGTATACCTCTCTTTAATATTGACAGATAAAGCATATAAAAACAGTAACATTAATCAAAATATATTTTCATACAATATACAAGGTTGATTTAATGGAACACAGAGAAATCTTTCCAACATTAGTAGACTAGATGACTAAGATATTTTTATCCCCTAGGATCTGGTCTATAGAATGGTAAGGATTTTTTTTTTTTTTCTTTTTGGTGAGGATTTTCTAAAAGCACTCTTAACAAGAAAGTAATGGCCAGTTGTGAGATTATACTGTTGTGCCCTGACTAAAGACAAGACAATTAATGATTAAATAAGTAAAAGAAAGGAATAAATCTACTACATTGGTGTTTTAGGACAGTCATAATAAAATACAGTATATTGAGCGGCTTAAACAAGAAATTCATTTTCTCATAGTTCTGAATGCTAAAAGTCCCAAATTAAGTCTGGTAGTGTCAGTTTCTGGAGAGGATCTCTTCCTGGTTTGCTAATGACTACTTTTTTGCTTTGTCCTCACATGAACTTTCTTGGCATGTGCACATACTAGAGGTGGGGATAAGGAGGGAGGGAGGGTGAAAGAGAGAGAGAGAGATTGAAATTGGCTTCTGGTATCTCTTCTTATAAACACACTAATCCTAAGATCTGGGTCTGACTTTTATGATCTCTTTTAATCTTATTTTTTTTTTTTTCAGGCTTCATCATCAAATATAGCTAGACTTGGTTGGGGCTTCAACATATGTATTTTAGGGAGACACAAATATTGAGCCTATAACTCTGTCATTATCCTCATTGTATAAAATTTGTTACATAGAAAACAAAATAATCTATAGATACTTTATTATGGTTAATAAGAGATTTTGTAAAAATTGTTAGATAAGGTATCAATGAACCAAAATCAGTTTTACTTTTGTGATCCAGTGGCCAGAGAAAAGTTAATCAATACAAAACACTATTTCCAGTGACAGCAAATATATATGTGATTTATCAAAACTTTAAAAAAATTGAGAAAATTCCATGTTTATTTTAGAAACAAAATTTTAAATATTACTTCACAAAATTATCTATATATTCAATATCATTCCAACCATAATTTCAAAGGGATTTTGCAAGTAACTTGATAAGCTTATGCTACATAGAAAACAAAATGCTTCAAGAAAATCTCAATACATGGGTGCCTGCATGGCTCAGTGGGTTAAGCCTCTGCCTTCGGCTCAGGTCATGATCTCAAGGTCCTGGGATCCAGCCCCACATCAGGCTCTTTGCACCTCAGGGAGCCTGCTTCCCACCGCCCACTGCCTGCCTCTCTGCCTACTTGTGGTCTCTCTCTCTGTTGAATAAATAAATAAAATCTTTAAAAAAAGTCTTTAAAAAAATTTAAAAAAGAAAAAGAAAAAAAAAGATCATCTCGATATATATTCCTTACAAGAAGTAATAGAGTATTTTTATTTTTGGATATCAATATTTGTTACAAAGTTAGTGACTTACAGGACTTTATAAATTAGCAAAAAACAATATACAGACAAGCCAAACAAGAATACAAATTGAATCTGATGAGCCAGAGCAAGGAGCTTCAAAGCAGCACATAATTAGTGAAACTTGATATATAGCAGAAGTTATTTTGAAAATCACTAAGTAAGGGAAATGTAAGATCAATACATGTGGAAAATGGGGAATAAAAAACAATCTGGCTACTTACCATAACTACCATTCACATTCACAAAAATCAGTTCTTGACAGATTAAGGACAAAAAATAATGACAACGTTAAAAATAAATAATTAAAGAAAATATCACTATAATATTAAAATAGACTGAAAATTAGATTGTATTTAAATGAAAACATTTTGCTTGGTAAAAGAACAAAATAAAATTGAAAAATTTACATATTAATACTACACTTTAAAAAATTTTTGTACCCCTGGGGATAAAAATATATGTTTATAAAAAATTAAAAATTAAAAAAAAATTCTTATAGTCTTTGATGACAGTAAAGTCATCTAGATAAACAAAATCAAACAAAATTTAACAAGGTCCAATATAAAAATAAGGGAAAAGAATATAAGCATTTCATACACAAGGAAACTCAGTTCTAGACTTAAAGTATTAAAAAAATTCTCAATTTCCTTAGTAATCAATACAATGAAAATTAAGACAACAATGATGTTAGATTTTACATCTAATGAGAGTAGTGATAGTTGAAAAGCTTAATAATATAAATTAGTGAGATTATGGAACAAAAAAATTTACATGTTGGTGGAGGGTAATTTGTTGCAAACACTTTGGAAAATAATTTGGCATTATCTTATAAATACCAACACACACACACACACCCTTCAATCAAACATATTCTTTTTTAAATTTTAAGGAATATTTTCGGGTGCCTGGGTGGCTCAGTGGGTTAAGCCGCTGCCTTCGGCTCAGGTCATAATCTCAGAGTCCTGGGATCGAGTCCCGCATCGGGCTCTCTGCTCGGCAGGGAGCCTGCTTCCCTCGCTCTCTCTCTCTGCCTGCCTCTCCATCTACTTGTGATTTCTCTCTGTCAAATAAATAAATAAAATCTTTAAAAAAAAAATAAATAAATTTTAAGGAATATTTTCTATTATTTTTATTTATTTACTTTTTATTTTCAGCATAACAGTATTCATTATTTTTGCACCACACCCAGTGCTCCATGCAATCCGTGCCCTCTATTATATCCACCACCTGGTACCCCGACCTCCCACCCCCCGCCCCTTCAAAATCCTCAGATTGTTTTTCAGAATCCATAGTCTCTCATGGTTCACCTCCCCTTCCAATTTCCCCCAACTCCCTTCTCCTCTCTAACTCCTCATGTCCTCCATGCTATTTGTTATGCTCCACAAATAAGTGAAACCATATGATAATTGACTCTCTCTGCTTAACTTATTTCACTCAGCATAATCTCTTCCGGTCCCGTCCATGTTGCTACAAAAGTTGGGTATTCGTCCTTTCTGATGGAGGCATAATACTCCATAGTGTATATGGATCACATCTTATCCATTGGTCCATTGAAGGGCATCTTGGTTCTTTCCACAGTTTGGTGACTTGTGGCAATTGCTGCTCTAAACATTGGGGTAGAGATGGCCCTTCATTTCACTACATCTGTATCTTTGGGGTAAATACCCAGTAGTGCAATGGCAGGGTCATAGGGAAGCTCTATTTTTAATTTCTTGAGGAATCTCCACACTGTTCTCCAAAGAGGCTGCACCAACCTGCATTCCCGCCAAGAGTGTAAGAGGGTTCCCCTTTCTCCACATCCCCTCCAACACATGTTGTTTCCTGTCTTGCTAATTTTGGCCATTCTAATTGGTGTAAGGTGATATCCCAATGTAGTTTTAATTTGAATCTCCCTGACGGCTAGTGATGATGAACATTTTTTCATGTGTCTGATAGCCATTTGTATGTCTTTATTGGAGAAGTGTCTGTCCATATCTTCTGCCCATTTTTTTATATAATTGTCTGTTTTGTGTGTGTTGAGTTTGAGGAGTTCTTTATAGATCTTGGATATCAACCTTTTGTCTGTACTGTCATTTGCAAATATCTTCTCCCATTCCGTGGGTTGCCTCTTTGTTTTCTTGACTGTTTCCTTGGCTGTGCAGAAGCTTTTGATTTTGATGAAGTCCCAAAAGTTCATTTTCACTTTTGTTTCCTTTGCCTTTGGAGACATATCTTGAAAGAAGTTGCTGTGGCTAATATTGAAGAGATTACTGCCTATGTTCTCCTCTAGGATTCTGATGGATTCCTGTCTCACATTGACGTCTTTTATCCATTTTGAATTTATCTTTGTGCACGTTGTAAGGGAATGGTCGAGTTTCATTCTTCTACATATAGCTGCCCAGTTTTCCCAGCACCATTTATTGAAGAGACTGTCTTTTTTCCACTGTATATTTTTTCCTGTTTTGTCGAAGATTAATTGACCATAGAGTTGAGGGTCCATATCTGGGCTCTCTTCTCTGTTCCACTGGTCTATGTGTCTGTTTTTATGCCAGTACCATGCTGTCTTGGTGATCACAGCTTTGTAGTGAAGCTTGAAATCAGGTAACATGATGCCCCAGTTTTATTTTTGTTTTTCAACATTTCCTTAGCGATTCGGGGTCTCTTCTGATTCCATACAAATTTGAGGGTTATTTGCTCCAGCTCTTTGAAGAATACCGATGGAATTTTGATCAGAATAGCATTAAAAGTATAGATTGCTCTAGGCAGTAGGGACATTTTAACAATATTTATTCTTCTGATGCAAGAGCATGGAATGGTCTTCCATCTTTTTGTGTCTTTTTCAATTTCTTTCATGAGTGTTCTGTAGTTCCTCGAGTACAGATCCTTTACCTCTTTAGTTAGGTTTATTCCCAGGTATCTTATGGTTCTTGGTGCTATAGTAAATGGAATTGATTCTCTGATTTCCCTTTCTGTATTTTCATTGTTAGTGTACAAGAAAGCCACTAATTTCTGTACATTGACTTTGTATCCTGCCACGTTGCTGAATTGTTGTATGAGTTCTAGTAGTTTGGGGGTGGAGTCTTTTGGGTTTTCCATATAAAGAATCATGTCATCTGCAAAGAGAGAGAGTTTGACTTCTTCATTACCAATTTGGATACCTTGTATTTCTCTTTGTTGTCTGATTGCTGTTGCTAGGACTTCTAATATTATGTTGAACAAGAGTGGTGAGAGTGGGCATCCTTGTCGTGTTCCTGATCTCAATGGGAAGGATGCAAGCTTTTTCCCATTGAGCATGATATTTGCTGTGGGTCTTTCATAGATAGATTGGATGAAGTTCAGGAATGTTCCCTCTATCCCTATACTTTGAAGCATTTTAATCAGGAACAGATGCTGGATTTTGTCAAATGTTTTTTCTGCATCAATTGAGAGGACCATGTGGTTCTTCTCTCTTCTCTTATTAATTTGTTCTATCACATTGATTGATTTGCGAATGTTGAACCATCCTTGTAGCCCAGGGATGAATCCCACCTGGTCATGGTGGATAATCTTTTGAACCTAAAGATACACCTAGACTGAAAGTGAAGGGATGGAGAAGCATCTTTCATGCCAGTGGGCCTCAAAAAAGGCTGGGGAGTGATTCTCATATCAGACAAATTAGATTTTAAACTATAGACTGTAGTCAGAGTTACAGAAGGACACTACATCATTCTTAAAGGGACTATCCACCAAGATGATCTAACAATTGTAAATATCTATGCCCCCAATATGGGAGCAGCCAATTACATAAGAAAACTGTTAATCAAGATAAAGAGTCATATTGATATGAATACACTAATCATTGGAGATCTGAACACACCTCTCTCAGAAATAGACAGATCTTCAAAGCAGAAAATCAATAAAGAAACAAGAGCAGTGAATGACACATTGGACCAGATGGACCTCATAGATATATACAGAACATTCCACCCTAAAACAACAGAATACTCATTCTTCTCAAGTGCACATGGAACCTTCTCAAGAATAGACCACATACTGGGTCACAAATCAGGACTCAACCCATACCAAAAGACTGAGATTATTTCCTGCACATTCTCAGATCACAGTGTTTTGAAACTGGAGCTCTATCACAAGGAAAAGTTCAGAAGGAACTTAAACACCTGGAAGCTAAAGACCACCTTGCTTAAGAATGCTTGGATCAACCAGGAGATCAAGGAAGAACTGAAACAATTCATGGAATCCAATGACAATGAAGATACTTTGATCCCAAACCTATGGGATACAGCAAAGGCAGTCCTAAGGGGGAAATACATAGCCATCCAAGCCTCCCTCAAAAAAAATGAAAAATCCAGAACACAGCAGCTGTCTCTATACCTTAAAGAACTGGAGAATCAAGAACAAATCAAACCAGCTCCACACATAAGAAGGGATAATCAAGATTAGAGCTGAGATCGATGAGGTAGAAACCAGAGATACAGTAGAACGTATCAATGAAACTAGAAGCTGGTTTTTTGAAAGAATCAATAAGATCGATAAACCATTGGCGACACTAATCCAAAAGAGAAGAGAGAAAGCTCAAATACATAAAATTATGAATGAAAAGGGAGAGATCACAATGAACACCAAGGAAGTAGAAACAATCATCAGAAGTTATTATCAACAGTTATTTGCCAATAAGCTAAGCAACCTAGATGAAATGGATGTATTCCTGGAAAACTATAAACTCCCAAAATTGAATCAGGAAGATATTGACAATCTGAATAGACCAATATCTAGTAACAAGATTGAAGCGGTGATCAAAAACCTCCCAAAAAACAAGAGCCCAGGACCTGATGGATTCCCTGGGGAATTCTACCAAACTTTCAAAGAAGAAATAACACCTATTCTCCTGAAGCTGTTTCAAAAAATTGAAGCAGAAGGAAAACTTCCTGACTCTTTCTATGAAGCCATCATTACCTTGATCCCCAACCAGGCAAAGACCCTACCAAAAAGGATTATTTTCTATTATTATCATTGGATTATAGTTGACATACAATGTTGTATTGGTTTTAGTTGCACAGCATAGTGACTCAACAATTGTATACATTATGCAGTACTCACCAATAAGTGTATTAATCAAGCAACTTGATTTCTAGGTATAATACCCACATAAAGTCTTAAACATGGACTTGAAGAAAAATATTCAAGAATGGTCATAAACCAAATTATTCATAATAGAAAAAATCTGGAAATAATGTCCATCAATAAAATAATGCATCAATAAATTGTGCATATTCACAAAATGGAACATTATAAAAGTTGAAAGTAATTAATTAGCTTTGTAAGGATAACTTGGGTTAATTTTACAGATAAAACTTAGTAAAACAGGTCACAAAATGGTATTTCCAGTGTGATATTTTATAAATCTGTTAAACAAGGAAAATGATTATTAATCAGATATGCATCTACATATCCACACATTCTGTGATATATTTAAAGAAAGAAATGACATGCAAGATTTAGGCAAAGGGATGAGGTTGAGACAGTGTACACATAAAATTTTTTTATTTGGCAATGTTTCTTTCTTAAGTGTGCAGTGACTTTAAAGGTGTTCTTTTTATTATCATGTGCCATAACTTACATGTATAATACATGTATATTTCTGTGGTCCATATATTACATAATTAATTGTCCCATAGAAAAACATTTAAAATACAAGGAAAAGAAGTAGAATTTGAAGGAAGTGATTTTGTGTTGTTTACCCATGTCTGGCACCAAAATGTGACCTAAGAATCTTTTGTAACCTGTACCACCTTTAACACATTTGTGGTCTTAACCCAAGACTGCAGCCTTGGCTGAAAAAGAAAACGAAATAAATAAAAATTGCTCAACCCACCAATACTTATTCTCATAATTTGAAACTGTCATTTTCAAGGGTAGCCTTAATTGCATTAAAGACTCTTTCTCTGGGGCGCCTGGGTGGCTCAGTGGGTTAAGCTGCTGCCTTCGGTTCGGGTCATGATCTCGGAGTCCTGGGATCGAGCCCCACATCGGGCTCTCTGCTCAGCAGGGAGCCTGCTTCCTCCTCTCTCTCTCTGCCTGCCTCTCTGCCTGCTTGTGATCTCTCTCTGTCAAATAAATAAATAAAATCTTAAAAAAAAAATAAAAGACTCTTTGATCATGAAAATGCTACCTTGTTTAACCTCCATATCTGCAGAACCAGCTGTGGCCAAGTGCTGAGGTTTGTTGGACACAGAGGTCTGCACAATCTGTTCACCAAACCCATGCAGCTTGTATTGCTCAAACCTGCACCTGTGATAAACATTCACCTGCCTGCATACACCTGCTGTGGCAGCTGCATCAAGAGGCTGGTTCTCATCATGGAGTATTTTGGTCCCAAAATATGAATCCTCTTGCCAGTTTCTCAAAGTTTCCTTGCCAAGACCTCATGTGTTAGAGTGTAGAGGTAATGATTTTGTATATATTCCTATAATCTACATTTTGAAACAATTAGGAAGCAGATATAGAATGAGATAGAGATAAAAATGTACATGATATGTTGTATTGTTTCGGGTTGTGTTATATGTTATATTATTATAGGAGAAGGCATCTTGTACCTGAGACTAAAATGATCTTTTTAAATACTTCCATCACTATCACCCTAGACCTTTGGACCCATCGAACTGGATGATCAGTTTCCCAATCAGTTTTACAGAGGATTACACTCTTCTTTGGGTAGGGTTCTTACAGTGTGGAACAAGGGTGCCTGGGTGGCTCAGTCAGTTAAGTGTCTGCCTTTGGCTAAGGTCATGATCCCAGGGTCTCCATTAAGTCCTCCATTGGGCTCCTTTCTCAGCTGCTTCTCCCTCAGCCTGATACTTCTTCTGCTTGGGAGTGCTTGCTTACTTGCTCTTTCATAAATACATAAATAAATAAATAAATATATTTTTTTAAAGTAAAGATATGGAACAAAAGTCGGTCTTATATTTTATTATTGATAGTATAAATTGGTAGAACCATTTGAAAAATTGTTTGTCATTATCTTATAAACCTAAATGTGCATACTCCATGTATAATGTGAGGAGGTTCATAACAAAATTATATACAAATACACATCCACACAAAAATATATAAATACTCGTAAGACTCACATGTATACCGCTTCTATAATATAGAGTATGTAATACATATATACAATAATTCCCATAATATCTGTTTATGATTATATAATATTTATATACACCCCAATATAGGTATATATTTTTAATGTGTGTATTTAATGTGTAATTATATGTGTGCACATGCATCTATAAATATATGTGTGTGTATGTATATTTGCATCTATCGAGCTATATAATTATTGGCAGTTCTATGGAGAAGGTTGATAACAATACTCCACAAATTACAGGTTACTTACGGTATGCCCCAGTTTATTATGTAATCATGGATAAAAGTGTAAAAATGATTACATGTATAATATTGTTCATTTTGTTCTGGGAAATATGGTTTGTATTATTCTTATTCCATCAACTATATCTTTACAATATTTTATGTGCACTGAAGATTTGCCCAATCTAGATTGGGATCAGTCTGGTTTACTTTCAGTGTGTACTTTGACTCAAACTCTAAATATTATTTAATGACTTGTAGGTCTCCCACATGTTTGAAGTCTGCATAAATTATTAGAGATATAGATACTCCTTTTGAAGAAACTTAATGAGAAATAAAGGGATAAATAAAAGAAATAAGAAATAAATAATAATAAGAAATAAAGAGATGCAATAAAATCTTTTATACATGCTATGGTATAATCTGTATAAGGATATACTAAAGGTAGAAAAGGTGATAGGAACAATTTCTGTTTGAAGGTATTGTTTCAGGGATGACTTTCAAAATATAATATAACTTGAATAGAGATACAAACTAGAAGGTGATTTTCCTGGGCATATTAATGTGGAAAAATATTTTCCAGGAAGGAAATTAGAGGAATCAAAGAGTCTAAAAATTTAAATAACCAAAAGCCCTTTCAAGGCCATATTTCTGGAAAGACAAAAGTGTTTTATTTTTTACTTTGCAGATATCTTGAGGGAAGGAACAACCAGATGGATAGCCATATACTTCACATTTCTTTGGGAAAATAGCACGAGATAGAAAATTGACTTTATTTGGATTTTACATTAAAAAGATTTTTTAAGTGTTATATCTTAAATATTGACAGGAAGTGCAGATTTATCCATTCACTTTTTCCTAGAAATGTACACTGAGGAATTTCATTACAGCTGAGAGACAAAATCTCATAATTTTGTACTGTTTTACATCAGATATTTTTATTTTTATTTTCTTAAGATTTGTGTTTCTTTTTAAAATTTCTTTATTTAAATTCAATTTAGTTAACCAAATACTTTATTATTTGTTTCAGGGGTAGAATTTAGTGATTCAACAGCTGCATATAACACCCAGTGCTTATTACATCAAATGCCCTCCTTAAAGCCCATCACCTAATTACCCCTTCTACTCTTCCACCTCCCCTATAGCAACCTTCAGTTTGTTTCCTAGAGTTCAGCATCTCTTATGGTTTGCCTCACTCTCTATTCTCACCTTATTTTATTTCCCCTTCCCTTTGTTCATCTGTTTTGTTTCTTAAATTCCACATATGAGTGAAATCATATGGTTTTTATCTCTTTCTGACTGGTTTATTTCACTTAACAATACCCTCTGTTTCTGTCCATGTTTTTGCAGATGGCAAGATTTCATTCTTTTCAATGGCTGAGTAATATTTCACTGTGTGTGTGTGTCTGTGTGTGTGTGTGTGTGTGTGTTTACCACATCTTTATCCATTCATCTGTCATTGGACATTTGGGTTCTTTTCATACTTTGGCTATTGTGGATATCGGTGCTATAAATAGTGGAGCACATTTACCCCTTCATTGTGTTTATATCTATGGATTAAAAAGTAGTGCAATTACTAGGTTATGAGTGGTAGCTCTATTTTTAATTTTTGAGGAACTTCTGGACTATTTTGCAGAGTGGCTTTACCGGTTTGCATTCCCACCAACAGTGTAAGAGAATTCCTCTTTCTCTGCATCCTTGCCAACAACTGTTGTTTCCTGAGTTATTAATTTTAGCCATTCTGACCAGTGTGAACTTGTATCTCATTGTGGTTTCGCTTTGTATTTCCCTGATGCTGAATGATGTGGAACACTTTTTCATGAGTCTTTTGGCCATTTGAATGTCTTCTTTGGAGAAATGTCAGTTTGTTCATATCTTCTGCCCATTTCTTAACTGGATATTTTGTTTTTTGGGTGTTGAGTTTGATAAGTTCTTTATGGATTTTGGATAGTAGTCCTTTATCTGATAAAACATTTGCAAATATCTTCTCCCATTCCTTAGACTGGCTTTTAGTTTTGTTGACTGCTTTCTTTGCTCTGCAAAATCTTTTTATCTTGATGATGAAGATTTTTAAGTAATTTTAAACCCAATATGGGGCTCAAACTCAAAATCCCAAGATCAGTAGTTGCATGTTTCACCCACTGAGCCAGAAAGGTGCCCTCAGTTTTTATTTAATCTTCAAACCCATTGTGAATTTTTTGCATTACTGTCACCCATTTGTGGGAATTTTTTTTTTTTTTTTTTTTTTGGTATTAGTCTGTAATATCACCATTGAGGTAGGACTTGGCACTCAATAATGAAACTTTGTTTTTAGCATATCCAGCTATCCCCAAAAGCTAACATGTCATTTTCATGGGAACAAAATAATATTTAAAATGTTAATGTTTTATTACCTCTATGTTAACAGGGTAAAATAGCAATCAATTTATACCTTCAAGATGGTTGTGAGAAAATATATAATTTCATATGCAATAATATTTGACTTTTCATGTAGTGGAGTATTTAACAACTTGAAACACAAAAAACTTAATACAGAGAACCAAAATGTAATCTTTGACCAGAAAGTTAGAATAGGTCTCTTTAAGCCCATCTACTTTATTCTTAAGTGGTTCCTTTTTATCTAGAAGGTTGTGTAATACTTATAAAGCCAGCTGAAGAGGTTTGATTTTATGGCTTCTGTTTGTATCACATGGTTCCTTTCTGGATAAAAGTTAGCAGCTGAGAAGAAGGGTTGGGTTTGTGAGACATTTCAGTAGAGAGAAGTGAATGGCTTTATTGAGAAGAAATATTTACTTTAAACATCTAATGGAACTGTAGTAAAGAAAACCACAAATGTTGCATCAATTATAGCAATCCTAAAGCACAAGAGTACTTGAATTGTCTTAAATATTTTGTGTTTACTAAAGCGACACATTAAAACACTCTGATTCTTTAATTAATTTTTCAATTCCAACAAGAATAATTTCTTCAAAGATGAGGCTTGATTATGCTGCTTTACTGCTGCAAATTTCTTAATAACTTCCCATTACTTCTAGGAGTAAATCTCTCACACTCAGAAACTTTTGCTTTTATTGCTGGAATACTTTGCATCTAATTTTCATGTTGTAATTGTAGCAATTTCACTTCCTCAAGGTTGTGTTCCCTGAACATTTCCAGACTAAGTATTTTTTCCTTATCTAACAATCTCAGAGTATCTCTTTTCCCCTTTTGAAATACTAATTAATTACAGAGACTTATTAGATGACTGTCTTCTTGTTGAGACTGTAAACTCTATGAGGTCAGATACAATGATTATTTTAATCCAACTGTTATTTAATCGATAAATTTGTACCTAAATGATGAGATAAATAATTTTATACATTTGATTTAAAATATCCTCAATCTAAAAAAACTGACATGATGTTAGCAACATGCAAGGCAAAACAAATAAGTGCTATAAAGACCATGATGAAACTTCTACTAAAAAACACTGAGTGGGGCGCCTGGGTGGCTCAGTGGGTTAAAGCCTCTGCCTTCGGCTCAGGTCATGATCTCAGGGTCCTGGGATCGAGCCCCACATCGGGCTCTCTGCTCATTGGGGAGCCTGCTTCCTCCTTTCTCTCTGCCTGCCTCTCTGCCTATATGTGATCTCTGTCTGTCAAATAAATAAATAAAATCTTTAAAAAAAAAAAAGATTAAAAAAAAAAAAAAACACTGAGTTAGTGGCTTAAACAACATCAAACTATTATAGTCCTAGAACTCAGAAGTCTAAAATAGGCAGCACCTCCTGGAAGCTTGGCGGAGGGGAGGGGGTCCATTACATTTTCAATGTGTAGGGACTTAAATTCCTTAAATTTTGTTTACATGTTACTTCAAACTCTGCTTTTGTGGTAACATTTTCTTCTCTGACTCTCAGTCTCTTGCCTCCCTCTTTCCATTTTAAAGACCTTTTGATTACATTGGGTCTTCTTGGACAATCCAAAATAATCTCCCCATTTTAAGATCCTTAATTTAATCACATCAGTTAAATTTTTTTACTGTTGAAGTAACATATTCACAGGTTCTGTGGGTTAAGACGTCGATATCTTTGGGTGGTCATTATTCAGCTGTTTGCAGCAGAATATAGTGTATCTCAGTCATAAGCATCTTCTTTTCTCTGTGTATTTGAAGAATAATGAAGGGGAGGAAAAATTTTCCTCTACTCATTTTAGGTGTCCATAACAAAAGACACGAGAAAGCATGCAAATTTAAGTTGTATATGATGGGGGAGCCCTCAAAAGGAAAAGACCCAAGGAAGTGGCAAAATCTAAAGTAACTGGAAATATGGTGATGATAAAGGAAAATGATAACTATTTTAATAAGGTCTTTGAGGCAAGAAATGAAATCTTGCCATTTACGACAACGTGGATGGAACTAGAGGGTATCATGCTTAGCAAAATAAGTCAAGAGGAGAAAGACAACTATCATATGATCTCCCTGATATGAGCAAGTGGTGATGCAACATGGGGGGTTAAGGGAGTAGGAAAAGAATAAATGAAACAAGATGGGATTGGGAGGGAGACAAACCATAAGTGACTCTTAATCTCACAAAACAAACTGAAGGTTGCCGAGGGTCGGTAGGTAGGGAGAGGGTGGTTGGGTTATGGACACTGGGGAGGGTATGTACTATGGTGAGTGCTGTGAAGTGTGTAAACCTGGTGATTCACAGACCTGTACCCCTGGGGATAAAAATATATGTTTATAAAAAATAAAAAAAAAATAAGGTCTTTTGAGGAGAATTCTCTTGGTCTCAACTTCTCTTCCTCAAGGAAATGTTACTTTCCTTCTGATATAGGTAGGGAGGGCATCATTCACATGGAATTTCATCTCCTATCTTAAGGAAAAAAGAGGAGATGAGAATGCTTCTTACATTTCCTTTTTTTCCCCAAGTGCCTTTAACACAAAATAACCCTTTGCTGAAGCGGCATATTTTGGGGTGCCATATTCTGCCATCATTTAAATGCTACTCTTGAAAAGCAATGTGCAAGAAATAGAAAACAGTACAGAAAGCATTCTACATTCACATAAGCAGAGATTACAAATCAAAGCACTCTAGGCAAGACTGCAGACAGGACATAGCTGTGCACCAGGGGTGGTAGTCATTTAGGTATAGCATTTATTTAGAGTATCAGAACACAGGGCACCTGGGTGGCTCAGTGGTTTAGGCCGCTGCCTTCGGCTCAGGCCATGATCTCAGGGTCCTGGGATCAAGTCCCGCATGGGGCTCTCTGCTCAACAGGGAGCCCGTCACTCTCTCTGACTGCCTCTCTGCTTACTTGTGACGTCTCTGTCAAATAAATAAATAAAATCTAAAAAAAAAAAAAAAAAAAAGAATATCAGAACACAATCTTGTAACTATAGCAGGTTTCCCATTTCAGATGAGCAGAACTGCGCTAATAATACAACTACCAAGGCCATAGTAGTTCTTTAATAGTTGTAAGGAATTTCTCTTAGCATTATATACATAAGCGTGTGTGTGTGTGTGTGTGTGTGTGTGTCTACAGGTATATGAATATGTAAGTGTATATTACATATATGCACAAGATGGATCATTGTGTGTGTATATATATATATACACACACACATATATATATCTTTTTCTAAAAGATATATATTTTTATATATAGATATCTTTATATATATATATATATCTTTTTCTCAAAGATTAAAAAAGTAAAAGTTGAAGCATACAATGAAATTAAATATAGGCCTCCTTCAGTTTGAAGGCCTTATTCTTAGCAAAGCAATCCATCACCAAGATAGCCTAACAGAAATACAGCTATCTACAAAACCACCAACACATGCTGTTCATTATCCTTCTATTTTGTAGCACAGATAGATCCAGAGTTTTGAAAGGAAAAGTTTGTGCTATAATCAACACTTTTAATCCAAGTAAGTTGACACTTTCATGAATAATGAAAGACAATCTTCAACACAAAATGGGAACTCAACATACAAGTTTGCATGAAACTGACTGAATCATACAACATGAAGTAAGGCATTACTGCAGATTGGTAGAATAAGTTTTGGTTAGAAAAATTTCATTGTCTTAAAATCTTACTGCTCTTGGAATAGTGCCTGAAACTTATCAAAACTGACTACTAAAATCCAGATAGGAGGGTGCTTGGGTGGCTTAGTTGGTCAAGCAACTGCCTTTGTCTCAGGTCATGATCCTGGAGTACTGGGATTGAGACCTGCATCAGGTTCCCAGCTCCACGGGGAGTCTGCTTCTCCCTCTGACATCCTCCCCTCTCATGCTCTCTCTCACTCTCTCCTCTCTTAAATAAATAAAGAAAATCTTAAAATAAAATAAATAAAATAAAATCCAGGAAGGGTAACTTTTTTCTTTTTCCTATAATGATGACAAGGTAGCCCCTTGTTCAATTATCTATTCTTATTTCTCCCATGATTATGGCATTATTTCCTTGATCTTTTCACAGTCGTCCATTTTATTAATTTCTTTGCTTACTGTGTTATGTTCTGTTATTAACATATAATTATCATATTATCTTTAATTTATTACTTAAAATTATATTTATCCCTCCATGTTTTGCTAATTTCTGTTTTCAGTAAGACAGAACTACATAGCATTTTTTGGGGCACCTGGGTGGCTCAGTGGTTTAAGGCCTCTGCCTTCGGCGCAGGTCATGATCCCAGGGTACTGGGATCGAGTCCCACACCGGGCTCTCTGCTCAGCAGGGAGCCTGCTTCTCCCTCTCTCTCTGCCTACTTGTGATCTCTGTCAGTCAAATAAATAAATAAATAAACTTAAAAAAAAAAGAACTACATAGCATTTTTAATTCTTTGTGTTTTAAGCTTATAAAGCTTACAAAAAGTGGAAAATTATAAAATTCTCTAATAATCAACATTGCAATAATTTTCCTGAATAGACTTCTAGAATATAACTTCAGGTATCTTTACTTATCTATATATATGTATCTATACTATACACTCTTATGAAACTTAGTTGTTTACTTATTTTTATGGCAGGCCAGTTATCTTAAGAATATATATTCAATAGTAATTATTTTCTTCACTGACATACCACTTTTATCATATACTAACCAGACTTCTCATATTGGGTAATTTTATGAATTCTACTTATTTCCATTCAGAGGCTTCTTTCTCAAAGCTTCCCTTTTTAAAAATAATTACAGCTTTATAAGAATTTCCAGTAAATGTAGGGTTAAAACTTTCTTAAAGTAGAATTTTATATAATTTTAGTGAAATTATTAACAATACACATAATTTCTAGTTAGTATCTTAATTGGTATTCCATTAAAGATAGATTAATCTAGGGAGAACATTTTTTCCCACAGTGAGTCATTGTTTCTTAGAACTATTTCTTTTGTACTGTTGAATATTTTCGAGTAATTTTTATTTATTCTTCAGATAGGTACAATATACTTCTCTTTTTCTCTTACGTATGCTTTTTTCCCTATTTATATTGATATATTTTCTTCCTGGCACTGTCTGTTTTTAGCCAGTATATATAGAAATTAACACACTTTTATCCCATAATTTTGTAGTTGGTTGTTTTACAGGATAATCTTATTATTTGACTGAATTTTCAAATTATTCTCAGTAATTTTCTAGGTGTACAGTTTTATTAACTAAAAGTTTTGCATTAATTTCTCTAAAGAATTTCAACTAAATAATTGTCTAACTATGTTTCTTAAAATAAGTACCAGAAAAAATTTTCAAATTGACAAAAGTATTACATTTGGTTAGAATAAAAACTTCAAAGATGGTTTTCAATGACCTCTGAATAAATATAGTAGATGATTATAGAATTTTAATTTTCCAGGTTGCCTGGGTGGCTTAGTCAGTTAAGTGTTTGCCTTCAGCTGAGGTCATAATCCCAGGGTTCTGGGATTGAGCCCCCCACATGGGGCTCTCTGCTCAGTGGAGATCCTATTTCTCCTTTCTCAGCCTGCTCCCCCTGGTTGTGGTCTTTCTCTGTTATATAAATAAATAAAATATTGAAAAAATAATAATTTTAATTTAATTTAATTTTTCAAAGAAAAGGCATTCACTTTATATTTCTTATAAGAGAACATTTTAATAGATGATGAGACTTTGCTAGCACTGGCTTTGCAAAGTAAAACATTTGCATGTATATACTGACATCTGGTGGATATTCAGTTTATGACCAGGAAGATATTCAGTTTAGCATTTCTAATGTAAAGTGAAGGAAAATAAATAAAACGTACCATTGGAAGAACAAAGTTCTAGCTAAATTTATAAAGCCAATAAAAACTTATTATTTTGTCTTTATTTTCTTGGGAATCTAAATATCAGAAAAATGGAAAGAGTTTCACTAGACTTTTTTTTTTTTTTTTTTTTTTCTCGTCATATGATGGAGGTAAAGAAAACAAGTAGGGGGAGCAGCAGAGGGAGAGGGAAAAGCAGGCTTCCCACTGAGGAAGGAGCCCAACCCAGGGCTGGATCCCAGGACCCTAGGACCATGACCTGAGCAAAAGGCAACCACTCAACTGACTGAGCCACTCAGGCGGCCCTCACTAGACTCTTAATAAACTTACTTTGAACTGTGTTTTGTTTGTAGCATGTGTAGAAATTATTTATGCTATTATATTCTTGTGCCTAACATCATGTTTTATATACTGTAGATACGCTATATTGATAGTATTTACACAAAGGTATTCGGTATCTATGGATAGCTTAAGTTGTTACTGGGTCAAACATTTAGATAGAAGAATTAACTGTCAAAAGTAGAGGTGCTACATGTTTAGCAGTGTTTTGTAAATTAGAAAAATCTTGAGAGGTGGAGAGAAAATGGAAAATGGAGTTTCAGTAAAATAAAATAATCCAGAAGCAAAGGTATTTTTTTTTTTTTTTAATTTTGAAGAATCTATGTAAAGCAAAGCACTTTGTTTTTAAGTGGCTAGTTCTGTGGTGTAAAGATCTTAGATGGGCTCCAGCACGGCTGATCATAATATTCTTAAAACTGTTGTGTTTGACTTTGGGTACCATGGCATAGGAAGAATGTATTAGTCTCAAGTCCGGATCTGATGCTCAGGGTTTAATTACATATTTTTATGATAATAATCCAGGCACTTAAATACTGAATGACCCTTCCTCATCCTACAAAAGAATAATCCTGAAGTTCTGTGCTCCTCCAACCTTGAAGTTCTGTGCTCCTCCAACTGGAAGGTCTGTGGTCTCAGTATTCCTGGAGGTTTCACATTCCCCAGGAATACTGAGACCACAGACCTTTCAGTTCATCCACATTATCTTATTTCTTGATCTTGTGTGTCACATTGCATGTTTTTGAGCTCTGGAGAAAAATCTCAGATTCAAGTTCTGATTCTTGCCTAACTTACATGAACTGCTTTTGTGACCTAGCCTATCTCACATCTGATTCTGAGTATTTAACTTATTAAACTGACTAGGTCCAAGATTTGTTAGTCTGAAAATATAAGCAAATTCAAGAACTGTTTATGTAAACCTGCCTATAAATTTTGCTTCCTTTTATCCTACTTAGGAAGAGTAGAGCCTATATAGGAATTCATATATTCTTAATATCTCTTTTCCAATTGTCAATCCAGATCAGTTCCCTATTCTTTAAAAGTCCTTTAAAGGACATTTTCTTATCCTTCAATGTGCTTTTGAATGTTTCAAATAAATTTTTATCTCTTTTTGTTTTCTTCTTTCCCTCTTATATCATACCTGACTCTATCAGTCTCTGATTTTACATCCTCTCTTCTCCTTCCATTTTACAATGTTGCTGTAAGTGACAAGCAATGAGATTAAGAAAGATGATATCTGACATATTGGCCATTGTTTAGATTTTCAGGTCATTTACTTTAGCTCTGAAACTTACCATAACGTTAGTCTAGTTCTACTTTTTTAAATATATAATTATGAAGAATTTCACACAAAAAGATAAAATATTTGGGCCAAGATCATTTGGAAACTTGTCCACAGAACTAAATTTTACTTAATTTGTCCCGCAGCCTTTCTCATTTCCAACCATTATTTCCTAGCTATTCCAGCCTTAGCAAAGGCATAATCTAACCATTATATACCTCAGGGAATTATTTTCCTTCATAATTCAAAGGGAAGCTTATCAACCATGCAGGCATCCCATATTTGAAATTTTTTAGTCTAAATTTACTTTTATCCCTTCTCCTCTTCTTAATCATTCTATCAATTTTGTACACAGGTTGTATGCTAGGACCTGGCAGAACAGAGGTAAAGGAAACAGCCCTTCCCCTTAAGAAGCGCACAGTAGAGGGATGCCTGGGTGGCTCAGCTGGTTAAGCCAACTGAGGTTAAGTTTGTTTTAAGTTTGGTTAAGCCAAAGATGCCTTTGGCTCAGGTCATGATGCCAGGGTCCTGGGATTGAGTCCCACATTGGGCTTCAGTGGGGAGCCTACTTCTCCCTCTGTTTGCCTCTTCCCCCGCTTATGCACTCTCTCTCTCTCTGACAAATAAATAAATAAAAGTCTTAAAAAAAATAAAAAGAAGAAGAAGAAGAAGTTCTCAGTAGAATTTGGAGGATCTCTGTTCTCTGCAATTTTCCACTCCTTCAGTTTCCTGATGGAGAAAACTCTTTCATTATTCTTTCAGTTTTTCAAGTTCATAGCATCTTTATCACTGTCTCCCTGAATCTCTCTCTTCATCTCTCAAAGCTCTCTTTATTCATCTTAAAATTTGCTTCCTCAAAAACTGCTTTTCTTTCTCCATATACTACCTTTGGGTGATTTCATTGATTTACATTGTTTCAACTACTAATTATATGCCTCTTTTTTCCAAATGTATTTGTCCTCCTAGACCTCTCTTTGCAGTCTAGGATTAATTAATCAAACTGTTTGCTTGCTGTACAAACATAGGCAACACACAGGAGCTTAAAAAATGTCAAAATTGAACAAATATTCTTCCTCTCAGGGCCCATTTCTTCTGTATTTTCTCTCTCTACTGGCAGCACTGTGTTTGATCTATTAACACAACCTAAGACTTAGAAGTCATTCTTGACTATCTCCTCTTGTGATTAATCATTAATTTCCCTGATTTTACTCTCCTTGTATTTTTACAATCAATCCATTTCTTCTGTCCTTACTACTTCTGCCCTCTGTCAGATCCCAATTCTGTCACAACCGAAAAAATAACTGTCGCCTCCTTTCCTTTTCCTTCTTACATCTGCCCTCTCACACATGTCAGGGTGGTGTATTAAATGAAGCTTTAAGTAATTACCTAAAGACTTTAACGATTCCCCATATTTAAGGGATACATCCCAATCTCCTTAATCATACATATGTAATATAGGATATTTTATAAACCAATGCCTTACACTTTACAGTCCAGTAACATTACACTGCATTTAGTATTGTACACATATTTTCTGAATCAGATGTTCATAGCTGGGGTTTCTCTTCTGTAATTTCCTATTACCATCTGTGTATTGTTATATTTGACCTTCCATCATGCATCATAATCAGCTTTTATCTACATCTTCATGCTTCACCCCCAAATCCATTTCTTTTTTTTTTCCCAAATCCATTTCTAATAAACAATAAAATCTGTGAGGTTGGGGTATACAGTATATAGTGCTGTATGCAAGACAGGCTGTCAATTATTGCACAACTAAAAATAAAAATTAAATAAAAATAATATTACATGGGGCGCCAGGGTGGCTCAGTGGGTTAAAGCCTCTGTCTTTGGCTCAGGTTATGATCTTAGGGTCCTGGGATTGAGCCCTGCATCGGGCTCTCTGTTCAGCAGGAAAAGCCTGCTTTTTCCTCTCTCTCTGCCTGCTTCTCTGCCTACTTGTGATCTCTGTCAAATAAATAAATAAAATCTTTAAAAAAACAATATTACCTTATACTTGGCAATGATTTATTATATATATTTAAAATATCAATGTGATCATTCCACTTTCCTGCTTAAAACCCTTCACCAGCTCCTTACTATACATAATTTCTGTGCCTTAAGAATCTCCATTTTTCAAGAACCTTAGTGTTTCTATGCATATAATATTGTTCTCCCAGATCTGAGAGATAGCTCCTCCACTTCTTTTGATTTTATTCCAGTTTTAGCTTATCAAAAGAGACTTTACCAACCTTTGTCACATTCTGCTTTTTTCCTTTTGCTTTATTTTGTTCATTGTTTAATGCAGCCTGACACATATTTGTTAATTTTATTTACTTATGCACACTCCTGAGTTTTTCAGGCTCTATGTTCCATAAAAACTGGGATTTTATGTATTTGGTTTACTGCTATATTCATAACCCCCAGAATATTATGGATTTTTTGTGACTAATGTATGAAATACAACATTCATCTTTGTTTAGTTTGTTTCTCAGGTTAAAAAAATATATGTATAATTTCTGAAAACTTTATAGAGTTTTATCTTAACACAAAGAATTCACCTTGATGTTAGGATTTAAAATATATACTTAGGGAAGAGTTGCTTGAAACATTTGGGATGTCGGTAATCCCTAAAAATATTTGTATTAATTTGTCTGTGTTCTAGACTTCTACATGGGATTTCTCCTACTTAATAATAAGATTCTGTGGAGCTTTGAGTATAAGACTGAAGCTATTAATAAAACTAAGAGTTATCAAAGTTTCTGTGCATGGAATAAGAAATAGTTTATGTAGTTATATGAATAGAGTGACAGGAAGTATATATGTATAGATGTCAGAAGGGATTTCATATTTACTAGCTACTCCATATATAATTGAAATTTACATATTAGGTATCATTATATTCATTCTAATTTTGAGTATCAAGTCAAGATTCAAAGATACTTGAAAACTTAATTAAGACCCAATGGCTCATACATAGAAAAGCTAGGTCAAAAATGGGACATAGCATTACAAAACCATTGAATGCATTGTTGGCATATAGGATATTTGAATTTACTTATCTTTTGGAAATTTAGATTAACAACATTAACTTGAAAATACATCATATATTATTATTATTTATATACTAGAGCTACCAAGTTATCCCATAAAATCTGGGATTTTATATAATACCTGCAATTCCTTCCTCTCAAAATTACTTTTAATATTCCTCTAGATGGCATTTATAAAATAGTTAAAGAAAATGCATATCAACAGAGATTTAAAGAAAGGCTGAATCCCTATAAAAATAATATTTAGAGAAAAACAGCTATAATAGATTAAAATTAGGCTACTAGTATTTATTTGTCATTTGACTTGATTTGTGTGGATAATCAGAAGTAGATTATATCTAGACTAATATCAACATCCATAGAATTAACTAATATGAAATTCCAACATTTATTTAAATTATTTTCCTAGATACTTTTAAGTATAAAGACTGATTTTATGTCCTAGAACATGTGAAAATAATCTTAATTGGAGCTATTTTTGGATATGATATATATTTGGAAAAAAAATATAGAATTATACCTAAAACTTTTTTTGGTCATTAAACACAGTTTGCCATTGGCAAAAATAGGTATAATGCATTCAAGGAAAGATACATTGCTTTTTTACTTGAGGAAAGGGTACTCTCAGACAATTTGTATAGTTTGGAACTTGAAGGCTTTACAGCTGTTTTAATGACCTACATATTTGGATAGCTATTTAGAACATTTGACTATTATTTAAAGATTAATGTCAACATCAGTACAGTCATTCCAAGGTATAGTTTACCACAGACAATATTTTCCCTGTAATAAGGGTGTTTGGGGCCTACTCCAGTTAAGTTTTCTATCAATACCTTACATTATAGTGGTCATGTGAAGAAAATTTGCTTTAGAATCTCAAGAGTAGTTCCTTTTCCACAGCCTTACATTGAAAATTAAACATTTTTCATGCCCTGAAGCACAGATTCCTGGAATCTCCTTTGTTGAAAGTTTTATTACCTGATTCAGAGTTGATAGTGTTAAAAAACAAAAGCATAGGTGACTCCATTTTGGGCCTGTTGTCTTGTTTTTAATAATAGAGGTGACCTGTTTTGCTATTGATGATGCCTAATTAGAGTGGGACCATTTGAATTATCTCACTCCCTTAGAGTTAGTATTAAAATCAAACTATAGTTGTTATTACTGATGCTGCAAGTACAAGTATGTGAAATTGCAAATGGAAACATTAGGTGATGTGTAGACAAACAGCAGTCATAGAAGATCAATGTAATAGAAAGGCCAAAATGAATGCCTAAAACTTCTTTTGAAGGGAGGTTGTTTTGAACAAGTTGGTTTTGCATGCTATGGAATAGGGATATAAATCCAGGGAAACCAGCAGGGTGGGTAGGATATTTACTCTTAGAAAATAGGTTAGTTGGGGTGCCTGGGTGGCTCAGTGGGTTAAGCTGCTGCCTTCGGCTCAGGTCATGATCTCAGGGTCCTGGGATCGAGTCCCACATCGGGCTCTCTGCTCAGCAGGGGGCCTGCTTCCCTTCCTCTCTCTGTGATCTCTTCCCTTCCTCTCTCCTACTGTGATCTCTCTCTGTCAAATAAATAAATAAAATCTTTAAAAAAAAAAAAAAGAAAATAGGTTAGGGATATGTGCTATTCTTGATGATTATGGCCACCTAGTTTAGTGAATCACCAAGGAATAGCACTTCAGCATATTTTATTATATCACACTTCACATATGTCTGCATGCTCAGTTAAACTGGAATTCTGCCCCCCTCAGTAACATTATTTTCTTCATCTTCTCCCCTAAATGATCACTGCTTGAGAAATCTAAATAGATATTATTAGGATTCATGCAGTTCTGGTCTGGTCACTCACCCTTCTCATGTCCACCTGCTTCAGTAGAATTATCAATTTTGTGTGGAAGTTGTATAATCAAAAGAACCAAACTTCAGAGGTTTTTTTTAAATTATTATTCTTTGAAATTCTAGTGTAGTTAATTTAATCAATAGCAGGAAAATAAATTGTTAACATGACTCCAAAATCCTAGTTATCCAAGTTGCTATTGATTTGGCTATGTCAATGTGAGATATAAATTTTAGTTTTTTACAGAAAGCTAATTTTCATTAGCTTTCTGTAATATTAATATTGCATTTACACTGAAACAAAAATAGGCTCAATTATCATCTATTATTTATATTATTTTTCAGGGGAGGTAAGTGTAACATAACTTCTAAAACAATTTTTTAGTAAATTAATAATTCATGTGGTTGACAGAGTTATAATAATAGAGGTGTTTCATAACCATATAACAAACTTTGATAACCAATTAAATAAATGTGCTTGTATATAGAAATAGATGAATACACAATTCAGGTATGGAGACTTATCTATATGAGGAATGTATATCTATATCTATATCTAAATCTATATCTATATTTATATCTATATCTATATCTAAAATTCTATGCCAAACAGTGTAGTCTTTATCTCTTTAAATCTTCTCATAACTATTAGGAGGGAAAAGCTTAGATGAGGAATCTGTGGCTTGGAACAAAAATGATGCATTCCTTTTATGAGGAAAAAAAAAATCTGAAGTTGATACCATGCTACTCATTAAGATAGTTTCCAATATGATTTATATTTTTATAGAGGATTTGAGAAAAGTAGTATTTCTCTAATGGTGACATTTCTGACATTTTTTTAACTTGCTGGAGATACTCTAAGAAACCTTTCTAAAACATTAGAAAACAGAAAATAGAGTGAACTTTATGCGATCTCCCCTGTTATCTTTCTCATGTACATAATATGAAGTTAACACTCAAAATTCATCTTATTATAACATCTGATACTAGAGAATCTTGACTCTATTCATTGATCAATGCTTTATGTCATTTTTATGCCAAATTGCTAAGGGCAAAATTCTTAGTGAATTCCTCAAGAAATTTCATTTTATGTCCATATCCAATCATTTATTTATTTATTTATTTATTATTTTTTTTTTTAAAGATTTTATTTATTTATTTGACAGAGAGAAATCACAAGTAGATGGAGAGGCAGGCAGAGAGAGAGAGAGGGAAACAGGATCTCCGCTGAGCAGAGAGCCCGATGTGGGACTCGATCCCAGGACCCTGAGACCATGACCTGAGCCGAAGGCAGTGGCTTAACCCACTGAGCCACCCAGGCGCCCCCATATCCAATCATTTAAACCTATTTCTATTTCTTCAACAAACATCTATGGACCTTCATTCTTTTTTTTTTTTTTTTTAAAGATTTTATTTATTTATTTGACAGATAGAGATCACAAGTAGGCAGAGAGGCAGGCAGAGAGAGAGAGAGGAGGAAGCAGGCTCCCTGCCGAGCAGAGAGCCCGATGTGGGACTGGATCCAAGGACCCTGAGATAATGACCTGAGCCGAAGGCAGCGGCTTAACCCACTGAGCCACCCAGGCGCCCCAATGGACCTTCATTCTATGTACCAAATACTTTTCTAAATGTAGGAAACAGCAATGGATGCAATAGATATCCTTTGTCTATTTGACATCATTTGTTTATGTACATCTTTTAGTCCCAGTTCTCTCCAAAGACTATGCTAAGGTTCCAGTAGTCAATGTTGCTTCTACATATATTCTAGAGGTGCTCTCAAGTCCTCTTCATTTTTTATTCCTGACAAACTTCTCCTTGAGTTTCAAAACTCAGGGCATATTGTTACCATTCCTCAAGAAACCTTCTTTGATTCTCCTAGGTAGAATTCGTTGTTCAAACTTTTGTTTACACTGGCATTCTAAAATGTCAGTTGTTATGGTATTTGTAACTATTTGTTTAACTCATTCAGTTCTTAAACTTTTGTAATCATTGACATTGATGAAAGCTATAAGTAACCACTTTCCCCTAAAAAGTGGAACATATGTACTATATCAAGTTGAGTATAATTTCAAGGGATTTCAAATTTGTTGAGATTTGTTAATGTAATTCAAGGCTGGCCACCATATCATGCATTTATTTTTTATAATAACTTCTTAAAGTTTTATTTAAGTTCCAGTTAGTTCACATACAGTACAATATTAGTTTCAGGTGTACAATATACTGATTCAACACTTCTGTCCAACACCTGGTGATTTTCACAAGTACACTCCTTAATTCCCTGACCTATTTCACTCATTCCCCCGACCTACCTCCCCTCTGGTAACCATCAGTTTCTTCTCTATAGTGAAGAGTCTGTTTCTTGGTTTGTCTCTCTCTCTTGTCTTGTTTTGTTTTGTTTCTTAAATTCATATGAGTGAAATCATAGGGTATATGTCTTTCTCTGACTTACTTTGCTTGGTATAATACTGTCTACTTCCAACCATGTCATTGCAAATGGCAAGATTTCTTTCTTTTTTTTTTTTTTTTTTGGCTGAGTAGTATTCCATTATATGTCTGTATCTATCCATCTATCTATCTATGTATCTATGTATCTACCTATCATCTCTTCTTTATCCATTCATCAGTCAAGGGCTGCTTCCATAATTTGGCTATTGTAGATAATGCTTCTGTAAATATTGGGTTCCATGTATTCCTTTGAGCTAACATTTTTGTATTCTTTGTGTAAATGCCTAGTAGGGCAACTGCTGTATTGTAGGGTAGTTCTATTTTTAACTTTTTGAGGAAATTCCATGCTGTTTTCTAGAGTGGATGCACCAGTTTGCAATCTCACCAGCAGTTTAAGAGTGTTCCTTTTTCTCCACATTCTCTCCAACACTTGTTGTTTTTTGCATTTTTTTTTTTAGTTTAGCCCTTATGACAGATGTGAGGTGGTATATTGCAGTATTGATCTGTATTTTTCTGATCAGCAGTGATTTGGAACCTTTCTTCATGTGTCTTGTCTATTTGTATATCTTTATTGGAAAGATGTCTATTCATGTTGTTTGCCCATTTTTTATTGGATTATTCATTTTAGGGGTAGTTTCCTAGGCTCTTTATATATTTTGGATACTAACCCTTTATCAGATATATCATTTACAAATATGCATTTCTTAATAGTACTGAGTATGTTCTATTTATTTTGAACTTATATTTTATGGTGAATGTTTATTGAAGAAATAGAGTTTATCAGGTAATGGCCACTAGGAATATTGGTCCATTATTACAATATACATTTTTTTTTTTTTTTGACAGAGAGAGAGAGAGATCACAAGTAGGCAGAGAGGCAGGCAGACGGGGGTGGGGGAGGTAGGCTCCCTGCTGAGCAGGGGCTCCTGGGGCTCAATCCCAGGACCCTGAGATCATGACCTGAGCTGAAGGCAGAGTCTTAACCTGCTGAGCCACCCAGGTGCCCCTACAATATACTTTTTAGGAGCAATAATTCCCCCCAAAACTTTTCATGCATGGTTTTCTGAAAGTTTACACAATGAAATCTAATAATTGAAGTAGACTAATAAATATGTGATAGTGACACAAACACACACTTTTTTTTTAATTTTTTATTTTTTATAAACATATATTTTTATCCCCAGGGGTACAGGTCTATGAATCACCAGGTTTACACACTTCACAGCACTCACCAAAGCACATACCCTCCCCAATGTCCATAATCCCACCCCCTTCTCCCAAACCTGCTCCCCCCAGCAACCCTCAGTTTGTTTTGTGAGATTAAGAGTCACTATGGTTTGTCTCCCTCCCAATCCCATCTACAAACACACACTTTTAAAATGATTTTGGTATATTGTTTTGTAAGTTGCATGGTAACCATTTATTGTCTTTGATTTATGAGTATATCTCAGCTTTATATTTTTCTTTCAATCAGGTTTGTAAATTTAAAAGGAAAAGTTAACATCTAAAAGGACATTTAATGGAGCTTACACCTTCATCTCTATTTTAAGGTGCATAGGTGAGTCTGCATTTAGAAACTTGCATTCCTGCTCTATGAGCTCAGTCCCTTTTGTGAATGACAGCATTTGCAATTTAAGTCCATCTGGAACACCTCAAGCATTCAATTCATTTATTAACTTATTACCAAGCTTGGCATATGAATCCTCATACTATCAGTGAGGCAGAAAACTTAAATGAAATTAGATAAACAGACTTTAATAGAACAGTAGGTGTATTAGAGATATTGAAAAGAGCTTCTTGTTTTTCATTTTTAGGAGTATCCATCTATTTATCTCTGATGTCAGATTAGTATAAATTAGTTTTGCCCAAACTTTGCAGCTGACTTTGAACACTGTGGATAAAAAGAAATGAAATAATCATTTCATCCAGAAGAGGGAGATCTTGTAAAAATATTTGTAGTATAGTTTTAAAAGAATTGTGAAATTTGCACTTAGATAGTGAAAAAAAAAAGCTTCAGAAGTTAATGCTTTCTGTTATTTAATTTTGCAGAATACTTCTTGGGAAAATAGGGCATAGCAAAGTACTTCATCCTAACTTTTAGAGACAGCATTATGTATATTAGTATTTTTTATTAATGATAAAAACCTTAAAGTATTAAAAATAAAACAATACTAATAAATACTATTGGTCTTATTTATAAGGGTTTGTTTTTATTTCCTTTAAAGTAATTTATTTTTATTTAAGTATTTTACATAATTAATTCTCTAAAATCATATTTAAAGCTGATACAAATAAAGAAGAGCAATTTTAACATTATTAATCAATAAAAATTAATGAAATACATGAGAGCTTAAACATACACACACAACTATTTGAGCACCTGTTTGGGCTACAATATGCATTCTCTTTCTGTTTCTCTCTGTCTCTATCTCTGTTATACATATGTGTATACATATGTATATGTTATACATATGTGTATACATATATATGTATATACATTTATATTACAGTGTGAAGCTATTCGTTTTTGCCCTTTTTGATGGTGTTAAAGTATATGAAAACTATCACAGATGGGGCGTTGGTTGTACCACCTGGAGGGCTTCACTTGATGAATTTATGACATGATACAAAGAGAAGTTTGTCACTGATTATTATTAATTTTTTCTACAGTCAATTCATATAATTTAAGAATTGTCACTTCTTTGTTTTCATGCCACCAAAAACACTTGTAAATTTCTGTAGGTACTACCAAAATGTATGCCTCTCTCTTTTGTAGAGGTTACAGTGTGGAAAGTATTGATATTATGACCAAATATAAGTTCAGTTGCCCTATATGAATATGAATACTTTTAGCAAGTTTAATGACACATTTGCCTGAATTATTAGATCCAGCTCTTATTAGCTCTTTATTTCAGAAGCAGCATGCTACATTCCTTTTAATCTCAAATGAATACTTGGAACTTCAGATCAAGACTAACAATACTTGCCATGACCAAACTTCTATATACTCACCCACTAGAGAAAGCTACACGTAATTGTTTGTTTGTTTATAGTATTGGGATTCTTTCAGTTCCCACTAGAGGAACATGTTTTCAGCATCTGTAAATGAAATACTGATAGGAGTTTGTGTAGTTCTGGAATTTGTGTGGCCTTGCCTCCTACCTATCAAATCTCAGCTTTCTCTACAGAGAAGGAATGCATTGAAATCTTCCTCATGGGGCTCTTAGGATTTGACTTTGACTTTTCTTCATACAGTATAATGTAGTCTTCACTGAATCATCCTAAATTACATATCTGTATATCATTTAAACATTTTGTAAACTTCCTCTGAAAATGATTTCTCTATCTCTTAATATTGAATGTAAAGGGATCTCCTTATTTTTAATGCCGTTTGTTTAGTTTTCAAGGTAAGACAATAAGTATTGCTAAAACAAGTATTTATATCTGTAAAAAAATTCACCAGAATACAGAACATAAATATAAATTATAAGAATGATTCTTTTGATATCAAATATGGGGAACCTACTACTCTCTTTGGTGGCTGGAGAGAGAAGTAGCAGGAGCATGCAGTAGGTTGCTATTGTTACAATGTTACCATATGTAAAATAATTTTGTACATTGGGTTGAGCTAGATATGTATGTAATGAAAGTATAAAAGCATGAGTGAGATTGATGAGCCACTTAATCAGCATACTAGTCACCTTCCTGGAAAGTAGAGAATTCTAACTCCACTTGGCATTTAATTTTTTAAGCTAGTAGGTGGATACAGAGGTATGTAGAGTGGTTTATAACTTTTGTTCCTTAAATGTTACATAAAAAGTATAATTAAAATGTTAATCTATAATTTCAAGATATTGTCTCTCCTATTTCTTGACATTGTCCTAAATTTGCATGCAAAATTTGCTCTTACATTTTAAAGATCAATTAAAGTGAGTCCCCACTGGAAGAGAATTGTTGCCAGTCTGTAATTTGGGAATAAAATCTTCTTGTCCAGCTTGTTGAGGAAAAGAAGAAAAGATCAATACAAATTATGGCAGAGTAGCAGACTCCATCGTCCACTGTGGAAGAAAAGATGCGATGTTACTTTTTAAAAATGGACTTTCTTTGTCTATGGGCATTTTAAAGCTGTTTATTCAAAAAACTGACTCAATCTCACGGAGCCATCTGTGTTACTACCTCTGTTTAGCAGTGCTAGGATAAAATTAACCACCCCATTGTCCTTAAACGCGTTGTCTTATCTTTCTCTTTAAAAAAAAAAATTATTGTGGAGATTCCACAAACTTTATTAGAAACCCTGATGATGATTGACTTTTTTTACTTAGGAAATATTCTTTTGAAGCTATATCTGTCAGTCATATTAATTATGATTCCAAAGGAGTGATCTAATTAGCCACACAAGGATAAAGCAACAACATGATATAACACACTTCTTCCCTTATCTCATACATTAGCCAAAAATCAAAACCAGCATTTTTCTAATATAGGACATAATTCCTAGATGGAGAATTAAGGTATGTGATAGTTGTTCTTTAAAAAGCATTGTTATCAGACTCTGTGTGTGTACATGTGAGTGCATGCATCTGTGTGTGTGTGTGTGTGTGTGTGTGTGTGCCCACGCACTACCCTGGGATTGGCCTATTTGATAACAAGCTAGCTTTTTCTAAAATGAAAGAACAAGAGACTAAATGTATATTGAATGAGAAAGAAGTATAGTTCATTTATAAATTCCCTTCAATAATACTTTGGATCAGAAATGTCTTTTTTTTTTTTTAAGATTTTATTTATTTGACAGAGCAGAGAGAGAGAGAGGGAACACAAGCAGGGGAAATGGGAGAGGGAGAGGGAGAGGCAGACTTCCCACCAAACAGGGAGCCCAATGTGGAGCTTGATCCCAGCACTCTGGGATTATGACCTGAGCCAAAGGTAGATGCTTAACTATTGAGCCAGACACTAGGATCAGTCTTAATAGTTAAGTGTTCACTCTTAGTTTATAGTGAGTTGATTTCAGAGGCAATTTTAAATTCAGCTTTATACATGATTGTTTTATTTCTCACTCATTTTTACAATATGGATTCACTAAAGTTTCAAAATGATTTTTTTTCTCAACACTGTATGGTCCTACCAGCTCTAGTTTTACCATTAATCAAATATGCTTATTTCAGTGGGAAAAAAAAATTGTCTGAGTGAAAACATGTATGTTTTAGTCCTGATTTACTACCTACTAGTCATCAGACTTTGAAGGAGTCCATTTAGATCTTTGCCTTTCTGCTGCATGATCAGAACAAGATGGCTCACTTGACCATAGTTACTTATTTCTATTTATTCAATGTCAATGTATTCATGCAAGCCCATCAAAACAGTTAAAAAACTATATACTAGGCATCAGATAGTACAAAACAACATACAGTTTTTTTGAAAAACAACTTTTGAAGCTCTGTTGTAACAGATTCTAACTATAAAGAGATAAGAATGTGAACAATTTATATAACTAGTGTTTCTTTGAATAACTTAAAGCACTGAGGAAAAAGAACAAAAGAAAAAATGGAAACCAATAAAATCCTTAATGAGCATAATAATATTTCTCATCTTTGTGAAGTTAAAGAAAATAGCAAAGTGAATTTGACTCAGGATGATGCTTGTACTAACTCTTTGTTCTCATTAACACTTTATACACTTCTTACTTTCTGTTTTTTCTATTTTTGTGTGATCATTATTTGAGTGGTTTATTTTTTGTACTTAATTTTTGTCAAAACTGCCTCAATGCTCAACATATTATACTGTAGACAATATATAGACAGTGTCATTTTTAACTTGCTCAATTATGTTTTGAAATATTATGTTATTGACATTATAGTTTATTTTAGGTTTATAAGTAATATTGGTCACTATAATGTAGCCAGCCATTTGGTATAATGTTACTTATATCCTACCCTCTGCCTTTTTGTGTGCATTTATAAAAGTTTATTGTTAATGACACATTTTAATTTTCTACATTCATTATTTTTAATATGTGTACTAAATTTGGCAGATGGTATTTGTGTATCTGTGAAAATTATCTATACATTCTTAATTTGAAACTGATATACAGTGAAAAGCATTTTAGAGGAGAAACAATATATAACAGAATTGTCAATGACATAATTACTTTTTTTCACATTTCTTCTCTGTCAGACAGTTTTCTGGTTTGGGATAATGCTGTAATAACTGGAATCATTTAATTACAACATTGTCTATTTAATGTTTTCATGATTAATATTATTTAGTTTCTAGCTATAGGGAAGGGGTAAAATCTAAATTAATGTAAAAAAATTATGACCAGTGTGAAAGATTAATGTAAAATTAAGTTCTTTGCTATTTTGTGTAATGATATTACAGATCTCAATATCCACATTCAAATATATAGCTATAGCTATCCATATCAATCCAGATTTCTTGAGTCTAATATTGGTTGTCATAATAAATCAACTTTAAAGCAAAAACAAAAAAAGATTGATAAAACAATAGTAATTGTTTATTATTATGTAGCATCCAGCATAATCTGTGAGAAAGAACTAACCATGGTACTATTAAAAAAATTCCAGATTTCTTGTGTCCAACAAAGATGTAATGAACCTTCATTCTTTAATTAGTTCTACAGTACTCTTATGTGGGTATTCTAAGACCATACTTCAGGAAGCAAGACTGTACACATTCACACAAATGGCTTCATTTAAGTCTATAACAATTCACCTTCAAGATTATTTCCTAATTTTTAGAGATAAGAAAATTGAGAGTACATTTTTTTGAAAATTTGCCTGTAATCACAGACCCAAAAATGGCTGATCTATATTCCCAAATAAAGTAATTTTGACTTCAAATTGGATAGTTTTAAACTATCCAATATATTTTTATATTTCTTTTTCTGCACAGAGACAAATGGAAACAATTCTGTTGAAATAAAAAAAAATAATTTAGACTTGTTGTTTCAGTGGTAATGTGGTATAACAAGGAGGATAATATATACTGGAAGAAGTGGACAGATTATTGGAGCTAAATGTACATGTGCATCATCTTTTATTTTACAGAGAAAGGTTTTTGCATAGAAAGAGTATTTAAGCACTTTTAAAAAGAGAGGTAAAGTGATGTGAGTATGACAAGGTCAGCAGAATCATAAGAGGAAGAATTTAGACCACACTGCTCCATTGCTATTCATTTATTCATCCTCTGTTAACTATATTGCATCCCCCTCATTGACTGTTCTGAATGATTTTCATTCTTTCAGTTAATTTCCCAAATGAATCTTTAATATAGCGATGATTCTAAGCCTGTGGCCTTTATTTCTGTTTCTTCTTGCTTCATTTTTAAAAATCTTTCTTTGAATAACTATTGTTTCTCTTCACCATTCAAGATATGACATCTGTATTCCTGATGCTATTAATGTTTATTATCCCTTTTTTGGGTATATTATTTGCATTTTTAATTTTCTCTCTCATGTGCTTTATTTTGATCTAAAACTATATAGTCACTCTCAGGATTAGGATTTCTGCAAATGCACTGACCTCAAAGTAGAAGACTTAGGCCACAATTCTAAATATCAAAGAACACAGACAAACACACACAAAAATTGTAGTTAGGCAGTCATGACTATTAAAACCACTCTCTCATGTCTGGAACTCAGGCTCCTTCTTTCTTCTTGGTGATCTGTGCATGGCTTCTTTTCCCAAGGTCACGTTATCTTCATTATGCTGTTTGAGGTATTGCATCCACATTCCAGCAAGGAAGATGAGATAAGGCATTCCCATCTCTTTAAGATGTCCCAGAGATACAGTCACTCAATAATAGCATCTCATCTGGGATATGTGGGCACAAGGCCACCCCTAGCTAGAGGGTGTTGTATGATACAAGGATTTAGCGAGGATTTGGGTGCTAAGTCTAACATCTATGTTCCTTTACTAAAGAGTAATGGCAGAATAGATATTGAGGAATAAGTTACAAGTGTCTAACCATACATTCTAATTTGTGGTAAGAAAATGCTAACTCGCTTAATTAGCTATAGTCTCAATCCCTTTCTGCCATTCCCAAGTTTTCCAAGTTTGTAAATACTTTCTTCTTTTACTTACTGTGCATACTCTCTTTAACCCCTTGTGATATTTTGTGAAGGAAAGAACTCTCAAAACTATTTAGAAAATAATTTTACAAAGTAATTTAAAACTGATTCATAGTTGTTTATTGAATTTTTCATAACTGAAGGAAGAGTACAGAATGTTAAAAGGGTTATTATTTGAACTAAATAATTTTGGTGAGTTGGTTAGAATTGGAATATTTGTCTAAACATATTGAAATCATTTACTAGTGTTAAAGAATGGTTTCATGTTTCATGACATTTCATGTCATCAAAATCAGCAGTGTGACTTAAGTTACATTAAGTCAGTTAGCTTTTTGCAATGATTACGTTCCTATGAATCTTTTTTTTGTGTGCTTTTAGAATTTGCTTATAGGGTTATAGTGAATTCATGACTTTTAGATTTGTGAATATCCTAGTTTCAAACTTACTACTTCTCACCTCTGAAAGATTGAGAAAATGATAGCAACTCATCCATAATTTGAACCATTAATTAACATTTATATTAGGATAACGTTTAATATTTGGTATAGTTTATAAGTAGAAAATTATAAAAAATCATTTTAACTCTGAAAGATTTATGATGCCAATAGGTTTGTTTTATAACTTTTTAGAAACATCAATAATTAATATATCTTAGGATTTTTTTGTATTTCCTGACTTGATCCAAAATTTCATCATTCATTCTATCAGTTTTAAATGTTATAATTTATGCCAGCTAAATAAATACTTGAAGTTTAATGTACTAAGGTAGTTACCATAACATTAAGTATTTCACATTGATAGATAGGTGCATATTGTCCACATAACTGAATGCTGTTAAACATTATCAGTTTAATTAAATTAATAATTTTGAGCTCAAAAAGCCCTGTGCATATATTTTCAATATTTCTTGAGACTAAAGCGATCTAATTACAGTGGGAAAAGAATAATACAACCAGGAGATCCTGGATATTCTTCATTTATTTAAGAAGAAACTATTTTACCCTAACTAGTAAATAATGTATGGTAAACTCTTGTATGGATTTTCCTTTGGAATCTAAGATAAGTTTATGCCAATTCTAAAAATCGTAGCAACTAAGTTTATGGCTAAGTATTACATTATTTATGTGTCTTAAAATAATAGAAGTTTTCTCATAAAAGATGGTGAATTAAAATCATTTTTAAAGAATTCCACACCCCATTTTGAAACTTACGAAACAAACAAGAAAACCTTGAAGAATATAGAATACTATTTTTCTCTTATTTCAACATCTCTAACCTGACCACATGTTTCTATGAAAACATTTCTCAATATCACCCTTCTATTTACTTCATTTTTCAAATCTGTCCTTCAATATTTATAATGTGCATTTGACTCTAGAACAATTCAGGGGTGAGGGATACGATGTAACTATTAACTTTCCCCAAACTTAACTAATATTAGCCTGCTATTGACCAGGAGCCTTACAGATAACATATACCGTTAACACATATTTTGCACGTTATGTAATTTATATTCTGTATTCTTACAAGAAGGTAAGCTAGAGAAAGGAAAATGTTAATAAGAAAATCATAAGGGTGAGAAAATATATTTATAATACTGTTTGGTAAAAAATCCGCATATAAGTTGGACCTTCTGAGTTCAAACCCATACTGTTCAGGGATCAACTGTATTGTTTCTTATTTCTTCTGTTATTTCTTAATTTTACACTTCTTAATTTTAGAACTTTTGTGCAGTAATCAGATGATGTATCTTGGAAAATCTAATGCTACTTTTGGTTTTGTCATTTGACTTGCATTCATGGTAGATTATTTCCCAGGTTTTTATTTATTTTTCATTTGTATTTATTTATTTACTTATTTTGACAGAGATCACAAGTAGGCAGAGAGATAGGCAGAGAGAGAGAGAGAAGCAGGCCCCCCGCTGAGCAGAGAGCCCAATGCGGGGCTTGATTCCAGGACCCAGGGATCATGACCTGAGCCCAAGGCAGAAGCTTAACTCACTGAGCCACCCAGGCGCCCCATTTCTCAGGTTTTAAATCACTTACTGTGAAATCTTCCTTAGTGAAACTTTGTCCATGAGTCTGGATGAAAGAGTTTCCTTCTGGAAAAAGTTTGCTTTTACCCATATAAAATTCCCCCTCAGATGTAGTATTTAGACTAGATTTTTTATGTTATTTATTTTACTGAGGTTTTCTTCATTCCAATGTCACTTCAGATTCAAGGCATGTTGTTAGGGTTTGGGTATCTAGTGGTAACTGATTAAGCCTAAATTCAGTGAATCACATTTAACACTTTAATGTTTCTTACTGTTCTTATCAAGAACAGAACTGGAGGGGATTATGCTAAGTAAAAGAAGTCAAGCAAAGAAAAACAATTATAATATGGTTTCACTCATCTGTGGAACATAAAGAATAGAGCAGAGGACCACAGGGGGAAGTAGGGAACTGGATGGGAAGGAATCAGAGAGGGGGGCCAACCATGAGATACTCTGGACTCCGGGAAATAAATTGAGGATTACAGAAGGGATGGGGTAGGGGAGAGGATGGGGTAACCAGGTGGTAGGTGTTAAGGAGGGCACGAGTTGTGATGAGCACTGGGTGCTATATACAACTAATAAATCGCTGAACACTACATCAAAATCTAATGATGACTAACATAACAATAAAAAATCCAGTGATGTACTCTATGCTGGCTAACTGAACATAACAAAAAAAAGTTAGAATTCAACTGTTTAAAATAAAGATGAAAAGCTTTTTCAGCATCTATTGAAAGTATCATATGGTTCTTGTTCTTTCTTTTATTGATGTGTTGTATCACATTGACTGATTTGCGGATGTTGAACCAACCTTGCAGCCCTGGAATAAATCCCACTTGGTCGTGGTGAATAATCTTTTTAATGTACTGTTGGGGGGTGGGAGTTTGGGGTACTAGGTGGTGGGTATTATAAAGGGCACGAATTGCATGGAGCACTGGGTGTGGTGAAAAATAATGAATACTGTTATACTGAAAATAATAAATAAATTAAAAAAAAAATAAAGATGAAAAGAAAAAAAGTTATTTGTATTATAGTTACAGAAAATGCTACATATCTTTTTTAATTGGCTGTATTGTGATATTTTATTTACATCTTGCTCGATAAGTAAGAATAAGTTATGGAGGGCTAAGGGATATGGAGGGCTCATATATACCTCAAAAGGTTCAGCACCTTCTTAATTTAATGCTATTCTTTATCCCTGTAAGTAAATTTTTATACTATTTAATAGCAATGTTTGTAGTTGATTACTGTTAATCATGTTAATATTAATAAATGTTGACAACTGAGTTTTCAGAGATATAAAGTGATGAAGACTACATGCTTTCTGAAAAATGTTTATAAAATCAGATAAGCCCTTTTCCTCATGTTAGATATGGGGTAAAGTCATCTTACAACTCCATATCTTCCCTCCTAAAGTTGGCTTTGTGGCACAGGGTCTGAAACTGGGAAGACTGTATTCCTCTTTTGTCACTTTATTTCTTGTTAGGCTCTTGCAATAAGGTGTTCTGGAAAAAAGATAGCAAGACTGGAGGAGAGAGGGATGGGTTTCTTTCTGTTGGAATTTTCTTCCTGTTTGTGCTTCCTATTCCTGCCAGTGTCACTAGTCCTGCTCTTTCATCCCCAGACCAGCATTTTGTTACACTTAGCAGTTTACCACTTCTCACAGAAATAATCTTGTTGTGCCCTCTGAGAAACATCAGCACCAGGTGGCTAGGGTCCCTTTCTCTGATGTTTGGTCTAACTCCATGGGGCAGTCTTCTCAGCTCAGAGGCAAGTCAAGTCGAGTCTAGCGACACTACTTTCTTAAAAATGTGAGTTTCTACTCCACAGGATCCTTTGTCCAGATCTTTAAATTTTAATAATCAGAAACTCTTCCCTCTGTTTCCCAACCCTAGGAGTAGTAGCTGCTTCTTGAATTTGCTACTTTTGTAATATCTTAGTGATCCCCTTTGGGGATCTGTTCTTTTCTGTTCTTCAATATCTGGAATCCTATATAGTAAATTCTCTCTGTTAAACCAACTAATGAACATATCTGGATCTAGATTATCTCCTGAGTTATTTTAGTATTGTATATCTTATAGTAAAAATTTGCTGAACAGTATTTTAATTAGTAAGGCTTGTGTTTTGCACATATATAATTCCTACTTATTATTTTTATCATTAAAGGCATAACACCTGGACCCAATTAAACTTCCTACATTATATTTTAAAGCAAAATATGATCAGTAAAGTGAAATGGAAGAAAGGAAGAAATGAAGAAAGAATAAAGAAAAGAAAGAATAGAAGGAATAAAGAAGGAAAGAAAGACAGACATGTGTAGTGGGGGTTCAAAAGGGAAGTTTGATGTGGTTGATGTTGATGGGTGAATAGAATTCCTATGAGTAGAGATTCTGGAATGATGGGAAATACATTCAAATGAAAAGCAGAATGAACAAAAAAATACAAAATGAGGTATTTTGGGGAATGTCAATCAGAACATTTTGATTACAGAAAATAGAAACTCAAAAACATGGGATGTGGGTCCCTGTGAATTATAAAATAGTAGTGCCTATAAAAGCAGATTAAAACAGTGGGAAATAATTACTGGATAATAAAGTATTAAATATTTTAAAGCAAATTTATTATTATATATGTATTTCAGAATAACAAATAACATGTAGAAATAGAACTAGAATTAAGGTTAGAAAATGGGTCTGAGATTTTACGTTTTTTTTTTTTTTAAGATATTTATTTATTTATTTATTTACTTATTTACTAGAGAGAGGGAGTGAGAGAGAGAAAGGAGCAGAGAGAGAGAGACAAGCAGATGCAGCACTGAGCATGAAATCTGATGTGGGGCTTGATCCCTCAGCCCCAGGATCACAACCCATGGCGAAACAAGAGTTGGGCATGCACCAGACTGAATCACCCATGGGCCCCTTAGTTTTGAGGATCATAGGCAAGATGATGTTAGTTACAATTTTTTTTGAGTTTTGTAATGTTGCAATAGAAGAAATTAGGTAAATCGGTATATGTTTTTGCCCCATTGACTTTATGATTGGTCTTATAAATTGTTCAGCTTCTCATGACAGCTGAGGATGAAACATACTTATTTGGTTTATATTGTACTCTGGTGCTCATGAAATTTGCCATGGGAAAAATTTACCTAGATAACAGCCAGAGCAGGACGAATATGGGGACATGTAGAGTTGACATGAACCTGACCCAAAAATTGAAGCCAATGACACCTGGTCTCTAGTCTGAAACAGAACTATTCCAGCTGACTTACAAACACTTCATTTAAAAAAAAAAAATGCTTATTGTAGACCAGAAACTTCTGGGGTGGTTTGTTATGCAGCAGTAGTTGACTAAAACATGCAATATTTTACGATTTGGAGGTGAACACAAGACAAATAGCTTAACTAAAACTCAGAATGGAAACTTCAACTTTCTTTAACTTAGTTATAGGCAGTAAGGTGTTTCTCCCGACCTCTATACATTTCTCTAATAAAGTGTCATAATAGTTTATTCTTTTATAATTTATCAAAATATATAAAATCAGGCAGCTACAAAAATAAATAAAAGATACAAAAATATCTTTAAAGTAGGATTGTAAACTGTTGTATGTGTACATACTGAAAAGACAGTGTCTGTATAAAAAGAAAAAAAAAAACTTTTTCAAGAAAATGTCAAATTAACTTCCCATTTTAATTGATTCCCAAAATTTAATTCATATTTTCAGGTTAGTTCAATTAAGAATTCAAAAATTTGGATGCCTGGATGGCTCAGTTGGTTAAGCAACTGCCTTCCGCTTAGGTAGTGATCCTGGAGTCCTGGGATCGAGTCCCACATCAGGCTCCCTGCTCAGCAGAGAGTCTGCTTCTCCTGCTGACCTCTCTTCTCTCATGCTCTCTCTCTTTCATTCTTTCTATCTCTCTCTCAAATAAATAAAATATTAAAGAAAAACAGAAAGCAAAAACAAAAACAACAAAAAAAATTCAAAAATTTTCTTCATTTTTGTTTTGTTTTGTTTTCCTTCATGAGGTATTTAGGTGCTTGTGAGATTTCTGGGTACTTTCTTCTGCTTCTGTCTTTCTAAGAATGATGCCTCAAAATTTGAATTAAACCATTGTCAAGTTCCTCATATCTCTCACACTCCAAAAATTCTTCTAAAATTAACCTCAGGGGTGCCTGGGTGGCTCAGTGGGTTAAAGCCTCTGCCTTCAGCTCAGGTCATGATCCCAGCACCCTGGGATCGAGCCCCACATCAGGCTCTCTGCTCAGCAGGGAGCCTGCTTCCCCCTCTCTCTCTCTGCCTGCCTCTCTGCCTACTTGTGATCTCTGTCAAATAAGTAAAGTCTTAAAAAAAAAAAAAAAGATAAAATTAACCGCAATGCAGCAACTATAATACATTTCCAAGAAAAGTGATGATTCAGTATTATTCAGAAGTGGGTATAGATGAAAAGCATAAGAAAGAAGAGAAAAATGATTTAGGCTTTAGCTTTTACAAGAATCCAGTGCATTGTTTATAATTTATGGTGAATTTGGAAAAAATCACTCATCAAAATGTCAGTTATTAACATCTTGCTTAGAGTTGTGCCTCCATACATGCCTCCTTTCTCTCTTAGCATTTGAAGTGGTTCTTTTTGCCCAGTTGTGAACTTTTGCAGGGGACATTATGCTTGTCTCCAGCACTTCCCTGAGGTTCCTGCATTCCTTTTGTTTTCACCTCATGTATTTACAAACCTGTACTTGGAAATAGCCCTTGAATTCAAGGCACTGCAAAGTCGAAATACATATGAGGATTCTGTAGGGAAATAGACTATATTTAATTCTACCAAGATGCCTACTATGAAACATCAGACCACAGAACTCAAAGCCCCAATGCCCTCAATTACCCACTTTTTTCTGTGTTTCCTTCTCTGGGAAGATTCTGTGTCATTTTTGTTTTTTCTTAATGTTAATGGGTCTGCTGCAGATTCCTAAAGGATAATTCCAGGTCCATAATTCCTGCTTCTGAAGATTATTTTCTTCCTGATCTTATTATTTCTGTATTGCAGAATCACCCTCAATGCTATTCCTAATTAAAACTGCTTGGCTTCAGAAGCTTGAGGAAGCAAATGTCTAATGAGAACCTGTATAGACTGTGCTATAATAGGTACAACAAAATCTTTTCTTTTCCTCAGTATTTTCTTTTATAATTGACAATACTTGATTAATTTGTGCTATTTCAAAGACATCAGAAACTTTCCCATCTATAACATTCTTTCCTGTTGTTATGGGTTAGTTTATGTCTTCTCAAAAGATGTCTAGCCCTAACCCCTAAAACCTGTGCATATAGCATTATTTGGAAATAAGTCCTTTTCAAATAATCAAGGTAAGATGAGGTTATTAGGATGGGCTCTAATACAATATGACTGATGTCCTTATAAAAAGGGGAAATTTGGACACACAGATGGACATGAGTAGAGGAAAGACCATATGTAGACACGGGGAATGTCATCCATAAGCCAAGGATTGCTCAGGATACTGGAAGATAGAGAGGCACAGAGCAGCTTCTCCCTCACAGTCCTCAGAAGAAACCAATCCTGCTGACACCCTAATTTCAGACTTACAGTAGTCACCAGAAATGTAAGACAATAAATTTGTGTTGTGTAAACCACTGAGTTTGTAGAACTTTTTTATGGCAGCCACAGGGAACTTTTACACCTGCAAATGAATCTTTTGTGTATTTCATTTACTTTCTATTTCTAATAGTTTCCCATACCTTTCCAGGAGAACCTGGCAAAATTTTTAATGATTACTTGCCTTCCACCTTAGCTCCATTCCTTCTCTGCCTGATGTAGGAAAACACTGCTAATGAAGGATTATCTTTCCCTTCTCTTTTAATTTGTTTTGAGTACAGATATTTATTTTGCTAATATAGTCTTCCTGATTCTGTGTCACAAGTCTTCTGGAATAATAAGACATTCAATTTTTGAATTTTGACTGTGAAAAAACATACCCTTCTTTCAAAAAAAAAAAAAAATTCTTGCTTCCCTAAAGAGGATAATTCCACTGAAAAGATCATCAACTACTTGTCCAGAATTCCAAAAGGCTGGATTTAGTTTAATGCTTGTTTTGCTTAACTTTATCATCTCATCATACATGAATTCCCACTTAGCATCTGGTGTTCTCTTACAGTATAAGATTTACTTGGGACACCTGGGTGGTTCAGTGGCTTAAGCATTCAACTCTTGGTTTTCGCTCAGGTCATGAACTCAAGGTCATGAGATTGAGCCCCACGTCAATGCTCCAGGCTCAGCACAGAGTCTGGTTGAGATTCTCTCTCTCCCTACTCCTCTTCTACTCACTCAAGTAGGTTCTCTCTCTCTCTCTCAAATAAATAAATAAATAATATAATTACCTGTTTTCCTACTTAAAAGATTCTGTTTTTCTTTCTTTAGGATTCTAGTTTTTTTAAATCAAGATACTCAACAAATGCTTGAGTTTCATGCTGATATTCTCAAACTTTCTTTCCGAAATGTGTCCAAATGGTACCTACTAAGCTAGTGCAATTTTTCCAATAAACATAGAACACTATTAGAGTATATAATTCTATACTTCTCTGCCTCCCATATTCTTTATGGAAGTCTTCTGATTTTGTTGTTGCTGTTGTTAACATCTTGACTCTTACATATGAAATAATTTTGAATCCTGATCCAGAAAAAAGTATAGCTTCAACTTTCCTAGTTTTGATTTCAAAAGTAGTTAATTATGGGCACATTATCTTTCTTTTCCCCTATTTTGTAGATTGCTATTTAAGACCTTTATGTTTTTCTAAGCAAATCTCTTTTCCTCTCTTGCTAAACTGACATGCCTTGTTTTTTTTTTTTTCATTTTCAACATAGTTCCAATTCTGACTAAAAAAATAAACTACTTTTCAAAGTCATTTAATTCTTCACTATGTCTCTGTACAATCTTAAATCCAATTGACAAAGCATTATGAGAACAGTATTTTTAAATTATCACTTAGCCCATGGGTTTATAATAATTACAATGACTTTTTTTTTTCTATCTTAGCTTAGTGGCATGATATCTCATGGTATCAAGTCTCCATTCCACGTTTTCTGTTCACTGAACAAATCCATCCTACTATGGTGTTGATTTATCCACAGACAGTGGGTTCCTGAAATCTACAATTGTGATCTGGGTGGATCTTGAAAACAGGGTAGGAGGTGACTATGGGAGCTTCTGAGAATCCCACAGGGATTTAAGAGAGTTCTTTCCTTGGTCTTGAATACTGTTCAAAGATAGAGAGGAAAACTGTGTAACAGGCCCCATGCTCCTGTCAATCAATATCTTAAGCTTTACGTATCTCTAAAGTCATATATTAGTACTCTTTGCTTTTTAAAATTTATTTATTTTCATTTTCAAGTCTCATTTTGCATACCTGAGTGAGAAAAATAAAAACAAAGTTTGCAAAACAACAACAACAATAAACTATTCTACTATTCATAATCACAGATTTCACCTGTATTTGCTTTTTCTGAGATGAATCTTATCGGGATGAAAATATTTTCATCAATAATGCAGCGGCAGACTTGTTTATGATATCACCTCTGCCACATCAAGATCTTCAGGCTCTTCACACAGAAGTTTGCTTCAAAGTTAATTTCTTTTTAAAGTAATTTACACTCATGGTTCCGAATCAACCTGGGATAGATAAATGGTTCAGATGGAATATGATGTCCTGATCTTCATTTATTTTCTTTCTTCCCTGTCAGGAGAAAAACAAAGTATAATTTTTTTTAAATGGCTTTGCAAACATTTATACCATTTTCCTTCTCTTTTCCCCTCCCTGTTCCTACCCCCTGGTTGCAGGATTCTTTGGATTGAGTTGGCCATTGGCCAATTGGAAGACTTATTTTCATTCATTGAATGCCTGCATTTTTAACTCCTCAAATTAAAAGTAGATTTATTCCACTGCATAACTGAAAAAGCAACCTTATGTGAAGCCCCAATTATAAAGTATATAGCAATAAAAGCTTATTTTTCTCACTTTTGGTGTAAGTTGTCTTAGGAAACCTAGCCCCTGACCCCTGAGCCTAGTGTACTTAGCTTAGAATTTGATAGTAGCTTAGCCTACTATTAATGTTGTGAGGACATTATAGTGGTGAGAAAATTGTGGGGACAGAAGAAAATTGTGAAAATATATGCTCACTTATTTAGATCAACAAATACGGAAAAAGGGAAGTTGAGGAGCAGTGAGGAATGTTAGCATGTCTTTATGGCACCCTGATTCTACATGCTGTCTTTGCTTCTGAATATAGATAGAATCTTTTGGGTGACAAGGAAGTGAGAGCAGCAGAGTATGGGTAACAATGTTTGTTCCTCCTTATGAGGAGAGGGAACAAAATATATCTAACGACCTTGCTTTCCTAAAAGGTTTTTCTTGCAGACCAAAAAATTATTCATACATTTCAGTGAAACTGATATTGAACGTATTGGTGGAATTCATTGCATACAGGAAAAAAATGAAGGCAAATACCTATATGATTATTTATCAAAAGACACAAAAATATTTTTAATAAAACCCTACATTTATTCTTGATTATAATATGTTATATAAGTGATATCTGAAGTGTAATAAGAAAATTGCTGACATTCAGAATCTGAAATCATTGTGGTTGTATTCAAGTTAAATAACTTCCAACTCTGTTGCCTCGTGTAAATTGCTGTCTCTGATTCTTAATTTCTTCATTGGTAAAATGACAATAGTAAAATTACCTGTCTCATAGGTCATCACTAGGATAACCAAAAAAATAGCTTACTTAAGAATACCTAATACAGGGATGCCTGGTGGCTCAGTTGGTTAAACATCTGCCTCTGGCTCAGGTCATGATTCTGGAGTCCTGGTATCTAGTACCACATTGGGCTCCCTGCTCAGCCAGGAGCCTGCTTCTCCCTCTGCCCACTGCTCTCTCTACCTGTGCTCTCTCTCTCTGGGGGAAAACAAAACAAAACAAAACAAAACAAAACACACACACACACACACAAACCTAGTATAGTGCTTTGTATATATTTAGTGTTCTCTGAATATTATTTACTTCTAAGTAGTGACATATTAAATTCAGAGTAACAATGGAAAAAGTATCCATGATATATAAAAGCATACTTCAGATCTGTCCACTACTTTGTTGCTGTTGATATATACTTCCATTGTCTTCCCTCCTTCATATTCCTTGACTTTTGTCTCAACGATACCAAAGAAGGTCAGAGGTAGTTTCTTATTTCTAGGCAGGGGTAAATACATGATTCCCTCAACATAGCATCTGGTTAGCAAAAGCTAGGAAGAATAATGGTAGGAGATATGCTGGTAAATGGTTATTGTGCCCTAAAAAGCTGGTTTTTAGTGTCTGCCTACTTGCATTGTGCAAATACCCCCATCATGGCTAATATCAAGCTCTAAAAAAATGTTACTGAATGCAGAGTTGGAAACTGATAAACACAGTGAACTCCTACAAGTTGATACACACAGCTCTAATACACCACTACACGTATTTGAGAATTAAGGTGTAGAGATTCGTATTATATGCTCCTTCTGCATGGCATGATGGACTATCAATTTTTCTTTAGCCAGTGTTCCATAATGTTTCAAATGCCTATAACTTGACAACACCTAATTTCAGCTATACCCTATATTACTTGTTTCTGGGTAGGAGCTTCTTTAAGGCCTCAAGCTGGCATGCCTGTAAGAACTGCTAGTTGTTCCCATATTTATTAACTGGATTGTGAGGGGGTGACATTCCATGCGTCAACTTTGAACAGTGGGCAATGGTTATGATCAGGTAAATGATATTTTTTTTCCCTACAACAGATGATTTTGAGTTACTCTTTAAATAGAACATTACATGGAAGGTGAAGGGTTGTATGTGCTTCCATCAGGACTAGGCGGTAGTTTTCTATAGTGTTTACTTGTCCCATAATGCAACCTGCACAAAAACATTTTCTCAGGCTCTGCTATCTGGAGAAAATAGCCTAAGACATTCCAAAATCTTCCTGCAACTTGGTTCTTAAAGTCCGTGAGGGTAAACTAAAATGACACAGAGCAGTATTGAGCCAGCTGGCCCTGGTAACTACTAATCCAGTTTCTCTCTCTATGGATATGCCTATTCTGTACATTTCATATAAATGATATCATAAACTATGTGGCAATTTATGACTGACTTCTTTCATTTAGCATGTTTTCAAGGATCATCTGTGTTGTGGCATGTTTCAGTATGTGATTCCTCTTTATGGCTGAATAATATTCCATTATATGAATATACTGCATTTCATTTATCCATTTATGGTTAATAGACACTTGGATTGTTTTAATTTTGTGATAATTATGAATACTGCTGCTATGAACATTTGTTTGTGTGTTTTTATGTAGACATGCATTTTCAGTGCTCCTAGATATAAACTAATAGTGAAATTTTTGGTAACTCTCTATTTAACATTTTGAAGAACTTCCAAATTTTTTCCAAAGTGGCTGTACCATTTGCAAGCCAATTATCAATGTATGACATTTTTCAACAACCTTACCAATTCTTGCTATTTTCTATCTTTAAAAAAATAGCCATCCTAGTGGCTGTGAAATGAAATCTCATTGTGATTTTGTTTTCCATTTCCCTAATGATATTGAAGTTTATTTCATGTTTGTATTGCTTATTTGTATATCTTCTTTGAGAAAATTGGATGTTATCTTTTTTTCTTCTTTTTGCTTGTGTGAGTATAAAAAATGCATCTTTTTAAATAATTTTTACTGTAGTAATGGTGAAGAAAGTTCTTTTTTTTTTTTTAGTGGGTTTTGCAAAACATTTGGTTATAGCCTTCAGAACAGCAGGAAAGACCTAGCAAGATTATGCAATAATAATAAGATCAATTCTAGCTCTTTATTATTTGAATATGTTTTCCACATTAAGAAGGATGATGGGACAAATTCATTACTGGCTTCTGAGAGCTAATATTCAGGCCCCATGGCTCTGTTCTTTTATAGAGAAGGCAATTAGCTGAAGATATGTGGCTTGCCTAAGATCACCCAGCAAGTTATTGGCATAGTAGGAATGTGAACACATGGACTCTCAGTTTCCCATCTGTTGCCTAGTTCATTTGGCTGCTTTGTTAGGAGTGGGTGTATGTATGTATATTTATGTAGTATTTCAGGAATGAGCAAAGGAAAGTGGGATAGTTTGTGCATTGTTTCAAATAGACACAGGAAAGTAGGATGATAGCAATTTCTTTATGCACTAGCAAATATATTTAAGGTGGTTCCAACACTCTGAGAAATAGGAAGACATTGTAAATTATCATGCCCTACTTTAAGCATTTGGATATGTACTTCTACATTACTTTGAATATATTTAAATAAATTAGCGAATACTGATTTTATGTTCCTAATTTTAATTCTTATGTAGATATTTGGAGGTGAAGACAGATAAACGTGTAGATATTTGAAGGTGAAGACAAATAAACATATGATATTTGAAGGTGAAGATAAACAGTGAACCCAGATCATTCCTACCATGCTAATTTTAATTGTTAGAATTAAAATGATTTAATTATTTGTCTAAGATCAATGCCTCATGAAATGTCAAAATATACATTATATGTTACACATTATTATGAAAATACTAGCTAGATCTACTGTAATAGGTAGTATAACAGTGTTCTGTATGGTAGAAAGAGGAAAAATTGTGCCTGTCCTGGATGGGGAGATTGAAAATAAAATCTCTTTAATAAACAACTACAGAAATCCCTGTACTAAACAAAACTGAATATCCAATGAAGAGACAAGTGAAAGTAATGAAATAATAAGGAGGAGTTTCAGTTAAAGAGAAGAAATATATAAAGGATGGTGGAGAATAAACCAAAAGGAGGAGGAGAAAACAGGTGGATAAAAATGAGGGAAAGAGCAATATGTTTGTATATATCTTCATTTCTGCAACATAGAAATGATATTCAGTGTTTCATTGTGTTCTTTTCTTTAACTTCTTTTGGAAAGAAAGCCTTATACGGTGATATAGAATAAGAAGATGAAGTTTTGTGGATATTGATGAATATTGTACCAATGAGAGGATGATCAGCATATGCATATGAATTATTTATATGTTACCTATACCTCCTTAATTTCCACCACCCCCCTTTCAGTACTGAGAACAAGCAGTATTGAGAACAAGCAAATATGGAAGAGAAAGGTTATGGTCATATCCATGCAGAATAGTCTCTTACCTCTCCAAGTGAAGAGAAAGGTTATGGTCATATTCATGCAGAATAGTCTCTTACCTCTCCAAGTGACATTTCACTCCTCTCAGCATTATGAAGATCACTGGTTGAGGAATGATAATCATTTTGACCATATATTACAAGTACAGGAGAACACGATCTAAAACATGAGCACTGAAAGGAATATTATAATTGATATATTTTGTTGTTTTTAAGAGAAACCATTATATTCATTCTCTGTTTTGTTTTAGTTTTTATTTAAACTCCAGTTAGTTAACAGACAGTGTAATATTAGTTACAGGTGTACAAATTAGTGATTCAACACTTATATAATATCTTTCATTATAGTAAAAATATAGTCAATAATGAAGTCAGTCAGAATAAACTCAGAATAAAAGACTGATTTGTATAAAATGATGGCACCTATATGCAGTGTTAATTAGTAAGTTCCTCCTAATTTCAAATATCCCAAAGTAAGAAGTTTTAAAGGGTAAAAATCTGACTATCATCGATGTTGATTATTCAGAATATAATGCAATTTTCTATTAGTGTACCAATTTATCTTAAATGTTTTTACTATTTTTTTACTAGAAGTGCTTTATTTTAGAAGTGAATTGAGAGGAACCTGGGGGTCTCAGTGGGTTAAGCCTCTGCCTTCAGCTCAGGTCATGATCTGAGGGTCCTTCAACAGAGCCCTGCATCAGGCTCTCTGCTCACCAGGGAGCCTACTTATCCTTCTACCTCTCTGCCTACCTGTGATCTCTGTCTGTCAAATAAAATCTTAAAAATAAAAAAGTGAATTGAAAAGGTGAACATTATGTTATAAATCAAGTTGAAGTCTATTGAGAATTTTTAGTTAACTTTCATTTACTAATAGTTACTAATGACTAGATATGAAATTAAAAACATCTACATAAATAATTACCAGTTTTTAATATGCAAAAATTAGAGTTGAAGTATTCTCTTGAGAGAAGTACACATCATGCACCATGTCTTGATAGAGGCTCTAGTACTATATCCTTTTCTATAAAAAAAAACAACAACTTCATAATCACAAGGAAACTGGGTTAGAAAAAAATACTCTATATGATTTTGTAGCCATCATGTGAACCTCCTTGCTTTTTTAATAAAAATCAAAATACATATCATTACATTTTAATCTCTCTAATTACTTGATGAATAAAATGTTGTGCCAATAATCAAAATAAAGTCTTAACTAAACTAATAATGCAATGTGGGGAAATATGGTATAAACAGACCCTACATAGAGAAGTAAGAAAAATTTAACACAGCTGCACAACTCAAAAATTAATATTTGCTATTAGACTTTAAAGGTCTCTTTAAATGTGCTATTATTCTATGTAAAGAACTCTATGCATTTGATTTAGGGACACAGATTAATTTGTTGGAGGTCTTCAGCATGACTCTTTTGTATCTCTGGGCCAACCGTGTCATTGATATGTATCGTCCAGAGAATGCCAGCTACCTAAGGTATTTCTTAACAACCTACTTGTTATATTATGTAGTTTCTATTTTTACAATGTATGTGTCAACTTCAAGGATTTTAAGGTGATTCACAAACTTTAAATTAACAGGGTGAGTATGAATTCCAAAAACATCCCAAAGGGTAAAAACAAATACTTCTGTTGAGTTGCAGCATTGTGCACAAAAGAGTGGCTTGGCAGCAATGACAAGTGACTTAGCATATGACACTTTGATGGCAAACAGCTTCCAGGGACAGTAGGATTCCAGGTTTTTTCCTGCTAGATTGGGGACTATGGTCTCTCAGATAAGTGGTTTTCAAGCCTCAGGCAGCTAAAACTCAAGGAAACAGAAGATAAGTGTGTTTGGTAATAATACCAGATAAAAGAGTACAGTTGGGGTTTCTGGTAGCCTATTTTTATCTATCCACTGTCTGCTGCTCTTCCCTAGAGATCTGCTTTCTTTTTCTCTACCATTTTCTATCCAAGAAAGTTAACGGCACACACAACATCAATAACACAACTAATCTGTGAAGTAGACATGAAAAGTCTATCCTAAAGGAGGTCTAGAATTAAAACCTTGTAAAATAGGAATCAAGAGTATAGGTTCCAGTCTCAAGTATTTTTTCCTTGGGAAGGTCACTGAATATCATTTTTTAAAATATCATTTTAATGGGGGATTTGTATTTGATATATGAATACTTTTATCTCTACAACTCCCTTTTTCTTTCTCCTTTCATTTGTCCTAAATTTACGTAGTTCTTCTCATTATATGTGTGCCATTTGTTTCACCCACCTTTGCTGTCAGCTGTTATCTTTACATTAGTTCTTTTAGGTATAACATATCCTCAGATTATACTCTGCATCTGCATATACTGGAACTAGACACTTCTTTCCATGTAACATGCCAGATGTTTTTATTAAAGTATATACTCTGACTCTCCAGCTATTTATACATAAAATTCATTCATGCGATATACTTGGAAAGATTACAAATACATATTTTCCCACAACCACATATAGACTATAGTTCATAACAAATATGAAAACTAATAGTTTTGAAATTTATGGAGAGTTTTTACTGAGTTAACACAAGAAATCTTTATGTGAAAAATCACTACATAACAGCTCGTGGAACAAAATATTTTCCTCAATAAATCCACCTCCCCCTCCTCTAATCCTGACACTCTTATGTCCCCTATACTAAAAGCATTGTAGAATTTTGTGATGAACCTTCCTACTATTCTACCAAATATTAAAAAAAAAAAGACCACTACCCCTATATTGTGTCAAAATTCCATCCTTTGCTTATCTTTATAGTATAGTTGCTTTTATTTTAAGGAATTTATAAATGTATTAATTGCTTATATGCTTCTAAATTTGACAGCCAATTATCAGTGATAATTGGTCAATGAAATTTCACATTGTTTTGATGTAATTGTCTTTCTCAATTTGTCTAAAATTATCCTTATACTTCAAAACATTTATTACCATGTGTTAATTAGATTGAAAAATTTAATTTATTTTATTTTATATCTTCATTCTCAATCATATGACACTTTCCTGGGGTCCCTCAGAAAGTTTTCTTTTTCAAAAAAAGACAAGTAATAGTAAAGTAGGATCCAACTATATTATGATACTAATAAATGCAGAGATTTTTAAAAGAATAATTCAGCAATATTATTTAAGGTATATCTCTAAATTTGGAAACATTTTTGATATAGACACATTTCTTCACTTGTAAAATACTAAAATTGACAGTCGGATAATAGAAAACTTGAAAGTAGGAATAACTGTCATATAAAGGAAGAGGTTAGAAAAAATACTCCTGCAACTCCTAGAATCTCAGTCCTATAGACTTTTACAGGTGAGTTCTACTATACTTTGAACAAATAAATACTATTTTATAGAAATTTTCAAAAGGGAGTGCCTGGGTGGCTCAGTTGGTTAAATGTCTACCTTCCACTCAGTTCATGATCCTGGAGTCTTGGGATTGAGCCCTGCAACAGGCTTCCTGCTCAGTGGAGAGCATGCTTCTCCCTCTGCCCTTCACCCCGCTCATGCTCACTCACTCTCAATCTCTCTCATAAATAAATAAATAAATAAATAAATAAATCTATCTTTAAAAAAAAAATTTCAAAAGTATAGGAAAAGAGGAGAAAGCACCACAATATATTTTAGCAAAATAAGGTAAAGGCAAACTAAGGAAAGATAGTTATAAGCTAATTTCATGTAATTAAAAAGATGCAAAATATCTAAATTCATCAAGTCCCATGATCTAATGGGAAATTAAACCTAATTAGCTATGATAAAATGAGGTTTCTCTCCAAAAGCACAATTACTTATTACTAAAAATTTTATTAATGTAGAACAAGAGTGGTGAGAGTGGGCATCCTTGTCATGTTCCTGATCTCAACGGGAAGGCTGCAAGCTTTTTCCCGTTGAGGATGACATTTGCTGTGGATCTTTCATAGATAGATTTTTTTTAATTTTTAATTTTTTATAAACATATTTTTATCCCCAGGGGTACAGGTCTGTGAATCACCAGGTTTACACACTTCACAGCACTCACCAAAGCACATACCCTCCCCAATGTCCATAATCACACCCCCTTCTCCCAATCCCCTCTCCCCCCAGCAACCCTCAGTTTGTTTTGTGAGATTAAGAGTCACTTATGGTTTGTCTCCCTCCCAATTCCATCTTGATTCATTGATTCTTCTCCTACCCACTTAAGCCCCCATGTTGCATCACCACTTCCTCATATCAGGGAGATCATATGATAGTTGTCTTTCTCTGCTTGACTTATTTCGCTAAGCATGATACGCTCTAGTTCCATCCATGTAGTCGCAAATGGCAAGATTTCATTTCTTTTGATGGCTGCATAGTATTCCATTGTGTATATATACCACATCTTCTTGATCCATTCATCTGTGGATGGACATCTAGTTTCTTTCCATAGTTTGGCTATTGTGGACATTGCTGCTATAAACATTTGGGTGCACGTGCCCCTTTGGATCACTACGTTTGTATCTTTAGGGTAAATACCCAATAGTGCAATTGCTGGGTCATAGGGCAATTCTATTTTCAACATTTTGAGGAACCTCCATGCTGTTTTCCAGAGTGGGTGCACCAGCTTGCATTCCCACCAACAGTGTAGGAGGGTTCCCCTTTCTCCACATTCTCGCCAGCATCTGTCATTTCCTGACTTGTTGATTTTAGCCATTCTGACTGGTGTGAGGCAATATCTCATTGTGGTTTTGATTTGTATTTCCCTGATGCCGAGTGATATGGAGCACTTTTTCATGTGTCTGTTGGCCATCTGGATGTCTTCTTTGCAGAAATGTCTATTCATGTCTTCTGCCCATTTCTTTATTGGATTATTTGTTCTTTGGGTGTTGAGTTTGCTAAGTTCTTTATAGATTCTGGACACTAGTCCTTTATCTGATATGTCGTTTGCAAATATCTTCTCCCATTCTGTCAGTTGTCTTTTGATTTTGTTAGCTGTTTCCTTTGCTGTGCAAAAGCTTTTGATCTTGATGAAATCCCAATAGTTCAATTTTGCCCTTGCTTCCCTTGCCTTTGGTGATGTTCCTAAGAAGATGTTGCTGCGGCTGAGGTCGAAGAGGTTGCTGCCTGTGTTCTCCTCAAGGATTTTGATGGATTCCTTTCGCACATTGAGGTCCTTCACCCATTTTGAGTCTATTTTCATGTGTGGTGTAAGGAAATGGTACAATTTCATTTTTCTGCATGTGGCTGTCCAATTTTCCCAGCACTATTTATTGAAGAGGCTGTCTTTTTTCCATTGGACATTCTTTCCTGCTTTGTCGAAGATTAGTTGACCATAGAGTTGAGGGTCTATTTCTGGGCTCTCTTTTCTGTTCCATTGATCTATGTGTCTTCTCCATTGATCTTTGTGCCAGTACCATGCTGTCTTGATGATGACAGCTTTGTAATAGAGCTTGAAGTCCGGAATTGTGATGCCACCAACGTTGGCTTTCTTTTTCAATATTCCTTTGGCTATTCGAGGTCTTTTCTGGTTCCATATAAATTTTAGAATTATTTGTTCCATTTCTTTGAAAAAGATGGATGGTACTTTGATAGGAATTGCATTAAATGTATAGATTGCTTTAGGTAGCATAGACATTTTCACTATATTTATTCGTCTAATCCAGGAGCATGGAACATTTTTCCATTTCTTTGTGTCTTCCTCCATTTCTTTCATGAGTACTTTATAGTTTTCTGAGTATAGATTCTGGGCCTCTTTGGTTAGGTTTATTCCTAGGTATCAGAAGATCAACAAGAAATCCAGCCAAGACCAAGTTCACCTACCAAGGAGAGAACGCCATAGATAGATTTTATGAAGTTCAGAAATGTTCCCTCTATCCCTATACTTTGAAGCATTTTAATCAGGAATGGATGCTGGATTTTGTCAAATGTTTTTTCTGCATCAATTGAGAGGACCACGTGGTTTTTCCCTCTTATCATATTAATTTGTTCTATCACATTGATTGATTTGTGAATGTTGAACCATCCTTGCAGCCCAGGAATTAACCCCACCTGGTCATGGTGGATAATCTTTTCAATGTGCTGTTGGATCCTGTTTGCTAGGATCTTTTTGAGAATCTTAGCATCCATATTCATCAGTGATATTGGTCTGAAATTCTCCTTTTTGGTAGGGTCTTTGCCTGGTTTGGGGATCAGGATAATGCTGGCTTCATAGAAAGAGTCTGGATGTTTTCCTTCTGCTTCAATTTTTTGAAACAGCTTCAGGAGAATAGGTGTTATTTCTTCTTTGAAAGTTTGGTAGAATTCCCCAGGGAATCCATCAGGTCCTGGGCTCTTGTTTTTTGGGAGGTTTTTGATCACTGCTTCAATCTTGTTACTAGATATCACTCTATTCAGGTTGTCAATTTCTTCCTGGTTCAATTTTGGGAGTTTATAGTTTTCCAGGAATGCATCCATTTCATCTAGGTTGCTTAGCTTATTGGCATATAACTGTTGATAATAACTTCTGATGATTGTTTCTACTTCCTTGGTGTTCGTTCTGATCTCTCCCTTTTCATTCATAATTTTATGTACTTGAGCTTTCTCTCTTTTCTTTTGGATTAGTGTCGCCAGTGGTTTATCGATCTTATTTATTCTTTCAAAAAACCAGCTTCTAGTTTCATTGATACGTTCTACTGTATCTCTGATTTCTTCATCAAAATCAAAAGCTTCTGCACAGCCAAGGAAACAGTCAAGAAAACTAAGAGGCAACCCACGGAATGGGAGAAGATATTTGCAAATGATAGTACAGACAAAAGGTTGATATCCAGGATCTATAAAGAACTCCTCAAACTCAACACACACAAAACAGATAATCATATCAAAAAATGGGCAGAAGATATGAACAGACACTTCTCCAATGAAGACATACAAATGGCTATCAGACACATGAAAAAATGTTCATCATCACTAGCCATCAGGGAGATTCAAATTGAAACCACACTGAGATATCACCTTACACCAGTTAGAATGGCCAAAATTAGCAAGACAGGAAACAGCATGTGTTGGAGGGGATGTGGAGAAAGGGGAACCCTCTTACACTGTTGGTGGGAATGCAAGTTGGTGCAGCCTCTTTGGAGAACAGTGTGGAGATTCCTCAAGAAATTAAAAATAGAGCTTCCCTATGACCCTGCAATTGCACTACTGGGTATTTACCCCAAAGATAAAGATGTAGTGAAAAGAAGGGCCATCTCTACCCCAATGTTTATAGCAGCAATGGCCATGGTCGCCAAACTGTGGAAAGAACCAAGATGTTCTTCAACGGACAACTGGATAAGGAAGATGTGGTCCATATACACTATGGAGTATTATGCCTCCATCAGAAAGGATGAATACCCAACTTTTGTAGCAACATGGACGGGACCGGAAGAGATTATGCTGAGTGAAATAAGTCAAGCAGAGAGAGTCAATTATCATATGGTTTCACTTATTTGTAGAGCATCACAAATTACATGGAGGACAAGGGGAGTTAGAGAGGAGAAGGGAATTGGGGGAAATTGGAAGGGGAGGTGAACCATGAGAGACTATGGACTCTGAAAAACTGAGGGTTTTGAAGCAGTGGGGGGTGGGAGGTTGGGGGAACCAGGTGGTGGGTATTAGAGAGGGCACGGATTGCATGGAACACTGGGTGTGGTGCAAAAATAATGAATATTGTTATGCTAATAATTAAAAAAATTATTAATGTAGTACAACAAAAATGGACTATATCATGCAAATGAGAGTAAATTGTCAAATAGCACACAAACTGGGCTTGTTTGAGCATCATTTAATGATTTTATTACTTTATATTTCACTTCATAAGCTACTAAATATTTACAAAAACAGAAATAGTAGCAGTTGTGTAGTTACTCTTTATTCATTCTACTGTAGAAAACAAGAGTCTATAATGGGGCTGGATCTCATGTTATATGAGAGAAACTTCAGTCTTTAAGTTATAAGGCATTTACAATACATGTATGAGCAGGAGGAATCAAAGCCTTGGGATAAACAAAATTTATTGCTTTAAGCATTGGACTGTATTTGTTTTTCTTGATTCTATCAGGAGGGAAAAACAGAATCTTTATCTGGAGGTTAGCATGCAATAAATTATTGTGAATAAGTTAATACACTATCTTCAATGTAAAGAATTTTTTCTATAAATTTCAATAATTTCTTACTATTATTTTAAAAGTAGAAAAAAACAAAAGTAAAATTTATTTTTTAGAGAAATATTAGGTTCACAGCAAAATTTGAGCAGAAGGTATAGAGATTTCCAATATACTTCCTGCCCTTTCATATGAATAACCCTTTCCATTATCAACACCCCCCACCAGAGTGGTGCATTTGTGATAATTAATGAACCTTTACTGACAAATCATAATCACCCAAAGCACATATGGATTCACTTTTGGCGCACATTCTATGGATTTTAACAAATGTAAAATGACATGTATCCCCCATTATCATATCATACAGAGAAGTTCCACTGCCCTAATTATCCTGTGCTCTGCTTGTTCATTCATACCTCCCTATCCCCTAACCCCGGCAATCATTTCTACTGTCTAGATAGTTTTTTTGTTTTATATAATTGTCATATAATTAGAATAATAAATGCATAGTATGTAGTCTTTTCAGAATGGCTTCTTTCACTTGAGAATGCAATTAAGGTTCTTCTGTGACTTTCTGTGGTTTGATAGTTCATTTATTTTTAGTGCTAAATAATATTCTATTATTTTAAAAATGTGCCACAGTTTATTTATCCATTTACTTATCAAAAGATATTTTGGTTGCTTTTTTTTGGGCAATGATGAATAAAGCTACTATAAACAACAATGTGCAGGATTTTGCATAGACGTAAGTTTTTAATTCCTTTGAGAAAATCCCAAGAAGCACAAATGCTGAACTGTATGGTAAGAGTATGTTTAGTTTTGTAAGAAACTGCCAACTGTCTTTCAAAGTGACTATGCCATTTACATCCATACCAGCAATGAATGAGAGTTCCTGTTGCTTCACATTCTTGCCAACATTTGGATGTTATCCATGTTCTAGTTTTGGCAGTCTAATAGGTGTGCAGTAGTATCTTATTGTATTAATTTGCATATCCCTGATGACAAACGATCACATATGTGGAGTATTTTTTCACATGTTTATTTTAAGTGTTTATATTTTTTGGTGAGGTGTCTATTAAAGTCTGTGGCCATTTTTGATTGTTTTCTCATTGTTATGTTTTAAGAGTTCTTTCTATATTTTGGGTAACAGTCCTGTAGCAGAAATGTCCTTTACAAATACTTCCTTCCAATCTCTGGCTTGTCTTTTTATCTCTTGAAAGTGACTTGCAGGGCAGATATTTTTAATTGTAATCAAGTCTAGCTTATCAATTTTTTTTCATGGACCATACATTTGGTATTGTATCAAAGAAATTATTGTCAAACAAACCCAAGGTCATCTAGGTTTTCTTTCATGTTATTTTCCAGGAGTTTTATAGTTTTGCATTTTACACTTAAATTTTTGCTTCATTTTGAGTTAATGTTTGTAAAAGTTGTAAGTTGTTTTTTGTCTTTTTTTTTTTTTTCCTTTTTTACATGTGAGTATTCAGTTCTCTTCTCTCCCTACCGTTTGTTAGAAAGACTGTCTTTGTTCCATTGTATTGTCTTTGCTCTTCAGTTGACTGTTTCCTGAGTGGTCTATTTGTTAGCTCTCCATTTTGTTACATTGATCTATTTTACAAGTCTTTGTGTCAGTATCTACAATAAGTGTCAGTCCTTTGACTTTGTTCTCCTGTGATGTTATTTTTGGGTCACTATCTTCAATGTAAAGAATTTTTATATAAAATATAAAATATTTTAGAATAAATTTTATAAATTTTATAAATTTTAGAATAAACTTGTTGATACCTATATATTTATAAATTGATAAATTTTAGAATAACCTTGTTGATACCTATATAACTTGGTGAGATTTTTTTTTTATTATTGAGATTTTTTTTTTGTTTATTGACAGCATTGATTTTTTCTATCCATAAAAATGGAGTATCTCCCCATTTACTTAGTTCTTTGATTTCTTTCATGAGCTTTGTAGTTTTCTTCATATAGATCCTGTTTTTATTCATTAGATGTATACAGAAGTATTTTATTTTACAAGGTGCTAATATAAATGGTAACGTGTTTTTAACTTCATATGTCATTTTTTCATTACTGTTATATACCAAAGCAATTTAACTTTTTTATATTAACCTTGTGTCTCACAACGTTATACATCCTAAATACAATAATTTAATAGTTCCTGGAGATTTTTTGTCAATTCTTTAGGAATTTTTACGGGGATGATCATGTTATCTGGGAGCAAAGTTTTTTTTTTTTTTTTAAGATTTTATTTATTTATTTGACAGAGATCACAAGTAGGCAGAGAAGCAGGCAGAGAGAGAGGAGGAAGCCGGCTCCCTGCTAGAGCAGAGAGCCTGATGCGGGGCTCAATCCCAGGACACTGAGATCATGACCTGAGTGGAAGGCAGAGGCTTTAACCCACTGAGCCACCCAGGTGCCCCTGGGAGCAAAGTTTTATTACTTCCTTCCCAATCTACAAACCTTGTATTTCCTTTTCTTGTCTTACTAGTACAGTGCTGAAAATGAGTGGTGAGATGGGACATCTTTGCCTTCCTTGCCTGATCTTAGCAGGACAGCTTCTAGTTTCTCACCATTAAGTATAATGTTAGCTCTAGTCTTTTATGTATAATGTTTGTCATGTTGAAGACATTCCCTTCTATTCTTAGTTTGCTGAGATTTTAATCATAAATAGGTATTAGATTTTGTAAATGCTTTTCCCACATCTATTGGTATGGTCATGTGATTTTTCTTCTTTAACCTATAACTGTGATGGGTTACCTTAATTTATTTTTGAAACTTGAATTGGCCTCGCATTTTGGGACAAATCCTACTTGGTTATGTTGTATAATACTTTTTATACATTTTTGGATTGAATTTGCTAATATTTTGTTGAAGATTTTTGCACCTGTGTTCATAGGAGTTTTTTTTTTTTAGTTTTTTTTTTTGAGTTTTCATTTTATTTTATTTTATTTTTTATTTTTTAATTTTTTAATTTTTATAAACATAAATTTTTAGTCCCCAGGGGTACAGGTCTGTGAATCACCAGGTTTACACACTTCACAGCACTCACCAAAGCACATACCCTCCCCAATGTCCATAATCCCACCCCCTTCTCCCAAACCCCCTCCCCCCAGCAACCCTCAGTTTGTTTTGTGAGATTAAGAGTCACTTATGGTTTGTCTCCCTCCCAATCCCATCTTGTTTCATTTATTCTTCTCCTACCCACTTAAGCCTCCATGTTGCATCACCACTTCCTCATATCAGGGAGATCATATGATAGTTGTCTTTCTCTGATTGACTTATTTCGATAAGCATGATACCACAACTGAACCAGGAAGAAAGAGAAAGCCTGAACATACCCATAACCAGTAAGGAGATTGAAACAGTCATTAAAAATCTCCAAACAAACAAAAGCCCAGGGCCAGACGGCTTCCCGGGGGAATTCTACCAAACATTTAAAGAACTAATTCCTATTCTCCTGAAACTGTTCCAAAAAATAGAAATGGAAGGAAAACTTCCAAACTCATTTTATGAGGCCAACATCACCTTGATCCCAAAACCAGACAAGATCCCACCAAAAAAGAGAGCTATAGACCGATATCCTTGATGAACACAGATGCGAAAATACTCAACAAAATACTAGCCAATAGGATTCAACAGTACATTAAAAAGATTATTCACCAGACCAAGTGGGATTTATTCCAGGGCTGCAAGGTTGGTTCAACATCCACAAATCAGTCAATGTGATACAACACATCAGTAAAAGAAAGAACAAGAACCATATGATACTCTCAATAGATGCTGAAAAAGCATTTGACAAAGTACAGCATCCCTTCCTGATCAAAACTCTTCAAAGTGTAGGGATAGAGGGCACATACCTCAATATCATCAAAGCCATCTATGAAAAACCCACCGCAAATATCATTCTCAATGGAGAAAAACTGAAAGCTTTTCCGCTAAGGTCAGGAACACGGCAGGGATGTCCATTATCACCACTGCTATTCAACATAGTACTAGAGGTCCTAGCCTCAGCAATCAGACAACAAAAGGAAATTAAAGGCATCCAAATCAGCAAAGAAGAAGTCAAATTATCACTCTTCGCAGATGATATGATACTATATGTGGAAAACCCAAAAGACTCCACTCCAAAACTGCTAGAACTTAAACAGGAATTCAGTAAAGTGTCAGGATATAAAATCAATGCACAGAAATCAGTTGCATTTCTCTACACCAACAGCAAGACAGAAGAAAGAGATATTAAGGAGTCAATCCCATTTACAATTGCATCCAAAACCATAAGATACCTAGGAATAAACCTAATGAAAGAGACACAGAATCTATACTCAGAAAACTATAAAGTACTCATGAAAGAAATTGAGGAAGACACAAAGAAATGGAAAAATGTTCCATGCTCCTGGATTGGAAGAATAAATATTGTGAAAATGTCTATGCTACCTAAAACAATCTACACATTTAAGGCAATTCCTATCAAAGTACCATCCATCTTTTTCAAAGAAATGGAACAAATAATGCTAAAATTTATATGGAACCAGAAAAGACCTCGAATAGCCAAAGGGATATTGAAAAAGAAAGCCAACGTTGGTGGCATCACAATTCCGGACTTCAAGCTCTATTACAAAGCTGTCATCATCAAGACAGCATGGTACTGGCACAAAAACAGACACATAGGAGTTATTAATCTACATTTTTTTTTTTGTAATATTTTTGCCTCATTTTGGTATTAGGGTAATGCTGGCCTCATAGAATGAGTTAGGATATTTTCCCTCTGCCCTTACCATCTGAAAAAGATTGTAGAGAATTTGGAATAACTTCTTCCTTGTTTGGTAGAATATTCTAATGAGCCCATCTAGGCCTGGTGCTTTCTTTTTTAAAAGGTTATTAATTATTAATTGAATTCCTTATTAGATACAGTCCTATTCAAGTTTTCTATTCATCTTGTATGAATCTTGTAGGTTGTATATTAAAAAGTATAGGTCCATTTCATATAGGTTATCAAATTGGTGGACATGGAGTTTTTTAATAATAGTGTTTTAATTTCCTTTTAATATACATGAAATTTGTTGTGATGGTCTCTCTTTCATTGCTGATATTAGTATTTTGTGTTTTCCTGTTCTTTCTTAATTGGCCTAGTTAGCCCAATAAAATATTGAACACTTTAAAATTTTTAAAACTCAGGAAATGAGGATTAGAAAATAACTTTCTTATAATTTAATAAGTGATATTTACGAAATCTGTATTTAATGGATAAATTTTTGATGCTATGTTAGGAAAGTCAGGTATAGAAAAAATATTCTGTTATACTGTTCTTATTTGACTGGATGTCCTCGTTGGTGGCATGTGATTAAAAAAAAATAGAAGTGTAAAAATTGGAAGAGAAGGCGAAATTGGCCTTATGTAGACATGGTATAATAATTTAACATAGAAGCAATTTACAACTATTAGAATTAACACAAAGTTCAGTTAAGCTGCCAAATACAAAATGGATTTTAATGATATATAGAAATCAGTAATATTTATTTATACTAACAATGACCAACTATAAATGTTAAAAAATATCATTAGGCTAATAATAACAAAAATAATGTCTACAAATTACCCTCACAAAGAATGTATAAGAACTTATTGCTCAAAATGTAAATAATTTATTAATTAAGAAAGAGAAATAGGGAAGAAAATAAACTACTCTTTTTTTTTTAAGATTTATTTATTTTAGAGAAAGAGAGAGAGAGAAGGCATGAGAGGGAGGGATAGAGAGAGAGGGAAAGAGAATCTGAAGCAGAGATTCTGTGCAGGGCTGGATTTCAAAACCCTGAGATCACAACCTGAGCTGAAACTAAGAGTCGGTCACTTAATCAACTGTACCACCTACCTCTTTCTTATTGAACATGCTAACCATAACTGGTGTTGCTATTTCTTAGTGGAAAGATAATGGAGAAAGATAATGGAAAGTCCTAAACTACACGATATTTTAGCAGTATGTATCTTGTCTCTCAATATGTTTGTTGTAAATAAAGCCAGAATCTAGGGATTATGGGATTTAACACCCTGGAATATATCACATAAATTATGGGAATATAAAAGGAAGATATTTCACAATTGAAATATCTCTCTTTTTGAAAGTTGTGTCCTACTTTAATCATTTGAAACCTCATGTGTGAATTCTAAATCATGGTACATCCTGGTATATCAGGAAGGGACCCAGGGAGCTGGAGAATTCGCAGGCATAGCCATCTTTTATCTGTGCTTTGTGTTTGTCTGGACTTCTTAAATTACTGGTAAGAAATCTGTAATTTCTTATAAGAGAAACTATAATTACTGAGTCTGATTTGAGTATTTGACCTTTGGTGTTATATAAAAATCTTACAAAGAGAACTCCAATAAAAGGTAAAACATGTTCGTGGATGGGCAAACTTAAACGTGTCAGTTCTGCTTAAATTTATCTATATACTCAATAAAATTCTAACAGAATTCTAGGAGAAACTTTTGAGAAACTACACCTATTCTATAATTTATATACCAATATAAAGTTAAGGATATCTGTTATAATTGTAAAGTGGAAAGTTAAATATACATACATTATATGCATGTATATGTGTGTGTGTGTTATTAGTAGACATGAAGACACTTAACAAAAATGTAATAGTAAAAAGTGTAGTTTTTGTAAAAGAACTGAAAAATAGGGGAGAGAGAGCCCAGAAACAGATCTGTGAACATGTGGTTATTTCATACTTGATAAGAGATAGTATATTGGCAGCAGGAAAATTACACATTTTTTTAGTAGATGATATATGTTAATTTGACTCAGTGTATGGACTTTAAAAGTTGGATTACAGAGTTGGATAAAAAAATTGATTTACATAGATTAAATACCAAATGTCAAAAGTAAAATTAATGACATAAAATATAGGATACTTTTGTGACCACAGTGTTAGCAACATTTTTTAAAAACAAATCCACATAGTATAAACAGTGTGCAAATAATTTTTACTTTGGCTAGGTTAAAGTAAAAGATTTTTAATAAAAAAAACTACATTGCAGGCAAAGTTAACTTCTGTATGACAGACTGGATTTGATATAGGCAATGGAACACATAAGCAAATGCTTAATGTTTATATTATAAAGGAAAGCATTCAGTTCAACAATCAAAGCAAATATTTGAAAATATGTGCTCAGGACATGAATAATTATATAATAATTACTGTGTGATAGACACTGTGCTAAGCATTTTATACATATTAATTTATTTATCACTTACAGAATTATGGTTATCCTCATTACAGATGAATAGACAGGCAGGGAGAGGTAAATAATGTTTATTTAAAGTTTATTTTTGTCTAAGTAAGTGATAGAGGCAGGATTTGCCCTTAGGCTGTCTTGGTTTAAGATCTGTGCTCTTTGTTAATTTTGTCAATTGCCTTTGAGGAACTATCTGCATAGCTGATATATTCACAGCTTATTCAGTAAATGTAGAAATACATATTAAAATAAAAATCGCATACCCTCTTGCAAGTAGCAGATTGGCAAAAATGAAAAGGCAGTACAATGAAATGTAAGAATATGGGGAAATTGGAAACTTTGAGCATTGCTGATGAGAATATAAACTTGTATAAGCATTCTGGAGATGTTAATAACATCTGGTTAAAACACATATGGAAATATCCTATATCTACCAATTAGTCATCCAGTAGAGTGAATACCCCCAAAAATCTTTCCTACAAATCTACAGAGAGATATTAATAAAGATAGTAATCACAGTGTTGTAGTTTTGGGTAGCACAGTGGCAAATAATAAGTCCATTCGGAGAGGTACATTTTACAACTGTGAGATCTATCTATGTGCTTGTATGATAAATGAATACATCAAATATAATTAATTACATTTATTATAAAAGAGCCTCAAAATAATTTAAATGATTAACATTGAATGGAAAAAGTAAGAGTATAATATAGTTTAGAGGACAGTGCTGTTTATAAAAATGAAAACATTTCAAAACAAAACTATATAATTTTTAAAGACATTTTTATACTTAATTCAGCATAATTTAGGTGGATCGAAAATATGTACACTAAATATATTAGAAAAGGTGCTGTGGGTGTGTGTGGCAGGGGTAGAGTACGGAAATTTGCATTATGTGAAAAATGCAATTAAAATGCATTTAAAATGAAAGAAATTTTAACTTCTAAACCTGAATGGTTTTTGTATTGTTTAGAGCATTCATATTTATATTTGGTTAATTGAAAATAAAATCATGAACACATTTAATATGTAAATATCCTCAAGTCCATTATGTGTTATGATCAAAAGAATCAGTGTCTTTATTTTTTAATTTTTATTTTTTTAAGATTTTATTTATTTATTTGAGAGAGAGAGAGCACAAGTAGACAGAGTGGCAGGCAGAGGGAGAGGGAGAAATAGGCTCTTATTGAGTAGAAAGTCTGGTGTGGAGCTTGATCCCTGAGCCAGGACCCCAGAATCATGACCTGACCTGAGGGCCGATGCTTAACTGACAGAGCCAGATACCCCAAGACTCAGTATCTTTAAATATGCTTTTATAATCATAATAAAGTCAAAAGCAAATGTTCTTGTAACAATTTAAAATTTATATGGATTTTATAGCTTCATTCTTTAACATACCTCAACTTAATATTTTCCAACCAAAGGCTGCTAAAGCACTGGTCTTCCTTCAGTAAGCACCCTCATGAAGCATACATTTATTTTAATAGGAGCCTAGTGTATTTAATTCGATTAACAATCAAGAAAAAATGTTTTAAAGAAAATGAATTTAAAATAAGGAGCTTTTTCAAATATAAAGATAAAAATATTGTTATATCTAAAGATTTGGCATTTTAATATAAAGCACTATGAAAATGAGATATTAAAATATCTATAGTCTTAATACAATTGATTTTTTAACTTATTTTTTATTTTAATGCCAACTGAATGTAAACAGAATGAGAGTATTTAATCCCTAATATTTCCTCTTGAGAATTTTCCTTGATTTTAGATATGATGTGAATACTGGATGACTCATTCAATATGATTCAGTGCCCTTGAGGAAGGTTGAATAGAATAGCTCAAATAGGGAAGATGAATTCCCTATAGTATCTCAGAATGTAGCATTTTTAAAAGCTAGAAATATTTTTCCACACAATTAGCACAAAATCACATTGTCAGGGATTTGCCTTCAGGTCATTAACTAATATGTTCACTAACAATGTGCACAAAGTAGATTGAAAAAAAAAAATTCTTTCTGAGTCAGAACTGTGACTGATTTGGAATTAAACCATGCTTACTGGAATTCTATCAATAGACTCCTACATTCAGTATCTCTGTTGTAACCCTGTAATGACATTCAAAAATGTACTTTCTACCTCATCTGTTTCTTCAATACCTAAATATGCTTTAAACAGAATTTATTTAATTCTTTTGTATTTGATCCTTCTCTTACTAGGAAAGAAATGTGTCATTTATTGTAGAGTGGAAAATAATGTTTGCTGTCTTTGTAAAGCTTTAACATGTGTTATGTTATGGCATATGTATTGTGTACAGAAGGATCATATTAAATAATAATATTATGACAAAGACAAAAAATGAGTCTTTAGGAAGAAATTATCTATAATTCATGATAAATTATGAAAAAAATGTCCCAATTTTCTTGAAGTTTCAAAAACCAAAACTTTAAGGGTGATTTTGTGTGCTAATATGTCAATTCACTCACTCTGGGTAGCATGAAAAATTCTCTGAAATCAAGTCCTAAAAGGCTTATCAACAGCCCTTGGATTAATGTAATATATCATTATAGGTAGGACATGGAACAGTTTGGAAAACATCCTTATAAGGGCCCAATCCCTTGTTGCAGAATAGCAACTCAGTTCTTATACATGTCAAGGGATGGAACTTGAGATTTTTACATTTCTGTAAACTAGTATATAATATCTTCCCAGCTCATAGTCTTTTTATTTTTATTTTTGTTTTTTATTAACAAATAATGTATTTTTGGCCCCAGGGGTACAGGTCTGTGAATCATCAGGCTTACATACTTCACAGCACTCACCATAGCACATACCCTCCCCAATGTCCATAACCCAACCACTCCCCTCCCCCCTCCCCCTGGCAACCCTCAGATTGTTTTGTGGGATTAAGAGTCTTTTATGGTTTGTCTCCCTCCTGATCCAATCGTGTTTCATTTTTTCCTTCCCTACCCCCCCAAACCCCCCACTTTGCCTCTCAAATTCCTCATATCAGGGAGATTGTGTGATAATTGTCTTTCTCTGATTGACTCATTTCACTCTGCATAATACTCTCTAGTTCCATACACATTATTGCAAATGGTAAGATTTCATTTCTTTTGATGGCTGCATAGTATTCCATTGTATATATATATGTACCACATCTTCTTTATCCATTCATCTGTTGATGGACATCTGGGTTCTTTCCATAGTTTCTTTCCCAGCTCATAGGGTTTTATGAAAACTAAAAAGAACTAATTTATTAGGAAGGAAAAAGTGATGTAGAGTTGTGATTGTAAAGGATCTGTAAGATCCACTCACTAGCAAAGTAACTTACTTCTGTAATTCAACCTTTCAGTTTAAGAATCAACTGCCATCAACAAGATGGCAGTTTAATTGCTCTGGATAGATAAAAAGCATTATCGCTCAAAGCTGGTTCAGAAACATTCTTCACAGTACTACTGTATCCTAGAGATGTTGCATAGATATTCTGGAATAGGTTGGGATCTTGAATCCCCACTTTGTGCTCTCGTGCTCTCCTTGACATAGTCACACAGACCACTGAAAATACTATTGTAGTCATCTGAGATAGCAGGAAAGAATGGCAAGTGGCTGTAAGTTCCCAGAACTGAGCTAGAGTAACCAATCCCCTGCCAACTTGGACTTTTCGTCTTCTGATGTGTTATCAGCCATCTCGATGATGATGTCAAGAGAACAGTTTAAGCCATTGGAACCAGCTGGAAAAAGGAAGTCAGCATCTCAGCTTTCTCTACAGAATGGAATGTGGTGGTTGAGAGAAATCTGTCTTGACCAGAGAAGCTGTTCTTAACTCAGAGATGCTTAGTAGGATTAGATCCAATACACAAGGAGTATACCAAACTCAGACATAATTTTTCAGGAATGGAAATCTAATGTGTTGATTTTTGTTTTGTTTTGTTTTACTTCTCCATTCCATCCTGATTATATTCTTTCTCCAAAGATCGTTGTCTTCTTCATATTAATATTTAGAGTTTTTCTATGGGGTGTGTACTGCAACTGTTTTTTCTGACTTTTTGTATAGTCATCCATTTTGCTAATAGTAAATTTTGCTAAGGAGAGTTTTTCTTTGTTTTTTTATTTTAACAAATACATAACTCTTTTTTTTTTTTTGTATAGACCCTAGATTTTCTCTTTTTTATGATGGTATGCTTTATGTGCTACATTACAATATCCTTTATATTGAAATATATCTGTATTTTATGTATGGTGTTCAGGGCTGAAGTGTATTCTCCTAAATTTTATATGTTGAGTTCCTAACCCCTCAACACTTTAGAATGTGACAACACTTGGTGATAGGGACTTGAATGAGATAATTAAAATGAAGTCACATGGGTGGGTCATAATAAGAAATATTAAACCACAGACACACAAAGGGAACACCACGTGAAGACACAGAAGATGACCATAAAGAAGCCGAGGAGAGAGACCTCAGAAAGCAATCCTGCCAATATTTTTATCTTAGACTTGTAGACTCCAGAACTATAAAGAGATAAATTAGTTATTTAAGCATCCCAATCTGTGATAATTCATTAGAGCAGTCCTAGCAAACCATTGTATATGGGTACAGATATCAATGTATAGCTATTTCACATACCCGTACAAAAATATATGTTGTGCTTTGGTAGTAATGATGGAAAGAAGTGGAGAATGTGCCTAACTTTACTTTATCAGATAATAATCTATGGTGGAAATCACTAAGTGGCTAAGTCATCTTTTATTCAATGTATTAAATAACACGTACCACTTATTAAATTCCTTTATATACCTGCATCAGATTTTGAACTCACTCACTTTCTGCATTATATTGGAGGCTATATGGAAGTTTGCCTTTGGAAAACCAAATTTTCAGACATGTCATCAGTGAAGGGGACTTGGAAACACAGTGAATTTTGTTTGCTTTAATACCTGACATCTGTGGGATTTAACTTAATTTCAAAGTTTACCTGGTGCTCTACTGCCTACTTTTAAGATCAGTTCAGGAATTGTGGGACACATGACTTAATGCTGTTGTAGGAGAAAACTGGTTAGGTATGAAGCTATTCAAAGGATAGATTATCTCTGATTTATTAATAATTGGCTATGTCTACCAGAAAAATAAATGAAGCCAGTCTAGAATAACCCAGTTTTCTAAAATTAAAGATAGTCCTTTCTATCATATGATTTCTGTTAACTGAGTATGAAGATAATCTTACAGATTACATGTATCTGAAGTTTTCCTAGGTTGAATACAGATTAGAAGTATGACTTAATAAAAAAAAATAAAAAAAGAAGTATGACTTAGATGTACTTTAAAGCTTTTGCACTTTTTTCTTGTCATATGTAAATAACTAGTTAACACTTGTCATCTTATTTTCAGTTTAAAGTATAATTTGTATGCATTATTCTGAAATTTCATTTACTAATAGCATGATTGTTTATTCTTTCATCTAAATTGAAGAGCTTATTAACATTTTTAGAACATATTATCACTGCAGTTTTCTGTTAACTATGACATTTTCCTAATTTGGTAAAATGTATTTACAAGCCATTAATTTTTATAAGTGGATTTATTGTTACAAATGTATACAGCAAAACATGTCATTGTTTAACTGAAAATGCCTTAAACATTTTTAAATATTAAAATTTTAAAAAATAGGGACGCCTGGGTGGCTCAGTGGGTTAAAGCCTCTGCCTTTGGCTCAGGTCATGATCCCAGAGTCCTGGAATCGAGCCCTGCATCAGGCTCTCTGCTCAGCAGGGAGCCTGCTTCCTCCTCTCTCTCTGCCTGCCTCTCTGCCTACTTGTGATCTCTGTCAAATAAATAAATAAATCTTAAAATAAAAAGGAATTTAAAAAAATATAAAACAATAGCAGAAGACAAATTTCAGTTTATCAGATGCTTATTGCCTTAATCAAATTTTATAACAAGCCCATCAACATTTTCTAAAATTAATAAGCATTAATCTGGCTCATAGGACTGTGGGTTGATAATTAAGACTTGACTCTTCTGGGCTGTTCCAGCTTGTGATAGACTTATGCACATGTCTGTGCTCAGAAATTTGTTGGCCTCCAATGGAATGATGACTGATAGAAATTGAATCTGCTCAAGAAGTCTTCTACCTCAAAGCAAACTAGCGCAGGCGTGCTCTGAGGGTAGTGGTAGAGATCATAGCATTTAAGTAGAAATAGGTAAATGTTTCTTTGATATTCTTTCTGCTTATGTCATTTGGTCACATCTCCTTAGCTAAAGCAGATCAGGTGGTTTAGCTTAGATTCACTATGGGAAAACAATTGGAGTGAACATAAGGAGTGATGACGTAATAGAACTGCTTTTACGTATTATCACATTTGGGAAATAAAATCCCTAGTGTTCATAGAAAAGATTTCTATAGGTCCTTTTGGTCTCATTTGTTATGGCATTATATGTTGTAGTGATTCAAAATTTACCTCTAGTTTTCTAATGAGCTTAAATCAGAAAGGTTTTTAAAAAAAATTTATCAAAGATACTAAAATTTTCCACTATGCAGTGGTAATAGTGAAAGTCTATAAACTGAATGTTATTAGATATTTTTAGGAGGTGTAAAGTATATAATATATGTAAGTTTACTGTTTCAAAGATACATCCAAGGATTTTAGAACTTAAAAATAAAGGTTGGAGCAGAATCACAGATAATACCAAATATCTTTTTTTAATATTGTTGATCAAACTTCTCTCTTTAGTTTTTTTTTCAGAAATAATATAAATATCAAAATTGAGTGAATCGTAATTATTTGTTTCATTTTGTTTTTATTTAGTAAAATAACCCTAAATTTGTTCTCCTTTGGTGAAACAACTGTAGGTCCTTTTCTTTTCTTTTTTTTTTTTTTTTCTTTTTAAGATTTTATTTATTTACTTGATGGTTAGAGATGGCCAGAGAGGGTACCCAAGCAGGGGGAGTGAGAGAGGGAGAAGCAGGTGCGGGGCTTGATCACAGAACCCTGGGATCAGGACGTGAGCCAAAGGCAGCCACTTAACAACTGAGCCCCCAGGAACCCCCGGCTTTTCACTATGAATTTAACTTAGTTTATCACACCTTGCTCAGTGCAAAATCTGTAATTTCGGACATCTCTAATATTTTCTTAGCCACCTTCACTACACAATGATTTCCTTTTGGAGACACTTAGTGATACATTTCCTTGGGATTGCTGTCTGGCGTATTATAGTCTCTGAACATAAGGTATAGATAGCATCCTGAACATAAAATCGCTGTTTATCTATTTTCAATTTCTTTTTGAATTTGTGCAATTTTGCGGTTACTTTATGCTTTTCATTCCCTATTACAAAATTAGGTACTAAAATTTTTTAAGAATAGTAACTATGATTCTTAACTAGTTATGTAAATATTAAAATATATGCCTTGATAAAAATAATGATAATAATGTTTTAGAGGAAGAAGGTCTTGATTCATTGTTTCAATTATATCCATTTATTTTTCCTGTTTAAAATATGAATCATGGTCAACACAGTGTAGACCATTAATGTCTCATGAAATTTATTTGGAAGATAAATATCTGATGCTATCAATATCTGAAATTAATTGGAGAGTATTGTCTATTTAAAATGCACAAATTCAGGGATTATAAAACATCTAGATTTTATTGTTTTCTTTAAGCAATTTTCAAGTACTTTGACTTTGTATTGGTAAATGTTTATTAGTTTTATGAAAGGAAGGAAGGAAGGAGCAAGGAAGGAAGAGAAAAGAAAAAAGAAAGCCTTACTTTGGAGTATACAAAGTTGAAGACACCAGCGTGACATCATGAATGCCAAGTTGAAAAAAATGTGTACAGTTCTTCCTTTGAGCCAATTATGAACAGTCTCTTTTAGCAAGCTTCAGTATCCCTCAGTCCTTGAATATCTTGTCTATTTTCAGATGATATAACAATAGCTTTGGCTTATTCTTGTAGATCTTTGGTGGGGGCTGGGACTAACTAGGGTACATTACAGGAAACTATAGTGAAATTGAGACTAGTATTCCCTATAAGTAAATACCACTCTACACTGGCCAGAGAATTAGGTCAGAGTCAGTGTACTTGCCAATCATAAAGGTGTTGAGGTATGACAATGAGGTTGGAACTGAGATGATCTGGAGGAAATAGTTTTTGAAAATAAGATCCAGGGTGTTCCTGGCTGGCTCAATCACTTAAGTGCCTTCAGCTCAGGTCATGATCCCAAGGTTCTGGGATTGAGCCCCACAATGGGCTCCCTGCTCAGTGGAGAGTCTGCTTCTCCCTCTCCCCACTGCTTGTTTTTTTTTTTTTTTTTCTATCTCTCAAATAAATAAATGAAATCTTTAAAAAGAGAAAATAAGATCTAAGGTGCTGATTGGCACATTTCTGGACTAATTGTCTACATGCACTATGAAGTCTTACAAAGTAAAAGCAGAAAGCAGGCAGGAAGAGAAATATTGTGAACCAGATTCCAAAAGTTTTAATGTCTGAATGAGACAAATGAATATGTAGTATCACATAAGATAGAAGTGGTATCTCATATGTTCTTCACTGAAACAAATTGTTTTGTAGGAAGAAGTAGGGTAATGTTTTTCTAAATAGAGAAATGTGGAAACCTACACTAGCTCCATCTTTACTGGTGCCTGAAAGCTTTCACTTGAAAGGTATACTAAGTGAGGAGTGTCACTGAGGTCTATCTAAGTTAAACAGACAAAAGAACTATCAGGAAAGAGGTAAAAATATTGGAGGTTAGATAAAATGTTCAAGAGAGTAAGAAATGATGTAGAATTGGGATATATTAGAGCTTATATAGAGCATCATGGGATATAAATCAAAGCGAAGAAGGGTCAACTTGGGACCCTGAAACATGTGGTCTTAAATAAATGGACATTAGTATATGGGTTTAGACCTGAGGGTGTCTTAAAGTTAAGCAATCTGTCATCTCTAAGATGATATTTGGAGCATTCATGCAAGTGTTCTTTCCTGCAGTTAATAACTACTGGACTGGAGGAAGGGCAGTCCCACTGGGAACACTAGGTATTCAGGTACCATCCCTTCTGGAAATTATGAGGAAAGATCTAGAAATGAACAACAAAGAAAGAAAGTTCATATATGCTTAAGTTCCTGCATTGTGAGTATTGAAATGCCCCCATTTTTCTCTAAAAGTATTTCTACTTTTTAACACACAATTTCCATGAAATTGATATCTAACAAGAAATATGAAAACTTTTTAATGTACATGTAAATGTATCCAACTAATTATGGGAAATATAGTATTTCATAAATATAGTATTTCATAAATATAGTAACTGGAAATTTTAGAAGATGATTTTGGTTAGTTTGTAAGGGTAAAACATCAGACATTATGATAAGTGATATCAACATAAATTGTTTTAACCCATTCCCTACTTATATAATGTTTCACATGTAGAGTGGACTATAAAGATTAATCAAAATTTCTTTGTAGCAGTGCCAATTTTCAGGTTAGCATTTAAATTCAAAGAAGACATATTGAAATTCTGATCAGTATGCACTAAGCTTACAGTTTAACTTGAGTCACTGCTGATTTAACTATGATGCAATAATGACAACTTTCTCACTGAGAGGAGCCCTTGATAACTATTCCCACACCATGGACACTGCTCTTCTGACGTGGTCACCAAACAGTAAAATAATTTATTTTTCCTAAATACTATAGCAGGGAATTTGTAGAGCAAGAGCTCTTTTCTTTGAACTATAAAATATCAAGATTAATGTGTAGGCAATATAGCCACATATTCATAAATTCCTAGAACACCAAGCTGCAGTCTTCTTCCCTATCTTTTGAGGTAGAAACAATGATACAGGTTTTGCATTTCTTCTCTGTCCCAGTTGGACTGCACATCAATCAAGCATACATCTACAAACTTTGCTTTTTAATATTCTCCAAAGCTGATTATTTTATTTAAATGGTAGCTATAATACAAGTTCTAAGAAACAGTGGTCAGCAAATTGTTTTCAGGCATGGTAGTCTTTCTTAAGGAATGAAGTAATAATGTTTTATCTTCTTTTATATTCTGTGGAATCATTAAAATCCTTTTATACCTAATTGTAAATTCTTGCTTAATAGAGTGCTAATTACAGGTATTCAATAAGTGTATGCTGGTCTTTTGCAGATTCCACAGCACCTAGGAGAGACAATTGTTCTCTTCCTATAGTTTTCTTAGTCTCCCATTCCCCAACACCAGACAAGAACCAGAACGAGATATAAACTTCAGTTATGTTCAGTAAAACCCATTAAACACGTATCCTGAATTAAATGTTCAAATTTGCAATGATGAAAAATAAGATATGGCACCAGCCCTCTATGCAGGTTGTAATCTAGCGATCTGTAGCTATGTATGAAACTCTAATAAATCCATCAGTCCATGTGATTCAGTTTTGGCATAATTATTTTTTAAAGAGAATTCAATTAGATCAATTACCAGCATTAACACTTCTGAAAAATCCATTTCTTCCTTCCCTAATTTACATTCATTAAGAACTGCTCCATACATTCTCATTCCAAACTCCAAAACCTCCATTGTAAGTTTGGAGACTTGTTTTCTCAGTCCTTCCTTTCTTTAACACATTTGTTAGAAGATCCTCCCTCCCTGCAGGCAGAAGGACAAGAGCTGGAAGTAAAAATAAAGAGAAATTGGGGAAGCTGGTAAACACTCAATTGCTATATTATTGACTATTTTAAAAATTCCTCTTATTTGATTGACCTCCTGAACTAGATGGCTCAACTAAGCATAAAAGACACAGGATATTCTTCTATAGTACATTTGTTTTACAGTACATATGAAGTATGGAAAACTTTATATTTCACTATATTCATAATTCTAAGACCAAGTTTTGAGACAGATATTTCCACTGTGCTGTTATCTTATAATATTCATCCAGTGTCTTTGAAAGTAAAGGGCAGACCCCTTGTGCATTCAGTGTCATGTTTTGAGCAATATATCTTTGCAGATTATTCTGGAATAATACATATCTCCAACAGTAGTGTGATACCTAAGGAAAGGCAAAAGAATAATTTTCCTTTTTTATTTTTTAACTTTTCAGATATTTATTTAGTTTCCAGGACCAGATACTGAGTGCTGTAAATTTACAGGTTTTTGATTTCAATCCCAACAACAGTATTTCACCTTAAAAAGTTTTAATGATTTTTACTGGAATGTCAATGGTCTTCATGGTTTGCTAGTTATGTCTTCAAGTCACAGTTCTCCTGCTCTGTTTTATTCTTGTGCATTTTTCCAACAAGTGTATTTGTTGTCTTCTCCCTGAAGAATCTTATTCCACTCTTGAAGTACCTTTGCCTCTTCCAGAAGGGCTTTCTCCTCCTCTTGAAGAGCCCCGTTTTCTTCTCTAAGAGCCTTGTTCTCCTCACGAAGTGCCTGTTCCTCCTTCCACAGAGCCTGTTCTTCCATCTCTAGTGCTATTCCTTCTTTCATCAGGGCTTGTTCCTCCATCTTGATTGCTCTCTCCTGGTGTTGCAAGGCCTTTATCTCCTCATGGAGAGACCTTATTTCTTCTTGAAGAGCTTTTGCTTCATTCTGGAAGGCCTTCTCCTGTTCTCTGATAGCCTTGATCTGTGCTTCCAGGGCTCGATTCTGTTGCCAATAAGATTTTCTTTCTATGCTCAAAGCATTGATTTTTTCCCCTGCTGGTTTTTGGCTCTCTAAAACCACATTTTTAAACTTCCATAGAACCTCGTTTTGCTGTCTCAAGGATTGATTTATCTCCCTGATCAACTGGTTGTCCATTCGGAAGGCTTTGTTTTCTCGTTGAAGAGCTTTATTTTCTCCCCAAAGGGACTTGTTTTCTTTTCTGAGAGCCTTGTTTTCATCCCTGGACACCTTATTGTCTCTCTGAAGATTTTTTTCCACCTTATGAGACTCATGTTTGAACTTATTTTGGTCTTGGGTGCAAGAGAAAAAAGAGGAAAATAAGTGCAATATTTTGACTCTGTTTATCCATTTTGATTGACAGACAACCATTATTTCTTAGTGTTTTATCTGAGCAAAATATATACACTCCAAATATTCTGAGTTCAGCCAAAGGTGAACTATTGATATTTACAACAAAAAATAGTCCTAAATTTGTTGCAACTTTGTTCATATAGAATTGGTTGTTGTGTTGACTTGTACAGGTAATATGACAGGGATCTAAACAAGGCTCAGTCAGGCCCACTGCAGGAGAAAAACAATCAAAACATGAAGACAATTCAGTAACTTAACTGTTAGGTTAGTGTAAAAATGTTTAAACCTGAACACATGTAAGTTGCAAATTAAATAATTCTAGGATATATATTGGATACTGATCAAAGTTAATGTATTGATTTCTTTGTGATAAACTGAGTAAAGCTCTGAGTTAAAGTACTTCTACCAAGCTATTAATCTTCCTCTACACTATTATTTATAATTATATTACTGGTTCTTGATGTGGAAAAATACCACATATTTATATAAACATTTCTGGCTTTGTAAGAATTAGAAAACATTTTTTCAAAGAAGTTATTATACACCATAATTTTACATATATTTACTTAGGTATTAACTATTGTTGTTAGATATTTAAACAGACATTCATGCTTACATTTCTGTGGTCTCTGAATTCCCAGCGAGGCTGATTCTTTTAGTACTAGAAAATAACTAGGCTACATTTTATGTCATCTATAGTGATGTCATATAGTGTTGACAACTAACAAGATAATGGGAGCTATATATATAATGTTTGGGTGTTTTTTTTTGCTGTGTATTTTAGGAAAAAAGGAAATTAAAATGTAAAATTATATTTAATGCTTTTCTGTATTATTAAATGAATATGTATATAGCCCTTGCTTTTATTTAAATAATTATAATTAACTTTAAACATTGAGTTTTGTATTAGCAAAGTAATTTTATTTTATCCTGTAATTGACAAATACTAGGAACTACTATACAATCAAAGGTGAAAGTATTTTAAATAATTTTAAGATCACTGGTGAATAATAAGTAGTAAATAAATTTGTATGTTATACCGAGTAGTGTTATTTAACACTAGCAACATTTTAATTCTAGTAATCTTATCTAAGATAAATTTTATATTCAGCATATATTCACTGCTAGAATATAAAGCAAAAGAGTATAATTTTTTAAAATATTTATATATTTATATTTATGTACATGTCATGTTTTAACTATTTATACTTACAAACGTATACTTGGTTTAAGGTATAAACTTGAACACTGAATGTATAATAACATGTATAAGAATGTATAAGACAAAACCAAAACCACTCACATCTGATTAGGATTTGCGAATTTATTCCCTGTACCAGATTCCTTAGTAGCTGCTTACATTATATCTGCTTAACAAGGTTGAAGAAAAGTACTTTTTCTTATACATTTTTAACTCTGTATTTAACTTTAAAATAGGAAAACATAATAGCATGGAATGAGAGTTAATGTAAAATTAAGAAAATCCACGTGAAGGTTTTCAGTTTATTTGTTTTTCACTTGATGAGAGTGAAATTTCCCTTTGATCATCTCTATCTATAATTGAATAGAGAAAGTATTTTTTGTGATTGTGTGCCAGCTTATTCTTTATATTAGTGTTTCTGCTGTTTTGCTATTGCTGCCATGGTAGCTAAAGATTCAGAAAGGGTTCCAAAAGACAAAGAGCTCTGGACAGTCTGTTTGGAATGAATAGCTTTTGAGGTTTAAGAGCAAACTAGGAAAGAAGAAAAAAAAAAAAAATCTCTGTAGCCCTGATCTATTGAATAAACTGAATTCATAATTTAAAACCTGTCCTCAAATTAACTACAAATGCAGATGGTTTCATTAGTGAATTCTTCCAAATGTTTAAGAAAGAAATACTATTAATATATCCACAAATCTTTTCAGATGATAGGAAAAAATGAACAACTTTTTGTTTGAGAACACATCCCCTTACTTAAAAATCTTACAGGGATCTTAAAAGAAAGAAAAAAAAACAACTATAGCATAAAGTATCTTATAAACACGGTTGCAAAAATCCTAAACAAAAGATAAGCTCACCAAGTCCAATGATACATAAAATAAATTTTATATTATCACCAAACTGGGTTTAATTCATGAATGTAAGATTCAGTTAACACTGAGTAATCAATTCATGTAATTCACTACATTTACAGAACAAAGGAGAAGAGAAAAGTAATGTCAGAAAATTCAGAGAAAAGCATTTGATAAAGCAAAACTCGACACAGTTTTATGATTAAAAACCAAAACCAAGCCAACAATTATCACCAGCAACAATGTTCTCTTAGTGTAATAGGAGTAGAAAAGAACTTAATTTAATTATGAATTTTATTTTTTTATTTTTTTTATTTTTTTTTTAATTTTATTTATTTCTTTGAAAGACGGAGATCACAAGTAGGCAGAGAGGCAGGCAGAGAGAGAGAGAGAGGGAAGCAGGCTTCCTGCGGAGCAGGGAGCCCGATGCGGGGCTCGATCCCAGGACCCTGAGATCATGACCTGAGCCAAAGGCAGCAGCCCAAACCACTGAGCCACCCAGGCGCCCCTCAATTATGAATTTTAAATGAAACAAAACAAAACAAATAAAAACCTGCAGAGGCATACCAGATGATGAAATACTAATAGGTCACAAATATGTAAGGGTGTCCACTGTTGGCACCTTCATTTTTCTTGTTCTGAAGTTTCTTATTGCTGCAAGAAAAAGTGTGTAGGATTGGAGGAAAAAAAGGCTTACAGACAAATTTAAATTAAATTAAAATATGACTTAGTAAGCTTATTAGATATAATGTCAATCTAAAAATCAGCTTCATTTAAACATATTTAGTCAAGAAACAATTGGGAAATAAATTTTGTAATTTTATATCATTTACAGCAGCAGGTAAAGCAAAACTCCTAGGAATAAATCTGTGTAAGACCTCTAAATAGAAAAGTACAAAAATTATTGAGAGAAATTATAGAGGTACAAATAAAAGGAAGAACAAACCACATTTTTATTGGAATATTCAATATTGGAAAGATGTAAAATTTCTCAAATTTATATGTTCAGTGGCTTCCCTGGATAAAGAATCCTGGGAGTTTGTGCAGGTACACATATGTAAACTAAAAAATTGATTCTAATTTTTTAATTGAAATATAAAGAACCAGAAAGAGCCATGGCAATCTTAGAAAACAGGATCCATGTTTAAAAAAAAATTATGTAGTAAATTAGGCATAAAAATAGACACACAGATCAGTGGAATAGACCAGAAAACCCAGAAGTAAGCCACAGTAATATGGTCAGTTAATCTTTCACAAAGAAGGAATGAATATGCAATAGGAAAAATTTCTTCAATAAATGGTGTTGGGAAAACTAGACATGTAAAAGAATGGAATGCCCACTTTCTTTCAGCATACATGAAAAGAAACTCAAAATGGATTAAAGAGCTAAAATGTGAGATCTGAAACCATAAAAATCCTTGAAGAGATCACAGGCAGTAATCTCTGACATCAGCAATAGCAACATTTTTCTAGATATGTCTCCTGAGGGAAGGGAAATAAAAGCAGAAATAAACTGTTGTGACTACATTAATATAAAGACTTTCTACACTGTGAAGGAAACAATTATCAAAACTAAAAGGCGATCTGTTGAATGGGAAAAGATATTTGCAAATAACATATCCAGTAAAGAACTGGTACAACTCAATACCCCAAAAACAAATTTTCCAATTAAAAAATAGACAGAAGACATGAACAGACATTTCTCCAAAGAAGGCATACAGATGTCCAAGATACATGAAAAGATGCTCAGGATCCCTCATCGTTGGGGAAATGCAAATCAAAACCCTAATGAGATATCATGTCATGCCTGTTAGAATCACTAAAATCAAAAACATAAGAAACAACCAGTGATGGTGAACATGTGGAAAAAAAGAAACTCTAGCACTGTTGGTGGGAATGCAAACTGATGTAGCCATTGTGGAAACGAGTATGGAGATACCTCAAAAAATTAAAAATAGAACTACCCTTTGATCCAGGTACTGCAATACTTGTATTTGTCCCCAGTAAGACAGCAGCTCAGAAGGATACATGCACCCCTATGTTCATTGCAACATTATTTACAATAGCCAGACTATGGAAGGGGCCTGAGTTCATTGATAGATGAATGGATAAAGAACATGTGATACTGACACACACACACACACACACATATATATGTATATATATACATAGAGTAGTATATATACATAGAGTATATGTAGTATATGTATATGAGTATATGTAGTATATATACCTAGAGTAGTATGTATGTATATATATATATATAATGGAATATTATTCGGCCATAAAAAAGAATTAAATCTTGCCATTTGTGATGACATGGATAGAGCTAGGGATTATAAGGCAAAGCAAAATTAGAGAAAGACAAATTCTGTATGATTTACTCATATGTGGAATTTGAGAAAACAAGTGAGCAAAGGAAAAGAAAAGAGAGAGAAATAGACAAACAAAGGAACAGACTTTTAACTATAGAGAGCAAAGTGATGGTTACCAGAGGGATGTGGGGCAGGAGGATGAGGGAAATAGGGCATAGAGATGAAGGAGAATATTTATGATGGAAAAAAGTGACATTAAAAAAAGTCATATAGTAAAATAAATTGTATATGTTAATTCAACAAAAGATAAGTAAATCAATAGAATAGGAGCTTGGAAACATACCCTCATATTCATGAACATTTTCTCCATGAAACAAAATCGATGAATCTCACAAACAATAAAGCCAAGTAAAATAAATAGTATATAAACTGTGACTTCATTTAAATAAAAACCCAGGAGGCTCCTGGGTGGCTCAGTGGGTGAATGCTTCTGCCTTTGGCTCAGGTCGATTGAGCCCTGCATAGGGCTTTCTGCTCAGTGGGGAGCCTGCTTCCTCCTCTTTCTCTGCCAGCCTCTGCGTACTTGTGATCGATGTCTGTCAAATAAATAAATTTTAAAAATAAATAAATAAATAAATAAATAAATGCCCAAGTCACATAATAATATATTATATGAAAAGGCAAAGTAGAAGTTACTTCTGAGAGTAGGAATGTGATACTGTTGAGGTGATGGTAGTGTTTAATTTTTAGTTATAAGTGGGGATTCCATGAGTTTATTCACTTTTTGATAATTCATAGAACAGCCCACATGATTTATAAACTTTTCTGTAGGTGTGATTTACTAAAATAAAAATAATGATGTATAGGCAACAGGAGAAAGAATTTAGGTGCAGATTGATCTATCTTGGAATTTGATTATTTTTATAGAAGTCTACCACTTAATAGCAATGTTATCTAGGACTACTTATTGATTCTTTTCTCTCTCCATTTCATCAACTGTCTAGTGAGGAATATCTAATCATTTTCTTATGCAGATTCAATGAATTAAAATACATGTAAAGAACTAGAATTTTGCCTGGCCCATAATAAGTGTGAATCACCATCGTCATCATCATCATCATCATCATCATTATTCTTTTGTTTTTAATTTGCTTATAGCGAAAATAACTTTCTAGAATGTCTTTACATCTGTATCAAATGACATTCATTGTTTTTCTAGTAGCTTCATTCACAAAATTTACTGCTTCAAAATTTCCCAAAATTTTTGGTCGAATTTATGTGTCCATTCTTGGAAAATTAGTTATTTCAGGTCTCTTCACATAAATCATAATTTTCAAGGTGGTCTTGCCTTTGGTGTGATTTAAATAAATGGGAGAAAGAGGCAAAGAAAATGACTCTTTAGCTGTTTTAGTAATAGAAGATACAGACTCAGTTAAAGGAAAATAAATGCCATGTTTAATAGCAATGTCATTTTGGAAAGTTTCCAAACTTTCAAACTTTTTCTAAACATGTTTATTGATTTGTAGTTGAATTATCTGGTTTCAGACTTTTAATTTATTTTAACCTGTTGACTAGTGCCATGTTTTAGATAGTAGTATAACAATGTTCATGTAATTGTAGACTGTGGGGTATATCAGAATATAGTAAAGATTCAAAATCATGTCCTCAGGAAGCTTCCCTAAACTGGTCAGAAATCATCCAGCATCATTCTATAATTCATATGATTTATTCTCTGTGTTTTTTCAGTTGAAGGCTTAGCACATTTGATTGCATAAAGATATTTAAAAGTACAGCAATCTAGCCCTGGTTCTGTCATTTTCCAGTTCTATGAGCTTATAAATCGTCTCTGACAGTGAGTTGTCTTCTGCTCTAAAAATCAGCCTGGTCCACTCCAAAACTGCTAGAACTTATACAGGAATTCAGTAAAGTGTCAGGATATAAAATCAATGCACAGAAATCAGTTGCATTTCTCTACACCAACAGCCTGGATGATTCTTACCTAAAGTAGACTTAGGTCATCTGAAGATGGAAAGCCTCAGAAATGTTCAAGACCATAAGCCCTGAAATACTTGAGATAAAGATGAAGTCCTATAATCTCTTTAATTGTTCTTAAATCTTAAATTTTGTGCTCCGCAAGTGATTTGAGCTCCCAAGATTGGGAAACTAGAGGAAAGAAAACAAAGAACAAGCAGGAATGAAGCATGATAAACATGGCTTCATTGAGGTTTTGTGGAACCATTCCCAATTTAGCATTGTTATGGTCCGAATTGTGTTCCCTCCAAATTCATGTTGAAGTCCTATATTCAGGATGTGAATATATTTGGAGATAAGGCTGTAAAGAGGCAATTAAGTTAAAATGAGGCCATTATGTGCGTCCTAATCCAACATGACTGTGTCTTTAAAAGAAAAGGAAATTTGTATATAAGAAAGGCAGAGAAGCAAGAGAAAAGACTGCCATGTCCAAGGCTCAGAAGAAATAATCACCTTAATCTGAACTTCTAGCTTCCAGGTTTGTGAGAAAATAGGTTTTTTGTTTAAGCCACTCAGTCAGTGGTACTTTGTTATGGCAGTTCTAGCAAACTAATAAAGGTTTCCTTCTTTTCTGACTAAGTTTTGAAACAGGAAAAAAAAATTGAAGACATCAACTGCCAACTGACTGATTTTGGCTCTCCTACATTACCATTTTGCACAGCTTTCTTAATTTCTGTTCCCTCTTTGAGTCCCTGGTTTCTGACACCCCATTCTCTATTCATTTTGGTCTCTAGCTAGGACCCCAGTATTTACTCTGCCTTGTGAGTGAGCATTTTGAATCATGCACCACAATGGTTCTTTATTCTGTTGCTTCTTATGGAACTATTTACAGTTAAGAAATCTGTCTCCTAGGGAAGTTTCTTTCTTGTGTGAAGTTAACCAATTTAGAACCATCTTGAGTTTCTGTGATTCTTTGCACTGGCTAGACGACTCAGGGTATGCTCTGTTCATAGTTTCCTTCTTGACCAGGAATATTAAAAAATTATTTGGGGCTGCTAATCTAGCTTGACCCATATAGACTTTGCATTTACATTTTAAAGCCAGAACCTCCCTAGTGCTGTAAATACACACAAACTTTAGCTGGCACATGATGTAAAAGAAGCAAATATTCTGTAAATCAGATTTTAAAATATCTCTAAAAATGTAAGGTTCTCTTGCTTCATCTTTGCCTACTTAGGAAATGCTGAACTTGTGAAGTAAGCAATGAACATTTGCATACTGAAGCTACAGGAACCAACTACAAATATTGGTTGTTAGCTTACAAGATCACAAGCAATCTAGCCTTTTTTAGAGGGCAGTTATGAAGTTTCCATGTCTTTTGCTTGCTAAACTGCAGCAACAAGCCTTTACTTATCAGAACCTAACCATGGGGTTCTGCTTGCTGTTAAGCCCCCGGAGGTCTGTCTTGAGCACAGCCGTGCCCCAGGTGGTCCTTTGTAAACTTCCTCTGAGGCCCAAGCTACTTTGCCAAGCTTGTAGATGTCCAGCACTTATTCTGAAGTCTAGGCATCTTTTATTGAAGTGATGCCTTTATCCAGGTCCCTGTAATCACCACAGAACTTGCTTGAAGATCCCTCACAGACCTCAGAAATTGAAAAAAACAAAAAAACCAAAAAACCACCAAAACCAAACAAACAAAAAAAACTCAAGTGTAAAAAGACCAGCTGGATAAACTTTAGTAATTCTTTTCCAGGTTTAAAATACCTTGCCTACAAAGTAAAACCCAAGGCCTAATGCCATATATATCCTGTACACATGGGTAACCTTAATCACTTTCTTAAATTTCTTTTTTTTGTTTTATGGTTCAGAATGTCTAAAGAATATATCAAAGTTTAAGGTCTCTGAAATTAACTGCTCAAAACTATAGATATCCCAGGGAGGGATGAAACCTTGTAAAGCTTAAACTTTTTGGGAAATTCTAGGTACCTCCTGTGGGTAAGAAAAGTTATACAAATTTGAGTTAATCAGATGACCTACCCAAGGCAGAATGAGTAAAATGGTGTCGAGGGGTCAGAAAGTACACTGAGAACTTTCCAGTAGATATGAAAAGAAATGTCCCTTCCCACCCCCAAGAAGTAACAAATGAACAGAGAACCACTACTGGGGAAAGCCGCTAATGAAAGGGCATGCAGGAACAGGTATGAGAACCTCCAGTTCTGTAAGAATAGGGGATTAAGGATAAATAATGCCACCCTAAGAAGTTTAGGGCAGTAGTCAGAAAGTCAGGAAACTTGGAAATAGGATTTAAAATTGCCAGACCAGGCAACGACCTTTCATTTTGTTGTATCTGTTTTTAAAGGTCAACATTGACTTTGATTGTGGAGATGAGTTCGGATATGTTCCAATTTAAATATCACTTTCAACCCTTAAATTCCATTATTGCCTTAAAAAAATGATAATCAAAGCCAGTAACAACCAAAAACAACTGTTTAATTTTAACTTGCATTCAAAGAACATTTCCAAAAGTTACGAAAACAAAATAAAATCACCACAATGGTTTGTTTAAGTGACTATCTAATTACTTTATAGAAAATTACCTTTCTTCCTTAAAACACCGTGAGTCTGCCAAATCTACTGTTGTAGTGAGGAGCCGAATGCTATTTGGCTTCTGGGCTCCATCTGCATTTGTCTGCATCTGCTTTCATCCTCCTCAGACTCTTCTCAAAAGGAGCACAGAGAGTCTACAATTCATGTGAGGGCACCCAGCCAGATTAGAAGCTGCCAAATATCAACATCAGGTTTTGTGAGAAAAATTAAGTTACTTAAGCCTTCTCTCTAGCACAGCAATAATGTTGGATGAAAGGTTATGCAGTTTGAATCTCTATTTCTACCCTGCTGGGAAAAGATAATTTGGAAGTGAAAATGTGAGGTTATGATGTGATTTGGACATTTTATGGTGACCTACCCTTTTCAACTGCTATTCTTACAGTGTCTGGTTATCATGTTAGTGATTTTTTTCTTTTCTTTTTTTTTTTTTTAACTGTTTTCCTGCAATTGCCACACTACAACACGGAAGGTAGAATGAGAATAGCTTCACATTTTAGATTTTTAAAAGGTTTGTGGTTCTCTGCAAATCTTTAATAATTCTTTATTCTGAGCAGCAAATGTGCTGATATGTATGCATTTTCATTCTGGTTACTTTCTTCCCAATAAATGATTTTGGGCTGATTTATGATAACAAAATTTAAAATTTGAGAATGAAAGCAGTAAGAAACCTCAAGGGCCAGATATTGAATGGGACATTTGATTAATATTTTTAATATTAATTTTGCTCATCAGTAAATGGTAATAATGATAGCATATCCTCAGGTTTACTTTGAGGCTTAAACAAATCAATATATGTAAGAAGTTAATAATAGCTAGTGATAAAAAAGTAGTGGCAATTATAATATTAATTACATTAATGCATATTTTGACTGCCTAATGAAAATTAAATACTATTAGTAACACGAGTAGAAGTATTTTAAATATTTGCAATAAAGCTAGGATCAAAATGAAAATTCTAAATTTAAATTTCTATTTATCTATATGTAAAATCTAAAAACAAAATATTTCTATTACTTTCTCAAAGTCACTTGGTTATGTAAAGGCAAAAATGGATTGGGCTACAAATATGTGACTGCTCTGTTATACATTTTCACAGATCAATAGCAGAATCTTAGAAGTCTTGGGTGAACTTTTTCAGACTGCACTGGGTGAAGCATGATTTTTGCCTTCTTGAATGCTAGATGTAATTAGTTGATACCTCCAAAAATACTTCAACATTGTATATTTGAGTTTACACGTAATTTTTATAAGATGTCTCAGAAAAGAGGACTGATATAGTTTAAGATATAATAAAAGTAGAATAGATATACAAACATGCTGTAAACCAAGTGGCCTACTTGCTGAATAAAAAAATGAAGAAAGGCCTTATTTTATGTATGAGTGTAAGCAATAAATTATTACCACAGGCAGTAAGGGAGTTGATTTGGTAACTTTATCACTCAGGATCTTCCTTAGGTCCTTAACTATGTTTATGTATGTGAATGTATGTGCATTTTCCTTTTTCTTTACATACACTGAAGAACAGTTTTCATGTCTTATTTACTTTCTAAAGAAACTGAATTTTTTGAGAGCTTGACTACAAGATACTTTAATTTATTCAGCTTTCTCTAAAAAATATGTAGTTAAGAAGAGATTTCTAGCAAGTCAAATTGTCAATATTAATGTATCATTATTAAATGAGCCTTAGATCATAGATCTTATGGCCCACGAGATTAGAAGATTCTGAAATTATAGAATGGGTGTCTCAAACTCTCAATAAAAAGAGAAAAGAGAAAAAAAGATTTTGAGATAAACTATTGCAAATATTTATCCATAGTCTTTCTTTTTTTTTTCTCTCCATATTCTTTCTAAAACATTTCTATCCCACAAATTCTTATGTTGCAAAAGGGAGAACAACAGGTTCATTTTGCAGTCTTGTTCCATGTCTCCACTGATAGATCATAATGGGCAACTGCTCCAGTTTGTCCTACGCTGTGCTTTTAAAAATTCAAGTTTTCATATTTAATTTTAAAGAAATTGTAGCCTAAAAGTGAGATCTACAATGACTGTTATTCTAAAGTAATTGGTTAGGGTAATTTAAATAATAAAGGTAATTAATTATGTAAATGTCCAGCTATTCTCCCTATTCAGCCTTGATGATCTTTAGCAGAGAATAGGAAAACTTGTGCATCTTTTTCTTTTTCCTTCATACCTATGAGAATATCGACTAGCTCAATGAAACTGATACATTTCTAAAAAGAGATATGCTATAACATATTGTATAGAACAGATAATATGACTCTAACATGTTTATATATAAACACCATAGATATTAAAGGTTGAAAGAATAGAGGTATAATTATAACAATAGAGGAATGGTTTATAACTCAGAGTAATAATAAGTAAGTGCCTTTTTATAGCATCTAGCATAGCTTGAAGGAAATTTAGAGATAATTGAATCCACACTTCAGATAGAGATGCTGATGTGGAGAAAAGGCTAAGCTTCATGCCTAAGGCCATATAACTGGTTAGCAACAGACCCTTTACCAGATTTAAGGTATTTGACATGGAGAATAGATTACCTTTTGGTATGTCGTAGCTAACTTGAATTTGAGTGATAGAATTGTTTTATTTCTTCTTAAATAGTGAAAATTCTGCTAAGAACTTCTATGATTTAAGGACATGTTTTTTCTGACTCCTGGTTTAAAATGAGCTTGAAAGAGAAAATCCTTCTATAATTTGCTTAAGCAACTCATGAATTCATTTCTCTAAGTGAGGTAGGGTCACAAAGTACTTGCTTGCACTTGTAAGACTCCTGTAAAAATCCTTAGCCATGATTTGCACATTCTCATATTTATCTTTGGAAAGTAGAGAAGAAACAAAAGTGGTAGTTTTGAGCAGACCTACGTTTGAGAATGACAGCTACAGGAGATGACAGTAAAGGAGAATGGAGGCAATTTGTTTTGACTTTATTATGTGAGAAAGCCTAATTTTTTTCAGGAACTCAAATTCATATAAGAAATATATATTGTAAGGGTGCCTGGGTGGTTCGGTGGGTTAAGCCTCTGCCTTCAGCTCAGGTCATGATCTCAGGGTCCTGAAATCAAGTCCTACATCGGGCTCTCTGCTTGGTGGGGAGCCTGCTTCCCCCCCTCTCTCTGCCTGCCTCTATGCCTATTTTTGATCTCTCTCTCTCTCTGTCAAATGAATAAATAAAATCTTAAAAATATATATATATGTTATGCTTGAATCAGAGGCACCTGGGTCGCTCAGTTGTTAAGCATCTGCCTTCGGCTCAGGTCATGATCCCAGGGTTCTATGGTTGAGCACTGCATCGGTCTCCGTGCTTGGTGGGAGACCTGCCTCTGCTTGTGTTCTCTCTCTCACTGTCTGTCTCTGTCAAATAAATATATTAAATCTTTAAAAAAAAAAGAAATATATATTTACTTAAATCAAAAGCACATAGAATATTCTTGGGGTGGCTCAGTTGCTTAAGTGTCTGACTTGTGATTTCAGCTCAGGTCATGTTCTTGGAGTCCTGATTTCAAGCCCTGCATGGGCTCCATGCTTAGTGTGAAGTCTGCATGAGATTCTTTCTCACTCTCCCCCTACCCCTCCTACTGCTCACACTCTCTCTGAAAAAAAAAAAAATTATATAGAACTTTTTGAAATGAATCAGATATGATCCCTGTCTTTAAGTTATGAACAATTATTTGAGAGTATCAGAAAAAAACATGATGCGGAACATTAACTGAGAGCACTCTGTAAAAGCACTGATAGAGTACTTGGCACGTAATTAGTGCTGAGCAGATCCTCTCAGATACTAAATTGAAATGAGATAAATACTGTAATAATGCTTTAGGCTAACACAAGGAAAGAGGCATTTATGGTAGGCCTGGAATAAATAGGTAGGATTTTAACTTGACATATATAGGTACTATAGGTACTATAACTTGAATAAATGAACATGTAATGGAAGAAATGTGAGAAAAATTAGGTGACAAAAAAAGTAGGCATTTCAGTAAGCAAGATTAAATATAATTCTAAAAGATCTCTTCCTTTACACTGATCATAGACATTCATGTAAAGAATACAGGTATGTCATCTCTTCCCTGAAGTGAACATTAAATTGGCCTAAATTCTTTAGTTTGTTTTCATTTCCTCTATAAAATTATTTTTATTTCAGAATTGTGCTTTTTTGATAGTGTAGACCTAACTATATAATAATGGTCTTTTATACATACATGGTCATTGCTTTCCTTTCTCATATTTCTTGTTCTTAAGTATGTTACCAACATTTGCATTGTTTATATTATTAGTTGTAGAGCACGACCTGTAAATTCCTATGTTTGCTTTGTGACAGCCTCCTGAATGATAGTAGACTAATTGTAAGCAAAGAAAATGAGGTCTTTCTTACCAAAAGACAGATTGCCTTAAGTAGAAACAGTGATGAAAATTGAAAAAACTAACAGCCTCAACCCAACAGCTGCTGCTGTTTCTGCCAAATATTGCTCTGTCTCTAAGTCCCATTTCTGAAAAAGTGTGTAAATTAATCAGCAGAATACAATTTTATTTACAAAATTCATATTGATAATCCCTCTCAGTGTAATTTAAATTCTTAGAAACATCTAATTAATGCAGTTTATCAATGTCTTGAATTCAAAATTATATGTGACCCTGCCTTTTTTAAATTCACTCTGACAGAGAAACATTTTTTTCATTCTTTAATTAGATTGGTTGCAGTATTTTGTAGTGACCATATTGTTGGCAGTGTTGTTGAGTAGACACGAGCTTTTTGACATTGAAGTGTCTCTTTCTGGATGCCTGGGTGGTTCAGTCAGTTAAGTGTCTGCCTTTGGCTCAGGTCATAATCCCAGGGTCCTGGGTCCTGGGATTATGTCCTGCATTGGACTCCCTGCTTAGTGAGAGCCTGTTTCTCCTTCTACCTGCCACTCCCCCCTGCTTTGCTCACTCACTCACTTTCTCTGACAAATAAATGAAGTGTCTCTTTCATGAAAAAAGATGTCACAGGCCCTGTGTATACATGCCTTTCCCTTAAAAACTTGTACAAGTTACCTATTCTGTATAGATATAAGTATGGTATAGTTATAGATATAGATTGATATCAATTTATATATATATATTTGAAAATGTCCCTATATATACATATATATTTATATATATTTGGATATATTTGGTGTAAATTTATGTGCATAATAAGGAGGGCCGTGTGGTGTTCAAAGCACAGTAGGATCACAACCTTAGCAAGAGTCAGAGTGTGGGTCCATTAAGATTTTTGGAAGAGGTCATGTTTTAAATGAGTCCAGAAAAATATGGAACTGGATACTAGGAAGGTCAAAGGAGTCATAAGTAAATTCATGTTGAGAGTCAGCACAAGTAAAGTCATATATTAAGTACAGGCTTGAGATAAGGGGGGAAATTAGTTGGGAGGGGAAAGAGATCAAATCATGCCTTATTAGAAAATAGGAGTTTTTCCTTTTAATATTTATGTATTTATTTGAGGCGGGGGAGAAACAGAGGGAAAGAGAGAGAGAGAGAGAATCACAAGCAGACTCCACCCCATGCATGGAGCCAAGTGTGGGGCTTGATCTCATAACCCATGAGATCATAATCTAAGCTGAAATCAGAAGTTGGACATTTAAGCAACTGAGTCACTGAGGTGTCCCTATAGATTTTTTTAAAATGGAAAATCATTAATGTTTTAACTTTAAGCATGATAAACCCAGCTTTTTAATTAGGTAACATTTCAGTAACCTGTGTTTTTGAAGACAGTATTTGGAGTATTTCAGTATTTGGAGATATATTGAGAAATAAATCCATAAATAAAGAATTTTTGCTTTTATGAAGCTTAAAGCCTAATAAAGAATACAGATATTAAATAAGCAATTAAAATAAAGCTTCTTCAGTGTAGTTATTAGAAAATCATAGATTTCAATGAAAAATCAAATTTTGAGTTTTGAGGTGCTTGTAGGCCATCTAGGAACACATGTGCTTAGTATTTTGGATCTATAAGGCTGCAACTGAAGAAAAAAGTAGGTTCTAAGATAAAAATGCAGTTGTTAAAATGGAATATGAATGAATTGGAGTAAATGAAATAGTCCAGGGCATGTTCAGAACAAGGTCCAAGGCAGCAACTTGGTGCAAAGGAACATATCAAGGATAAGCAGATATAGGTCATTTTCTAAGCAGGACTGAAAAAGCAAGGCCAGAGAAGCAGACATATATCTATAGAACAAGGAAAAGAAGTTTAAGAAATATATTATGGTCAAGTTAAGTGAGAATTTGGAAACTTTTTTTTTTAATGCTTTTGTTAGTATAATTTCAATGAAATAGTATTGAAAATCATTTTTATACTGGATTTAAAAGTGAATAAAAGTTTAGGAAATTGAAGCAGGAATTGTACAAAATTATTTTGAGAAGTTTAGTATTAGAGAAAAAAGTTACTGGAAGGTGATATTGAGTGAATGAGTTTTTTTGTTTTAAATTAAAAATACTTAAAAGTAATTAGTTAATTAATTAAAAATGCTTGTCCATGTGCATGAAGCTATCCTGTTGCAGAGAGGGAGAACCTATAGAATGTGAGTGTGTGTGTGTGTGTGTGTGTGTGTGTGTTTATGCGTGTACATATGTGTAATTATATAGAAATATTTAGAAAGGATTCTATGTGACTCATTTTCATTATTTGAATATCTATCTGGAACAACTGTGAGCTCTCTAATAATTTTCTGGAACCTGATTTTCCTAAGTGCCCTTTAGTCCGACTAGTTGGACTTCTAAGAGTTTTCTCCATCCTTGTATTGGGCCATTGCAGGGATAGAATAAGGCGCAAGCTACAACATCAGTGAAGAAAAGTGCTTAAGAATAAGTGTCCTGCTCCCACCACTTTAATTCAACATAGTACCAGAAGTTGAGTCACAATAATCAAGCAAGAAAAAGAAATAAGAGGCATCCATATTGGTAAAGAAGAAGTTAAATTATGATTGTCTGCAGACAATATGATATTATACATAGGAAATCTTAAAGATTGCACACATACACACAACTACTAAAAGAAATGAATTCAATAAAGTGGCAGGATATAATAGTTAATGTCCAGAACTCAGTAGTGTTTCTATACACGAACAATAATGTTGAAGAAAGAGAAATTAAAAACAAAACAAAACAACAGCAACAACAAAAACACCACCATTTACAATTGCACCGAAAATAATAAAATACCTAGGAATAAACTTAACCAAAGAGGCAAAAGACCTATACTCTGAAAACTATAAAACACTGATGAAATATGTGTGTGTGTGCGCACGTGTGTGTGTGTGTGTGTGTGTGTGTGTAAAATTTTATTTCTTTCAGTGTTCCAAAATTCATTGTTTATACACCACACCCAGTGCTCCATGCAATTCAGGCCTTCCTTAATACCCATCACCAGGCTCACCCAATACCCCATTACCCTCCCCTTCATAAACCTGTTTGTTTCTCAGACTCTGCAGTCTTTCATGGTTTGTCTTCCCTTCCGATTTTCCCCAACTCACTTCTCCTCTCCATCTCCCAATGTCTTCCATGTTATTCCTTATGCTCCACAAATAATGGAAAACTAATGATAATTGACTCTCTATGCTTGACTTATTTCACTCAGCATAATCTCTACCAGTCCCATCCATGTTGCTACAAAAGCTGGGTTTGAGTTTATCTTTATGTATGGTGTAAGGGAATGCTTAAGTTTCATTCTTCTATGCATAGCTGTCCGATTTTCCCAGCACCATTTATTGAAGAGACTGTCTTATTTCCACTGTATATTTTTTTCTGCTTTGTCAAAGATTATTTGACCATAGAGTAGCAGGTCCATATCTGGGCTCTCTGTTCTGTTCCTCTGGTCTATGTGTCTGCTTTTGTGCTAGTACCATGCTGTCTTGGTTATCGCAGCTTTGTAGTGAAGCTGGAAATCAGGCAACATGATGCCCCCAGTGTTGTTTTTCTTTTTCAACATTTCCATAGGAATTCAGGGTCTCTTCTGGTTCCATACAAATTTTAGGATTGTTTGTTCCAGCTCTTTGAAAAATACTGGTGGAATTTTGATCAGGATGGCATTGAAAGTATAGATTGCTCTAGGCAGTATACACATTTTAGGTTGAGTCCTTTAATAAAGATATCAAAATACACCAGGAAGAATTAAAATAACCTTCTTCACCCATATCGAGGATTTATAACCAACCTCCCATCTTTTTCTTCTGTCAGTGTTTCAGTGTATTTGTTTTTGTTCTGGTGTTATATAAATCTTATCCTTGGGGTTCATTTTGACTGTTTTTTTTTTTTTTTTCTTGTCATTTACTTTTGTCAGCCTTTTTACTTGTCCATTTTTGTTTGTGTACCTTATAAATCTTAGTTTTGGGACTCATTCTGGTTAGGTCTTCTTTTTTTCTCTCTCTCTCTTCCTTTCTCTCTTTTTTTTTTTTTTTTCTTTTCTTTTTGGTGGTGACTTCCGATTGCTCAGAAGCGTTCCACAGTACACCTTGCCTGGATCTCAGTTGATGTATTCAGCTACACATCCCCTCAACCTCCTCTCACCAAAATGACTAGGAGGAGGAACACCCAATAGAGGAAAAATTCAGAGACTGTGCTGTTACCATCAGAACTATTGGATATGGACATAAACACTATGTTGGAAAGGGAATTCAAGGTAACAATTATACAGGCAATGGCTAGGTTGGAGAAAACCATTAGTGACAACATAGAATCTCTAAGGCAGAGGTGAAAGCTGACCGGGAAGAAGTTAAAAATGCTATCAGTGAGATCCAATCTAATCTAAATACTCTAACAGCTAGGGTAACTGGAGGCAGAAGATAGAATTAGTGATCTAGAGGACAAACTGATAGAGAAAAAGGATCAGGAGGAGGCATGGAAGAAACAGCTTAGAAGCCATGAAAACAGAATTAGGGAAATAAATGATGCCATGAAATTTTCCAGCATCAGAATTATTGGGATCCTGAGGGGCTGGAGAAAGAGAGAAAACTAGAAGATATAGTTGAACAAATTCTGGATGAAAATTTTCCTAATCTGGGGAATGAAACCAGTGTTCGTGTCCTAGAGGCAGAAAGAACACTGCCCCAAATCAATGAATCTAGAAAGACCTTGAGACACTTGATTGTGAGACTAACACTGATGAAATATATTGAAGTTGACACAAACAAATCAAAAGATACTCCATGCTCATGGATTGAAAAATTGTCAAAATGTCCATATTATCCAAGGCAATCTACAGATTCACTGCACTCCCTATCAAAATAACAACAGCATTTTTTACAAAACCAGAACAAATAATTACTAAAATTGGTATGGAACCACAGAAGACCCTGAATAGCCAGAGCAAACCTAAGAAAGAAGATGATTGGAGGTATCATAATTCTAGATTTCAAGTTATATTATAAAGTTATAGTAATCAAACAGTATGGTACTGACACAACTGCATATACATAGATCAATAAAACAGGATAGAGACCTCAGAAATAAACCCACATTTATATGTTCAATTTATCTATGACAAAGAAGACAAGAATATATAAGAATTATTTTCAATAAATGGCGCTGGAAAACTGGACAGCTACATGGAAGAGAATGAAAGTGGACTACTTTCTAACACAATACATAAAAATAAACTCAAAATTAATTAAAGACCTGAATGTGAGGCCTGAAGCCATAAAAAACCTGAAAGAGAAGATAAGCAGTAATTTCCCTGACATTGGCCATAGCAACATTTCTCTAGATAGGTCTCCTAAAGCAAAAGAAACAAAACCAAAAATAAACTGTTGGGACTACATCAAAATAAAAAGCTCTGCACAGCAAAGGAAATAATCCACAAAACAAAAGACAACCTACTGCATGAGAGAAGATATTTACAAATGATATATTTGATAAGGGGTTAATATCCAAAATATGTAAAAACTCATACAATACCAAAAAACAGTCTGATTAAAAAAATGGGAAGAGGATCTGAACAGACATTCTTCCAAAGAAGGCATACAGGTGACTATCTGAATAGGAAAAGAAACTCAACATCACTCATCATCAGGGAAATGCAAATCAAAATCACAATGAGATACCACCTCATGCCTATTAGAATGGCTAAAATCAAGAAGACAAAAAATGAATGTTGGTAAAGATATAGAGAAAAAGGAAAACTGTTGTGCTATTGGTGGAAATGTAAATTGGCATAGCTACTGTGGAAAATAGTATGGAGGTTCCTCAAAAAGTTGAAAATAGAAATACCATATGATCCAGTAAATCCAATATTGGGTATTTACCCTGTGGGAATGAAAATACTAACTCAAAAAGGTACATGCACCCCTATGTTTATTGGAACATTATTTACAATAGTCAAGACAGGGATGTAACCTAAGTGTCCTACAGTAGTTGAATGGATATGATATATACGCAATAGATTATCACACAACCATAAAAAAGGATGAGATCCTGCCATTTGAGGCAACATGGATGGACCTAGAGGGTATTATGCAAAGTGAAATAAGTGAAATAAGTCAGACTGAGAAAGACAAATACCATATGATTCCACTCATAAATAGAATCTTAAAAAAATGAATGAAAAGTAGAATAAGAACTATAAATACAGAGAACAAACTAATGGTTGCCAGAGCAGTGTCAGGTGGAATTTAAGGAAGAGAGAGATAGGGGCCACCAGTTATGAGAAGAGTAAGTCATGGGAATAAAAGGCAAATCATAAGAAATATAGTCAATGATACTGTAATAGCAATGTAATGGAATAGATGATAGCTATACTTGTGGTGAACATACCATAATGTATAAATTTGTCAAACCACTACATTGTATAGGTGAAACTAATGCAATACTGTGTGTCAACTATACTCAAAAAAATGAAAAATTTGAAAAGTAAGTAAAAAAAAACCCAGGAAACTAAAAAAATAAAATAGTGCCCTTCTCTGATCCAGAGGAATCAAATTAATTTTGTGTCCTCCCTTATGTGAATGCAAAACAAAATGTAAGGAATTACATAGGAGTGTAAAACAATATATGTATTTTTTAAATTTCTCAGCAATATTCAGAGGTCTTCTAGCATGACCTTGTAAATTTCCTAGGACTCAGTAGCTACAGCAGAAAACTAAGTGGGGACAAAGATGTGAAGAAATGTGGCCAACAAAAGCCATTACCCTTTAAAACTGATTTAGCAAAAAAGCATAGCTATATGTTGGCTAACTAAGTAAAAAAATAAAAAAATAAAGAAAAAAGATTTACTTGTGGAATATGCTTCTACCAAGAATGTCTGAGAACTACAAGAAGCAGTCACTATAAACTGCTACCATGAGGGGAATGAAAGATTAGTAGTGTTTCTGCATGCAGCCATCATCAGGAGCCATGGGGGAAAAAGTGCTGCCCATGAGGTCTCTCTCCAGGATCAGAAAACTAATGGTTTAAGGAGATATTATTGCTCAGAAATCTCCGCACTACTGGCAATAAGGAAAGAATATCTTTTGAAAGAGATGGCTCACATTTTTTTAAACTCCTGTGGCACTTAAATTATTTATTAGTATTATTTTTATTGTTATTATTTTACTATTGTTTTGCTTTATTCTGTTCACAGATAATAAATAAAAACTATTCAGAAAAAAGTGAAAAATTATTTTTCCTTAGGAACCAGATGTTTTGGAGTCTTAAATACATACTGAGTGTTAAAACAATCTGAGACAGGAGGGAAAAAAAAAAAAGACATAGACTTTGAGGATTGAGTTAATAGACCACACGATCTAAGAAAAGATTTTATGAACTGTGATGCAGTGATAGATAATAGCAATTTCATGTTTTTATGTTTGATATGCATGAAAAAGTGCAAATATCAGATTATTTTAATTCAAATGTGTTTTAAGTTTTATATGAAAATGTGTTTTTTAAGCATTAAAATCTTTTCTAGAGGAAATTTTTACTTCTGGTTATGAAGAATAACTTGCAATAGACCAATCCTTCCACTAAGAACAACTGTAGAAGTTAGGTACAATTATTAAAAAAACAAACAAAACAAAAAACCATAGCTGTTTGGAAGCTGTCTTAAAACAAACAAAACTGCCAGGATTAAACTAATTTGAGTTTTAATTTCCCCATTTAGAGAACAGGACTAGTAGTTTATACTTTATAGAAAATTATGATAATGATGCTGATGAATGCTAATATTTATGTAATACATATACTATGTCAGGTATTGGCAGAAGTGTATTGTGTGTGTCCAACAGTACCATGTTACTACCTATTATAATCTCTATTTTTAAAATGGAAAACATTGACTAAGTGTCCAAATCTGGATTTAAATACAATTTTATATTGCTCTAGGAATTTAATGTTTAATCAGTTTGTCATGTAATCTATCTACATATCAAAATAAAATAGGTATCACCACTTCCTCATATCAGGGAGATCATATGATAGTTGTCTTTCTCTGCTTGACTTAGTGACTCTTAATCTCACAAAACAAACTGAGGGTTGCTGGGGGGAGGGGGTTTGGGAGAAGGGGGTGGGATTATGGACATTGGGGAGGGTATGTGCTTTGGTGAGTGCTGTGAAGTGTGTAAACCTGGTGATTCACAGACCTGTACCCCTGGGGATAAAAATATATGTTTATAAAAAATAAAAAGTTAAATTTAAAAAATAAATAAATAAAATAGGTAAAGCATCTAATGAATTGTGTGGCTCACAGAAAGTGCTCTATATCTACAAGCCTATTCGATCTTATGTACTTAGCTTTTGGTGTTTCCTCTGCTCTTCTGTTGTCCTGTAATGCTCTTTACTCATTGGTTTGCAAGATTTGTTTTCTCAGTGTTAAGTTTCTACATAAATATCACCTCCTCAAAAAGTTAATTCCTGGCTCCAGCAACTAAAATTGCCTCATTGTTATTTCCACCTCCTTACTTACTTTGTTCACTTACTACACCAGCCATCCCTTAATTTTATTATTATTATATGAGAATATACAAATAAATACTAAATATATGCTGTATTTCCTTCACTCACTGTTAGGTTTATATGGTAGGAGTATTCCTTTTCTGTTTTGTTTAATGTTATATGCTCCATACCTAGCACAGTTTTTATTTATAAAACATATTCAAAATATGTTTATTAAAATAATAATAACTACTGTCAAAAATCCAGAAATAGAAAAATTAAAACCATGGAGTCAGTAAAAATAGCACTTATTTATTAAGGGTTTATTGTGCTTATAAGGACAGTTGATAAACTGGGAGATTTTAGATTCAAAATTTATTTGAAACTCGGGGGTATGATGTTTCAGAATGACTTATGAAGTGAAAAATAAGGAAATTGTTTAACCTTTACAGTGATTGGTTACTATACTGGTGGCTTCCAGATGGCAGGCAATTGGCTAAAAGTGATTATCTTATACTATTTTTAGGAAGATAAATTAAGTTTTTTTGTTGGTTTTTTTTTTTTTTTGATTATCAGAGGCACTTACAGGGAATAGCCTAAATTAGGTCTCATATTCATAAAATAAGCTAGATTCAGTTTTGCTTATGTGGCTTAAATAGTTTTTCTGCTCAGAGAATTTTTAAGCCCAGGCTCTATTTTATATTAACAATATTTTTGTTATTTAAGTTATTGTAAGTTAAATTAAGAACTGATGTGTAAGAATAAATAATGGAAATACTTTAGCACAGAATAAAATGATGGAAATACTATAAAGTATAATGGTTGTATTAGTCAAAGTTCTCCAGAGAGCAGAACAGATAGGATATATTAATTATAGGAATTTGCTTATATGATTATGGAAGTAAGAAGTTCCATGATTTACTTACTGTCTATAAACTGGAGAATTGGGAAAGCTGTAGTGTAATTCATTATGAGTCCAAAGGCCGAGAACCAAGAACCAATATCTGAGGGCAGGAGACAATGAATACCTCAATTTTCACAAAGAGAGGAAATTCTCCTTTCCTGTCTTTTTGTTATATTTAAGCCCTCAATGAGCAGATTGAATGATGTCTACCTAAATTTGTGAGGGAGATCTTTACTCAGTCTACTGACTTGGAATAATGTGTTACCAGCTATCTGGGCATCCCTTAACTCTGTCAAATCAACATAAAATTAACCATTGGTAATGTCATTAAGTGTGAAATTACCGTAATTCAATTTCTGAACACAAATAGAGAAACTGCAGATGTTAAAATAGTCTCCATCCTTTGGAGTTTTGAGTTGTTTTGTTTATTTGTTGGACCCCAAATAAAATAAATGAGTATCATTCTTGTCATTCAATATATCATTTAATTATTGACTATATAATTTATAAATGAGTAACTGGTATTTTAAGTAACTAAATTATTATGTGTACTTTAAAAGGTTTAATCAAAATTAAATTTGTACCCATGTTATGAATTTGAAAATTTCTTTAATTTTGAAAAGTGCTATTAGAAAATACCTTCATACAATAAAAAACACATCCAAGTATTTTGTGACTAAAGCATATATTAAATATATATATATATGTGTGTGTGTGTGTGTGTGTGCGCACACACGCTTTTTTTATTTTTAGTTTTCTGCCTATTGTGTGTTATTCTACTATATAGTCAAGACATATTGTGTCAATATAGCATTTTCTCTCTCCTGTGGTTACAAAATGTAGTTTGTTTTGAAGGGGACAGGAAACTGGGATCAAGTCACAAAGGCATTTTACCTGTCACAGACTAGGAACATACCACAGAGAGCAAAACTGATGGTACTGTGCATCTGTGCATTCAACATTTCATGGCTCAAAGCCACTAGACTCTTTTCTGCATGACCAACTGACTAATTGCTGTACTTGGCCTTTTCTATTCTCTTCAATTAATGCAATGCACAATTGCACATAGCAACAGAGTCACCCATACAGAACAGAATCTGGGCCAGAATTAGGCTCTAAATCCCAGAAGCACCTGTTACAAATATAAAGCGTCCAGATGGTCTAGTCTTTGTGGGGAAGTGTCAAGCATTGACTTATCTGTCTTTCTTACTTTTGGTTTAAGGTCAAAAACATGATCTTTTGGAAGAAGGGAGCCAAATAAAAATCAGAAAAAATACCTAGGATTAGTGTAGAAACTTCTCAATTTGTTTATATAAATCTTTATTGCCCAGTGGAGCTCATTGTTATCATTTTCTAGCATACAAATGGGATTAGTCTATGATTACATGGCAGGCTTCAGTATAATTAGATAGATTTATTTAAACACAGCTGTAAATCATAAAAAAATGTGAAATATTTGATGATTGTAAATTCAGCAGTTTGTGTATTCAAACTTTAGTCTCAATCAACTTTATTGTTCTGATTTTGAGATTCTAGAAAATGAAAACCATTACCTTAGCTTAACTCAGCTTTTTGTTTTTATTTATTTCAACATACAAAAAAAATATTGTTACATTATGATATGTTTCAAGTGAAGAGTAACTCTCTCACTGCTATAGTATTTAAATTGTACCTTTTTGTACTTTTTTTATTTTTAAGATTCTTTATTTATTTGACAGAGAGAGATCACAAGTAGTCAGAGAGATAGGCAGAGAGAGAGAGGGAAGCAGGCTCTCTGCTGAGCAGAGAGCCCGATGCTGGGTTTGATCCCAGGGTCCTGGGATCATATGCGGGTCTCTATCCCAGGGCCCTGGGATCATGACCTGAGCCGAAGACAGAGGCTAAGCCACCCAGGCACCCCAACATTTTTGTACTTTTGTCACCTGCATGGTTTTTAGCAATAACAAGACTTCAGTGAACCCATCTAACTATTTTTTAAAAAATTTTATTTATTTATTTGACAGAGAGAGATCACAAGTAGGCAGAGGCAGGTGGGGGGGAAGCAGGCTCCCCGCTGAGCAGAGAGCCTGATGCGGGACTCAGTCCCAGGACCCTGAGATCATGACCCAAGCCGAAGGCAGAGGCTTAACCCACTGAGCCACCCAGGTTGCCCCCATCTAGCTATTTTGTATTATAAAAAAAGTTAATGTGATACATAAAAATTTTGCTCCTTCTCACTCTTGCATTCTACATGGTTTATCATAAACTTCTCTTATAATTAATATTTTGTGAAATTCATCTGCAAGTAAAGAAAACAAAATTATTTACTGAAAATAACCACTCTGTTCATATGTTAAAAACTGAGTGATTTGCAAATTCTGAAACCAATAGGAAAAGAGATTTTTGTTTTCCTGTTTATGCCAAAGCTCTAAGGAATTTTGTTGCTAAAAATGATCACAATAGCTGCCTTTCATTTCACAGTTCGAATGGACATGACACATACAGTATATCCTATGCTTTTATTCCAGATAACAATTACCAATGAATATCAATTTAGTTCTTTAACCCCCTTTGATTTTTTTTTTCTTATAAAGGAATACATTTTAAACATAGTAAGGTCTGAATCATTCTTTATTTTCTTACAAAGATTAAGAGATGATATTAGTTGTCACTGGATATTCAAATCCCAAATAGTTCCACTTTGTTACCATTTGGAAATGTTACATATTCTGCTGAAGTGTACTATAGTTTTAAGCAGCTGAATTAGAATATCTATGGATATTGAATTTCTTAGATTAATAGATGTTTTTAAAAGATTTACTTATTTTAGAGAGAGTGAGAGAGAGAATGCATTGGGGATGGGGCAGAGGGAGAGAGAAAATCCCACGCAGACCCCCACTGAGTGCAGATCTGGATGCAGAGCTCAATTTCATAACACTGAGATCATTACCTGAGCCAAAATCAAGAGTCAGACACTCAACTGAGGAGCTAACCAGGCTCTAGATTAATAGATTTTTCACTTTATAAAACCATCATGTAATACCTCAAAAGATTAAAAAGTAGTTTACTTAAAAAATATGAAATGTGTACCTATGTGTATATATATGTAGGATAATCTTATAGAAAAAGAAAATAATTGTACTGAGAACTTAATAGCGACGTTCCAATTTCTAACCAGCATTTATTTTGGCCACAATACCCTGTTTAATAGTTGATTATAAAATAAATACTATCCTTAAATATGAACATTTAAAGTCACATTAATAGTGAAAGTATTTTAATATTATAGTAAAACTTATGGGACACCTGGATGGCTCAGTCAGTTAAGCCTCTGCCTTTGGCTCAGATCATGATCCCAGGGTCCTGGGATCAAGTTCTCCATCAGGCTCCCTGCTCAGAGTGGGAGAGGGAGAGAAGTGGGAAGCCTGCTTCTCCCTCTGCCATCTGTTCCCCCTGCTTGTGTTCTTGCTCTCTCTTTCTAACAAAAAATAAATAAAATATATAAAAAGATTTTATAGCAAAAATTATAGAGTTTCTGCATTGAAAAGTCAGATTGAAATTCCTGCTCAAGTAAAATCAGGAATTTATTTTAATTTTGTTCTGAAGGACAAACTTGCTAACCTTGTTCTAAAATAACAGAAATAATCTCTTATGTACATTGCTTGGTGCTTGTCAAAAATGAAAATGGAAAAATAGAAATTTGGCTTCACAAACTACCTACATCAAAGAAGGAGGGAAACAACGCACTGCCACTTCCAGCAATGACAGTATGTTTTATTCCCAAATATCTGCTGGAAATAACTAGAAAAGCTACATAAAATGCATTAGGGTATATTTGAAGAAATCAAGTAGGTAGAATTTACTAAGAAGTTAAAGACTAGAATCTTTGAAAGGGACCAGGGACTATGTAGGAGAGTGAGGCATTTAAGACATGTGTCTATTTGTGAAAGCATGGCTGAAAAGATGAAAAGCTGAGCACAACCTTGAATACTTTTGGTTTGGGGAAAAGGCTATACACTGAACTTAAATAAACCAGCCTTTTTAGGGACTGAAGACTAATTTTGATACATCTCAAAACCTCAGTGGATTAAAGTGATCCTGTATTGTTAGTGTCCATAGCCTATTTGTCTGGAATCCAGTGAAATCCTTTCTGGAGAAAGATAACATTACACAGAGCCTCCTCAAATTATCTCTAACATTTGCACAATATCTAGTGTTGACATAAAAAATTATTAGACAAGATTGTATGGTGCAAGACAAGAGGACCAAGAGACAGTAGAAAAAAATACAGAGGCAAGTCAGGTTATATCAATATAATTTACAAAATTAAAAAAAAATTTGCTTAATATGATTAAGGAATTAAAAGATAATATCAAGAATTTTGGCAGAAAACTAGTAACCATAAAAAATGAAAATCTAGAATAAAGTATGTAATTATGGGTTTATTGATGAATTAGATAACACTGAATATATACTATCAAACTGGGATATACAGTCAGTTCTCACTATTTGCAGATCTCATATTTGTGAATTCACCTACTTGGCAAAACTTCTGTGTAACCCCAAAAGCAATACTCTTAGTGTTTTCACCATCTTGCATGGATATATGCTTGTGTAAAATGGTAAAAAGACTTTAAATCACCCATGCACACATTCCCAGGTGAGGGCAAACAACACAGCACTATGCTTTCTTGTATTGACTTTCATACTGTAAGCAAGTGTCTTTTTGTGGTCTATTTAGTGCCACATGTCTTGCATTGTTGTGCTTTCCATTGACAATTTCACTGTTTAAAATGGCCCCAAACATAATTTTTAAGTGTTGTCTAGTGTTCTTAAGTGCAAGAAAGCTGTGATATATGTGGAGAAAATACATGCTAGGCTTTATACAGGCACACATTGTAAGACTGTTGGTCATGAAATTATTGTTAAATTTTCAACAGTGTATATTGAATAAGAAGAAATATTAAACAGATAATATTTAAATTTTCAAGTGTATATTAAATAAGAAGAAATATTCTGTTAAATATATTAAACAGAAACATGCATAAAACAGGGTTATTTATCAATTAGTTGAGTAAAGTGTTCTCAGGAATCCAGCCCTGCATATCAGTAAGACCAGTGATTCAGTATTCACTAATTCAGTGTCCACAACATCATTATATTGAGGATAACTATCTTGAGTAACAATAATTGACTGTATTAGAGAAGAAAATTTCCAAAATAAGCCCAGAGAGACAAAAAGCTATAGTATTGAGTAAATTGGGATGGCATTAAAGAGGAAGAAGAAGAAGAAGGCTGATGGTAGAGAAGGAATAAAAAAAAAGCAAAAAAGGGAAAAAGGGAGGGAGGAAAGAAAAGAGGGAAGAATAAAGGGAGGAAGGGAGGGCGAATGGGTGGTGAGAGAGAGAGAGAGAAAGTGAAGGGAGAGGGAAGGAAAGAAAAGGAGAGAGAAAGGGAGGAAGGAAGGAAGAAAGGGAGAGAAGGAGGAAGGAAGAAAAAGAAAAACAGTATGGATATTCTTCAAAATCTTAAAAATAGTACTACCGTGTGATCCAACAATCTTACTTCTGTATATATATCCAGAAGAATTGAAAAATAAGATCTGAAGGAATATTGGCACACTCAACTTCATTGAAACATTATTCACAATAGCCAAGATATTAGAAGCAAACTAAGTGTTCAACAAATGAATAAAGAAAATACTGTATATATGCACAATAGAATATTATTTAGCCTCAAAAATGGAGGAAATCCTATCATAAGCTATAACATGTACAAACCTTGAGGATATTCTACACTAAACTCTTAAAAAGAGAAAGTAGAATGGTGGTTGCCAGGGACTAAGGGGAGGGGGAAAAAGGATTTATTCAGTGGATTTTTTTTTTTTTTTGGCAAGATAAGAAATTTCCAGAGATCTGTTGCACAACAATATACTTGTAGGTCACACCATTGAACTGTATATTTAAAAATAGTTGATGTTATGTATTTTTAGGCACAATGCAAAATTAAGTAAGTAAGTATGCTGGTGATTATTCTATCAAGGAAATTTTATACTTGCTTTACCCTACTCACATGAAACAATATATTCTTTTTTAATTTAAATTCAATTTAATTATCATATAGTGTATTATTAGCTTCAGAGATAGAATTTAATATTTTTATCAGTTGTGTAGAACACCCAGTGGTCATCACATCATGTGCCCTTCTTAATGCCATCACCCAAATACCCCATCCCCCAACCCACCTCCCCTCCAACAACCATTTGTTTTCTATAGTTAAGAGTCTCTTATGGTTTGTTTCTCTCTCTGTTTTATTTTTCCTTTTCTTCCTCTATGTTTACCTGTTTTGTTTCTTAAATTCCACATATGAGTGAAATCACATGATACTTGTCTGTTTCTGACTGATTTATTTCACTTAGAATAGTACCCTTTAGTTCCATCCACATAGTTGTAAATGGCAAGATTTCATGCTTTTCAATGGTTGAGTAATATTCCATCATATGTATATGCCACATCTTTATCCATCCACCTGTCTATGTACATCTGTGTTCTTTCCATATTTTGGCTGTTGTGGACATTGCTGCTATAAACATTGGGGTGCAGGTGCCCCTTCAAATCATGATGTTTGTATCCTTTGGATAAATGCCTAGTGATGCAGTTGCTGTGTTGTAGCTGGGTTGCAATTGCAAAGACCTCATTGTTAGTGTAAATAAATGCAACTAACTTCTGTGCATTGGTTTTATATTCTGCAGCTTTGCTATCTTACTGTATCAGTTCTAGCAATTTTAGAGTGGAGTTTTTTGGATTTTCTACAATAGAGTATCATTTCATCTGCGAGGAATGAGAGTTTGACTTCTTTGCTGATTTGGATGCCTTTTAAGTTTTATGTTGTCTGATTGCTGAGTCTAGGACGTCCAGTACTATGTTGAACAACAGGTGATCAGACTGGTCATCCCTGTCATGTTTCTGACCTTAGGGGCAAAGCTCTCTGTTTTTCCCCTTTGAGGATAGTGTTTGCTGTAGGCTTCTCATCTATGGTTTTATGATATTGAAGTATGTTCCTTCTATCCCTACACTGCAGAGAGTTTTTATCAAGAAAGTATGTTGTATTTTGTCAAATGATAAATTTATAGAAATTCATCGCCATCTATTTGTTACATAAGGTTGGTATATTTAAAACTCTGTTCATTAAAGGGGCACCTGGGTGGCTTAGCTGTTTAAGCATTTGGCTCAGTTGCTTAAGCATCATAATCTTGGGGTCCTGGGATTGAGCCCATGTTTGGGCTCCATGCTTAATGGGGAGTCTGCTTCTCCCTCTCCCTCTGTCTCTTCCCCTGCTTATGCTCTCTCTCTCTCTCAAATAAATAAATAAAATCTCCTAAAAAATCCTATAAATTAAGAAACATTTAAAAAATCTTTTATAAAGGATCGTTAGATCTGTTTAAAATGTTAAAATACTGAAGTCTAACTTTGAAGAATGAAGTATAAATAAAGTGAAAATAGAAACAAAATGAAGAAATGACTTAAATGGCAAAACAAATATGATATAAAGAAATTAATTTAAGATGCTAAAATTAAAAAAAAGAAACTCCAGTGGATTAAACACTAATTTAAACACTAAAAAGTAATTTAAACACTATTTTAACACTAAAGTAAAAGTACATATATATTTCAAATCTTATATTCTCTATTAAACACAAATCCTTAATTTTTTCCTCTTAGGAATTTATCCAATTATGTTTTTAAAAAAACAATATGACATGCATTTCTGAATAACAATTTCAGGTTTAAAAAATGAAAGAACATTCTAAAACCAAATACCTGGATTCTAGTAGCTTATTATTTTCTCTCTCTGCCCAAAGTCATTCAGCCATTTCATACATCTAGTTTCACACTATAGATGATTATAATGGTATTTGCTATTTCAGACTATAGTGTGAAACTGGATGTATGACTGAATGTATATGCAGGTAGACAGGTAGCTCCTGTGGTTAAAAGTAAGAATATCATGTATGGTGCTATATTGATTATGTGCCCAGAAAACCATGTATCTGTAATACGAAAGGTAAAAGTTAAATGCTAATGATAAAATTTTGTTTATAAAAACACTCAGATTGGTTTATGCTTATATTTATAATTGTGCATTGCAGTTCAAATGATCACCTTAAAGGAAGAGTTAAGTTTTAAATTTAAGTATGAAAACGCATACTCAATGTTGTATGTGCCTAGTCCATTTAAAGCATCTATTTTCTTTTTTTTTAGTGCTATATTGTTTTTCCTTTACTATAAAGGAATTTAGTGGCAAGCAAAATGCCCCTTTTATAGGGGACTGTTATAGCTACATAATTCTGATATACCTATTGGAAACTCCTATGGTTGGTTAGCACATGACTAACTTATTGTATATGAATGGTTAATTTAATAGCAATAGCATTTATAGTCACTATGTTTTTTAGATATCTTTAAACAGTCAACATTATTATCTTTCAAAGTAATGTGTATGGAGGGGAGGGTGTGGGGGTTGGGTGAGCCTGGTGGTGGGTATTAGGGAGGGCACGTATTGCATGGAGCACTCGGTGTGGTACATAAGCAATGAATCTTGGAACACTGAAAAAATTAAATTAAAAAAGAAACAGAAACAAGAAAAAGAAAATTTAGAATACTATAGACCAACAATAAAAATGAAAATAATTTATAATGTTTCCACAGAGATTATTTTTTTGATGCAAAGAATAGTTTTTAAAATAATTCATGTGTGCACCTTGTCTGATTTCATGGAACTTACAATATTGTGGAGGAGGTGGATGTTTAAAAAGATAAAATAGGGCGCCTGGGTGGCTCAGTGGGTTAAGCCACTGCCTTCGGCTCAGGTCATGATCTCAGGGTCCTGGGATCGAGTCCCGCATCGGGCTTTCTGCTCAGCAGGGAGCCTGCTTCCCTCTCTCTCTCCTGCCTGCTTCTCTATCTACTTGTTATTTCTCTCTGTCAAATAAAAAAAAAAAAATCTTTAAAAAGATAAAATAATTGGATTTTTTTGGAGAAAATCCATGCAGAAAATAAATTAAGTGTGAAGTTAGAATGGAGAGAAGGATCTGTATTTAAATAGAATAATCAAGGAAGAGTTTTCTGTAAAGATGATGTTCAAGCTCATAAACACATGATGAAAAATTGCCAAACAAACAGAAGGAAGAGTGGAAGAACATTATAGGTTGCAAATGTCCTGTCATATGAAAGATCCTGGCATATTTGAGAGAGTAAATCTAAATGTCAGTGCTGTTGGGCATCGTTAGCAAGTAGGAAGGAGGGTTGGAGAAGTAGGAGAGAGATAATGTAATGCATTCAAGGATGTGGTAAAGTTGGATTTTATTTTAGGTGAAACAGAACACCAGTAAAGGATTGTGAGGAAAATACTTAGTAGATTAGTAGATTCACAAAGTCAGGCTCAGGTTGGCCATGACTGGAACTACAGTGGAAACAGATCTGATATATTTTGAAGGAAATATTGATAGGTTGTGGTAATGCATTGGAAGCTGGTAAATAAGTGAGAAGGGAGGTCATAACTCTTCTAAATTTATCATTTGAACTAGAAGATGGATGCTAATCCTCTTTAGAGAGAAGAGGAAGACTAGAGTTTGGAAAGAGGCAGATTTTGTGAGAAACAAAGATAAAGAGTCTCATTTTAATTATATCAAGTGTGAAATATCCAGTTGCAGGTAAAAAGGGAAAGATTATATATACACATAAAATCAGAGGAAAGATGTGACTTGAACATATAAATGTGAATCACAGTATAAATATAGTCTTCAAATAGAGTGGAATTTAGAGTTCACCTAAGGAGTGTTGAGAAGAAAAGTGGTGAATTTGGTAACATGAAGAAATTCAGTATTTCAGGGGAGGCAGCAATGTAGATAATAACCAGTCTCTTAGTAAGAAAGAAAGAAAGAAAGAAAGAAAGAAAGAAAGAAAGAAAGAAAGAAATCTGTACAGTAAGCTATGATTTGTTCTAATATTTTTCTAAATTTATTTTTTGTATTTGAAAATATTTGAAAACTGTATAGAGAGGCTTAAGCAATTCACTCATACCAAATGACATATTTATTCTCATATTGTGAATTTATATGATTTACCTCACATTTTCCTTTGCCTATACTTTGGTATATTTTTCAAGTATTTCTCACCAATAAAGGATTACTCAAGATCCTTCTGATTAATTAAGACCAAGTGCATACCTAAGACTCATTTCTCTAACACGAAGTACATCTCCAAAGACTTGGTTAGGAAGATGCAAGCACATATATGTGAATCACTAAATTGACTAAATGTTAGTCTGTTCAGAGATTCCTTTTTTTTTTTTTAAAGATTTTATTTATTTATTTGTCAGAGAGAGTGAGCACAGGTAGACAGAGAGGCAGGCAGAGGCAGAGGGAGAAGCAGGCTCCCTGCTGAGCAAGGAGCCCGACATGGGACTCGATCCCAGGACGCTGGGATCATGACCTGAGCCGAAGGCAGCCGCTTAACCAACTGAGCCACCCAGGTGTCCCTGTTCAGAGATTCCTAATCTTAAATACATTTTTCTGTATTAAGGAATACTGTTTTCAAAACATGGACAAAAATTCACAAATGGTAGTATTATCCCTTTCCTTCTATCTCTTATTTTACCATTTTAGTATTAAAGTAAAATTCCTTTTAAAATAAAAAAAAATCCTTTAGTTTGCTTTAATAATTACTTTAAAAAAAATTCCAAACTTTTTTTTTTTTCAGACCTGGAGAACTGATATTTATATTCTTCCTGGTCTTTAATGCAGGAAGAGTTGAGGGTGCTATTCATGAAGAAAGTGACAATATATATACAGAGGCACATGCTGGCTCTACCTGTGGCCCACTGTAGTTGTGGGTAATTCACTAGATTTGTGATTAAGCTTTCAGGAGTACAATGCCTGAGAAAAAGCAGCTATGATCATTTTTATGGAAGAGTTTTTCAAGGTAACTCTTTTCATTTTGGAGGCTGATTTGGAGGTGAATGAAGGACATTTGTGTATTGAAGAGATTAACATGAATCTTGAGAGGAATTAAAACAGACCGCTCAAATGAAGATCAGTCACAGTGTTTTTAAAATTGGATAAACTGCAAAGAAGCAGGCTTATGTAAGTATCTTAAGTTAAAATAACAAAAGAAGACTTGCTGTGCCTTAAATGATCATTTGAATGATCATATAAAATATGGTTTTACGGAAGATCGATTTTATATGTAACACTGAATGTTCACTGTTATCAGTTTCTGTTAATGACTGTTTATACTTTCTTGTTGAGCGTGCACGCACAAATGGAACAAAAGCTGTTTAGTATGTTTGAGGTAACCATATAATTTGTCAAAATTGGGATACTTTGGAAAACACATTTGGCACTGTTAATAACTATGTTGGGCAACTGGCATAAAACGGAATCATCCTAGGTAAACAAGAATGTATAACCATTTCAACTGTACAATTTCTCAAGTGTTCTGTGTAAAGAGTAGGCTTTTAAATATTCCTTAATGCAGTAACTTGAATCTTCCTTGTAAGGGGTGTCTGTGTGTGTGTGTGCATTTAAAAGGCTTTTTTTTTTTTTTAATAGGAAAGATTCGGTTTAATTGAGAATTGATCAAGAAGTTATTCTGCAAATTAGGAAAAACTAATCAATAGCTTCCTTGACTAGCTCAATTGTGAGGGCTATAAAACTGTAAATTGTCTGTAATTGGGCTCTTTTCCCTAAATGCATATTAAAATTTTGCTTATTATTGAATTGAAAATACTGCCATAATGAATTTAATCCTTAGAAAATAACAGATCCATATGGATAAGCATGTATCTATTTTATATCTATTTTTAAATTAAAACATTAGATCCCATATCAGAAATATTTAGAACTCAAGTCATTAATTCAAGAATAAGAGGATAGTGTGATTCCTGAGGTGTTGAAAGAACTGCCATTTCTTGGCCCATATGATTAAAATTTCTCCTACTCTCTAGTCCTCCCTCTGTTTTCATTCAAATCTTGTTCCTTGAGACACCATTGTTAAAGGCCTTCTCTGGCACCATTATTAGAAGCTTTCTCCAGCTGTGCTCTAGGCATTTATATTTACCTGTAAAATGGACAACATTTCTCTCTACTGTGACCATTTTCATAAAAGTTTGGTAATCTTTTCCAAACTTTCTTCTGTCAAAGCAAAATTTGCCCTGGACAATCTTAAACAGTCAAGGAAGATTTTATTCAAATCTATTGCACAGGAGAGAGAGAGACCAGAGGTAGTCTGAGCTTGATTCTTTTAAAACAAAGGACGGGGGAGTTTTTAAGTGCTGGCGTGACTCATGGCAAGTAGAAACTATACAAGAAGGTTACTGGAGAAGTTGCTTAGTGAAATATATTGAACATATTCAGTTTTTCTTGAATTTGCAAATGTTTTTCTTTATGATTAGGCAACTTGTGTTTGCTAATTGGCCTTGTCAATATTAGGCTCCTACCCTCCCTCAGAGACTGAGGGACAGTGGTGCTATCTTCTTTGATGTATTTCATTTCCAATATATGGTTGCAGGTCCTTGAGAAAGATATTACTGGCTTGTAAAATTGATAAGAGGATTTTTAAGTGATTTATATACATCTCAAAGAAGTAGAGAAAGAATTTATAATTACAAGTTTGTTTGTTTTAAGTAAATGCTCTAAAAAAGAAATGTCAGGAGCCTGGAGTCAAGAAAAAACCTGTCTAAAGTCAAGCTGAGGGGAACATTAAGGTTGCTATTTTGTTCACCTTTTTTTTTTTTTAAATTTTATTTATTTATTTGACAGTGAGAGAGATCACAAGTAGGTAGAGAGGCAGGCAGAGAGGGAGAGGAGGAAGCAGGCTCCCTACTGAGCAGAGAGCCTGAGGCAGGGCTTGATCCCAGAACCCTGGGACCATGACCTGAGCCGAAGGCAGAGGCTTAACCCACTGAGCCACCCAGGCCCCCCTATTTTGGTCACCTTTATATTATCACATAGTGAATGCTTTTATCCTGGGAAGTTCAGATCGGCCTATCTTTAGTTTTTCTCTCAATTAGAACAATTTAGTCCTAGTTTTTCTTCTCAGAACCACCAGCTATTTTACCTTATAACTGTCCTCATGCTTTATTGACCTCTTATTAACTTTCTAGTCATAGAAAAGACTATGTTTTGTGACTCCTGTCACAAAACAAAACAAAACAAAATGAAACAAAACAAAACACTATTATCATTTTCATCTACCAGCAAAAACATCTTTCCCCACCTACTAGGTTAATCCAACTAAGTCTTGTACTACTTTTCAAAAATATTGTCATATTTTATCCCAGTCATTAGCAAACACTCTATGGGGTAAAAATATTGTAGAATTTAAATACTTAATTTATAAAAATACATCTTAAAGTACAGTTCAGTATGGTATAATCAATCAACTAAATACATAGAAAATATTTTAAGAATTTAAAAATGTTTTTACTTGATTTTTGGTTTTCTTTAAACTAGTGGTAACCAAAATGTCCATCAACTGATAAATAAAGACAATGTGGGTTTAGAGATTGTATTTATGGTGTGTGTGTGTGTGTGTGTGTGTGTATAGAATGTAAGAAGAAAGAATGCAATGATGCTGGAAAATCCAAAGGATGCATAATATTGAACAATTGTCATTTATGTTCTAATTCTTCAAAATTTTAACACTACGAAGTCCTCTATGGGGTATCTAGTACCTTACGGATACTAATGGAAAGGATAAATTGTATCTCAAACTTAATTAGTGGAAAGCACTTTCTTAACCCCTCTCTGATAAAGCATTGGCTGATTCATTATTAAACCTAATCAGCCAAAGACTACCCAAACCTGAGATCTCATAAATTCAGATTTGTTGATTTACACCAAAGGTAGATAATCCAGAGCACTGAGGAATGCCCTCAAAAAATGAGAACTTAGATTCTTTTATAAGGTTCACGTTCTTCTTAAAGGACTTTGCAAAGGCCTCAGAGAAGCAGGGATTAGTTCTGAATTGGTTACTTTTCTCAGAAGAATTATGATTGACTAGGGATTAATAATTTAGCAAGTTGAGGTCCCCAGGAATGGACAGGAATAGCAAAATAGATGTAGAACATTATAAGGAAGAGAGTAACAATCAATCAGAGATTATTATGACATTTTATAGCTGCTGTGTGACTTTAGGAAAAATGTTTTCTGTTTATTTTGCAGCTGTTTTGACCTATGTCTATGTGTACTCCTATGCTGATCAATGGCAAGGCTGCATTTTTTTTTTTAAATCTAACTAGATTTTCATTTATTTCTGACTGGTTTTCATTCCTTCACTGGTCTCTGAAAATTCAGTTAGTCCTCCCTTCTCTCCCTCCCCAATTTTGACTCAGGAACCAGGAGAAGGTCTATGGAAAACCCATTCTTGTGGTAAACCCTAATAGCTATGGTAGTAACATTCATGTGGGAGATGGAGGCTGGCAGAGGCACAATTTGTATCATTTCTCTTTATTACCACTGATAGCAGTTCTCAGAAAAATACTATGAGTTTGACTATCAGAGCTGCTTTGGCCTATTCCTAAACTCTTATCTCTGCCCATTTCCCGCTCTGAACATTTGTCCACAATTCTGTGAATTTGCTTTAGTTCTAATACAGTGTTATACTTGCTTCAGCAGCATATATACCAAATTTAGAACAATTCAATGTTGTCCACAAAGATAAGAGAAACAAAAGATGTCACCAGATTTATTTCCTGGTAAATCTGGCTTTAATATGGTCTGAAGCTTAGAGTCCTGTTTCTTAAGAATACACAATACATTTAAATGATCATTTAAGGCACAGCAAGTCTTCTTTTGTTATTTTAACGTAAGATACTGACATAAGCCTCCTCCTTTGCAGTTTATCCAATTTTAAAAACACTGTGGCTAATCTTCATTTGAGCGGTCTGCTTTAATTCCTCTCAAGATTCATGTTAATCTCTTCAATACACAAATGTCCTTCATTCACCTCCAAATCAGCCTCCAAAATGAAAAGAGTTACCTTGAAAAACTCTTCCATAAAAATGATCATAGCTGCTTTTTCTCAGGCATTGTACTCCTGAAAGCTTAATCACAAATCTAGTGAATTACCCACAACTACAGTGGGCCACAGGTAGAGCCAGCATGTGCCTCTGTATATATATTGTCACTTTCTTCATGAATAGCACCCTCAACTCTTCCTGCATTAAAGACCAGGAAGAATATAAATATCAGTTCTCCAGGTCTGAAAAAAAAAGTTTGGAATTTTTTTTAAAGTAATTATTAAAGCAAACTAAAGGATTTTTTTTATTTTAAAAGTAAAAAATGGGTACATAGTACATTGAACTTACATTTCTAGTTTCAAACATCATAATGCTAAAAAAAATTATTAAAGGGTGCCTGGCTGACTCACTCAGAAAAGCATCCAACACTTGGTCTTAGGGTCCTGAGTTTGAGCCCCAGATAGAGTGAGTATAAAGATTACTTAAATAAGAACTTTAAGCTTTTTTTTTTTTTTAAGATTTTATTTATTTATCAGGGGCGGGGGGAGAGTGAGCACAGGCAGACAGAATGGCAGGCAGAGGCAGAGGGAGAAGCAGGCTCCCTGCTGAGCAAGGAGCCCGATGTGGGTCATGATCCCAGGACCCTGGGATCATGACCTGAGCCGAAGGCAGCTGCTTAACCAACTGAGCCAGTTTTTTTAAAGAGAAAAACTAAAACCTTATTTTTTTTTAGGATTTATTTATTTTTTTGACAGACAGAGATCACAAGTAGGCAGAGAGGTAGGCAGAGAGAGAGAGAGGAGGAAGCAGGCTTCCAGCTAAGCAGAGAGCCCTATAAAGGGCTCGATCCCAGGACCCTGGGATCACGACCTGAGCCAAAGGCAGAAGCTTTTACCCACTGAGCCACCCAGGCGCCCCTAAAACCTCATTCTTTATCAGTAAGTGAAATTGTGATTTTTTTCCCCCTATGTGGTTAACTAAGTATTTAAGTTACTGAGAAATCACATGGAATATAAATGCTACAAGATAAATTGAGACATGTTATTATTAAATCAAATGATTTTAAAAGTAAAGAAGAAGGGGCACCTGAGTGGCTTAGTCAGTTAAGTGTCTGCCTTCTGCTCAGGTCATGATATCAGGGTGCCAGGGTCCAGCCCACATCCCTCTGGCTGTCTGCTTAGCAGGGAGTCTCCTTCTCCCTGTCCCTCTATGCTCTTGTGCTCTCTCTTGCTCTCACTCTCTCAAATAAATAAATAAAATCTTAAAAAAATAAAAGTAACAAAAGTAAACTACTTTAAAAAAGAATATTTAGAAAAAGTGACTGTTTTACTTATAAGCATGTATCATTTTCAGCTTAACAGTTCAGATAAAGTGTACTTCCTGGGTTTACATTTCAAAGACTTTATAAATAACTCCTAATTATATCTGATATTATTTTATTTTTTTCAATGACAAAGTATGGTTTACTCCTTGATTACAAACATATTCTTTATAATATTTATCCTTCTGTGAAAATAATTATAATCTTATGCTTTTAAGAAATATTGAAGGACTATTTGTCCAACCACTATATTTTAATAATAATAGCAATAAGTAATAAAAACTGACTGTTAATTACTCATACTCTGCTTGAGTATCTCCACTGGAAAGCAAATCATTATCTGGAAGAGGAAAGTGACTCATTGGCCTGAAAGGAGGAATGCAGACTATTAGAAATCTGTACTTCACATAAAGCTCAAAATCGTTTTTTGGTATGACCCATTCATAACAGATAATATTTATAAAGCTAATTAATCTGTACCACAATAGATCTTGAAACGTTCAAAACTGATATAAATTTTCCTGTTGTAAGGTTTAAATGTTCCTCGTATCTTTAAGAATTCCTTGCACAACACTTCAAAAGTCTCAATATACTCATTGTTCCTCCCTGAATAGGATTTATTTTGCTTTTGTATCTTTTAAGAGATGGTATTTATGACTGAAAACAATGCCAAGTTATAAGCAGTGAGTATCCTCTGCTTTAATACAATAAAGGAAATGTTTGATTATAATAAAGAAGGCAAAATATTGCTCTTGTTATTATCTTGGCAATCTCAGACCATCAAGACATGTGAATAGAAAGAATAATTTGGCTGGTATAAAATGACTTTTATATCATTTAAAAGATATACTGTTTAGTTATTGATTCAACATTTACTCATATGAGAGGTTATGTTTTTCATGTGGGAGGATGGAAAGATAAGGCATCTAGAGGTACTGCTCAGCTTCTCCAAAGCTGTCACTAACAATTTATTCATTGCTGGTGGTAATGCAAAATGGTATAATCAATGTCAAAGACAAAATGCATTGGACAATTAAGGGTATGCTTTTACTCAGGTTATTGCAATAGGGATAATGTTCATTAATGAACAATGTCTCAAGGAAAAGAAGGGAGTCTGAGGTTTTAGAGAGGCAAATAAACAAGGGAGTCATCCTTGAGTCTTATGAGAGTTATCAGAGAGGAAAGGAAATAGTTTTCATCTCAGGATACATAAGAGGTAGGATATAAGAGGTAGGTGGGAATTCTTAACCATTGTTGCCTTCCAGGAGCACAAGTCTCAGGTAAAATTCAATGTTCATACCACCACATGATAAAATAAAAAAGAGAAATATAAATATAAAAAAGCATATAAAAGTAAAGAGCCAGAAGTGCCCTGAGACAGCCATTCCATTGGATTTCAAGAGGTCAGCAGAGGAAAATTATTAAGTTACTCATTATCAAAATTATTAAGTTACTCAGTACTCATTGAATTTATTGAAGCTAGGATATTAATGTTCTGGGAGATGATATCTACATTTTTGGTATAAAGGAATACATATTTTGAACATTTTACCAGAGATGAGACAGTAGTTTGTGTAGGGAGAAATCCAGTCCATGCATAGACCATTGTGGTGATGAGTCTTTCGAGGTTTACATCAAGTTACCAGGCTTTAGATTGCAGGGCTTCCTCAGAACTTGGAAGAAGTGGTGAGGGGAAAGCAATCTAGAATACTGATGGAGATCTGGGCAGTCAGGATTTAGCTCTCTGTAAGGATGAATCAGATGAAAATGAGAAAAAATTAGAAACATTTTTCTCTTTTTGGAGAAAATTTGGACCACTGTAGATGGATATTGACGAAAACTGGATAAATTAAAAATTTGGTAAGGATGGAAAACTTAGGCAAGATGACAAGATCTAACTCAACTTATGGGTAGATATAAACGCTACGTTTTTGGTTAGTTCATTTCTTTCCACACAATGGGGGAGGAACTCAATTAAATCTCTATTAGACAAGCCAGAATTTGTGCATTCCTAAGTTACCCGCACTTTATGAAGACCTGCAAAATAGTTGAAAGACAATGAACAAGCAGGATCCAGCCGGATATTATAGCTTTTCATTGATAAATTAAAGTTTCCCTCTACAGTCATTCCCCGACCCTCCCAACTGATTAAAGATAATCTCAAGGAAAGATTATTCTTTATCTCACACACAGACGTCTTCAGACAATATATATAATAATCCTGAGATCCAATTTACTATGAATATACCAAGCATATGTTTAGAAATGTATTAGGAATGTATTAAAATATATTAGGAATATCAGTTAAATATGGCTAGTGAACATCTGTATATTAATAAAATCTATAAGTAAATGACGTGAATACCCAAATGAAAACCACTTACTGAGGAGGTATAATTTTTTGTTTTGTTTTGTTTTGTTTTATTTTATTTTTTCCGTGTTCCAAGATTCATTGTTTATGCACCACATCCAGTGCTCTATGCATTAAGTTCCCTCCTTAATACCCACTGCCAGGCTCACCAAAGGTGAGAAGGTGTAAATTAAAAATAAAGAAGTTGGAACGACTTAACATTTAAAAAAGGTAAATGAAATTGTGACTGATAGCAGTATATTGTATGATTTCAGTCAAAGTGGATCTAAACCCTCATATATAGAAATATATCATAAACCCTCATATATAGAGATATACCATAAACTGTGATGGCATTGCTGACTTTCTAGGAATTTCCCAAACATCATACATTTTCTTAATTATTTATACTAATAATGTTTCTCATGCAAATTTAACTTAGAAAATGGTGAGTTTCAAAAAAAAAAAAAGAAAATGGTGAGTTTCTCTTTTTGAGAACTCTCTTCATGTGACACATTAATAACACTATATCAAATAAACCTAATTATTTCTAGTACCTTTCTTTTAACAAGTTAAAGGAACAAACTGTTTGTAATTTTCCAAGTCTCCCTGGGAAATATCAAAGACAATTTTAGGTTTAAAATACCAAAATTAGGATTAAATTTTCTGAAGATAAAATATAAAAAGTCATCAAGAGATTTGAACACTTGATTAATATAGAATCACAAGTCACTAAAAAACAATAATTTATAGCCTGTTTGTCCAAAGTAACAATAAAAGGTTTTAAAAGTAAATAGAAGAACATGATTAATAGAACCTTCATTGTTCCCTAAGTGAGAAACTTGTTTTCTTATGTAAACAAGGACACAAAAAACCAACAATGTAAACATTGGAAGTTTATTCTAGTAAGGGACAATACTTGTTATCTAGTCTGATTAGACAGAAAGTAAAGAGTAATCTTTTAAAACTTTAATAGTAATAAGAAACATTATTTTTAACAGAGAAAATAAAATTCTGGTTTTGCATCAATATAATATTGGATTCTAAAGGTTTTTTTTGAAATTTATTTATTTATTTATTTATTTAAAGTAGGTTCCATATCCAACATGGGGCTTGAACTCACAACCCTGAGATCAAGAGTTGCATGCTCCACCAACCATCTAGGCAGCCCTATAGAGAGGTTTTAATGGAGATTTGTAGTCTAATTTGGTAGCAGCCTGTCTGGAGATAGGAGAATATTGCACACTTCCAGAAACTTAAATACATAGATTCATATAAAGAGGTCACAACTTCAGTTCTAAATTTTCCACTGAAGACCAAGTATACTCACAGAAATACAAAACTCAATGTTTATATCAAAGAACTGTTCTTTTCCCATTAAGTTCAAATTCTTAATTAATTTCAGCTCAAAATTGGCAAATAGAAACAAAAACCAGATTCTCTGTTGCCTTTCACCTGACAGAGATAAGATCTTTATAAACTATATTTAAAGAGTTCACCAAATCATCACACTATGAAACAAAATAAACTGGCACCAGATACAAAAACAAATTCTTGCCATGTCCTTTATGTTTCTTGGAGTGCTCAAAAGTATCAAGTCAGCTCCTGATCAGGAGCTCACCATTGTGTTCTCTTGGAGTCAGGAGTGGAGTACAAGACCCAGAGGACTTGTTGACTCAATGCAATAAGTAGAAGTCTAAAAGTGAGATCCCATCTATCTAAGTCATGGTGCCAGATTCTCAAAGAAAAAATGCACCAGACAATTAGGGTGATGGTTTTATTCAAGCTGTTGCAATAAGGACAGCATTCGTTAATGAGGAATGTCCCAAAGAAAAGGAAGGTGGCCTGGGATTTGTAGAGGCAAGTAAACAACAAAATCATCTGAGAGTTTTATGGGAGTCATGAGGAAAAATGAAGAGAATATTTATCTTGGAATATGCAAGGATAAAATGATTCTTTGTGGATGGCTGTTTCTCTGAAACATGAAAGGATGGTGGGGGAGAGTTTAGAAAACAAAAGTGTTGGGTGACTTCTTAACCTATCACTGTTTTCTAGGACCATAGAGCTCAGGCAGTGATTATAGCCCCACAGTTACTTTCCCAGATATTAACAGAAGTAGTTAAAATACTTGTCTACAAAAATACTTGTGTACAAATACTTGTAATTGCTTTGTTTTTAATATCCATCAACATGTGAAACAATTTACAAATTGTGGTATATTCATGTAAGAGAATAAAGGGGACCTCGGAATCAGTTTGTAACAAGATGGATTAACACCCAAACATTTAACAGGGAGAATGGAAATAGAAAAAAAATAGTGTATATTGTATGATTCATTTATATGAATTCATATGAATCTCTAGAACAAACATATCTAATAATAGTGATAAATAATGATAACAGATGTGTGGTTGCTGAAAAGATTAAATGCAAAAGTCTACAAGGGAATTTTCTGGGGTGATGAAATTTACTAGGTTACTGTATGTATGTGTGTGTCTATGTATATATAGAGAGAATATTTAATATGTAAATATTTAATTGAATATATATTACTCTGTATATATGTTGTTGAACTATAGACAAAATATGTGTATTTTAATGAAAATTTTATCTAACTTATATTGATTTTAAAAACATATTTGAGAAAATTAACATATTTTATTGTATTTTAAAATGCCTGGGGAAAAAAGTTTGCCTTGAACTTAAATACTGACAAAAAATAAATAATTCCTTGTTCATTCTCTTACAAAAACCTTCTTTCTTTTCATACAATTTATTTTTCAATAAACATTGATACATATTATAGTGGAATGTAAGGGAGGCCATATGCACAGTGGTAAAGAATAGAGCTTTAGAGTGATTGCCTCCATTCAAATCCTATTTCCACTTCTAACTAGCTTTAAGACCTTGAGCAAATCTCTCAAATTCTCTGTAAATGGCAACTGATAGTAGTAGAATCTATCTTATATTGCTAGGGTTAAATATTTTAATATGTGAAAAGCACTTACTTATATATACTGTTATATTGTGCTATCTATTTTTCTTGTCTCTTCTCCTTTTATAATTATTGAAATTGGTAAAAAGAAAAAAATAAAGCTCTAGCACTGCATTAAATATGTGGGCTATAATATGAAAAGAAAAAAAATACAAAGACTTTCTCCATAAGCATGTTGTAAATCCTAGAACAACTATTAGAAAACAAACATAAAAAATGTGGTATAGCCTAAGCTAATAGAGGTAAAAATACTCAATTAATTCAACAGAAGTCATTTGATCCAACAAAATTACACTCATAGGTATTCACCCAAGAGAAATGAAAACATATGTCCACAAAAACATTGGAAGTAAGCCAAATGTCCATCAACAGATTTTTGTGTAAACAAATCTTGGCATATGTATATAATCCATTACTAGCCAGCAATAAAACAGGAACAAATTAATGATACTGTCATAACAAAATAATTAATCTCAAAAATCTTATGCTGGATGAATAAAACCAGAAACAAAATATAAAAATTGTATTATTTCATTTATATGAGGAAATATTTTTCTTTGGTGGCTACATTTTATATTTTGTTTCATGTATTGGTTATATAGGTACATAAATTTGTTAAAACTCACTGAGCTAAACATGTAATATGTTCATTTCCTTTTATGTAACATACAATTCAATAGAATTCATTAAATCAGACATACACATCGGAAGACAGAGCTTATAAAAATTAGAATACTGTTTCACTAGTGTATATAAGAGATGAAAAAGTCAGGATCATGGGTGACGTGGCCTATGTTTTACTGTCTAATGAATAGACAATAACTGCATTGATTTTGGCCCCTGTGAGACAATGAAGGTATAACATTAAAGATCAGTCTTTGAACTTCTCCAATGAAGACATACAAATGGCTATCAGACACATGAAGAAATGTTCATCATCACTAGCCCTCAGGGAGATTCAAATTAAAACCACATTGAGATACCATCTTAAACCAGTTAGAATGGCCAAAATTAGCAAGACAGGAAACAACATGTGTTGGAGAGGATGTGGAGAAAGGGGAACCCTCTTACACTGTTGGTGGGAATGCAAATTGTTGCAGCCACTTTGGAGAACTGTGTGGAGATACCTCAAGAAATTAAAAATAGAGCTTCCCTATGACCCTGCAATTGTACTACTGGGTATTTACCCCAAAGATACAGATGCAGTGAAAAGAAGGGCCATCTGTACCCCAGTATTTATAGCAGCAATTGCCACGGTCGCCAAACTGGAAAGAACCAAGATGCCCTTCAACGGACCAATGGATAAGGAAGATGTGGTCCATATACACTATGAAGTATTACGCCTCCATCAGAAAGGATGAATACCCAACTTTTGTAGCAACATGGACGGGACTGGAAGAGATTATGCTGAGTGAAATAAGTCAAGCAGAGAGAGTCAATTATCATATGGTTTCACTTATTTGTGGAGCATAATAAATAACATGGAGGACAAGGGGAGATGGAGAGGAGAAGGGAGTTGAGGGAAATTGGAAGGGGAAGTGAACCATGAGAGACTATGGACTCTGAAAAATAATCAGAGGGTTTTGAAGAGGTGGGGGGTGGGAGGTTGGGGGAACCAGGTGGTGGATATTAGAGAGGGCACGGATTGCATGGAGCTCTGGGTGTGGTGCAAAAAAAAAATGGAATACTGATATGCTAAAAAGAAATAAAAAATTAAAAAAATAAATAAAGAGCAGTCTTTGAACAAGATTCAATAGAAGCAATAGATATTATGGAAAAACCAGGAAAATTGGTGTCAAAATGAAAAAGAAGATAAAATTTTATGAAAAGAGGGTGTTTCATTTTTTACGTATTGCAGAGATGTCTGCATTTATAGTATTGAGCACCTAAATCATTAATTGCTGTGGAGAAGTTAATGTAATGATGGGCCAAGAATTCATATTGTTTGGCTTGATGTATGAATGAAAGGCTTGAACAAGAAGATAGTGAAGACTTCTTTTGAAGAACAAAGAATAGTTCTGTAACTAGAGAGCTTGTTGTGCAACTAGAGAGTTGTAGACAACCGAGTATATTTATATCTCAGTTTAAGGACTCAATAAAATATATGAGGCTAAGGTACAGAGAAAGGCATGAATGTCTGAGCATTTGATCTAATGTGGAAGAGTTAATACTGAATCATGGGAGTGACAATTTATTTGATGTGATAAAAAGGAATAAACAAAATTGTGAAGCCAAAATCTTTTCATGTATCTTTATGTATGTAAGATACAGATGGACAAATTTTTTATCTGTGCCTATAAATTTATTTTTACTTCAATAATTTTCTTTTTTTTTCATGATGTTAGTCACCATACAGAACATCATTAGCTGTTGATGTAGTGTTCCATGATTCTCTGTTTGCTTTTAACATCCAGTGCTCCATGCAATACATGCCCTCCTTAATAACCTGCATCAGGCTCACCCGTCCCCTGAACCCCCACCCCTCTGAAACTGTAAGTTTGTTTCCCAGAGTCCATAGTCTCTCATGGTTCATCCCCTACTCCGATTTCTCCCTCTTTATTTTTCCCTTCCTTCTTCTAATGTCCTCCATGCTTTTCTTTATGTTCCAAATATAAGTGAAATCATATGGTAATTGTCTTTCTCTGCTTGACTTATTTCACTTAGCATAATCCTCTCCAGTTCCATCCATGTCAATGCAGATGACGGTTATTCATCCTTCCTAATGGCTGAGTAATATTTCATTGTATATATGGACCACATCTTTATCCATTCATCTGTTGAAGGTTGGGGTAAATACCCAGTGAATCAATAATTTCTTCACTGAAAAGCTCAAAGATAAGGGAAAATTTATTTCTTTTGTGTTCACTGAAGGTAATGATTTAACACCATAAATTTTCATGTAGTTTATTAATCAGAGAATGCATAATTTAATAAATTTCAGTAATTTTAAACATTCCTTATTTTTAAAGATTTTATTTATTTATCTGTCAGAGAGCAAGCGCACAAGCACAGGCAGGGTGAGCAGCAGGCAAATGAAGAGGAGGGCTCCCTGTTGAGCAAGGAAACCATAGGGGACTGAGCCACCCAGGATTCCCAGTTTTTAATACTCTTAAAATGGTAACACAGTTGTGGCCTCAAGAAACATTAACCAAGTAATGATCATAAATACAAATATATACTGTGCCAAATTGGGACTAATAACAATAAATAAGAGGAGGTTTGTACCAGTGTAGGAATTGGAAGTTTATCCCCCCTTTTATTTATTTACTTATTTATTCATTCATTCATTCATTCATTTATTTATTTATTATGATCATAACCTGAGCCAGAAGAATCTGCTTCACTGACTGAGCCACCCAGGATCTCCTGGAAGTTTGTTCCTAATTTGAATTAAAAGAGACTTTATGGAAATAAATTATGTTATTAAAGATATGTAAGATGTTGAAAGGCAGAAGAAATGGGAGAAAGGGAGGGAGGGAGGGATCAATAGTAGTGCAGAGAGAGAATGAATGTCCTTCAAGGTCAACAATATGGAAGCAGAAAACACAGGCATATAAGAATAATAATAGAAAATCAGTGTGTGTGTGTGTGTGTGTGTGTGTGTGTGTGTGTGTGTGTGTGTGTTTAAGACAAAACCTGGTATGAATTCTATCAGTGATATGACTTTGAGCAAATTACCTATCTACCCCTTTTGAAGTTCAAATTTCCTTCTAGAGGAACAGAATAGAAAACCCAGAAATGGACCCACAACTGTGTGATGAATTCATCTTCAACAAAGCAAGAAAGAATTTCTAATGGAAAAAAGACGGTCTCTTCAACAAATGGAGTTGGGAAAACTTGACAGCAACATGCAGAAGAATGAAACTGGACCACTTTCTTACACAATACATAAAAATAAATTCAAAGTAGATGGAAGACCTAAATGTGAGCCAGGCTACCATCAGAATCCTAGAGAAGAACACAGGGAGCAACTTCTTTGATTTTGGCCACAGCAACTTCATACTGGATACATGTCCAGAGGCAGGAGAAACAAAAGCAAAAATGAACTCTTGAGATTTCTTCAAGATAACAAGCTTCTTAACAGTGAAGAACATAATCAACAAAACTCAAAGGCAACCTCTGTAATGGGAGAAGATATTTGCAAGTGATGTATCACATGAAGGGTTAGTATCCAAAATCTGTAAAGATCTTATCAAACTCAACACCCAAAAAACAAACAATCCAGCTAAGAAATGGACTGAAGACATCCAGATGACTAATAAACATAAGAAAAGATGCTCAGCATCATTCATCCTCAGGGAGATACAAATCAATACAAATCAATGCCACCTCAAACCTATCAGAATGGTTAAAATTAATTACCCAAGAAACAACAAATGTTGGCGAAGATGTGGAGAAAGGGGTACCCTCTGACACTGCTGGTGGGAATGCAAACCAATGCAGCCACTATGAAAAACAGAATGGAGTTCCCTTAAAAGTTAAAAATAGAACACTCTATGACCCACCAATTGCACTACTAGCTATTTACCCAAAGGATATAAAAATACTGATTCAAAGGGGCACATGCACTCTGATAGCAACAATCAACAGTAGCCAAATAAAGAGCCCAAATGTCCATTCACAGATGAATGGATAAAGAAGAGGTGGTATAGATACACACAATGGAATATTACTCAGCCATCAAAAAGAATGAAATCGTGCCATTTGTAACAATGTAGATGGAGATACAGAGTATTAAGCTAAGCAAACTAAGTTAATCAGAGAAAGACAAATACCATATGATTTCATATGTATGTGAAATTTAAGAAACAAAACAGGTGAACATAGGGAAAAGGGAAAAAAAGGAAAGAGAAGCAAACCATAAAAGAGACTCTTTTTAACTATAGAGAACAGATTGAGGGTTTTTGGAGGGGAGATGGACTACACAATGGTATAAATGGGGGATGGGTATTAAGAAGGGTGCTTGTTATGATGGGCACTGAGTGTTATATGTAAGTAATGAATCACTAAATTCTACCACTCAAACTAATACTATGTTATATGTTAACTAACTAGAGTCTTTCTTTCTTTCTTCCTTTTTTCCTTCCTTCCTTTCTTTCTTTCTTTCTTTCTTTCTTTCTTTCTTTCTTTCTTTCTTTCTTTCTTTCTTCTTTCTTTCTTTTCTTCCTTCCTTCCTTCCTTCCTTCCTTTCTTTCTTTCTTTCTTTCTTTCTTTCTTTCTTTCTTTCTTTCTTTCTTTCTTTTCTTCCACACCCAGATCAGCTCCATTTATTCTTCATACAAATTTTATTGAATCTAACTAGAATTTAAATAAAAACATGTAACATTTAAAAATACACAAAAATAGTAAACACACAGAAAATAGTAGTAAAACACATCCTCATTCAAAAAAAATAATTTGATAAAATATTAAGAAAACCAACAACCTCACTAAAAGAGAGACCAAATGGGGCTCCTGGCTGGCTCATTTGGTGAAGCAACTGCCTTCAGCTCAGGTCATGATCTTGGAGTCCCAAGATCGAGTCCCACATCGGGCTCCCAGCTCCATAGGGAGTCTCTTTCTCCCTCTGACCTTCTCCCCTCTCATCCTCTCTCTCTCTCTAAAATAAATAAATAAAATCTAAAGAGAGAGAGAGAGAGAGAGAGACCAAATACCTTACATCAAAAAAATCTAAATTAAAAACAATGACATACCACTACACACTTATGTTGGAGGCCATGGCACGGTTGGAGTCGTGGATCAAACTAGGTCCTGACTTGTGTCTCCTTTAAAGTCTGGATGCCTTGATAAGGGGTTAAGGACAGGAAAGTTAAGTAACACTGAGAAAGGGTCTGTGCTGTGTGATGTGCACTTGCCTACGTGACTTCCCACATGCTTTCCCTACAGAAGGGAACAATGTGGTCAGGATCATGAATTCTTAGTTGGTCCTTGTTGTTTCTGTACTTCCCATAACCCACTCCCTGATTGATTGTCTTGCGTCAATAGTAGCTAATGGCATTAACCATGACTACCTGGCATCATGAGATTTGTTTGTAGTTAATGTAAACTTGTTATAGGAACTTGTGGTTATTTGACTAGATACTCCCCCTATTGTGGTCTGCCTTATAAATGATTATAAGATGTGGAATAGAATCGGCACTGTTGGACATCCTCCTCAGTGCTCCTCCTGCCCCATCTCTTTGTCTCTTAATTTCTTTTCACCATCCTCTTACCCTCATGTTCCTGGTCGATTTGTCGAGCCGGCTGAGACACACTTATTAGAATGGCCAGAATTTAGAATATTAATACCAAAACTGCTAAGGATATGGAGTAACAGGAACCCTCATTCATTGCTGGTTGTCTGAAACTGTTTCATTCATTGCTGGTTGTCTGAAACTGTTTGGCAGTTTCTTATCAAACTAAATATATTTTTACCAAATGATCCAGCAACTGTACTTCATGGTATTTACCCAAAGGAGCTGAAAACATGTCTACACAAAAAACTGCACACAGATATTTATAGCTATTTATAGCAACTTTATTCATCATTACCAAAACTTAGAAGCAACCAAGATGTCCTTCAGTAATGCATAGACAAACTAGTACGTCTAGACAAGAAATGCTAAAAAGAAATGAGCTATAAAGCCATGGAAAAGCATGGGGAAAACTTAAATGCATATTCTTAAGTGAAAGAAGACAATCAGACAGGCTATATGCTATATGATTCCAACTCTATTACATTCTAGAAAAGGCAAAACTATGAAAACAATAAAACTATCTGTGGTTGCCAGGGTTTGACAGGGCAGTGGGTTGGGGGAGGGATGATTGGATATAGCACAAAGGATTTTTAGAGCAGTGAGATTATTCTGATACTGTAATGGCAGATATATGTCATTATACATTTGTCAAAGCCCATGGGATGTACAAAACTAAGAGTGAACCCTAATGTAAACTATGAAATTTGGGTGCTCATTAGCATCTAGATCCATTAGTGTAAGTTTATCAGTCAAAAAATGTACCATTCCTGTGGGGAGGCAATGCATGTGTGGGGGCAAGGGATATATAAGAAATCTCTGTACCTTATGCTCAATGTTGCTGTGAACCTAAAACTCTTCGAAAGAACCAATTCTGTTTTTAAAAAGTTTATTCATCAGCAGTTAAGAAATACATTATAGAGAACACTTCAAAACACTCAAATTTGCCTTTCTTTTACTTAAGAAGTTTCTAAAAGTATTTTCCATTTCTATGTTTCAGTGGTCAACATTTGCAAAAGGAAAAGTTTTATTGGTACTAGACCCCTCACAAAGTTATTTTTGTGGAGGTAAATAAATTTATTTAAAATAAAACTTTTATTTACATTTATACTTGTGCCCAACAGAGAGTAAAATGATAGTTATTCCATGCAGCTCTCTTCCCTAACATAAAGAGTTATATGCCATATTCCATTGTAATTATAAATAGACAGTCAGGATATTGGTCTCTTTCTTTCTTCAAATACATCTGTTAGCCTGTTCCTAACAGCCAGGCATAATTGCTGCAAAAATTGATTTAAACACTTTCTATTTAAATCTTCAGTAAGTTTTTATGAAAATAATATAGAATTAGAATACTTGTATTAAAATAACTTAAGAATAAATTAACTATTGCAATCAAATAGTCCAAAATCTTTTAAGAACTAGTTAATCTTCACTGTATTGAACCATAATAATGATTGAATGACTTTTGAATCCAATAGATACGTGTTAAAATGAGGGGAAGAACCCTCAATATTATTTGTTTCATCATAGAATTTTCTTTATATATGTTAATATTTTGATGTTACATATATTAATATTTGCTTTCCTAACTGCTTAACAATAAAAAGTATTTCTAACAATACTCAGAATCATTAAGACTCTACTTGTAGTTTTGGCTGATATGCAGTAATAGGATTCTAAACCTAAAGAAAATTTAGTAAAAATTTGATCAGCATTTAAGACTGGAAAGAGGATTCAATCATACAAGTGTATGATGGAAATTGATTATATTTTATTTAGGAGAACTGCTTGGAAGAATTTATTCACTATAGTTGCCTCAAGGAGATGAACTACTGCTTTTGAGCCAGAGTAATGAATATGTCTGTCCCACATTCCCACATTTATTTTGGTTATTAGAATATCCAGATAATGAAAAAATGAATGTATAGAAATGTTTTCACAGTACCTTAACACTTTGAACAGTTTTTCTAATGAATAAATTTAGTTACCGAACTTACCTTTAGAATAGTCTAGGATTTTTTTTTTTTTTTTTTTAGAAATTCTTATATTCCACATTCTGATACTGTTTCAGTTTGAAATGACTGGTGAAAAATATTTACTGTACAAATGACTGAGGCTGTTTGCCTGTAAGAAAAAACATTGGATTATCTTGTGATTTTTATGGGCTTGTAGTTTATCTCTTCATAATTTATCTTGCTTTATGTATAACTATACTACCTAAAGTGTAATGAAAATGATGTACTTTTGTTGTTGTCGTCATGTCAGGGAATCATTATGTGTCTTACTTTAGTATGCCTTAGGATATTTTATATATTTCTTCTAATACCTCTACAAATGCAGAGGATACATCTGATAACAAACTTCATTTTTGTCAGAGATAGAAAAAATATAAAAGGATTCTCCTTTTCTAGAAAAAGGTGGTTACATTTAAAGCACTTGAATATTACATTTAATATCCTGGAAATGTAAAAAAAAAAACTTTAATATCAATGTTAATAGTCAATGGAAGAATTTACATTACATAAGAAAAAGCAATAGAGCTAGACGTGTGTTCCATCAGATTCTCTGCTGTTTTACCACATATCTCTCTTAAGTTCCCTAACAGTCATCATTGTTGAAATTATGTTTTCTATTGACTCTGTCCTCACATTGCAGACATTTGAAATTTAGCTTTTCAAAACTTACATTCCTCTTGACCAAGACTCAAAGACTAACACCTTCCTTATAACACTGGATCAAGCAGCCCAACTTTCTCCCACATTCTAGACCCTGTCTGAGTCATGACCAGAATCTAAGAGCATTCTCATAATAAATCCTTATTGATGGACTGATTTGCCTAGCAGATTAATAGTAAAACAGCAGTACTTTATCATACTTTGTCATTCACCTTTTTAGGTGAATTTAGAATGATGAAAAAATATGGAAACTTACATGTGTGCATACACACACTTGTGTATGAATAAGTAAATATAAATACATTTAGAGATTTTGTATTTATTATATATAATTATATATAAACATATAAGTATATATTCATAATTCATACATCTATAGACTCTGTTTATCTTATATTATGGAAATACACAGTGTCTGTGTGACTTCTTTCATTTGGGTTTTGGTATTACTGATAAAGGGACATGCTAATTTACTTTAATGTTATATTAATTTAATTATTAATATTGGATATTTATGAATTGGTTATTTAAACACCTAATAATTTTTGTTGTTCAGATGAGGAAAAACAATATGTAAGCTATTTAGGAAGAAATGACATTCATTAAAATGATATTTTTTAGAGAAAATGCATTTATGATTGCATTTTTATTAGGTCCCCAAGTTTTTACCTTAAATACTTCATAGTTCTCAAAACCTGCCCTGTTGCCTTCCTATAACAAAATCTATAGGAGTTTTTAATAGTGCTTTTATTAAAAGAAAACACTGTTTTTGCTGAGATTGAACAAGTCTGTTCATTTAAAATGAATACTAATATAAGCATATTTTTCTAAACCAGTTCAAAGTAGATTCAGAGATAGGAGGGTTAAAAATTTCCAGTTTCTCCTCATGCTGAGAAACAAATGGTACTTCATAGCTGTTGAGAATTTGAGACTAGACTCTGTTCTGTTCTAGTCAGCATTCCACTATAAAATTCCACATTTGGTTTGTCCAAATGTAGTTGACTTCTTTTGCCTGCCCTGTAGTGTTTTCCAACCCTGCCATCTGTGCTGGGATTATTTACATTAAATTAGAACACCTAGCTTTATTCCCTGGCTGTAATCTGGCTCAAACTTCACTTTACATGTTGTCACCATCAATAGATTTCTACTGAGATTTGCTTCCTCCAGTATCACCTGTAAACACGTTAGTTGTACGCTTTCCTCTATCACTGGGATGTTTTTCCCCTTTTCATATCCCTTCAGCTCTCTTATAATTTGAGTGTTTTGTATTTTGTGTTTGTTTTTTCCCATAATGCCTCTTTTGTGTACAGATACTTCTTGTTTGTTAATACTAAAAACACTCTTTGTGGTTGCAGTTATTTCTGCACAGCAATTTCTATCACTAGATATCTGTTCACATAAGTCAAAAATATAGGGTTTTAGACATAGAAAAACAATTCAGCCCACACTTTTAGCCCAGAAAGAATTTTCTAAGGTTTCTAAACTAGCTGTTCACTTCACAGAAAATTAAAATAAGGAAAAGAAGGAGGAAGCTGGTACAAAGAGAAAACTGACAGCAGCAAGAAAAATTAGCTGACAAAAAGTGATATAAAAGAGTGGCATATTATATAATATTTCCAAATCATATCAAAATGTGGCCACTTGGTATTGTATAAATAGTCATAGGATATTCAGGAAGTTTAAAGAACATCATTGAATTAATGCATAGGAGTTGATGTTCTTAGTATGCAAATTAAAATGTCATAATTTTTTTAAAGTAGGTCCTATGCCCAGCGTGGATCCCAATGTAGGGCCTGAACCCACAACACTAAGATCAAGACCTAAGAACCAAGATCAAGAGTCAGATGCTCAACCAACTGAGCCATCCAGGTATCCCTAAAATGTCACAGTTTTTTAAACTTTCCATTCACTCTTTCAGAATGCAGAATGGAATAAAACATATCAGACAGTTAAAATTCTTTTTAAAATTTCATGCTTAGTGAAGTTTATCTTTGAGTTTGAAAAAAATCTTTTTATCAAAACTGACACATTCTCAAAGTGCAAGTGATCTGTTTACTGGATATAGTTGGTAGTGTATCATCATTAACATATTTACATTCTTTGTTTTTTTGGCCATCATTTCTCTAAATATTATCCTCCATTCTTCAAAATCAGGGCTGTATTTTATTAATTTCTACTCTTTCTAGCGTGACCTTCCCTCATAAATACTTTGAAATGATACATGTTACCATACAGAATTTCTAGTTGTTTTCTAAAACTAAAGCAATAAAACAGAAAAGGTTGTAAACATTTTGGCAGTAGTTGAAAAAAGGTAGAATTGGAATTGGGAAAGAGCAATAAGTAAGTTTCTTTTTATAGTTATTATCTTCAAAGGATTGGAAACCAAGAGAATAAAATATGTAAAATAATTTGCATCATGCACTCATTTGTGAATTAAAGTAGTGTAGTGATGGGGTCATCTGGTTATCTTTGTGTTAATATTTTTGTCTGTAATGATTCATTTTTTTTTCTCACTATCCAGGAACAATATGTGTGCCTTATATTAGTGATTTTCAATGTTGCATGCATCATTCCACATAAAAGTATATATTGATCAAGCACTTATATCAGCAACTTTTAATGTTCTACATCTATATTAACACTATGAAGAATTAGTCATTGAAAACTAAAAATACATAATCTTATTTCTGGCTTTATGACCTTCATTATATTTCTTATATTTAATTTATCAGAGTATATGCTTAAACTGTGCAAACCTAATGGCAAATTAAAGATAATACCACTAGAAAAATATAATCCCTAGGGAGTAACTTCACATAAATGATGTTTACTGAAATTTTCTCACACTTGGAAAACAAACAAATGAAACTATCTCTACTGTAAAGTTTGTATTTTTAGAACATTGAAAACACTAACGTAGTTCTTTTACAGAGTAGGACATAGGCTACTCCAGGCCACTCTGACTTCTTATTTTTAACTCTCTAATGATAGTACTATTTCAATGTCAGAATATTTCAGTAATATCAAAGTAAGTGGTAGGAACAAAAAGCACTATCATTTTATATTGCTTATTTAGGGATAAATAAAAATGAACAGGCAATACTGGGAAGAAAATGAAAACATTTTTTTGCTGAACTCTTTTGAGGAATTATTGATAGAACAAATAAGTTTATTCTTTACTTTATTAAATACACAGGGTAAAAGATAGGCTTTTTTTTTCCAGCAGAATATAGGCATATGGAAATTTGCTTATGATATGAAATTACTCCTCCTTTTCCTCTTGCCCCATTACTTACTTCTTCCCTCCTACTCATCTACTCCCTCCTCTTCCTCTCTGTCATTGTTTTTCTTGTTTTTCTTCTTCTTCTTTGCTTCCAAATATGGGTATATCTTTAGTCATTAATTCAGTGTGCCAAATAATAGTGCATATAGTCAATATAGTCAGTAATTCTATATGACAGACACTATGCTAGCCATCAGAAAACAATGGTCTAAGAAATATTGTCACCAAATATCATTCTTAATCAAGAGAATTCTAAAGTACTTAAAAATTGATAAATGATTTGGCTTATGTAATGAAACTATAGAATAGTAACTATAAGTAAATGAAAGTATAGAATAGTAACTGTAAATGAAAACAGATTTATGAACCTAATATTTTATTCAAGTGTGTAAAACAACTAGCAGGACACTTGGAGAATATCTTGAGTTTGAATATTAATTTAAAACAAATAATTAACTTGTGTGTTAAAATTTCACCTGAACCATAATGAATTTATTAGTTCTTCTTTCCTACTGCTTTTGAGATATATAGTAAAGGCCATTAGAATTGCTTATCTACTCTTCTAAAAGAATACCCTAATGTAGTAAGGTGGTAGCCAACTATGATAGTGGTTTTGGTCACTGAAGTGTCTTCGAAATACAGTCTGCCAGCAGCTAAGCTTTTATTCACAACAAAACCTGCCAAGAGAAATGACCTTGCTGCATATTTATAATTTTCAAAGGAAATTTCAGAGAACTACTTCCATTTTTATCCAAAGAAATTGGACTAGCCAAACAAGATGAATGAAGTCTTGACTGAATGATTTTGGCAGTGAATAAATCAAAGTTTAGAAGTTGCTGTTAAGTGATTTTTAGCTTCTAAAATGCCTCTAAGGTTTCATACAAGAAGGGCAAGCTGCTATTCAGTCATCCTGCAGTACAACAAGCTATTAAATGTGAACATGCCTCTAGGGTTTGGTAAAGACAAAAATCAATGAAACAATGAAATGATCAGAGTTCCATTGTATGCAGGGATCTTATGACATACTCAACTAGCTGCATATACATATAATATATAATTAAATTTATACATGCTATATGTAAAAATATCTGTGTATAAAATTAAAGGAGTTGCAACAGCAGATTCAGATAGTAGCTTAATTGAATTCTGCAAAATATTCAGAAGGGAATATCTTTTGATTATAAATCTTCCTTTTGGAGTGCCTGGCTTGTTCAGTCAGTAGAGTGTGGATTCGATCTTGGTGTTTTAAGTTTGAACCACATGTTGGGTATTGAGATTCCTTAAAAATAAAATACTTAAAAAATAAAAATAAAGAATAATGAAATTCTTTATTTTTGCAATTACCTAACATTTTTGAGATAAAAACTGTACACCAGCAAAACTGTAGCAGCACCAGCAAAAACTGTAAAGAGTTATTCAGAATCCTAGATATTTTCCGGATCTACATTTTTTTTTCCTTTGTACTGAAATAGTCTAATATTAATATAATCAAATTGCTCTTCGGTCATTTATTTATTTTTTTTTAATTTTTTTAAAGATTTTTTTATTTATTCATTTGACAGAGAGAAATCACAAGTAGTTGGAGAGGCAGGCAGAGAGAGAGAGAGAGGGAAGCAGGCTCCGCGCTGAGCAGAGAGCCCGATGCGGGACTCGATCTCAGGACCCCGAGATCATGACCTGAGCCGAAGGCAGCGGCTTAACCCACTGAGCCACCCAGGCGCCCCCTGCTCTTCGGTCATTTAAACTGTTGAATTTTCTTGTTGAAATACAGTCCAGAAACTGACAAACATTTGTTGCTCTTCTCTACAGAACTCAGATTTCCTCAGGAGACAGTCCACATTCACTTGTACCGGGAAATTCTAAGTAGGCCAACCTCTGGCTACCATTCTTCCAAATACTTAACTTTGAGTAACTTTTTAATATTTATCCTGCTTGAATTCTCCCTTAGCTAATTATTTTTTCAGAGAATTCCCTTTGATCTTATCTTTCAGTGCTTTTAAAAATAAAACAATCAACTTTTCATGAGAAATTGCACCATGAGAAAAGCAGTAGCTATAGATAGATCTGGACTAGTACAAATTGTCTTCTAATCTTTACACTATACACTCAAATACTTTGCTCTTTAGTATTGTAGGGAGTTTATACTTAACCATATGAAGGACATTAGCAGAATCTGTATTGTGATTGGTATTGGATTATGGTTTGTAAATGAGAGTCATACCTACCATATTCATCATAATAACAACCATGTTTTAACTTGGTGTTGCTCTAACGATCCTATCTGTAACAGATAGGAAACTGTAATATGTAAATTCAAACACAATTTATCTTGGTTAAAAAATAGTTCTCTAAAGACTGCTGCTGGTCACCTTTCTTTGCTTATTGTGTGTATCAAATATCTGATTTTAATAAGCACTACAATCATCCATCCCTAGCTTGGTCTAGATGTGTAAATGGAGTTGTCTGAAGAATTTGACTCAAGAAATTACAGATAACAAAAGATAAACTTTTTGAAAATAAATGGATGTACGAACTATGTTAGGAATTATAAGAAAATAAATGGATGTATAAACTATGCTAAGAATTATAAGTACCTATTTATTTTGATCAAAAATAATATATACTAGGTTTAGAGATAGTTCTCTACTTTTCCATACTAAATAAGGAGTGAGAAATCTGAACCAGTTAGATTAAGGGAGTATTTGTCAAAAATTCTTCACATTTTATGTGAGAAACAAAGGCTAAACATGTGGCTTTCTTCATAAAACATATGTTGTAAATCATGGTGCTTTCAATAGCCTCCAAATTGCAGATGTGAATGTTGATCCCCAGGGAGTTATGGTATGTGGTGTTTCCCTGAGACCTAACCATTCTTAGGGGAAAGGCATCAATAATTTACTCTGAAATATGAAATTAGAGGTATATATAATAATAGGTTTACTTATACTCACATATGTATTTGGTAAAAGGCCAATTTTATATTGAGGAAAATCTAATTTTAGTTCAGAGAATGTTTTGTTTCTTTTATTCGTAAATGAGTATTGAATTCTGTTCAGTGATTTGTTTTACATCTACTAGAATTATACTATTTTTTCTTCATTTCAGTGAAAAACGGATTACTCACAGAAAAAAAAAATCTCTTGACAAAATTCAACATCTATTCGTGGTTGCTTTTGTATGTCTTTATCTTAGGGTTTGCTGGCCTCTTGAATTTATAAGCTAATGTTCTTTCCCCCAAAATTTATGATATGTTTGCCATTTCTGCCTTGGTCTCCCTCTACTTCCTTCAAAGAGTTCAGTTGTTATACGGTTTGATAGTGTCCCGCAGGTCACTGCAGCTCCATTCATTTTTCTTCAGTTTTTTCCAGTGTTCTTCATTTTGAATAATCTCTATTATCAGTTTTCACGTTCATTAAGAATTTCTTCTATCATCTTCAATTTCCTCTTAAGCTCATACAGGAATTTTTCATTTAAATTATTGAGCTTTTCTGTTCAACTTTGGCCTATTTTATTGTTTTTACTTCTGTGCTGGTTTCTCTTTCTCTTTACTCATTATTTTCTGCTTTAAACAAAATAAACATATTTTCTGCTTTAAACATATTTACAATAGTTTCTTTAATGTCTTTGCTAAGTTCAAATAGGTACTTGATCATCACTGCTATACTTCAGGGATTTGTCACCCATCCCTTCAACACCCAAGCATTTTTATAGAATAATTCTGCTTAGTCATCATGTGCCTGAACACTCTCAGAAATAAGGGTTAACTACTGCAAGAGAGTACCCGTGATAGCCATCCCAGGCAAAGTCTGAGGCACTATGATCTGTACTCATTCTGTACTAATGCTGCTTTTTTCTGGGGTCTGCCCCTATTTGTATCTGATAAGAGTTGACTGTTAGGGCTTTGATGATTCCCTTTCTATGCTATCAGACTGTAATAGTCTTTACCTGGAGGCCTGGGAACATATTACCTTAAAGTTCCTCTTTACCCAGGGTTCTTAGTGGTTTCATGGGGCTAGGAGGGGACATTACAACTTTGCTTATTTAATTAAACATTAACTGTGAGTCTTAAATACCTAAGAAAGGGATTACTCGTTTGGGAAATAAAAAATCTGCTGCAAGTTTCATCTTTGAAGTAGAAAATTAGTCATGTACTTTTTACCACTCCTTGGTAGCTGGTATCTCTCTGTACATCATTAATCTGACTACTTAGAAATTTAGAAAGGTATTTATACACCCAAGTTGTTAGAAATAGAGTCGTCTTGAAACTACAAATATTCTAATTTACAAAATACAATCAACAAATAATTCCAAGTAGCAGTATTTATGATCCTTACTGCTGAATTATATTATACCTTTAATGAGTAGGCCCATAAAATCTTTATAAGCCATTAAAAAATAATGAATGCAAGTACATATTGCTATCACCTACTTTCTTACTATACTATTTATGGCTTAGAAAAGAGTATTGTTTATAGTAGCCTTATGATCCTTCATATTTCTGCAGTATCAGTTATAATATCTCCCCTTTCATTTCTGATTTCATTTTTTTGAATCTTCTGTTTTTCTTAGTCTTGTTAAAGGTTTGACGATTTGTTAAAAGAGAGCTCTTACTTTTATTGATACTTTCTATCATCTTTTTAGTCTCCATTTTTATTATGATCTTTGTTATTTCCTTCTGCTAACCTTGTGGTTAGTTTCTTCTTCTATTTCTAATTTTTGAGGTGTAAAGTGAGGTTGTTTTTTTTTCCTGTTACTGTAGGCATTTATCACTATAAACTTATCTGAGAACTGCTTTTCTCAACATCTAATAAGTTTCAGTATGATGTGTTTCCATTTCTTTTGTTTCAAGATTTTTTTTTTAATTTCCCCTTTGACCCACTGGTTGTTCAGGAGTGTGTTGTATAGTTTCCACATGTTCATGAATTTTCTAGTTTTCTTCTTGTTACCAATGTCTAGTTTCATTTCCTTATGTGAGAAAGGATACTGGATATGACTTCAACCTTCTCGAATTTGTTAAGACTTGTTTTGTGACCTATCAGATAATGTAACCTAGAGAATGTTCCATATAGTGAATGGAGAATAGTTTTTATTCTTTTTAGGCAGCTAGCAATGTATTTTTCTTCTAAGAATGAAAGCATTTTATATATTGTAAAAATACATTGAACAAAGGGAACTGATCATATTTACACAGATATGCAATAGTGCCCTCTTATCTATGGGGGGTATGTTTTAAGATTCTCAGTGGATGTCTGAAGCTATGGATACTATTAAATTCTATACAATATTTTTTTCTATATATACATACCTATGATAAAGTTTAATTTATAAATTAGGCACAGTAGGATATTAATAATAACTAAGTAAATTAGAACTATTATAATAACATTATATAATAAAAGTTATATGAACGTGATCTCTCTCTCTCTGTCTCTCCAAATGCCTTTTTGTATGGTACGCACCCTTGTGATGATGTGAAATGATGAAAAAATGCATATGTAGGGCACCTGGGTGGCTCAGTGGGTTAAGCCTCTGCCTTCAGCTCAGGTCATAATCTCAGAGTCCTGGGATGGAGCCTCACTTCGGGCTCCCTGCTCAGCAGGGAACCTGCTTCCCCCCCGACCCCCCGCTTGTCTCTCTGCCTACTTGTGATCTTGATCTCTCTCTCTGTCAAATAAATAAATAAAATTAAAAAAAAAAAAGAAAAAATGCGTATGTGATGGGGTGAAGTGCAGTGAAGGACACAGACATTTTGATGTAGCACTAGGATACCATTGATCTTCTGACTACATGTCAGAAGGAAAATCATCTGCTCCCACATCATGGTTAACTGTGGGTAACTGGAATTCTAGCAAGTGAAACCACATATAAGGGGGGACACTGTGTGTGTACAAACACATGAATATTTTATGATTGCATTTTAAGATACTATGATGACTTGGTGGGCAACCAGTAATTTAGGATAGGTAGTTAGTGAAACCCTGTCAAAAGAAGTCATACTTGAAGTTAAGTTTTATAAATGTAAAAAAGCAATTCTTAAGAAGAGTACAGAAGAGATTTTTTTTATAAGAGTATACAGTGCAGTCAGTGAAACTAGAAATGGTTTGTTGTGTTATAAGTTACTATGACTAGAGCACAAAAATGGGTGATGTTTTCAATGAGAATATAAGCAAGCAGCAGCTGAAAGCCATATATGTGCTATATCATTATTTTGAGAATTGTGTATTTGGGTGGAAATAATTAGAATTTCTTGGTTGCAGAAAGCTTAGTCCTAATGTTTTGGTAAATTTAATGTTTCTGCATATAAAAATTAAATTTTTATGTATTTCAAAAAAGTTTACATACTTATATATAATGTATTTATGGAACGATATATAAATAAATGAAAACAATCATTCCCCAAACTCAAAATTTCTTTTAATTTAGGATGTTTTAATCACTTAAAAGTGGAACTTAATATTATTATTTCAAGGTATCCAAATATTTTTCTCACTTTCTTTTATCATTTTTGCTTTTGTCAAAAATTGAAAGTATCCAGTTACCTTGAGATATTTGTATTTTTAATTTATATAACATTCAGTGGTTATTCTCAAATTACAGTATTGTCTCATGCTTTTAAGAAACAAATCATTTTACCAAAATATCATTCCTGAGAACAACATTATTGACCAAAATATATGCTAGTATAAGAAATTTCAAGCTTATGTTTATCTACCTACTTCTCTTTACCTGCTCTATACTGAGTAAAAATTATGTAATTCTATTGCCTATAAGGCTAGACCCCATAGAGAGCGCTCATTCTATAAAAATATGTAACTTTCAAAGTTAGTACACATTGCCAAAAACAAGCTCTTTATTATTTAATTAAAATGAACAATATTTGTGTTTATTTTATTATTTTTTTTACAATTTTTTAAAGATCTTATGTATTTAACAATATTTGTGTTTATAAATGGAGATGCAGCAATAAAGAAAAATTCTAGATAACAATAAGATCAAAGATGTAGTCATGGATGAATTAAGGTGGAAATAGGAGAAGTCATGGCCCTAAGAGGACAACTATATGACAATTACCATCTCTCAGGATGATGGCAGGTCTTAAGAGTGAATGTACTGACTTATCCTCCAGATGCTAAAATCTTCAATGCATCATGAAGAGTTATTAGGATCGAAAAGGATGTATAGAAAATTATATAAGTATGGTGAGCTATAACATTCTGATAAAACATTCCACTCAAACCATCCAAAAATATTAAGTAAATAATGAAAACAAATATGAGGTAAATAATGAAAAGAAAGCTATGTCTTATTAAACAGATTTCCCTCTAAAACTTACATTACTTTTGTTGTTAAAGCAATTTTAACATAATGGGTTACAAGAATAGCTTAAAGAAGTTTGAGATTGGTAGTATACCAAAGTGCCAAGCAGAATAATACTAGAATAATCTGAAGGAAAGCACCTTAATATGGGACCATAAATTATTTCCACAAATAATTTTCAAATGAAAGTGATCAACTCAGTTTAAAAATGAGACAAAATAATCAAATACAGACAGAAAGAATGTATAATGTGCAAGAAGTAACATAAGATGGTTATCAGAAACAGACTAACAAAGGCTTTACTATCAGAGATATCACACACTGACTATAAAACATATGTTCTTATTCTATTGTGTTTATAAAAAGAATAATTTAGAAAATGTCTGGAAAAAACAGTATGAAACTCTAATGGATTTAACAAATAATCAAGTAGAGCTTATTAAGTGAAAAATATAATAATAAAATAATAATAATAAAATAAAATAAAAAATAATAAAATAAAAAATAATAAAACTTAGAGCATGAATTCAAAGGTGGGTTAGAAAAGGCAGAAGAAACCAATTATAAGTTGGAGGACTGGTAAAAATAAGAAATTTGTAAAATATCTGAGAAGAGTGAGGCAAAATTAAGGTTGGAACATGGAAAATAAGCAGTCCCAATATTATATGTGTCTAATCAGAATTTCAAAATGAAAGGAAAAATAAAATGGGGTAATAACTATAGTATATTTTAAGAAATAATAGCTGATGACATTTTCTAGTTGTTTATAATCAGCAGTCCACATATTGAAGATGCCCAAGGAATGTCAAGTGAGATAAATAAAAAGATATGTCTAAGGAAATAAGTCAGACAAGGAAAAAACCATATGTTTTCACTTATATGTAGATCTTAGAAACAGAAATAGAATTAGACTCAAATACAGAGAACTAGTAGTTGCCAGAAAGAGGGAGGGGGGGAGAAAAGTGAAAAAAGTGAAGGAGATTAAGAACAAACTTCCAGTTATAAAATAAATAAGCCATGAAGATGGAAAGTAAACCATAAGGAAGATAGTCATTAATATTGTAAGAATGTTGTATCGTGACAGATGACAGACAAACTACATTTACCATGGGGAGGATTAAGGTGATGACCATTAAGGTTTTGGTTTTTGTTTTGTTTTTAGAGAGAGTGAGAGAGAGCCTTAGGGAGAGGGACAGGGGGAGAGGAGAAAAAGAATCCCAAACAGGCTCCATGCCCAGTATGGAGCCCAGGGCAGGGCTCAGACCCAAGATGCCAAGATCATGACCTGAGCTGAAATCACGAGTTGGACACTCAACTGAGCCATGCAGGTGCCCTGAGCATTAAGTAATTTATAGAATTGTAGAATCACTATGTTGTACACCTGAAACTAATATAACATTGAATGCCAACTATGCTATAATAATAAAAATACATACATACCTAAAAGACATAGTATAGTATGTAGTTAAGATACACCAAAGGATAAGTGCAGAAATCAACGAAAAGATCTTAAGCACAACATGAGAAAAAAAGGCAAATTATTTCAAAAAGTTTTAAATAGATCGAATGCCACAAAATCAATGAGGCGGGGTAAGCAGTAAGAATAAGAGGAGCACCGATAAAGTAAGTGATATGTTGAAAGAAATTAACTGGCAACCTAAAGTTCCAAGCCAAATAAGAGGTTTTTCTAAAATAAAAATGTAGGGGCGCCTGGATGGCTCAGTGGGTTAAAGGCTCTGCCTTTGGCTCAGGTCATTATCTCAGGGTCCTGGAATCCAGCCCTGCATTGGGTTCTCTGCTTAGCAGGGAGCCTGCTTCCTCCCTCTCTCTCTGCCTGCCTCTCTGTTTACTTGTCATCTGTCTCTGTCAAATAAATAAGTAAAAATTCTTTAAAATAAAAATGTAATAAAAACATTTTAAAACAAACCACAATAGACTTTATATCAACAAATTCGCAACAAAAGTAATTCTAAGGACTACATTTCAGGAAGGAGAAAAGTGTTCCTATATAGAGGTTTGAGATCCAGGAATGATTTTTGCCATGAAAGATAGTATATGAAAGGAGGGAGAAGGGCACCTGGGGGGCTCAGTCAGTTAAGCGTCTGCCTTAGGCTCAGGTCATGAAGGTTCCATGTTAGGTTCCCTGCTCAGTGGAGTCTTCTCCCTCTTCCTCTCCCTCTACCTCTCCACTGCCACTTGTGTGCGTGCTCTCTCTCTCTCTCTCTCTCTCTCATTCTCAAATAAATATATATTTTTTTTAAGGAGAGAGCAAATGACGTTTTAAATTCGAAGAATTATCTGGGATGTGCATGAGATTTAATGTAAAACTAATGATACACTACATATATTATAATATTTATATTCAATATTTGGAGAGAATATTGAGAATGTATAACTTCCAAAAAAGAAGAAATGACTGAAATGATTTTTAAATAAAAAATTAAGAAGGAAAAGAAAATTTAATATAGAAAATTCAAAATTTCAAAATAAAAGGCAGATAAAATACCTCTATATACCTAAATACACATACTACACCATGTATTAAATTCAGTTACATTTGTATATAAACATTATATGCAGACACACATACAGAATACATTTGAAAGTGCCCTAGATGAAAAATCTCCAAGACTATTAAACCGAAAGAAATATAAATTAAAATAAATTCATACTTAGGCAAAATTTAGAATATCCTCTGAGAAAGAAGAAAAGAAAATAGAGAAAAGTTTAATATTATACAGAAAAAAATGTACTTCCATCAACGAATAGAAGTTAATCTGATAACCTGACTTTTCAATATAAACAAATGAATTAGAAAAACCTGTAATATCATCTTTGTGGGCAATAATTTCCCATTGGGATTCCAAATCCAACAAAAATATCTTAACAAAAATGAAAGTACTTGTGCCTGGGTGGCCCAGTTGGTTAAGCCTCTGCCTTCTGCTTAGGTCATGGTCTCATGGTCCTGGGATTGAGCCCCGCATTGGGCTCTCTTCTCAGTAGGAAGCCTGCTTCCCCGCTGTCTCTCTATCTACTTGTGATCTCTGTCTGTCAAATAAATAGTTGAAATCTTTAAAAAAACAAAAGTATAATAATAATTTTAACAAGAGAATTCATCAACAGAAGGCAGTTTCATTTTGTTCTCAAAAATATTTGATACTCTCTCAGATTATTAAGTATCCCTGTAATCTTCCATTTATGTGGGTTATAATAACATTTGTTTCATAAATTAAAACTTAAAATATTTCTTTAATTTGTGAAAAAATAAATCTATTTCAAGTTAATATGAATACTATATTTTAGGAAAAATAATGACATATGTCAAGACAAAAACAATTATTGAGAAGACTTGAATTGTTATGTATTTTGGGAAGTATGGTTAATGCCTAACCTTATGAATAACAGTTGGAATCTCATATTTCATTCTTTATTCAATCCGTTATATGTTGTTTTAGTTGATGCAGATGAAGAAAATTCATATTCACATAGATAGTTGATGCTAATTATTATTTTACAATCACAAGGCCAAATATAATGACTTCCTAGAGAAGGTTGATTTCTAATGGATCATTTTAGATGAATAAGGCTTTATTACATATTAAAAGTCAAATGATGCTTTCAAAGTAAAAGAGCTTTCTGTGTGTTTTTTTTAACTTTTTATCAGTAATGTGTACAACAAATATTTTTTTTCTGGTATTTCATTTGCATGGCTGTACTTCCCCATACTATTCATCAACAGCATGACAGCTGTTAAAATTTGATTAATCTTTGATCATCTCTCCATAAAATATGAACAGGTGTGAACCTATGAATTGGAACTATTGGTGAATCACTCATGCTTTGTAAAAGGAGTAACCTATTCAAGAAATATTGTCTATAATTTTACTTTGATGGCATTTAAATTCAGCAGACCAAAATGTCCAAAGAAAACTTGTCCCATTATAATCAATATATAAATAAAGCAAGAATGGAATATTTAGACCAGCAAGTTTTTAGAAATACTTTTTCATAAAAGTGTTTTGAAATATAAAATACCTCCTAATTAAAGTTATTGTGATATTATGAAAAGCAAAAATATATTTTTGAGAAATTTTGCCATGGTTCTATTTTATTCTACTAATAATTATGTTTTCTCACTTAATCTCACAGTCTTCTTTCAATTATAAGAGGTAATTAAAAGAAACATTCATAACATAATCTCTCCCTATTTAGATGTGGCATTAATGAGCTTGAGACTAAATGTAAATGAGCAATTAAGATTAAAGAGTTTGAAATTTATTGAATTACAACAAATTTAGAAAAAAAATCACCATCCATAAATTATTGTTTCTTTTCACATTTGGAGTGGTTCACTTAATGGAAATAATAATTTCACATTTCCATAATTCTAATTTAATATTTTCAAAAAGTGAGTGAGACATTTGAGTAAATTTGAAAAAGAATTGCAAATATTACACACTATTTGTGTGTCAGTATTAGATCTTTAAGATGCCATTGTGGTTTTGTGTTATGTGGAGGAAAAATCTTTTCTGAGGAAAAGAACCCTTATATGTTCAAGGATGAGGTATCCCAATAACTTAATGCCTGAAATTTGGTATTTGGCAAAAAAAGAAAAAGTGTATCTCTGTATTCTGTGTGTTTTTGCATGCCTGCACATGTATAAATGTATGTGTGAAGGAAGATAATGTGAGAAAGAAAAAAAAAAAAAGAAGGAAAGAGCAAGCAAATGCTAACAACTGTAAATAAAAGTAAAAATGTTAAAAAAATTAGCAAATTGTGTACATGAGGAACATATAATGTAAACTACATTACTCTTACTACTTTTTTGTTGGAATTACAAAATTGAAAATAAAAAGAAAAACATTAATAGGTAATGAGAAGAGGAATTGGACAAGATGGCAGGGAAGTAGGAGGAGGCGCCTTTTCAACCTGTACCCTAAAGTGAGATGATTGCCTACCAAAGAACTCCAATCACCCATGAAATCAGCCTGAGATCAGAATTATACACGTCTGGATCTCTACAGAGGCAGAAGATGCCAGTGGGCTGGAAAAGCGGAGTGGGAACGGCAGGTGGGCAGAAGATATGAACAGACACTTCTCCAATGAAGACATACAAATGGCTATCAGTCACATGAAAAAATGTTCATCATCACTAGCCCTCAGGGAGATTCAAATTAAAACCACATTGAGATATCACCTTACACCAGTTAGAATGGTCAAAATTAGCAAGACAGGAAACAACATGTGTTGGAGGGGATGTGGAGAAAGGGAACCCTCTTACACTGTTGGTGGGAATGCAAGTTGGTGCAGCCTCTTTGGAGAACAGTGTAGAGATTCCTCAAGAAATTAAAAATAGAGCTTCCCTATGACCCTGCCATTGCACTACTGGGTATTTACCCCAAAGATACAGATGTAGTGAAAAGAAGGGCCATCTCTACCCCAATGTTTATAGCAGCAATTGCCACAGTCACCAAACTGTGGAAAGAACCAAGATGCCCTTCAATGGACGAATGGATAAGGAAGATGTGGTCCATATACACTATGGAGTATTATGCCTCCATCAGAAAGGATGAATACCCAACTTTTGTAGCAACATGGACGGGACTGGAAGAGATTATGCTGAGTGAAATAAGTCAAGCAGAGAGAGTCAATTATCATATGGTTTCACTTATTTGTGGAGCATAACAAATAGCATGGAGGACATGGGGAGTTAGAGAGGAGAAGGGAGTTGGGGGAAATTGGAAGGGGAGGTGAACCATGAGAGACTATGGACTCTGAAAAACAATCTGAGGGGTTTGAAGTGGTGGGGGGGCAGGAGGTTGGGGTACCAGGCGGGGGGTATTATTGAGGGCATGGATTGCATGGAGCACTGGGTGTGGCACAAAAATAATGAATACTGTTATATAAAAAATAAAAATAGGTAATAAGAAGGTTGAAAACAAGCAACTTTAAGTTTTAAGAAGTATATAGGCTGCATTTCTTTTAAGGGATGTCATATTTTAGATGGTTGAGGATATTATCAACTCAATTAATTTCTAACACAGGCATATATTTGGAGTTTTTCTTAAAATATCACTGTAATCTAATATTGTCACTCACTAATAGAGTAACTGTCTTAAATCAAACATTCTGTAAAATGTGCTCCATGAACCAGCATTATAACCACCCATGTGCAATTGTTAGAAATGTAAATTCTTAAGAACCAGCCTCAGACGTGCTGAATCAGAAATCCTGGTAACAAGGCCCTGTGATCTGTTTTAACAGGCCATTTATATGACTCTAATGTACATTAAAATTTACATACTACTATCTTAAATTATTGACTTAGTTTTAGATATTTGTATATTTATTCAATCATCCATTCATTCATTTAATAATTTTTTTTCACTTAGCAAATATTGAAGGAGACTTCGCTATTTTCAAAGTAAATATTGAACTGAGATGGATAAGGCCAAATCCCTTAATTTAATGATTTCTCAGAGGAGAATTCACCTAAGTTATCCCAACCATTTCATATGCTAAATGCCAAAAAGTTCTGTCAACACAGGAGATCCATTGTAGGATATTAAGGGTCAGGTTCTCAGAGTTCATGATTATGAGTGGATTGATGAAAAGTGTGTGAGAGAGATGGACGATAGATTTTTCCAGTCATTGTTAGCTTTGTGAATAGAGGCACATGGTAGGAAGGAATTTAGATTTAATAATGGAAGAATTATGACTGGTCAAGAGACCAGCAAAAGTTTTGGAAGGAGGCATAATGATAAATGTAAGCTAGATAAGAAGGAGGAAAGTAAGATGATATGAGAAAAGGGGTGGGTGGGAGGCAATACAAAGTATTAGTTGAAGTACTTGTTGAGTAGAGAGTAGTAATATGAGTGAGGAATTCAGAGAGTTACATAACTGCTGAAAATGGAGTATTGGTGGTATGCAGCCAAACTAGGTAATTATGGCTAAAATGTGGAACATCTTAATCATCTATTATAGTTGCTTCAGGTCTGAGTAAAGAAATACCTAGGATATAGCCATGGAAGTGAGTAATGGAATTAGGCTGGAGATTAATATCAAGAGAGAAGAACACTTTTAGTAACTTAGAAGCTAGGATGCCAGTTACACAGAACATCGAGAGGATTAAATTTTGGGTAGTGACTATGACCCAGAATTTGTATGATCTCTGTGACAAAATCTATAAAAGGCTGATGAAAAAAATAAAAGACTGTTAAACAGAAAGATGTACATTCTGTTAGATATATATACCTAAATAGTAGTTAGATACCCATACCTGAGTATTTTATTTTATTGCCATTACAAATGATATTCTTTCTTATATTCGATATCACATTGTTCATTGCTAGTATACACAAAAATTATTTTTGTACATTGACTTTGTATTCTAAAGTCTTGCCGAACTATTTTTGTAGCTTTATGTAGATTATATGGAATATTCTTTGTAGGTAATAATGGTGTGTGAATACAAGCAGTTTTTTTGTTTTTTGTTTTTTGTTTTAATTTTTTAATTTTTTTTTAATTTTTAATTTTTTATAAACATATTTTTATCCCAAGGGGTACAGGTCTGTGAATCGCCAGGTTTACACACTTCACAGCACTCACCAAAGCACATACCCTCCCCCATGTCCATAACCCCACCCCCCTTCTCCCAACCCCCCTCCCCCCAGCAACCTTCAGTTTGTTTTGTGAGATTAAGAGTCACTTATGGTTTGTCTCCCTCCCAATCCCATCTTGTTTCATTGATTCTTCTCCTACCGACTTAAGCCCCCATGTTGCATCACTACGTCCTCATATCAGGGAGATCATATGATAGTTGTCTTTCTCTGCTTGACTTATTTCACTAAGCATGATACGCTCTAGTTCCACCCATGTTGTCGCAAATGGCAAGATTGCATTTCTTTTGATAGCTGCATAGTATTCTGTTGTGTATATATACCACACAATGTGTGAAAGGAATCCATCAAAATCCTTGAGGAGAACACAGGCAGCAACCTCTTCGACCTCAGCCGCAGCAACATCTTCCTAGGAACATCTCCAAAGGCAAAGGCAAAGGAAGCAAGGGCAAAAATGAACTATTGGGATTTCATCAAGATCAAAAGCTTTTGCACAGGAATGCAAGCAGTTTTGTTTATTTTTCTCTAATATATATTTTAGTTGTGCATTCATTCATTCATACATACATTCATACATTTCCCTTTTTTCATTGCATAAGATCTTTAGTATATTGTTGTATAGGAATGGTAATTGAGTGTATTCTTGTTTAGTTCCGCTGTTTACTAAGTTTAATTTGTTTGTTTGCTTGTTTGTTTTAATCAAGAATAGATGTTGAAGTTTGTTTGACAAATGGCTTTCCTGAATCCATTGAGATAATCTTATAGTTCCTCTTTTTTAATCTGTTTTTATGGAATTACGTTACTGATTTTCAAATGTTGACTCCACTTTGCACTTATATGATAAACCCCACTTATTTGTTGGGGTTAAGGTATGACATGAAATCATCCCTAATACCTGACTTGCTAAAATGTAACACGGAGGCTTCTGGAACCAAGGGAAGTGTTCAGAGAAGGGCGTGGGCCTTTGGAATGCCAAGGCCTGCATGACAATTCTTCCACAGGCATGCCACAAGGAGTTGCCTTCCCCCCAGCTTTCTTAGCCCAAACTGCCACCTTGTGACCTAAGAGATGTATGCATTGTCCCTTAAGCTTTGTTTAGTAGAACTCATAGAACACACAGTTTAGCATATCATATATTTCCCTTAAACAGATCCTCCTAGTTCCAGTAAGGGCCCTTGTCACATATCACATGCTCAAAAAACAGTGGTAAGGATTTGTGATTATCCCGAAGGACCAAAAAAAGTGGGAGTAAAGAAGAGCAAAGGTCTTCCTATCCGAGCATTGACCTCCTTGCTTTCTCCTCTGTTTCACAGCAAAGTTTGGAATAATCTTTCATCTGTTGGATAGGGATTACTGGCCATTCCCAGCCCTTACTTATTCATGATTTCTATCATTTTTATTAAACTTCTTAAAATTTTATTGATAAGTTTTACATATCTTTTTATGAGTGATGTTAATTTAGAGTTTTCTTATATTTTTCTGGTTTTAGCATGATGGAAACCTGGACTCAAAAAATATGAATTGGAAAGTGTTTCCTCTTCTATTTCTGGGAAGTTTGCTTAGGAATGTTACTTGTTCATCAGATGTTTGTTATAACTTGCCAATGAAGTGGTCTAGGCCTGAAGTTTTCTTTATTGAAGTTTTAAACTGTAAATTCATTATCATAATAAGAACAGTGTAAGTCATCTACTTCTTTATGAATAAGCTTTGCTAGTTCATGTCTTTAAAAAATTAATAAGTTTATCAAGGATGTCAGATTTATCCTTTTTAATGCCTAGATTCTGAGACCATGTTAATTCTTCATTTTGCCACTGATAACTTACCTTAATCTACCTTTTAATTATTTTTAATTTATCGTTTAATCTTTAAAATTTATCTTTTAATCTTAGTTGGTCTGGCTAGAGATTAACACTTTTACTGATTTATTCAGGAACCAGCTTTTGGTTCCATTGAGTTTGTCTATTGTTTTTGTTTTCTAATTTATTGCTTTCTGCTTTCAAATATACTTTTTCCCTCCTTGTTCTGGGTTAAATTTTCTCTTTGTTTTCGAGTTTCTCAAAGTGGAAGCATATATAATAATTTAAGATATCTCTTCTAATGTAAGCATTTAATGCCATAAATTTTCTTGTATGAAACATTTAGCAGAATTCCACAAATTTTGCTATTTTGTCCTTCAAATTTTTTTTCTAAATTTAATTATGGTTTTCTCTTTGACCCATGGGTTAAAGGTGTGATCGTTAATTTCCAAATATTTGTAGATTTTCTAGGTACACTTCTATACTAATATCTTCAATTTCATTAAGGTAAGAGAATATGCTCTGTATGACTTAACTTTTTAAAATATGTTGTTATTTTTTATGATATAGGATATGATCTTTTTTGGTGAAAATTCCATGTACACTGCAGAGTTGTTTGGGGAGTATTTTGCAATTATCAGTGAGATCCACTGATTGGTGGTATGGTACAAGTCTCCTTCATCCTGGCTGAATTTGTCTAATTTTTTAATGACTTAACTCACACAGAAGTGTTGAAGTCTGTAAGTACCACTGTGGATTTATCTATTTTGTCCTTTCCTGTTAGTTTTTGCTTCATGTATTTTGAAGTTCTATATAAAGTGCATGTATATGTACTATTATTTCTTCCTTTGGAATTGATCTGTTTTTCTTATTGCCCACCTTTATTTCTAATGCTGTTCCTTTGTCTGTATATTAATAAGCCTATTTTACTGTTTACTGTATTTATTGTATTTACTGTTACATTACTATAGCCACTGCAGTTTTATTTTGAGGACATTTTTGTGGAATATATATTTCATCTTTTTATTTTTACCTATCATTTTCTTCATCTTAAAAGTGTATTCTAATTGCACATTATTGGGTCTTTATTTTTTGTATAATTGGACAATGTCTGTTTTTATGCTATTTGTTTTTAATCTAATGTTGACATTTAGATTTATGTGTTCCATTTTTTACCTTCTGTGTATCTCCTGTAAGTTTTTCCATTATTTCACTTACGTGATTTCTTTTGTAATATTCTATTTCTATAACTATTGATATTCTGTATCTTTTTTATAGATGTATGTTGTATCTATCAACGATTCATCTATTACCTATCCTATCTACTTTTAGTGGTTCCTCTAGGGATGTCAGTATGCATACTTAACTTTATATAGCATAGTTGGTGTTACTGTGTACAACTTCAAGTGAAATGTAGAAACCTTTCAGATTTATAGATCCTTTTGCTTAATATAACATATTAACAATGCTTACAATTAACATTATAATATTTACTTTAAATGGTCACAATAGATTTTAAATAACTTGAGAGTAGAAAAATAATTTTTTGTATTTACCCAGATATTTACTATTTATTTGCTTTTCCTATTCTTTCATCCCTTTGAGTGGTAATCCAAATGTCAGTATTACTTCCCAAGACCTTACTATGCTCCTTTGAATTTGTTACATTAGTTTGTAATACAGGTATTCGTTTGAGAGTTGAGTAGTATTTTATATCATAATATAATGCTCAAGAGTTTTGCTATGCTGTTTTGGGTCAGCCCTGTGGATGTGCAACAGGTTGAGATAGGGACTTGGACAATTTCACAAAATAACTCACCCCTCTACTGAATCTTTACGTTTTGACTCTTCTTCACAATCGACTTTTTTTTTTTTTTTTTTTTTAGTATTTTCAAAATTCTTAGGCAGTTGTGTGTTGCTTTTGTCTAGTGTTTTTTAGTTCTTTTCAGCAAGAGAGACAGGTTAAAGTGAGATACCTTTATTTTGGGGGTAATAAAAAAACAGTGACTTAGTAGGGGTTTTTTGTTTGTTTGTTTGTTTGTTTTTGCTAATCCTTCTAAATTATGCTTGACCATCTTGCTTTATACTGGTGTTCAATTCTAAAAATTAGACTATCCTCAATATTCATTCAATTTTCCTTAAAACTATATGTATTAAATATCACAGATACTCTCATAGCCTGCCTTGCATTTATTTTGCTTTGAAAGTTACCAGTGATGTTCTTTTGGAAAATTTTAATTTTTTAAAAGCTTCCTAAATTGTCAGGAACATTTGCCATCATGGATGATCATGTTCTTCTTAAAACATTTTCCCACTTGTTCCAAAAGCTCTTCTCTCATGACTCTACTCCTGCTTATGTAAATTGCCATCCATCAGCCAAGACTAGATCTAACTCTCTAATATCAGAAAAAAATAGATTAGATTTTATGACTCCTCTTAGAATGTATAGTTTATTGCCTGTCACATGTTGAACAACAACAATGGCAACCATGCATCATTATTTTATCTTTTTCTGTGTTAAATAGCTATATTAGCCCTAGCAATTCTCTGAATTCTTACTTCTAGATATTTTTTTAAGGACTATTTATTTATTTGCGAGAAAGAACAACCAGGGGAGGGGAAGAGGAAGAGAGAAACAAGCAGACTGTGTACTGAACACGGAGCCAGCCGTGGGGCTAAATGTCAGGATCCTGAGCTGAAGTCAAGAGTCAGATGCTCAACCTACTGAGTCCCACAGGAACCCCAAAGATATTTTAATCCTTTCTTAAATATCTAATAGTTGATCAATGTGTCCCTTGGGGTGTAGCAGGAGCAGTATAGTATATTATAGTATATTATATAGTACAGTATATTATCACCACTGAGCAATGATTTTACATCCTCTTTTGTTATTGAATATATTTTGATGGTACATGAATTTAAAATGTCAAATGGATGCCACATATTGATCTTGTAGTCAATTTAGACTTCTTTGTTATAATTTGTCATAAAAGCCCCCCCATTCTGTACTCATTAGATTGATTTTTTAAACTGAATATGGCATCTAATATATTTGTGTTACAATTGTAACATATATTTGTGTAACAATTGTGTTACAATAAGGATAGGCTTATTTTCCCACAGCATTTTATTTTCTGCATTTATGGTCTTTATAAATTTAATCTTCTAGTTTTCTGTCTTTTTTTGAGGATTATGTCATATACATAATTGATATGCATGCCTTTTAGAATGTTTCCATGAACACAAATCAGAACTACTTATAGTGTTAAGCTTAAGATACAAACTCACTTCTTAGGTTACACTGGCCCATTAATCAACAATTTCTGGGTACAGTTATGTTCAGTTAATGACAAATCTCCTAAATATATTTTAGTATGTTGTAGGGGAAAAAAGTTATAAATACAATTTTACTTTCAATTTCTTTGCCATCTATTTAAAGATTTGTTGTAAGGGTCTATCTTTATTCACACATACAGTCTGGTAAAATTTCATTTTTTTGAAAATAAGAAACCTTTCTGTAGGCCAGATGCATAAATGACTTGACAGATGTTGTATTCTTGCGTTAGCTTCCCAGTCACTCTCATAGATGGATTTGTTGCTTTTTTGTGCAAGAAGTGCTGGGTTTCAGTAAAGATGCCAATAATTTCATATGCAGTGACCTTGGCATGAAGTAACTATTCCAAAATTGTGAAATAGCAGCTGTGTGAAACTTATTATTTATCTTTTTACACACAATGTTTATAGTTTTTGTTTTTACCTTTTTCCTCATAAATATAATTCAGGAATTTGGTTACCTTGAAGTTGTACATAAAGGAAAATATGTAAGTGCTCATCATAATGAAGAATATTTAACTCATCAGGATTCTAACTGCAAGCATTCGCTTTGGAGAAATGTTTAAGCATTCACCATATAATGGGCAGAATAATCATAAAAGTCCCATTATAGTGTGTTCCCTACATCCTTTTATATTGCCTCAGGGAATAGACAGCAGGTCATTAAAAACGTTGTTTTATTTAAGGCTCTAACAACTTTTGTGTCAGGAAAATGACAGGCATTAGTGCATGCTTTTACAAAATATTCACATAATCATTGCTGAAAATCACCTCCTTAAAAAAAAAAGTTCTGCGATATCTTTATAAGTACCCAGAAATTAAAGAGTAAGAAAAAAATTCTCCTGTTTTCTTCTTGGTTAATGATATATTTCCTCATTGTAGAATAGGATTCTACTAGTTTTTATTTTATTTGAGTTTTTATATTATTATTTACTTATGGATATTTCTGTAGTTTTCTACTATCTTTAACAGGTTTAAGTGCAAAGTTTATGTGTCATGAAAAGGTTTTGAAAGTTCTTCTTTTTCCATTTCTTGAGACAATTTGTGTCACTTGGGATTATGTGGATATTAATGATTTAATACAATCTCCCTATAAAGCCATCAGGATTAGTAGTGTAATATTTTAGTAATTTTCTTTTTTTCTGAGAAAATGTGGCTAAGTTTCTTTTTACTAAAACTTTTATTTTCCAAGGAGATTTTACATTGTGTTTTAAAATTTACTTCCATGGGGTTTTGCAAAGTTGGCTTATTTTATATCTTTTTTTTTTTAAGATATTGTAGTCAGAGATTTCACGTATTATCATCCTTTATTTTATTGCTTGGTATTAGGGTATTAGGAATCATAGTATATAGGCTGCTCTCTGTTTACACCTTTTCTCAATAGCTTCTCCTATTCCACACACACTCCTCTTTCAAGGAAAAGAAAGTCAGGAGACATAATTTAATCTCCTTATGAAATAAACTTCCAGTTAAATGCACTATTGATATATTCTATAACAAAGATAACTATCTACAGAATAATTCTTAGCTGGATGAATCTGACTAATTTTATATTCTGTGTATGAAAAATTCCATTATATGAAGTTTGGGGGGGGGAGTCTTTCCTATTGTTTGGTTCTACTGATTGTTCTTCCACTTGATTTGCAATCTCTACTGAGCTATCCATCTCTGTCTTTGTCTCTGCTCCATTTTTTCTCTTTCTCTTTTTGTTTCTGCGACCATATTTTGCAAATTTTATCAGAAATTTAATTTTGATTTAAAGTGCAACTGTCCCATAAGTACATGGGTTTTGTTTGTTTCTTTGTTTGTTTGTTTTTGTTTTGTTTTTTTCCTACCAGGAATCCTCTGATTCTTACCTACTCAGGCCTAATTTAAGGTAATTTTCAAAATTTGGGTTTCCTAGACAACATAAGTAGCATATGGAGACATCTCGATTTAATGCCATCATTCAATTCTTCAAATCAAAATTTCTGCATGACAAGGATTAAGAGTTTATTTTTTATTAGTTACTAACTTTTTTAGCATTTTATAATGACATATTCAAATATATGGAAAAATAAAAAGGAATTTTTCATCACCGCCCACATTCTACCATTCTGCCACCAAGATTTGACATCTCTTTTACTCTATTTGTTTTATCATCTCTCTCTATATATTCATCCATCCACCTTTTCTTTTGATTAATTTTAAAATAAGTTTCAGGGGCACCTGGGTGGCTCAGTAGGTTGAGTTGCTGCCTTTGGCTCAGGTCATGATCTCGGGGTTCTGGGATCGAGTCCCTCGTCGGACTCTCTGCTCAGCGGGGAGCCTGCTTCCCTCTCTCTGCCTGCCTTTCTGCCTACTTGTGATCTCTCTCTCAAATAAATAAATAAAATCTTAAAAAAATAAGTTTCAAACATCATTACACTTCACACACAGACATTTTAGCATACTAGAGTTAGTTATTATTCCATATTTTTAATGATCATTTTAGGTAAATCTTCCATAAAATGAAATACAGAAATCTTAGTATTTAATTTATCTTGAGAAATACATACAATTGTAACCCAAACTACTGTCAAAATGTAGGTAACTTTCATCACCTCAGAAAATTTCTTTATATCTCTTCCTGTCAATTTCTGCCCTCAGTCTAAGAAGCAATAGTTGATTTGACTTTTTTCCAGCACCAGTGATTAATTTTGCTTGCTCTGGACTTCACAGCCTTGAATTGTGTATTATGCATTCTTGCATAAGACATTTCATTCAGTGTTTTTGATGTTTATATGTATGGTTGCATCATTTTTCATTGTTTTAAAAAGGAAAGGACAATGTAAAATATTGGACTTGTTAATGCAAGAGCCCAAGAGATTTCTGAGTAGCACAACTAAAACAGAGCAAAGTGCTTATATAGAAGAATAAATAACCATATTTGGGTGAAACTCATCACCCAACAATTTCAACCTGTTTAACAAACAATTCATGTATTTGTTAGTTTCTTTGTCTATAGTTACTTAGTGCCACCCACATACATTTTATAAACATTACTTTTGGTGATCCTTGACATGCTTTCCAAACACCATTTGGGGTGTCTGAGTGGCTCAGTCGGTTGAGGGTCTGCCTTCAACTCAGGTCATAATTGAGCGCAGCACCAGACTTCCTGCTCAGTGGTGAGGAGCCAGCTTCTCCCTCTCCCTCTGCCTCCTGCTCTCCCTGCTTATGCTCTCTCTCTCTGTGTCAAATAAATAAACTCAAAAAAATTACCATTCGATTTTAAGATTCTGCTAACTGCATTTGAAATGTAAATTTATTTCACTTTTTATTTAGGTTCGATTAGCCAACATATAGTGCATCATTAGTTTCACATGTAGTATTCAATATTTCATCAGTTGCATATAACACCCAGTGCTCATCACATCATGTGCCCTCCTTAATGCCCATCACCCAATTACCCCATCCCTCCACTTCCCCACCTATCAACCCTCAGTTTGTTTCCTACAGTTTAAGTCTCTCATAGATTTTCTCCTTTTCTGATGACTTCCCATTCAGTTTTCCCTCCCTTCCCCTATGGTCCTCTGCACTGTTTCTTATATTCTACATATGAGTGAAACCATAGATAATTGTCTTTCTCTGGTTGACTTATTTCACTCAGCAAAATATCCTCCAGTTGCATCCTTGTCAGTGTAAATGGCAAGTATTTGAATTTCCTGATGGCTGAGTAATATTCCATTGCATATATAGTACCACATCTTCTTTATCCATTCTTCAGGATTTTTTCCCTACATGCTTATTTATAATATTGCAGGGGGTTTTAAGAATGCATATGTATTTTTTTTCCTATAAGTACTGCCTAAAGCACATTGTAGTGAGATATAAACTTAATAGGAAAATTAGATATTAAAAACCAAGAGATATTCTTTCAAAGAAAATGCTAATTGGGTAGATGTTCTGCAGAATAGATCTGGATTGGGAAATTAGGGTTGCTTTATTTTCATTCAAATCTTAGCATAAGTAGTTTTCCTTTCCTTAGTTTTCTGCCATTGGGTATATTTCTTCCATACACTTTCTCTGGGAGTTTAGCTGGAGTCTGAATACCCTGCATGAATCTAAGATTCCATGTTCCCCAAAATGTCCATTTAAACCCAAACTTCTTGTTTAATTATATAAGACAAGCATAGTTTTAGCAGTAACTTCCTACTCTGGTTTTTACTATCTCTTACATTTTTATTCTTGTCTATTGCATAATTCCTGTAGTTTTTTCTTATGAACTAAGCTGTGTATGTTATGGGATTTTTTCAAACGTACTTTATCAATTGCTTTTAAGTGTGTTAAATCAAAGTTTTTTACCAGGATATTTTCAGTAAGCCAAACTTCAAGAAGATCTTGAAAACTGTATTTTATTTTTTAGTTCTTTTTGAAAACCATATTTTAAAGATTATAGCAGGAGGTTTTAACTTCTTTTGCTTAGTTGGTAATTTTCTGTTTTACTTGGTTTAGTTTATTAGGCATTAGGTGAAAGAGAGTGTGTATAAATTAGAGTTGCATTCTGCTATGTTTACTTCTAATTCTACTCATAGTCTTCTTTTGTTTTTTGTTGTTGTTGTTGTTTTATTTATTTTTTATTTTTTTTTTAAGATTTTATTTATTTATTTGACAGAGAGAGATCACAAGTAGGCAGAGAGGCAGGCAGAGAGAGAGAGGAGGAAGCAGGCTCCCTGCTGAGCAGAGAGCCCGATGTGGGACTCGATCCTAGGACCCTGAGATCATGACCTGAGCCGAAGGCAGTGGCTTAACCCACTGAGCCACCCAGGCGCCCAGTTGTTGTTGTTTTACAATGATTATTATGTTACTTATTTTTTTATTTACTTTTTAATTTTTAGCATTTTAATAACGTATTATGTAATTACTAGTACAAATTATTTTCTGAATTTTTGCAGGGCATTGTTAATTTCTGATTGAGTCATTTCATAATTTGATTATCCCAAATATCAGTATAGTAAAATACAGACTATTTTTTCAAACTTCCTTTAACCTACATGAATCACATATTTTTATGAATAAAGCAAGTACTTGTTCTCATGCAGCAATTGAATTTTTAGTTAGATCAGGACTTACCTGTTTTCATCTACAAAAAGACAAGCATCTAGAAAACTCACAAATGGGCCAAATGTACTCAACCTTAGAAGAGAGTTCCATCTGCTCATCTGCTCATATTCTAGCATCCCTGATGTGTAGCACAGTACCTGGTATATAATAAATGCTTGGCATGTTAAATATCTGTACAATGAACTATTGTACTAGCATGATTTTGTGACTTTCTCATGTAACATTCAGTAATTCAAAGAAAGTAGTCAGTATGGTTGCCCACAACTGAAGATTGTCAATACAAGGAAATTAGATAAGGATTACATCTTATTATTAAAATGGCTGGAAACATTGTTTATGATAATTCCTCCTGAACTAACAGATGGAAATTAACAAAAAAAAAGAAAAAAGCAAAAGAGTAGACAATATGTAATGACAGGTCATGTTCAAAAAGGATTACTTTGTGAAGAATAAAAGTGTGATTGCTTCATGGACTTTTCTTCTTCCATGACACACATTTGTATGTAGCAATATCAAAGTTTCTTCTTTAGACTTCATTTAGGAAAATAAGCCCACTAAGGTTCATTGTGTATAACATCTTAGAAAAATTAGGTTCAGTTTTTCAGTATTTACTCTCTTCCATAAAGTTGTGGAATACCATAATTTTTATTTTTCTGCTTTCTTTTAATCTTCTTTTGGTATCTTTTAACATCATCCCTTCCTTTTTCCTGTCATGTGTTCACTACCAGTTTTGACCTTTTTCTTAGCCAGTTACCTTCTCCTTGAGGACTTCATCCATACTTTATTTTCAGTTTCCATTTAGAAATACACTCCAAAACTGTGACTGACACAACATTTCCATTTCCCTGTCTGGTATTTCTAGTAGTATGTCTAATACATGAATAAAACTCAGTGTGTCAAGAAACTAAGTCCATCCTTAGTTCCTTTCTTGTTTCCTACTCCTAACTCTTGGCATTAAAAGTTGTACTCTTCCCCTTCCTCTTATAATTAAACAAGAAGCAAGAACCTCTACCAGTTTTGAAAGCTGGAATCCTAGATATCATCCCAGACTTTGCCTTTTCTCTCATTCCCATATTCCTGTCAAATCCACATTGAACATCTTAATCCATTTCAAATTCTTCTTCTTGATGTCATCTTTAGTCACTAATCCCTGACAAGTACAGAGTCTACTTATTATGACCATTATGTCATTTTTCAATTGGGGACACTTTGAACAGGAAAAGGTTGATGTAAATAATTACATAAAGATAACTGACATTAGTAAGAACTGACAAACCAAGAATTATTGTTCTCTCTACTAAAGATCATACCTATCAACACTTGCTCCTACTCCCAACCATTCTCCTCATTGTAGTAAGTTAACTTTTAAAATCCAAACTTGTGAATAACACTTTTATATTGCTCTTAAGAAGAGGACTGCAATTCTTAGCATGGCATATAAGACTTTGCATGATCTGGCCTTTGCCTACATCTTCAAATGTATCCATGCTTCTCTCCATCCTGCTCACTGTGCTTCAGTCATTGGACTTTTTACTGCATTTTCTCAAATGACTGTGTATCCTTGCAATTCAGGATTCTGCATGAGTTGTGGACTCTGAATGATACAATCCTCTTCTCATCCTTTGCCTAGATAATCTCTGCTCATTGAATGCTTAGCTGCAATACAGCCTTCTTAGGTGACTTCCACTGAAACCCTATTCAAGCCATTTCTAAGAAATTCTCACAGTAGGCTTGACATATTTTGACCCTTCTCACATACTACTTACTTATATAATTTTTAAACTCATAAACACCCTACTGTAATGTCAGCCATGAATAAAAAAGAGCTCTAAATGCATCATTCATCAGTTTATCCTTAGTGATTTAAAAAGTCCATCATAGACAAAGTTTTTTGCAAAAAAATAGGCTTATAAAAGGCTGAAAGAAGCTACTGTCCTTTTAATGTTTTTCTTTACCTAAGTTCAGTAATTTAAAATAATGAGTAAGAATTCATCCTGGTAAAGATGGGGAAAGATAGGTCAATAGCATAACAAAGAAAAGGGGTCATTTTTGTGTTTATGTGGCCGTTTTAGTATCAAATTTCCATCACCTGGCATTTTAACAAAATTGCTGTCTCAAAATGGACTCTTAATTTGAAAATCTGATAGATTACCTTGAATTCTTATCTTTTTGGTCTTCTACAGTACTTGCAACTATCTTTTCTTTTTTTTCCCCAAAATGTTTCTACACCTTGCTTTATCTCTGTCTCTCTGATAACTCCTCCTCTATAATTTTTCGCCTTCCTTTTCTATGTTTAGACATTCAAGGAGGTTCATACACTCATTTAATATATACTTATAAATATTATCATTATTCTAGTTAGTCATTCATTCAAATTATATTTATCAAGTGTTTCCAATGCCAAACGCTTATCCATGAACAGAGGAATTCAACACTGAATAAAGCAAATAAAATCCCTGATCTTCTGACAGTTTTTAGAGGTACAATAATAAATCACGTAAGCTTTGTGCTATTATAGGGCTTATATTTTAGTTAGTGAGAAGGTGTGAGTAGGGAAAGAAGATAAATCAATAATAAATAACTATATTTTTATAAGAAATGTCAAGTTTTATTAAGAATATTAGACACATCATATGCAATCTTAAAAAAAATGTGGTCAGAGACAGTCTCAATAGATTTAATTTAGGCTGAGACTTAACTGATGAAAATGGTGATCATGGAGATCATCATAGGACCAATGACCTATCAGGTAAATGGAAATAGCAGGCACAGAGGCACTTAGGGGGGAAAAGAGGTGGACTTGCTCAAGTACCAACAATACAGTGGTGATAGAAATTAGGGGGAAATAATAATGGTAGAATCACCACTTTACTTTGTTTCTACTCTTACTCCTTCGTAGATCACAGCCAACACCTGGATTTGGCAGTTGCAAATAGCATGTCTTTCCTGGATTACAATAATTTTGGATTTCCCTGTTATCATGTTGTTACTATACAGGAAGTAGAATGTCATCTTAGACAATTTTGTTGCCTTCAAGTTTCTTCCTAGTATTTTCCCTAAGTATGTATAATCGATACGACATCACAAAGTTCACAATTATGTAGAAAAATAGATTCATTTTCTAATTGAGCTTCTGGATTCTACTGTTTAGCTCAATATTTTTTGCACTCCATCTTTGTATTTTTTCCCTGCTTTTGGTATAGGCCTGTAATTGCTTAGATTTCATTTTGTTACATTTTATTTTTTTCTGAGATACAGTTAAGACAAGCTTATTACTGCATTTCATTCATTTTGTTTCTCTCCATTACTTGGAGATAAAGTCATCAAAAAGCTGTACATTTTTAATACACTAATTATTCCACCAGCCAATTCTAAATGTCTGCACCTCCTCAGCTCTTCATCAACCTACTAATAATTTGCATCACTGTTGATATAACAGCAATGCCTCTGATTTAGTAGAAAATGCATGTTTGGAATTGAGGAATAAGTTGGATTAGAAGTAGAAATTTGACAGTCATCTCATGGAGCTAGTGAGAAACACAAAGGAAGTAGATAATATTGCAGAAGGGGAGAATGGTACATGTATCATAAGTACCAAAAGGAAATTTCTTTCCCCAGTTTTACCTTTGAATGCTCCATCCTTGTTAAATTCTTGCATAGAGTTATTACCTAGCATTTCTCCACTGTCATCATTGTCAGTGTAAATAATCATTAAACTCACCCACTCTTACTATCCCGGCTTCATGGGTGGGTTCTTAGACTTGGAAAATAAAGTAAAGCATATCTTGAATTACAGTTGTAGTGCATTGTGTCAGGCTGCTATCTCAACTGTTCTTCTTGACGCTTATCACAGAACACATTGAGATTAGTTAGAGGACTAGATGTCAACCACCTGTCTCTTGTTTTTCTTCCACATTGCTATCTCTAACTTCCTTTAACCATGATCTTGACCGTTGCCTCTATAATCTTCTACCAGAGAGTAAAGCTAAGTATATTTTGAATTAAATTTAATCCCTTTAAAAAAATTAATGCAAGTAACTCCTGAATTTTCAGATTCCATGACTGTACTATAATTGCTTTAAGCAACTATACTAAAAAATTAATTCTCATTTCTCACTTACCTCCAGTTTTACCCAGGTATGCACTCTTAAAATATCTAACCCGCACTGCATTTTATTTTTATTTTTTTAAGATTTTATTTAAATTCCAGTTAGTCAACATACAATGTAATTTTAGTTTCAGTAGTAGAGTTTTGTGTTTCACCACTTACATACAACACCTAGTGCCCATCACAACATAACCTGTGCTGCATTTTAAATCTATCCATTCCTTCCCATTCTCACTGCATTATCTTGTTAGTGGGCTGGATTTGCTAACTGCTCTTGCCTCTTCCCCCATCTCCATTTTCATTTATCGCATTGTGAGATTCATTACTTTGAGACAGTTCCAAGTGTGTTTCTTTGATCTACTACACATATAATGAATAACCACCACCAGTTATTTTAGTCAAAATTTCTAATCTTAGAACAGTGATTTTCTACAACATAGTCTCATCCCACATTTTGCTCTCATCTATCATGACCTATATACACATATACCTCTGAACAGTTATTTATTTTTCAACATACTTTATACATATGATCATATTTTGGGTTCATTTTCTAAAAGGCATTTCCTTGTAAAGATTTCCCTATATAAATTATCTTCTTACTTAAGTGCCTGTCTAAACTACCACCTCCCCAAAGAACTTTTTTCATTTCTCAAAATGTTTTTTTTTTTTTTCACTTTGATGTATGAACAGCTATGGTATATTTTACTTTTCCTAAATTTTCATAATCAAGCATATATTCTAGTATAATTTATGCTTATCTATGGATTTGTCTTATCACTGTACTAGATTTTTAAATTCTCCAACATTAAAATAGTGGGTTTTTTTTTTTTTTAAGATTTTATTTATTTGTCTGAGAGAGAGAGAGCATAAGCAGGGGGAGTGCTCCAGCAGGCAGAGGGAGAAGCAAGCTCCCCTCTTAGCAAGGAGCCCTATACCTGACTCAGTCCAGGACCATGGGTTCAGGACCTGAGCTGAAGACATTCAATCAACTGAGTCATCCAGGTGTCCCAAGATGTTTTATTTTGTTTTGTTTTATCTGCAGCAGTTAGCATGTTTGTATGCACTGTGTTTTTGGTATTGAGGTCTTTTACAACATATTCTTTCATGAAAAATTATGGGTTGTGTTGTCCATTAAGAATATTTTCATTGCCATGTGAAGTCCTTAATTAATCTTGAGCCTCAATCTGTCTTCTGTATTTATTTTTACAATGCATGTGGATAAGCAAACTCTATTCAAATATGAGTACATGCCTGTAACTAAATGCTTTATGAATCCACTTCTTTGTTACATTGTATGTCTTATCTTTATTAGCTTCTTGTCATATTTATAGCCAATAAAAACTCTATAGCTACTGTGAAATGAGATGTATGCCTTCGTCAATGGTTTGGAAGTATTTCTAGTTTTTAAAATGCATTTTACAGAAACATAACCATTTAACGTTTGAATTTTAATGTTTCGGATAACTTATTGTTTTTATCTATTTTTTTCTTTTTGTTATTTTTTAAAATTTTATTTTATTTTTTCAGTGTTCCAAAATTCATTGCTTATGCACCACACCCAGTGCTCCATGAAATATGTGCCCTCCTTAATACCCACCACTAATTTTACCCAACCCCTCACACTCCTCCCTTCCAAAACCCTCCATTTGTTTCTCAGAGTCCACAGTCTGTCATGGTTCATCTCCCCTTCTGATTTTCCCCAATTCACTCTTCCTTTCCTTTTCCTAATGTCCTCCATGTTATCTTTTTAATGACTAAAAGTAAAGGAGCAATGACTCTTTAAACAATGAATTTATGAAGAATATGTTTTTACTTGGCAATATGTACTTGATGTGTAAAATTGTATGCGAGTTAGACTATGATAATTACTTACCAAATTCTCATTACATAATTACTTGTTATAATCACTGTTCAAACAATTTGATCTATTTATTAGGCTATTGAAAATAAGTAATTTATAAGACTTAATTGCTTTATATTTGAAGGAATTATTGTGGAACGCTTATAAAACTAAAACATCTGCAGAAATTTTTAAATAATTGAGTTACAAAGGACAATATTGTATAATTGACTTCTAGTTAAAAAAAGTGAACAAACAAAAACAGTGGGGGTACCTCGATGGCTCAGTCAGTTAAGTGTCTGTCTTTGGCTCAGGTCATGATCCCGGGGTCCTGGGATCAGCCCCGCATCAGGCTCCCTCCTCTAGGGGAAGCCCGCTTCTCCCTCTGCTTCCCCCCCTGCTTGTGTTCCCTCTCTCACTGTCTCACTCTGTAAAATAAATAAATAAAAATCTTAAAAAAAAAAAAAAAAAGCAGTTACAACCTGGAAATCCCTAAGGAAGTAGTGGAGAGAGGACATCAATATATCGTAATCCTTCATGAAAATTTCCCCTCCCATGAAAGTATATACAACTTGCATAACTTCAAATTAATTGAAGATGTGACTGAAGTTATAGATGTAAAATTCTCATGTGTAGTATAATCTGTTGTTCACAGATATCACAACCCACTTTAGGAGTTTTGGAAGGGACAATTAGTTACATCCTAAGCCATTTAGTAACCTGCATATTAAATGTCAAAGAGGTAAAAGAGTCTTTGAAATATTTTCAGCCTATTATGTTGTTTTGTTTATTAGTAACTGGACAAGTAAAACATGCAAAATAAAATAACCATAAAATATTGGATTTCCATTAAATATATTTAAGGCTAAAGAAAATGTGGTGTCTAATTATTTCATGCCTCTATTTCTCCTCTTATTTAAAAACAATGAGATTTATAAATAGTATAATTTTAGTTTAATAATAACCTAATGGATTAGGAAACTAGAAATATTTATATTCCATTTTATAGAGGAAAACTGTTCTTCAATACAACTGAACATAGACTTCAAATCTCTAGAATCCTCTACTTCCTTTATTTTCCTTTAGATATAGAGAAAAATGGGAGAAGACATTTTACACAGTAAAGAATATGCATCATTTTTTAAGAATATACATCTTGAATACAAAATGCATCTTGATAAAATTTTATGAGTGATTCCTTTGTGCCAAGCCATCTTCTAAGTGCTTTACTGAACCTAATCTTTAAAATATTCTGATCAGTTGTATTTAGGTATTAACTACAGTTTTTAGAAAATGAAAAACAAAAGTTAGATTACTGCGTTAAGATTTTGATGTTACTAAACTGCATAATTAGTTTTCAGATCTGGCAGTCTGCCACTAAACAGATTTAATCACATCATCACACTGTCTCTTGTAAGTGAAACAGACTTACTTGTTCTTAGACAAACAGGAAGAATTCTCTAATGAAGAGGAGCCGTCTATGAAAAACAAAAACAAACCTGGTACAAACTTTCTAAACAGATACATGCAAAGTATCTAGGGCAAAAATGATCAAGGTATTTGCTAGAAATAGCAAAAATAAAAATGTCTGTGGCTAGAACAGAACGCTAGTGGTATAAATTCAGACAGACTTTGGCCAGTGTTTTGTATTATATCTTATGTGCAATTCATCCTTAAAAGGAAAGATATAAAATTATCTTTAAAATGCTCACTTGTTCTGTGTTTCAGTTACAACATCTACAACATAAGAATATAGCAGGAACCCTTTTTGTAAGATTTCTTTCAAGGTCAGTTGAATTAATACTGTAACAGACTATGATACATATTGAATACTCAATAAATTCTAGCAACTGTACTTAATCGCTAGTCTGGATAAGTCCCTGGATAGATGCTGTTCCGTTTTTAATTAGAAAAATTGGTGTTTAGGGGTGCCTCGTTGGCTCAGTCAGTATAGCATGTGACTCTTGATCTCAAGGTTGTGAGTTCAACCCCCATGTCAGGCATGGAGCTTATTAATTAATTAATTAATTTTTTATTATGTTATGTTAGTCACCATTCAGTACATCATTAGTTTTTGATGCAGTGTTCCAAGATTCATTGTTTACAAATAACACTCAGTGCTCCATGCAATATGTGCCTTTCTAATACCCACCCAAGGTTCATCCATCCCCCCATCCTCTCTCCTCTAAAAATCTCAGTTTGTTTTGGAGTCCACAGTCTCTCATTTTTCATCTTTCCCTCCAATTCCCCTCCCTTTACTTTTCCCTTCCTTCTCCTAATATCCTCCATGTTATTTCTTATGCTCCACAAGTAAGTGAAAATTTATACTAATTGACTTTCTCTGCTTAACTTATTTCACTCAACATAATCTCCTCTAGTCCCATCCATGTTGATGCAAAAGTTGAATATTCATCCTTTCTGATGGCTGAATAATATTCCATTGTATATATGGACAACATCTTCTTATCCATTCATCTGTTGAAAGGCATCCCAGCTCTTTCCACAGTTTAGCTATTGTGGATGTTGCTGCTCTGAACATTGGGGTAAAGATCGTTCTTCTTTTCACTACGTCTGTATCTTTTGGGTAAATACTCAGTTGTGCAATTGCTGGGTCACAGAGTAGCTCTGTTTTTAATTTTTTGAGAAATCTTCACATTGTTTTCCAAAGTGTTTCTAACTTCATTCCCACCAACAGTGTTAAGAGGGTTCCCCTTTCTCCACATCCTCTACAACATTTGTTGTTTCTTGCCATGTTGGGCATAGAGCTTATTAAAAAAAAAAAAAAAAAAGAAAGAATAAAGAATAAGGAAAAATGGTGTTTATTTCCATAAAATGAAAGGAAAATAAATGCTGGCAAAATAAAAACAAGAAGTATATATTCCAAATCAGTGGCATATGAAAAGATATAGAAATGCATAAGTTAGTAAATTTTAGACAAAATAGAGAAAAATGAAATCAAAGCAAATGCTGAAAAAATATCTAAATATAACCAAAAAAGGAATAAGGATAAAGTTAACAAAAATAAATATAAATAAGGAAGAAAAAATCAAACATGAACACAGAGTATATGTGAAGTGACTGAGTCAAAGTGTGTTAAATGAAATTTTAACTGCAATTTGAAATACAAACTCAGTTGTCAAAAATATGTCATTCTGCTACAAGTGAATCTTTTCTTAGAAATTAAGTAAATATACTGGGTATTTACCCCAAAGATACAGATGTAGTGAAAAGAAGGGCCATCTGTACCCCAATGTTTATAGCAGCAATGGCCACAGTCACCAAACTGTGGAAAGAACCAAGATGCCCTTCAATGGACGAATGGATAAGGAAGATGTGGTTCATATACACTATGGAGTATTACGCCTCCATCAGAAAGGATAAATACCCAACTTTTGTAGCAACATGGATGGGACTGGAAGAGATTATGCTAAGTGAAATAAGTCAAGCAGAGAGAGTCAATTATCATATGGTTTCACTTATTTGTGGAGCAGAACAAATAGCATGGAGGACAAGGGGAGATGAAGAGGAGAAGGGAGTTGAGGGAAATTGGAAGGGGAGGTGAACCATGAGAGACTATGGACTCTGAAAAATAATCTGAGGGTATTGAAGGGGAGGGGGTGGGAGGTTGGGGGAACCAAGTGGTGGGTATTATAGAGGGCATGGATTGCATAGAGCACTGGGTGTGGTGCAAAAATAATGAATACTATTACGCTGAAAAAATAAAAAAAAAAAATTAAGTAAACCCAGGGATGCCTGGTTGGCTTTGTGGGTTAAGCCTCTGCCTTCCACAGAGAGACAGAGAGGCAGGCAGAGAGAGGGGGAAGCAGGCTCCCCACCAAGCAGAGAGCCCAATGTGAGGTCTATCCCAGGACCCTGGAATCATGACCCAAGCTGAAGGCAGAGGCTTAACCCCTGAGCGACCCACGCACCCCACATGTTTTTGCTTTGTATGTGACTACTGCTTGAAACCACTTGGAAATAATTAGAAACACAAAGTAACTAAATAATGAATGTTACAGATTAACATTTCTATTTTGACTTGTACCATTTCTTTAGTACAAGCATAATTTTTGTTTTTATTTAAAATTAAGTAAGAATCCCAGGAAAAGTATAAGTAGAGAAGTACAGGTTTTTTGGTAGAGCAAATTTCTATGGCTTGAATATGCATGTTTATTAAAATATTTTCACAATGTACTACTTAGCTGGAAATAACATTGTTTTTTAAAAAAAAATAAAATTAAAGGGTACCTGGGTGGTTCAGTCAGTTAAGCTTCTGCCTTTGGCTCTGATCATGATCCCAGAATCCTCGGATCAAGCCCCATGTCCACTTGTCAGGCTCCCTTGCTCATAGCGGAGTCTGCTTCTCCCTGTCCTTCCAGCTCCTGTTTTCTCTGGCTATCTCTGTTTCTCTCTCAAATAAGTAAAATCTTTCCAAAAAAAAAAAAAAAAAAAAAAAAAAGAGAGAGAGAGAGAGAGAGAGAAATTAATCATCATTTTCATTTCCACCTTGCATGATACTGAGTGGGTAAACAATGTAAGTTTGTTGGGTAAAATCCAACTTTTTGCAAAGAAAATGTCCAATGGAAAGAACCATTTGAAGAGTGTGTGTGTGTTTGCATATGCATCGGTGTAGCATAATGCAACAGGAGGGAGAATTAGAAGTATGTTCTTGGAGGAAATTAGAAGATCAAAATGAAAGGAATTTTAGAAAATTAGATATAAAGGTCAATTTAAAGTCATAAGGAATAAAAAAATGTCAAGGTCATATATAAGATAGTTTGGTAAGAACCTGGTTGAATAGTATAGTACAAGATAAGAACCCAATTCTTGGATGTTGCTTGGCTATTGGAATTCCCAAATCTTTGTATACATCAGTGCTTTGGTTGGTACATACAATACTTTTTCAGGATTGCTAACTCTTTGGTTTTCACCTTCTGAATTTGTATCCCTGATTTTTTTTAATCTTGAAGTTCCATGTTATCAACTAAGATCAACTCTTTGGCTTAATAACTTGGATTCCTGCTATGCTCTTAACTATATATTTTCCAATAATGTAACGTTCTTTACATTTATAATTTTCTGGCCTTAATATTAAGGATTTTAGTGACATTTATTCCTTCATCCTTGCTAGTAATAGAATTCTCCCATCCTTATTCCGTTCCTTCTTTCCTTCCTACCTTCCTTCCTTCCTTTCTTTCTTCTTTACCTCCATAAAAAAATAATTTAATATATACCATGTCAGGAAATGTTATAAGATACAGCAATAAGCACAATGAACTAAGTTCATGCATTCAGAGTGCTGGATGTAGGTGGAGAATAACAGACAATACAAGTAAAAATAACATTTAAATTTGTAATTAAGTTTAAAAATAAAACAAACAAGTGACATGAATAGTCTTAAAACAAGCTATTTGGATCATTTTTAGTTAGACCATGCCATTACTAAATAGCCCAAATAAGCCTCTTTATATTTTAAAGTTGATATAACTTTAAAAAATCAACATTCCACTTTTAAGTACAAAATTACCAGTTCAGAAACAATTACATTAATCAAACATATTCCTGACTAGTTAATTAAAGAACGGAAATTAATTTTAAATTACCCTTCATTTAGTTAAAGAAATAATGCTGATTAAGATGTTAGTTTTTAATCTTCAATTATATTTTTCTTACTCTAAAATTCATAGTTTTAATTCATTAGTATTACTTTTATATATTGGAGAAAATTGTCTATTTTTATATTTGAAGATAAATGGATTTGTGATTAGGCCAATTATAACTTGAAAGGTTTGTTTTCTACATAGTTTGTGCTAATTTCAACTTTGATGAAAATAAATAGCAATGTGTAATAGTGATAAAAATTATACATTTAACTCTACTTTTTCAAGTGCAACACAAAACTAGATGATTCAATAACAAATATTCTTAAATGGAAAATTAAAATCAGTGTTAATTCTTTCATTCTGTATTGGAATCCTTAACGAGAGTGAAAATTTTTTCTTTTTTCTATCACAGACTTAACACATAGTAGACATTTTTATTAAAACAGCATTTTATTAATCAAATGATTACAGTATAAAAGTAAATTCCTCTAAAATAAGGAAGATAACTGAGAAGAGGATAAGAATGGATTACAAATGGCAATAGTTAATTTATATTTTAAGAACTTTTTAGAAAAGAAATCTTACTGCTTTAGCATATGATTCACTTCAGTATAGTTTGTTTCCCCAAAAGTCAAAATATATGTAGTTAACAGTTTTCTCGTCAGCACAGAAGGTAAAAGACTCCAACTTTGAAAAAAGTGTATATAAAAATTAAGTATGCATAGATTCTAAAATATTTTCCATTCCATAACGTAAAAGCAATTTGAGGAAAAAGGATTTGAGGAAACTAAAATGACAAAATTAATAACTGTGTTATAGATATATACTATCTGTAATTGAGAGCCATAATTATATATCTGTAATTATGGCAAAGGATATTTTACTACAACTACATCAAGCTTCATTTAGTTTTATTTTGTAGTATTTATCAGCTGGTATTTCAAATACATATGTGTATGTTTCACAGTGAACATAGTTACTACCTATAAATGTACTATTTGGCACTAATATATTTGTACTTATATATATTCTATATAATATACGTATAAATTCATATATATACACAACATATTATGCATATATGTTGTGTATATATATTGAACATATACAAATATACTGTGTATATATATGAATTTATATGTATCACACAGATATCAATATATAATAACACAATATATAATATATAACATAGATAATGATATATATAGTGTGTGCGTATATATATATATATACACACATGAATTTATATGCATAACACAGGATACCATTCAGCCATAAAAAACAAGATCCTCCCATTTGTAACAACAACATGTACTTGGAGGATATTATGCTAAGTGAAATAAGCCAGACAGAGAAAGACAAGTACTGTATGATTTCACCTATATATGGAATCTAAAATATAGAATGAATGAGCAAACAAACAAAAAACAATCAAAACCAAGCTAAAAGATTCAGAGAAAAACATAGTTGCCAGAGGAGAAGGGGTTTGTAGGTGGATGAAATGGGTGAGGAGGATCAAGGAGTACAAAATTACAGTTATAAAATAAGTCAAGGGAATGTAATGTACAGCAAAGGGGATTATAGATGATAATGTTGTATTGACTTTGTATAGTGACAGATGGTAACTAGACTTATGGTGATCATTTTCAGTGTATATAAATGTCAAGGCACAATGTACACATGAAACTAATATAATATTGTATGTCTATTATTTCAATAAAAATAAATACTAATCAGGCAGATAACATATGTGATAGTAATTATGGTTTTAGGGCATGCCCTACATAAATATTAGATGTGTAGTTATTTCTTACAGCTGTTAGAGAATAATTGGTATCAATTTAGACTAATATAAGAAAATTGTCCTAAAATAGAAATTTTCTAATTCAATCTAGTGTTCAAAATGTCTATGTTAGTAATTTTTTTTAAAGTTTTAACCTTACTAAGGAATCAGTATTGGGAAGGTTATATATTAAATTAATACAACCATTTACTATGTTTAATGAGTAGCCACCTTTGTCCTACTTATCATTTCTCTAGCATCTTGAGACTATGCTATTTACCTTTTATAGCTAGAATATGGCTAAATATGCCTATTGAATGAAATGAATGCTAATGAATATCAATTCAATGATATTCATTGAAATGAAATGAATGAAATGAATAATGCAATGAAAACAAAACTTACAAAATAAACTAGAATGTCTGCTTTCAAACATAACGTAGTTGCTATTGTCCATTGCACAAAAAGTAGGATAATAAAAAGAAAAAAAAATGCCAAATCCATGTTTGTAAAGAATTTGGAAAGTGTGACATAAATATAACTAAATGAATTAAAATTCCATAGTAGTAAAACTCCTATGATAGGTTGTTTTAGCAATAACTTCTAATTTGGTCACTCTTAACTTTATCCAAAAATTATATTACTTTTAAGAGAAGTTACAAAACACTGAAATATAATTTTAAATTGCTGTTATTAGTAACTTCCAACTTAGAAATTTATACTTAGGAATTCTTTAAAACACAAATTGAAATAAACATATTTTCATATGAATAGACTTTAATTGTTACATTTGTGCCAAAACAACTATTCAAAAAAAAAAAAAAAAAACACTTGAAGTACAAGGCAAATATTTGTAGATGGAGATACAGAAAGTATCTGAAAGGAAATAAGCCATGGTCAGGTCAAAGAAGAAATGTACATGATTTAAATGAATGTTGACCTACTGCTACAATGGTATTATTATTATACTATATAATATTATTAATAATGATAATGATGATATCTTCTGAAGCTTAAAATTTACATATAATTTAAATATATAACAGTAATATCTTTAAAAATAGGGAAGAAGTGGGGCACCTGGGTGGCTCTGTGGAGTAAAGCCTCTGTCTTCCACCCAGGTCCTGATCCCAGGGTCCTGGGATCAAGCCCCGCATCAGGCTCTCTGCTCTGCAGAGAGCTGCTTCCTCCTCTCTCTCCCTGCCTGCCTCTCTGACTACTTGTGATCTCTGTCTGTCAAACAAATAAATAAAATATTTAAAAAAAAATAGGGAAGAAGAAAAAGGAGCTAAAATATATATGGTGTTTCAGTGTTTGAGGATCAGAAAATAAGTAATGTGTTAAAGAACCATAGGATACCTGGGAATAAACCTAACCAAAAAGGTGAAGGATCTGTGCTCGAGGAACTACTGAACACTCATGAAAGAAATTGAAGACACAAAAAGATGGAAAAGCATTCCATGCTCATGAATTGGAAGAATAAATATTGTTAAAATGTCTATACTTCCCAGAATTATCTATATTTTCAATGCCATCCCAATCAAAATTCCAGCGGCATTTTTCGAAGTGCTGAAAGAAATAATCCTAAAATTTGTATGGAAGAAGAAAAGATCCCGAACTTCTAAGGAAATGTTGGAAAGGAAAAACAAAACCGAGGGCATTACCTGATTTCAAGCTTTACTACAAAGCTATGATCACCAAGACAGCATGGTACTGGCACAAAAACAGACACATAGACCAGCAGAGAGTACCTCTGTTGTCAAATAATCTTCGACAAGGCAGAAAAATATATACAGCGGAAAAAAGTCTCTTCAATAAATGATGCTGGGAAAATTGGACAGATATGTATAGAAGAATGAAACACGGCCATTCTCTTAGACCATACACAAAGATAAACTTGAAGCAGATAAGAGACCTCAACGTGAGGCAGGAATCTATTAAGATCCTAGAGGAGAACACAGGCAGTAACCTCTGTGATATTGGCCACAGCAACTTCTTTCAAGACAGGTCTCCAAAGGCAAAGAAAACAAAAAGAAAAATGAACTTTTGGGATTTCATCAACATTAAAAGCTTCTGCACAGCAAAGGAAGCAGTCAACAAAACAAAGTGGCAATCCACAGAATGGGAGAAGATATTCGCAAATGACACTACAGACAAAGAGCTGATATCCAAGATCTATAAAGAACTCCTTAAACTCAACACTCAAAAAACAGATAATCACACCCAAAAAAGGGCAGAAGACATGAACAGATGTTTCTCCAAAGAAGATATACATATGGCTAACAGACACATGAAAAATGTTCATTGTCATCAGCCATCAGGGAGATTCAAATCAAAACCACATTGAGATACCAGCTTACACCAATCAGAATGGCCAAAATTGACAAACAGTAAACATCAAGTGTTGGAGAGGATGTGGGGAAAAGGTAAGGCTCTTACACTGTTGGTGGGAATGTAAGTTGGTGCAGCCACTTTGGAAAACAGTGTGGAGATTCCTCAAAAAATTAAAAATAGAGCTACTCTATGACCCTCCAATTGCACTACTCTGTATTTGCCACAAAGATACATATGTAGTGAAAAGAAGGATCATCTGTACCCCAATGTTCATAGCAGCAATGGCTACAGTCACCGAACTGCGGAAAGAGCCAAGTTGCCCATCTACAGACGAACAGATAAAGAAGATATGGTCCATATATACAATGGAATAGTATGCCTTCATCAGGAAGGATGAATATCCAACTTTTGTATCAACATGGACGGGACTGGAGGAGATTATGCTGCGTGAAATAAGTCAAGCAGAGAGAGTCAATTATCATATAGTTTCACTTACTTGTGGAGCATAAGGAATAACATGGAGAACATTAGGAGAAGGAAAAGAAAAGTGAATTAGGGGAAATTGGAGGGGGAGATGAAGCAGGAGAGACTGTGGACTCTGAGAAACAAATTGAGGGTTTTGGAGGGGGTGTGGGGATAGGTGATCCTGGTGGTGGGTATTAAGGAGGGCACGTATTGCATGGAGCACTGGGTGTGATGTATAAACAATTAATCTTAGAACACTGAAAAAACAAAATTAAATTTTAAAAATAAATAATGCATTAAGAAATAAGACTCATTGAATTTCAGTGATGTCAAGATTCTTCTCAAAGTCCTAGTAAAAAGCTGGAAATTGTACTTAAAAGCATTGATCAAGTAAAAAGTCAAAGAATTTCACAAGCCCAAGTATTGGACCTTTAAGAAAATTTTTAAATGACAAACATGGACTGATCAATGAAAAATATATGTTATCTATACCAGAAATGAAGTAAGTCATCACTGTAGATCTTACATATATTAAAGAGATAATAGAAGGATAGTATGCATTTTTCATAAGTTTGAAAATTTAGATGAAATGGAAAAATTTCTTGGAAATCATGATTTATTACAACCAATACAAAAGAGATGTAAAATATTTGCATTGCCTAAAATTTTTTTTAATGATTGTTTTTTTATTATTTATTTTAAAGAGAGAAAGAGATCACAAGTAGGCGAGAGGCAGGCAGGGAGAGGCGGGAAGCAGGCTCCCTGCTGAGCAGAGAGCCCAATGTGGGGCGTGATCCCAGGACCCTGAAATCATAACCCGAGCCAAAGGCAGAGGCTTAACCCACTGAGCCACCCAGGCACCCAACCCTATAGTTTTTTAAATAGTTGAATCCATGATTAAGGACTGTTTCACTAAGATAGTTCTAAACTCCTATGGGTTTTTTTGTATAATTTTTTAATTTACATTTTATTTAATTTATATAGTGTGTAATATTGATTTCAAGAGTGGAATTTAGTGATTCATCACTTACATATGACACCAAGTGGTCATCACAAATGCCCTACTTAATACCCATCTCCCATTCTGCAACCCTCAGGTGTTTCTCTATAATTAAGAGTCTCATAAGAATCTCTAAAGAGTCTCTTTTTCCCCCTTTGATGTTCATCTGTTTTGTTTCTTAAGTTATACATATGAGTGAAATCATATAGCATTTGTCTCTCTCCAATGGACTTATTTTGCTTGTCATAATACATTCTATTTCCATTCATGTTCTTGTAAATGGCAAGATTTCATTCTTTTTGATGGCTGTAAACTCAGATGAATTTATTTGTTAATTTTAAACATTTAAGGAAGGATTATTACTAATATTACACCAAGTTTTCAGAAAGATATTAATGAAAGATCACTTCTCAACTCATTTTATGAGCCCAGAATAACTTCAAAATCAAAATTATCTAAGAAAATGATAAGAAAGTTTAAATAATAATTGAATTGATATTTGAAAAACAGTGCACACCATATTAGCAGGCAAAAGGAGAAAATAAAAATTGATAATCTCAGTTGATAGAAAAAATATAGAATTTTATATTAACTGACAATGAAAATTCTAACTAAATGAAATGTAATAGAATTTCCTTAATTTTATAATTAGTATTTCAACAAAAGTAAAAGTAGTTTTTTGTACAACACCATATTTGTACCATATTTTGTACAACACCATATTTGTACAACACCAAAATACTGAATGTTTTTCCTCTAGTTTTGGGAAGAAAATAAAAAAAGGTTACTATGTGCTGTTGGATCCTGTTTGCTAGGATCTTGTTGAGAATCTTAGCATCCATATTCATCAGTGATATTGGTCTGAAATTCTCCTTTTTGGTAGGGTCTTTGCCTGGTTTAGGGATCAGGGTAATGCTGGCTTCATAGAAAGAGTCAGGAAGTTTTCCTTCTGCTTCATTTTTTGAAACAGCTTCAGGAGAATGGGTATTATTTCTTCTTTGAAAGTTTGGTAGAATTCCCCAGGGAATCCATCAGGTCCTGGGCTCTTGTTTTTTGGGAGGTTTTTGATCACCGCTTCAATCTCGTTACTAGATATTGGTCTATTCAGGTTGTCAATTTCTTCCTGGTTCAATTTTGGGAGTTTATAGTTTTCCAGGAATGCATCCATTTCATCTAGGTTGCTTAGCTTATTGTCATATAACTGTTGATAATAACTTCTGATGATTGTTTCTACTTCCTTGGTGTTCGTTCTGATCTCTCCCTTTTCATTCATAATTTTATGTATTTGAGCTTTTTCTCTTTTCTTTTGGATTAGTGTCACCAATGGTTTATCGATCTTATTGATTCTTTCAAAAAACCAGCTTCTAGTTTCATTGATACGTTCTACTGTATCTCTGGTTTCTACCTCATCGATCTCAGCTCTAATCTTGATTATTTCCCTTCTTATGTGTGGAGTTGGTTTGATTTGTTGTTGATTCTCCAGTTCTTTAAGGTGTAGAGACAGCTGCTGTGTTCTGGATTTTTCAATTTTTTTGAGGGAGGCTTGGATGGCTATGTATTTTCCCCTTAGGACCAACTTTGCTGTATCCCATAGGTTTTGGATCGAAGTGCCCTCATTGTTATTGGTTTCCATGAATTGTTTCAGTTCTTCCTTGATCTCCTGGTTGATCCAAGCATTCTTAAGCAAGGTGGTCTTTAGCTTCCAGGTGTTTGAGTTCCTTCTGAACTTTTCCTAGTGATTGAGCTCCAGTTTCAAAGTATTGTGATCTGAGAATGTGCAGGGAATAATCTTAGTCTTTTGTTATCAGTTGAGTCCTGATTTGTGACCCAGGATGTGGTCTGTTCTTGAGAAGGTTCCATGTGCACTTGAGAAGAATGAGTATTCTGTTGTTTTAGGGTGGAATGTTTTGTATATATCTATGAGGTCCATCTGGTTCAAAGTGTCATTCAATGCTCTTGTTTCTTTATTGATTTTCTGCTTCGATGATCTATCTGTTTCTGAGAGAGGCATGTTAAGATCTCCAACGATTAGTGTATTCATATCAATATGACTCTTTATCTTGATTAACAGTTTTCTTATGTAATTGGCTGCTCCCATATTGGGGGCATAGATATTTACGATTGTTAGATCATCTTGTTGGATGGTCCCTTAAAGAATGATGTAGTTTCCTTCTGTATCTCTGACTACAGTCTTTAGTTTAAAATCTGATATGAGAATCACTACCCCAGCCTTCTTTTGAGGCCCATTGGCATGAAAGATGCTTCTCCATCCCTTCACTTTCAGTCTGGGTGTATCTTTAGGTTCAAAAGATTATCCACCATGACCAGGTGGGATTCATCCCTAGGCTACAAGGATGGTTCAACATTCACAAATCAATCAATGTGATAGAACAAATTAATAAGAGAAGAGAGAAGAACCACATGGTCCTCTCAATTGATGCAGAAAAAGCATTTGACAAAATCCAGCATCCGTTCCTGATTAAAATGCTTTAAAGTATAGGGATAGAGAGAGCATTCCTGAACTTTATCAAATCTATCTATGAAAGACCCACAGCAAATATCATCCTCAATGGGAAAAAGCTTGCGTCCTTCCCGTTGAGATAAGGAACATGACAAGGATGCCCACTCTCACCACTCTTGTTCAACATAGTATTGAAGTCCTAGCAACAGCAATCAGACAACAAAGAGAAATAAAAGGTATCCAAATTGGTAATGAAGAAGTCAAACTCTCTCTTTTTGCCGATGACATGATTCTTTATATGGAAAACCCAAAAGACTCCATCCCCAAACTACTAGAACTCATACAACAATTCAGCAACGTGGCAGGATACAAAGTCAATGTACAGACATCAGTGGCTTTCTTATACACTAATAATGAAAATACAGAAAGGGAAATTAGAGAATCTATTCCATTTACTATAGCACCAAGAACCATAAGATAACTGGGAATCAACCTAACCAAAGAGGTAAACGATCTGTACTCGAGGAACTACAAAACACTCATGAAAGAAATTGAAGAAGACACAAAAAGATGGAAGACCATTCCATGCTCTTGGATCAGAAGAATAAACATTGTTAAAATGTCTATACTGCCTAGAGCCATCTATAATTTTAATGCTAATCCGATCAAAATTCCACCAGTATTCTTCAAAGAGCTGGAGCAAATAATCCTAAAATTTGTATGGAATCAGAAGAGACCCCGAATCGCTAAGGAAATGTTGAAAAACAAAAATAAAACGGGGCATCACGTTACCTGATTTCAAGCTTTACTACAAAGCTGTGATCAACAAGGCAGCATGGTACTGGCATTAAAAACAGACACATAGATCAGTGAAACAGAGTAGAGAGCCCAGATATGGACCCTCAACTCTATGGTCAATTAATCTTAGACAAAACGGGAAAAAATATACAGTGGAAAAAAGACAGTCTCTTCAATAAATGGTGCTGGGAAAACTGGGCAGTTATATGTAGAAGAATGAAACTCAACCATTCTCTTACACCGTACACAAAGATAAACTCAAAATGGATAAAAGACCTCAATGTGAGACAGGAATCCATCAGAATCCTAGAGGAGTACATAGGCAATAATCTCTTCGATATCAGCACAGCAACTTCTTTCAAGATATGTCTCCAAAGGCAAAGGAAACAAAAGCAAAGATGAACTTTTGGGACTTCATCAAAATCAAAAGCTTCTGCACAGCCAAGGAAACAGTCAAGAAAACAAAAAGGCAACCCACGGAATGGGAGAAGATATTTGCAAATGACAGTACAGACAAAAGGTTGATCTCCAGGATCTATAAAGAACTCCTCAAACTCAACACACACAAAACAGACAGTCATATCAAAAAATGGGCAGAAGATATGGACAGACACTTCTCCAATAAAGACTTACAAATGGCTATCAGACACATGAAAAAATGTTCATCATCACTAGCCATCAGGGAGATTCAAATTAAAACCACACTGAGATATCACCTTACACCAGTTAGAATGGCCAAAATTAGCAAGACAGGAAACAACATGTGTTGGAGAGGTTGTGGAGAAAGGGGGACCCTCTTACACTGTTGGTGGGAATGCAAGTTGGTTCAGCCACTTTGGAAAACAGTGTGGAGATTCCTCAAGAAATTAAAAATAGAGCTTCCCTATGACCCTGCCATTGCACTACTGGGTATTTACCCCAAAGATACAGATGTAGTGAAAAGAAGAGCCATCTGTACCCCAATGTTTATAGCAGCAATTGCCACAGTCACCAAACTGTGGAAAGAACCAAGATGCCCTTCGATGGATGAATGGATAAGGAAGATTTGGTCCATATACACTATGGAGTATTATGCCTCCATCAGAAAGGACGAATACCCAACTTTTATAGCAACATGGACGGTACTTGAAGAGATTATGCTGAGTGAAATAAGTCAAGCAGAGAGAGTCAATTATTATATGGTTTCACTTATTTGTGGAGCATAACAAATAGCATGGAGGACATGGGGAGTTAGAGAGGAGAAGGGAGTTGGGGGAAATTGGAAGGGGAGGTGAACCATGAAAGACTATGGACTCTGCAAAACAATCTGAGGGTTTTGAAGGGGAGGGGGGTGGGATGGTGGGTGGGTACCAGGTGGTGGGTATTATAGAGGGCATGGATTGCATGGAGTACTGGGTGTGTTGCAAAAATAATGAATACTGTTATGCTGAAAATAAAAAATAAATTTTAAAAAAAGGTTACTATGGCCACTTCTTTTTTAAAAATTAAAATAAAAATTTTAAATAAACATATAATGTATTAGCCCCATGGGTACAGGTCTGTGAATCGCCAGGTTTACACACTTCACAGCATTCACCATAGCCATACCCTCCCCAGTGTCCATAACCCCACCACCCTCTCCCTACCCCCCCTCCCCTGGCCCCCCTCAGTTTGTCTTGTGACATTAAGAGTCTCTTATGGTTTGTCTCTGTCCCAACCTCATCTTGTTTCATTTATTCTTTTCCTACCCCCCAAACCCCCCATGTTGCATCCATACTTCCTCATATCAGGGAGATTATATGATAGTTGTCTTTCTCCAATTGACTTATTTTGCTAAGCATAATACCCTCTAGTTCCATCCATGTCATCACAAATGGCAAGATTTCATTTCTTTTGATGGCTGCATAGTATTCCATCGTGTGTGTGTGTGTGTGTGTGTGTGTGTACACCACATCTTCTTTATCCATTCATCTGTTGATGGACATCTAGGTTCTTTCCATAGTTTGGCTATTGTGGACAGTGCCTCTATAAACTTTTGGGTAAACATAGTGATTGAAGGGGCACATGAATCTGAATGTTTATAGCAGCAATGTCCACTATAGCCACTTCTGTTGAACATTGTACTACATGCCTTTGCCAATGGAAAAATGTACATATTATAGAGAAATAAATTGTACAAAGATTGGTACAGGACATACAAAAGTATCATCACAGATAACATGACTTTGGAAGATGAAAATCCAAAAGGATATACAATTAGAATTAATAAATAAGTAAAGCAAGATCACTGGTACAAATAAATATACACATATTAATTATCTCTCTATATATCCCCAATCATAAATTAAGAAACAAATGTCACTTACAACAATATTGTAAAACATCAATATTATACCAAGAAGTCTCACTATATATGTGAAAACTCACACTTTGAATTTTAAACCACTGTAGAGATTAATTGATCTAAACAAATAGAAGGTTATATCATATTTATGAATGAAAGACAGTATTGTTTAAATATAAATCTCCAATCTTGATTAGAAATTTAGTGCAGTTTCAGTTAAAATGTAAGGATCACAGAATCTTCCTTTCTCTCTTTTTTTCCTCTTTTCCTCCTTTCTTTCTTCCTTTCCTTTCCTTCCCTTCCCTTCCCTTCCCTTCCCTTCCCTTTCCCCTTCCCCTCTTCCTTCCTTCCTTCCTTCCTTCCTTCCTTCCTTCCTTCCTTCCATTTGGGAAGACTGAGAAGATTATTCTAAAATGTATGTAGAATTGCAAAGAACACCAAAGAGCCAAAATAATCCTGAAGAAAACAAAGCTGGAGCTTCACTGTGAATTCACAATAATAAAAGGAATATGGTGTTGGTGTAAGGATGGAAATACAGGTTAATGGAAATAGTAGTAAATATGGTCATCTAAACTACAATAACAAATGTGCTGCAGCAAAATAGTGACAGAAAAAAAGATGTTCTTTTGAATATCTGGTGCTTTATTGATAGGGTAATTATCTTGAAAAAAAAATGAATGTTGGCCCTTACATCATAGCTCACACAAAATTTAACGTGAGAGGAAACATTGAACTAATTCAAAGAGTTGCATTTTCAATTTAGACTAATACAAATAAGAGATCTTACTCAGGATATACTTACTAATAATCAAAAGAAAGAAAGAAAGAAAGAAAGGAAGAAAGAAAGAAAGAAAGAAAGAAAGAAAGAAAGAAAGAAAGAAAGAAAGAAAGAAAGAGAAACAAGAGACACAGAGGAAGTATGGACATTGATATCCAGGTCTGGATGTTGAGGACAACCTCCAAGGTACTTTTTCCTTAGATAAGACATGCATTCTCTCGGATTCAGAGTAAATGGTGCATCAGACTGTGGTCCTTAGATTATTATCTCTTAATAGAGAGCATATAGTTTATAAAATATCTCCATTTAATACCCCCAAATACATGATATTTTAAAAATCCTGGCTCATGAGTCCATACCTCCCTTCTGTATTAATTTACTAAAACCAGCCTATAGCCAGGAATGCCTAATGGCATTCCAAAGAAAGGGACCTTCCTCTATTAAATATCATAATATCATAATTTCATTTATGTAAGGGTTACAGTTGTATACTGAGTGTTTGTGTTTCCCTGAAATTCATATGTTGAAACCTAATGCCAAATGTGTTAATATTTGTCAGTGAGGCCTTTGGGAAGGTATTACGTCATGAGGGTGGAGCCCCCCATGAAGGGGATTGGTGTGCTTATAAAAGAGACTCCAGAAAGCTTCCTAGCCTCTTCCACCCTGTAAGGACATCATGAGAGGATATTTGTTAATGAACAAAGAAATGGGTTCTCACCAGACACTGATACTGTTAGCACCTTAATCTTGGATTTGGCAGCCTTCAGAACTGTGAGAAATAAATGTTTGTTGTTTAGGCCACTATGCCTATAGTACATTTATTATAGTTACCCAAACAAAGACAATTAGTTATCCTGTTCAGTGTGATTGGACCAGATCACTTTGTTTCTTATGTTTCTTCTGGGATATTCACTTGGTAATTCTAAGAAAAAATAAATCACAGTCCAATTACTTTAACTTCTTTTTACTCCAGCGTAAACTCAGTAAAAGATAAAATAAGGCATAGGTAAAAGAATATTTTTTTTTAATTTGGCATAAACAGACTTCTTTTAAAGAGGGCATAAAAAACTGCTAAGGATATAAACATATAAATTAAAATTTTATATATTGGACTTCATGAGCATTAGGAAATTTACTTCTTCAAAAGATACCTCAAGAAAGTGAATAGGCAAGACACTGTCTGAAAAAGATATCTGCAATATATTTACTCTTCAGTTTATCTATCTATCTACCTACCTACCTATCTAGATTTTTTTAATTAGTAAGAAGAAAGTATAACAAAAATGCTCTATTGTCATATATATAATGTTATATAATAAAGTTGTCAACAGGAACTTTCTGCATCAGTTATTATACTTAGTGACAAATATTGAAAGCTTTCTCCTAAGACAAAAAGAAAACAACTCTGCCCAGTACCAACACTGAGATGAATTGTTAACCTGTGCAAAAGATATGAGAAAGGAAGGAAGAGAGAGATGGAAAAAAGAAAGGGAGGGTGACTCAGTCCATTAAGTGTCTGCCTTCAGCTCAGGTCATGATCTGGGGGTCCTAGGATTGAGGCCCACATCAGGTTCCCTGCTCAATGGGGAGTCCACTTATCCCTATCCCTATGCCTCTCCCCTTGCTCCTGCTCTCTCTCTCTCTCAAATAAATAAATAAAATATTTTTAAAAATAGAGAGGACAAATGAAAGAAGATGGGATTGGGAGGGAGACAAACCATAAGTGACTCTTAATCTCACAAAACAAACTGAGGGTTGCTGGGGGAGGGGGTTTGGGAGAAGGGGGTGGTATTATGGACATTGGGGAGGGTATGTGTTTTGGTGAGTGCTGTGAAGTGTGTAAACCTGGTGATTCACAGACCTGTACCCCTGGGGATAAAAATATATGTTTATAAAAAATAAAAAATTATATTAAAAAAAAATAGGACAAGGAGTGAAGGAAGAATGGAGGGAAGAAAAGAGGAAGGAATGGAGAGAGGAAGGAATAAGGGAGAAAGGAAGGAAAGAAGATTTGGAAGGAAGGAATTGGGGAAAAAAAGAAGGATTGGAAATAAAGAAAGGATTGGAAAGAAACAAATCTCACTATCATGGGGTCATGATTGTGTATTTTGGAAACCCAAAAGAAAAAAGTAAATTTATGAATGAATACAGGAAGATGACAAAATACAGTTACTATTTATATTTCTAAATATTAGCAAAAAAATAGGTAAATTTGAAAAATTGTATTATTTAAAATGGCACAAAATATTACAGTATTAAGAATAAGACTACAAAATGATGTACACAACTGCTCAACAGAGAACTAGAAGATTTTACTGAGAGAAATTTAAGTCCATATATTTTGGGGAAAGTACAAAATTGGTCAAAATTCAGTAATGTAGAACAGAATCCATTCCATCAAGTTTTAAATCAGGATACATTTTATTACAATGAATTAAATAATTTATAAAGTCCCTGGTTGGACAGATGTGGATTCCAATGAATTTCAAGCCATATTTTATGGTCAGGACTAATAGACGCACTACGTCTTCAACAATCAGGAAGACGCAGGCTCCAAAACCACAGCACTGATCAAAAAAGTTGCTATTAAGAGACTTTGAGATCAGAAATCTGTCATGAATAGAAAACTCTCACTTTTGCTTAATTTTAAACTTCTGCTATATATATGGACAATGTAATATTATTCAGTCTTAAATAAGGAAAGCCGAGCTGCCATTAAAAACATTGCCTAGGTGGCCCAGTTGGTCTTGATCTCAGGTGGCCCTTAGGTCATGATCTCAGGATCCTGGGATTGAACCTGGTGTCTGTCTCCCCGCTCTTGGGGAGCCTGCTTGTCCGTCTTCCTCTGGCCCTCCCCCTGCTCACTCTTTCTCTCAAATAACTAAATTTTAAAAATCTTTAAGAAGAGAAAAAGAACTACATTGATGAATCTGGAGGACCTTATGGTAAGTGAAATAAGCCAGACACAGAAAGACAAATATTGTCTGATCGCACATATGTGTCAAATCTTTTAAAAAATTTGTTGATATTTGAACTGATAGTAACATTGATAAGAATGGTAGTTACAATAGGCTGGAATAGAGGGACAAAAAGGTTTTGATCAAAGAGTATAAACTATCAGTTATAAATGAAGAGATTATAGTGATCTAATGTACATCATAGTGACTATAGTTAATAATAATGGGTTATATTCTTGAAATTTGCTAAGAAAGTAGATCTCAAGTGCTTTCACCACACACACAAAGGTAACTATGTGAGGTTATGAGTGTAATAATTATGTTGCATGATGTAATCATTTCACAATGTATATGTACATCAAAGTATCATGTTAGTAGCTGGAAAACTGCTTTAATGCTTTAAAGCATCAGCTTCAAGTCACAATCAGGACAAGAACTTATCATCACTATTATTTAACCTTGTTTTAACATTGTTATGACATAACACACTTAGAAAGAAATTTGATAAATATTACAATATTATCATCTCTGATTTTTCCCTCAAAACACATTTATAAACAATAAGATAAGTCAGTATGATTTCTAGATAGAGATTAACAGAAAGATTTGTATCTCAAAGAGGCAGAAAAAGAAATTACAATTATAAGTTTTCTAAGGTAAATTTACTAAGGAAAGGGAAGCCGGAAGCCTAGGATGAGGAGGAAGTGTTAAGTTTAGTCAAGCTGAGGGGAAAGTGAATACCTTCTTGGTTACCAGTTTAGGCAGGGAATAATTTTTTTTTCAGAGAATTAAGTGGTCCAAAGAAACATGGGAGGGTTGGAGCAACTAGACTTTTAGTTTGGACATGTAGAATGACTTCAAACTATACTGTATGAAGGTTCTAGAATCATTTTGCAACTGCCATCAGGAGAAAGCCTCCATAATCCCAAAGCCCCTGCTGACTTCAAAACCACTCTGTACTTACCATGATCCACATGTACTGTATGAACGCTTTCACCCAGCCTGTTGAAATCCTAAAAATTGTATCTGGACGTTGGATCTTTTGATAAAGTTACTGAGGGAACATAACCTGTATGACTGGGTTTGTCAGAAAAAAAAAAAGTGGAACTAGCAAAATCAACACTAACAAAACCTCCGCTTTACTAAACATTCCCAAATTTAAATAAAGTTACCTGAGTCCCTAAACCAAAAGCACAATTTAACTACAGTAAATGCTACATAGGAAATACAGATTTTAGCTTTCCTGACTCTATAGCACTTAGGTACACTAGGAGTGTTGAATGGAATTTAGATGCAAATCAAATATACTCATTCCCTAAGAGTAAAATGACCATTCCTTAAATTTGATAGAGGAGCAGAAATATCACTTACAATGCACTAGTTTCATAAAACCTATTTATAGGACATTTGTTGACTGAGAAAGGAGAATATGGGGGTGCCTGGGTGGCTCAGTTGGTTAAGCATCGGCCTTCAGCTCAGGTTATGATCCCAGGGTTCTGGGATCTAGCCCAGGATCAGGCTTCCTGCTCAGCAGGGAGTATGCTTTTCTCTCTCTCCCCCTCTGCCTCTCCCTACTCCTCATTCTGTCTCTCTCTCAAATAAATAAAAAATCTTAAAAAACAAAACAAAACGGAGAATACAAGCTATGTTATGCTCAAGTACCTATCATGTTTTGGACCTGTTATACATCATCAGAATTAGTAGGGCAGAATTAGTATGGCAAATCAGAAGCACTAAAGTGATTTGCATTAAGTTACATTGGGTTTACTTAGAGTAAATACCTATGTGGCATACAGGTTAGAAATGTATTTGACATGTAAACTATTAATTTGCAAACTCTTGTCAAGAGACAGAAGTTTCTATTCTGAAATAGAACACTCTAAGTCCTTCTCCTTAAGCATCTACTATCAGGTTGAACCATTTAGCCCCACTACAACTATAATTTCATCTGTAAAATTAATAGATTTGAGCAGGAAATCCCATACATTACATGTGAGAAGGTGAATGAAATATATTTTATTTCATATATATACCCATAAAAAGCAGTCATGAAGAGATGTTAGCCCTAAAAGGAAATATTTGTATATAAGAGAAGAAAAGAATACAATGCTCAGTTATTTTTAGCCATTTTGCACTTCTTAAGGCTAATTTAGTTTGGCATTGAAGGAAATTAGTGTCAAACTCTAAGTCAGGCTTTAAAAGTTTAAATCCATCCTGACATCTGGACAGAATGTTAGTTTTAGCTGAAGGGTATATCTTGTCTTATTTTCATTTTGAATATTCATTTGTAATATGCTGCATTCAAAAGATATTTTGGGGGGAAAATGATATTTGGTATATTAATGTTATAAAGAGGTACCAAACTGGAGATTTGGGAAAATAATTTTTATAAACGGAATTACAAAAGTTCTCTTATTTTTTAGTTTATTTTTAATTTTTTAAAAGATTTTGTTTATTTATTTGACAGAGATCACAAGTAGGCAGAGAGGCAGGTAGAGAGATAAAGGGGGAAGCAAGCTCCCCACTGAGCAGAGAGCCCAATGTGGGGCTCAAACCCAGCACCCTGAGATCATGACCTGAGCCAAAGGCAAAGGCTTAACCCACTGAGCTACCCAGGCGCCCCTCTCTTCCTTTATTTTTTTTAACACGTTGTTATGTATATCTTATTGACCATAGATTCAAATACAGCATAAAGTGATTTGACTAAGCCACATCTTTATTCAATACACCATAAATCATTAAGGCTTGCTGAATTAAAAAAAAATCCAAAGAATTCACTATTTAAATATTTTAATTTACATATCTAGGTGTTTATGTAATAACAGAATTATTGATTTCTGAATCAATTTAGTTTGTCCCCCCACATGATACTGTGTTTCCACTATAAACTTAACACCCCATAATAGGGAGACTTACTAAAAAACAACCTAAAATCTCATTGCCAATATCTAGTATATTTTTAGTAAGTAACAAAGTTTATGAACTTGAACTCTCATTCACTTAGTCCCGCACCCGCATTCTGTGTTTTTTCCTTCAGTGCTTACTATAATTTTAGAAATGATTTCTGTAGTCCTCTGCTAAATATTATCTTCATTACATTGGAAAGTAGAGTATATTTTATTGCTGTTTTTTACTATAGCACCTAGTTATGATTAAAAGAATACTTCTGGCATTGTCTTTTTTCAGTAAATATTTGTAGAAGGAATGCATAAATGAAAGTAAGAAAAAGATCGGCAGGGAAGGAAGGAAGGAAGGAAGGAAGGGAGGGTTAGAGGGAGGGAGGAAGAAAGGTCGGATTAATGATGAGATCCTCTTTGTGTTTAGAACTCAATTTGCAAATGTTCTTCCAAGCCTTGTAGATAGATTTCCAAGCAGGCAGATTCTGATAAGGTATAGGTATAGGACTTTTACCTGGGGGACTTCAAGAGTTTTGTTTTGGATTTCAAATTACAAAAGAGATGGCATTTAAGAGTGAGCTCACTCACTGAAGCACAGCTTGCCTGCATGATTTATTTAGGTCACTGGATCCTTAATTCCAGGTACTTTAGTTAGTATTATATTGACTATCACAAATCTTCTCCCTGTTTATTCTGTTTAAAATAGCATCCAGGGTCACAAAAAAGACCCATTATGGGATGAACTTCTCAGCAATCCTATGGCCTGCTGATGGTTTCTCTCAGACTCTCAATTTGGACTCAGCTTTTTGATTAGATAACCATTGATTATGGTTTTGTATTTCAGAGTGCTAAGTGTAGGTTCAGACCCAGTCCTATAGCTGTCTACATTGGTGAATGAAGAGAAATGGGATCTTTACAGTACAGAGTTATCTCCTTGAATTGAGGAGAGGGAAAAAAAAAAAATCAATTAAGGATGGCAAACAGTGGCTAAGCAGAAAGTGTAAACAGTCTGTGTAAGAAATACCCTGACTCTAGGAATCATGTTTGCTGGGAACTAGAGGAAAACAAAAATGAGAAGTAAAAATTCCCCACATTCTGTTAGGTTAACAACAGATAGAGTTTGGGGATTCCAATAGGAAACATCAGAAATTCAAGGAAGAATGCCATCGGGCCTAAAGTAAGACTTGTTCTTAGAAAAGTCCTTTTTTTTTTTTTTTTCTTAAAGAAAGAAATGTTTAAATTCAGTGAATTATTACTGATTCATTATGTAAGAGATGGAATAGGCTAGTATTTTGAGGATGCATGATACATTTGACTGATGGAAGAAAGGAAAAAGGGAAGAAAATGCAACATGATAGTAATTTCCAATCAAGTTATCCTACTGCATGGAAAGAGAAATGAGCTTTCATCACTATAGAAGAAGTAAAAGTTATTCACAACTTGAAAAAGTCCAAGAACTAGAGGCATTTGAGAAAAAAAAAAAAAAAGAAAGAAAAACAAACAAATATTGGTGGGTAGAGGGTAATGAAACATTTTTAAGAACACCAAAATTAGTTCAACACTCTCTCTCTCTTTTTTTTTAAAGATTTTATTTATTTATTTGACAGAGAGATCACAAGTAGGCAGAGAGGCAGGCAGAAGAGAGAGAGAGGAGCAGAGAGCCCGATGCGGGACTCGATCCCAGGACCCTGAGATCATGACCTGAGCCAAAAGCAGCAGCTTAACCCACTGAGCCTCCCAGGTGCCCCAACACTCTCTTTGAGGACATTTTATAATTCGAAGAAATGGAGAAATATATAGGACCCGTTCCTGAGATACAAGAGGGAAAGTGATGGAGTTTCTCCCATAACACTGAGAATTGCCATTCAATTTGACATTGAAATACCAGAAGCACAGGAGTCAAAAGAAAGTAAAAAGGAAGGAGGCACATGCAGTTTTTCATGAATAAGAAGTTTCAAATATCACTGTCTGAAGGGGGATTCCATCTTCCTCAGGCAATGGGAAGACAGTACCTGGATTAACCACTGGAGAGAAGAGTTCTATCAATTGAAATGCTCTGTCACATTATTTCGGGTTCTAAATCATGCCACAAAGAAACACCTTCTTAATGACTATGAACCCAAGAATACTTTTTTTTTTTTTTTTTGGTCTACATTTGGTTCCCTACTGCCTTCCCCCAAACAATTACATCTCTTCTATAGTATGTTGGTGTTAAGTGTAGGCAGTCATTCTCAGGTGGAGCTAAGAATCATTGCAGAACTTTTAAAAAATATGAAATACGAAGTCAAAGTATTGACCCTCAATGAAACATATGTGTCTGTCTGCTCGGGCTGCTATAAGAAAATGCATTAATTGGTTGGCTTATAAACAACAGAAATTTATTTTTCTATAGCTCTGGGGACTGGAAGTTAAGATCAGGGTACCAAAATGATGGGGAATGGTGAGGGCCCCTCTCACTCTCCAGGTTACAGACCATCTCCTTTTCTTTGTTTCCTCACACATTTGAAAAAGGGTGGGACAGTTCTCTTGGGTTCCTTTTATTTTATTTTATTTTAAGATTTTATTTATTTAACAGACAGAGATCACAAGTAGGAAGAGAGGCAGACAGAGAGGAGGAAGCAGGTTCCCTGCTGAGCAGAGAGCCCTATGTGGGGGGACCCTGGGATCATGACCCGAGTGGAAGGCAGAGGCTTTAACCCACTGAGCCACCCAGGCGCCCCTCTAGGGCTCCTTTTAAAAAGGCACTAATCCCAGTTATGAAGACGACTCTCATGACCTAATTTCCTCCCAAAGGTCCCACTTCCTAATACCATGACATTGAGGGCTATGATTTCAACATATGAATTGACAAGTATGGGAGGGACCCAAAAGTTCAGTTTATAAAATTTTGTCCACATGGAATAAACAGTGATGGGCAAAGGTGTGTGCATGTGTGTGTAATTGAATAACTGCAGAAGTGATTTGTATGTGAACTTCTGTCTATATGCCTTAAAACTGTATTTTCTTGTCTATTGATTTTGCACACTTCAATTTTGCATCTGAAATGCTATTTTCTTTTTTTTTAATTTTTTATTTTTTATAAACATATATTTTTATCCCCAGGGGTACAGGTCTGTTAATCGCCAGATTTACACACTTCACAGCACTCACCAAAGCACATACCTTCCCCAATGTCCATAACCTCACCCCCCTTCTCCCAACCCCCCTCCCCCCAGCAACCCTCAGTTTGTTTTGTGAGATTAAGAGTCACTTATGGTTTGTCTCCCTCCCAATCCCATCTTGTTTCATTTATTCTTCTCCTACCCACTTAAGCCCCCATGTTGCATCACCACTTCCTCATATCAGGGAGATCATATGATAGTTGTCTTTCTCTGCTTGACTTATTTCGCTAAGCATGATACGTTCTAGTTCCATCCAGGTTGTCGCAAATGGCAAGATTTCATTTCTTTTTCTAAGGGAATTTGTGTCTCAATCATAAAAGGATATAGCTGTTTATATTTGTTTATGGAGAACTGATTGTATTTTCTAAATATCCTAAAAGTTGTACTAGTGCTAAAATGCCCTTCTGTATCTTTTTTTTTTTTTTTAAGATTTTATTTATATATTTGACAGAGAGAGATTACAAGTAGGCAGAGGGGCAGGCAGAGAGAGAGAGAGAGGGGAGGAAGCACGTCCCTGCCAAGCAGAGAGCCTGATGCGGGACTCCATCCCAAAACCCTGAGATCATGACCTGTGGCGAAGGCAGAGGTTTAACCCACTGAGCCACCCAGGCTCCCGCCCTTGTGTATCTTATTGACCAGCTGGAACTTCAGAACAGTAGGGACACAGGATTGACTAGAGTTAGATAACCAACTTTGCAGCTGCTAAGTGAAGAAATGAACCTGATTGCTATAGAGAATGACTTGGGTAGCTACAGCTGGGGAAAACAATCTAGGTTCTTTTTAGACGCAGAAGTGTGGTATCATAGCTAGGACTAAGTTGATGATAGTGGAGACAATATTTTTGGAAACAAATTTTTTTAAGAGAGAAGAAATTTCATTTAGGAAATTTTAATTCTTCTGTAGGAATAAAAGATTTACTTAGAAATGGGTGTTGACCTTTACTTTTGAACATTTTTAAACATTTTAAAAACTTTATAGTAGAAGCTTTCATAATTTACTTCCACATAATAAACATTACAGATTAACTAATGCTTTATGTTCTTTTTTCATAGTTGTGGCACTTGGGCTGTTTATGTGCATGTGCGTTATGTGTGTGTTTACCAAGAATGAGTTGTGTTAAACCTATGACTGTTTATGCTAATTTTGGCATGTGTTATTTTATTTATGAGATTTAATTAAATAATATGCAAAATGATGATGCATGACTACAGGGAAAATAGATTTATTTTATTCTATATGCACCAGGTAAATACTTTAGAGAAATTCCCTAAAGGCAAATCATCAAAATGAAATTGCTGTCAAATTGGTTTTGACAAAGAACTCTAAAGGATTCAAGGATGGAGGGAGAGTAAAGTATATAGAAGGATTTTTACATTCAGACTGATATTTCTATTCTTTAAATAAATGGGAAACTGAAAATATATGTATAATGGAAGTAGTATACATGAAAGATCTTTAATTAGGCACATTATCACTGATGACTTTTCTTTTGCCTAAATCAAAAAATATTTAAGTGACATGTTCATTATCTTGATTTCTAAGTTAATGAATTTGTTCATGTAGTTCACCAGTGTACCCATCAAACCAAAGAAGGTGTTTTTTCTTTTTTTTTCCCTCTTTGGGTTTGCTCTGACTTGCAATTCTCCATTCTTAAGGTTATCTGATCATCTATACTGAACAGTATAACTGAGTATGATTTGATATAAAAAACGATACATGAAATACATTTTTGACAGAATAAATGTTATCCTCAAGATAATTAATTTCTTATCAAACCACTGATTTTCTGGAGGCATTGTTAAAGAGGCATTTAGAGAGGTCTTTGATCAATACGATGTAATCCTATCCCATTTGTCCCAGAATGATCAATAGAAGCCCTGGCAAAGAGCAGTGAAGTAGCCTCGCCCCTGTGCTTGCAAAAATTTTCTGATCCTCTGCTAATCTCTCCCTCAAAGTGGAAAGTAATGCCCCTAATTGACAACAGGTTTGGCCAACACTATAAGAAGTTGGAGAAAGCATTGAAATGATGGTTGGCCTCCAGGATAAGATATCTATGTGTGGCATCCTACTCCCTCCAAAGAGAAGTGTGGATGTGACAGCTCATATTCTAAGACATTGATAGCGTGCATCTTATAAAAGTTTAAAGTGCAGTACGTATTAGGTTGGCTCCTTCCATTCTCTCCTTCCAATTCAGTGAGTGGATGGGTACTAAAGAACACTTGCATATTGGAGGGTTTAGGACAATTAAAGTTTCTGTGTTCTAACCACAATAGTCAGAGCACTGAGATCACTTGGGGACTCTTCCATGATGTAATCTAGGCTTACCTCTTGCTCTCCTCAGAGACCACCAACTGGAGTTAAATATTTTATTATTTTATGTGCATGATTATCTAGTATATGGTACTATGAAGAATTTGAAAATATCATCATTAAAAATTTTGGATCAAGAGATATATATAGCCCTTTATTCACAGAATTTTGTACAAAGTTATGTTTATGGAAGTAAGCTTCCATAAGCTTACTTATGTAAGTAAGTAAGCTGTCAGCATTTTTGGAATGCTGTTTCCTGTCAGCATTTTTGGAAAAAAATGTTGGGGATCGACATTTAATATCTTCCCTAATACTGCTCTTTAGTTAAAAAATTTTAATATAATGTATAATAAATGTAATTATTTTAAATAAATCTATCTTCACATTGATACTTCTGAATCCTCTTCATAGTGTTTCCCTTTTCTATATCATATTATCATTTCCTATGTCATGCTGCTAAAAAGGCTAAGAAGTTCTGGCTTAAAGGGAACTTCTATTCAGGTATCTAATCCTGAGGAGAAGTTCTGATATGAAATAAGAAACCATAAAGATTACAGAATGGAGGATTAGAGCTTTTCTTTGGAGTAGTAAAAGATATGTGTTTCCTCTGCTCAGTCTATATTACTGTTTTCTAGACTTCATTTACTTCCTCCATTTGTTGTTGGTAGGGGTGATAGGGCATGCAAATATCTTTCAGCTGGGAAATGTACCATATAATCATAAGGCCAAATGAGGCCTAGAAAATCTTAAATATGTGTTTACCACTCGGACCAGCCTTTTTTGTTCATCTGAACAAAGGAATAGTTTTGTTTCAGCAGTTAGTTTGTTTAGAATATAAATCATTCAAAAATGCACAGAAACAAGTGACTCATCTTGTTTTTTTGTATCTAGTCAAGGCATTGAAGCTTTAGACTTGAATTTAATTTACCTCATCTCTACATGGCAAAAGCATATAGAATTTTTTGAGGAATATCCCTACTTTGATTATTGTTTTGTTTTTTTGGTGGTGTTTTCTTGGTTTAGAATACTCCCAAAGTTATCTGTGAAGGAATCAGTGGTGCTGAGTACATAGTCATTGAATTGCCTGGGAATGGGAGTCAGGACTCTGAACTCACTTTCTTAGACTCAGGTATAAGTTTACGAACTCACATTGTTTCAGTTGTGTTTATAGCCCTAACCTTAGGCCTTTTCAGGGGCAATTTTCTTCTTTTCTCCAATGACAATAAACTCAGCACAGAGAGATCTTTAACTAGCAGTCTTGCCCTGGGATTATTCAAAACTTCAAAACTTCAAAAAATTATGTTCTGGAGATCTGATCACTTTTAAAGAAGAGCATACCCTTTCAAATTACCTTGTGGTTTTATTTTTCCTGATGTTTTTCTAAGTCATTCAAGATTTTCAATAAAGGCAACTAAACCACATTTCATTGGTACAAACCCACACACAGCATTTTGGACATTGCAGGCAATTTAAATTCCTCAGGATTTCACTCGTGCACTCATGATCAGTCACCTGGACACTATGTCAGCATCTGTCTTTCCTTGCTCTTCTGGTCACAGCAGGATTTTTTTTTTTTTTTTTTTTTTAATGGAGCCATTGAGTCCTGGTCGCTATAGAGATTTTCTTCATCATTCCAAAGGAAATAGGGTGCTGAGCATTTCAACCAATAAGAAATCATAAAAAATAAAAAATTATATTTAAAAAAAAAAATAGATTTCCAAGACAGAAAAAAAAAAAAAAGAAATCATCACAGTTAACTCTTTACCAAGTTGCTTAATTTTGGGCTTTTGGTTGTTTGTAGAGACTCCAATGATGATTTTCTTTTATTTATATATGTATGCTTCTAGGATAGCGCCATGTTCTTGAAATCCTGACAGGAATCTGGAAGTTCCAGTGTAAGGATAATGCATAACATGTGTCTGGCTGCAATCACAAGTGCCCTTTCTCTTCCATAGTTGACTGATCCTGCACCAAGTACAGACTCAACTTTATCTTTGACTAGGAAGAGATTCTTATCAAGAGATTGCTAAGTCCATCACACATACAGGCCCTTAGGAGATTCACCAAGTGAATCCTCTAGGTGAGTCAGGATATATTTGGTTTACAAGATATGCAATCCTGAGTGCCTTTAGAACCCCAGTGCACGGTCTCCTCCCATGAGACTGTTAGTGTTGTATGCTAATTTATACTCTGCTTTATCTCACTCTATTCAAAATATAGAGACCTGGTTAAACAAATTACTTAAACCATATATTTATTTTGGAATATAGAGTTGTAAAAGAAGTTTCAGTTGAAATAAGTCATTTTTGGAAACTGTAGAAAGTAACATTGTAAGAGATTCAAAGGAATTTGTTGTCCTTTTGACAGTACATTTAATTTTCATTAATTTTCATGGTGGTTATGTGTACATCTAAAAAGAGCTTGCCACACACTTTTGAACATTATTGCTATTAGGCTCAAAGATCTCTAAGCTCATATATAGAAAGTAAAGGACTGTTCTTAAAAAGCTGCACATCTCTTATGTACAAATATTGCTCATTTTATATTTGGGACAGCTGATGTCTTTGGGAGTTGTATGACAGAAACTAGGCAGGAGCCTCAAAATATGTCCTTGTTGATATATTAACAGGCTGGTAGAATTGTCTTCCTTAATACTCTGATTATTTGAATTATATATAGATTTCTAAGTCATTAGCATTTAAATCCTCTTCTATTATAATGAATTGTTTCATTATTCACTTTCATTTTGTTTCAATACATTCTATATTCCCATTAGTTGAATATGCTTGAGAAGTTATCATTTGGGGATTTAAGAGTGAATGACTAATGTTTGAAGGGTAAGAAATCCAGGCAAGAGTATATCCTATGTTTAAAGTAATGTCTTACTGCAATTCTACACATATAAAGGAGGTTTCATGATTCTTGAACTCCCAATCCTCCTCCAAAGAGAGAATTAGAAGTTTGTTAAGAGACCTTTAGAAAATAGGTTACATGAAATTAGCATTAGTATTAGAGTGGCTAAGAACATTTATATTATATTATAAAATACTGCCTACCACAAAAAATTATATATATCTTCTGACACATTTAAGATTCTTACACATTTCTGATGTATTTATATGCAGGATTAGTCTTATCCATGTGCAAAGTAGAAAGCTTATAAGGGCAGGGAAATCTTTATGTATCTCACAAACCCAAACATGTAGGGGAATGACTGAAGAAAGGAAGTATGGGCAAGAGGAAAATAAGGCATATTGCCCCTAACACCACCACCAGTCATTCCCCTTCCCAAAGTCATGATATTTATTTAATAGAAAAAAGATCACCAAATTTTATTGTATAATTAAAATTAACAATTATAATTTATAACTATTCTAAATGAGTTGGTAGACTATTGAAATTGGTCAGATTTTAAACAGAGAGCCAAGTTCTGATTATGGTATGTTAGGTCCTGTGTGAGAAAGGACATCATGATTCAGCTTCCTGTTGGGTCAGAGGAGCCTGATATCAATGGAGAAAACAAGAAATAGTTATAAATTCAAGAGATGTTTCCTCAATTCACATAATATCTGGTCATTCCTGATAATGAAGATGCATTTGTATAATAGTCATGTGTTTAATTTTGAGTTTTCTTATTAATTTTATTACTTTTGATAGGAAATCTAGGTGCATATGAATACAGAATATCAAAGCAGTGTAATCTATTAGGAAAATGTGTTTTACACGTATATTTTACACAAGATGCTGGAAAAGTGTATTTATTGCTTACTTATCAATTACTATGTTAGAAAATGAATGAATGAATTCACTTTTTCTCAAATATATATTTTAATGGCATTGTTTGCTTTTGGTTTAGCTTTGTTAGTTTTGCTGATACACAGATTGCTAAATCTTGAGTGAATTTATATATATATATTACATTATCTAGAAAATCTTTGTATACACAAAATTAATTCCTAAATGAACGGTAACATTGAAAACAGTATTTAAATATGAATAGTAAAATATAGGGAGAACTAGCCAGGAACATCATTAATCACAGGTATTTTTTTGGAATTATAAAAAATTGTCACTACATGTTCTAAATCCAGAAGGTGGCACTCTTATACTGCATTATGCAAACTTCCTGGTATTTCTTTTTCTCAGCATACATACACACACACGCATAATGTATGTATTCATATTTATACATATAAACATATAAAATTGTGTGCATTTATGTATGAATACTTCTTCACATGGCAACATTATAATACAGCTTTTTATATTCATCAGTTTAATATTTTGTCAGCTATATAGACTTAATGTATTTCAGTAGTTAATTTGGAACATTTTCTTAGATATAACAAATAATAGCTTTGCTGTAAAGTTACCACACGAATGCACTATTATATAATTACCTTACTACACTATACAATTTTTGTAATTTTGCTAGTTATACAATACAATATTAAAACAAAATAATTTTGTCATGGGGGATTCATAATCAAAATTAAAAGAAAATCTCATCCACATACACCAATTGTTTTTATCGTTTCAATTGAATTGTTGTTTGCAATAGAGCACAAATATATAAGGTAAGATAGAAAGTTAATTGCAATGTTTAAATTCATTCTTTAATTTATTTAAATGTGAATTAGACATATGTAATAAAATTCAGTACTAGAGCAAGGAAAATACAATGTGAATATGTCCCCTACGTAAGACTTTAATAACTGGGTAACTGATCCCTAGTTAAATAAACCTCACCAAGAAATGATAATATGCAACAATACATGAGAAATGGAGCCTGGAGAAGAACAAAAAAGGTACAGACAAATGTGTAATTTGGAAAATAAGGACTAATGAAAAAAAATACAAAATTTCAAAATAAACTGTAAAAATGAAAATGAAATATGAATTCCTCCTACAGATGTGAAACCATTGTATTTTGACAAAGTAAAATCCATTTTTTTCTAAGTTATAGATCCCAGATCATTCATTCATTTATTGATTTTCTGTGTCATTTTCTCCTCATGTTTTCATGGAGACAACATGATACAGTGGACAGAATGTGGGGCTTGAGCATTAAACCAAGCTTGAGGCACGCTCTTGCCTGCCTCGGACTAGTGAGGTGACCTTGAGCAAGCGACTTAACCTGAGAAACCTGAAGCCCTGTGGAGAAATAAGGGCAATGTTACTTAGCTTATAGAGCTGTTGTGACAGATTCATAATAAAAGTTACTTTCTTTTATCTTTTAAAGTGTTGTTCTCAAGGTAGGATTTACAATGCTAGGTAGGAAATTCAGGAAAAAAAGTTCACATTCCTGCTTTATTAAACCTGATTTCAATTTAAAAAAAAATATCTTTTCTACATGCTGCATGTCTCATTTTTCCAAAGAAGTGTATAAATTCCTATGCTTATTATAAAATTCTATTTTCTGAAACATTTGATTTTCACACACACAGACACACAAAAGGAGAATTTTATTTTCTTCCTGTGCAAAAATTATTAGAATTGTGTCATTTTTCTTTTTGTCAAGTTGCTAAAGAAATCTTGCAAAATTTCAAATTGGGTTGACAATACGTTTTATGACCTGATTACTAGAAGCTTTATGGTTGTATTTGTGATTTGCTTTTGTAAGATATAAATGTATGCCCAAACTTCTATAACTGAGTATATGTGAAACATGTCAAGACTCACTTAGCTGTAATTCCCCCAAACTACAAAGTGATATTGTTCTAAATGTTTTCTGCGTTCCCAGTCAATAGGAACATTAAATTGCTGAGAACAGAAACCTAATGAAAGGAAGAAATAACAAAAAGAACTGTGAGCTGGAGATGTAGCAATTGACAATTGTAAAAATAATCCTAAACTTCAGAAATTGCTCTGATATGGGAGAAAGGAGTTAAACATCACAACTTAGAAAGTAGCATAGACAATTTAAATTATTTTTAAATAAATTAAATGTATTACTTTTAAGTTAAATTCTAACTCTTAACTTTTACCAATTATTTCAAGCAGAATTGCATGAGAATTTCATTATATATAAATATAATTTGTATATATATGAATGATTAGGTGATTTTTGACATATGCATATATTAACATAGATAATCCTATTATGAAGGAATACAAAATAAGGATTTTGAAAAATAGTTGATGACATAGAATACTTGTGATAATTTTTCACCCAACATTTCTTTCTTTTTTTTTTAAATATTTTATTTATTTATTTGACAGATAGAGATCACAAGTAGGTAGAGAGGCAGGCAGAGAGGAGGAAGCAGGCTCCCTGCTGAGCAGAGAGCCTGATGAGGGGCTCCATCCCAGAACCCCGGGATTATGACCTGAGCCGAAGGCAGAGGCTTTAACCCACTGAGCCACCCAGGTGCCCCCAACATTTCAAAATAATTATTAAGTATCCTTATGGGCAAGATCCCTACTAAATTCCGGGTTTGGTACCTGGAATGTAGTTGACACCCAGAAATAGGAAATACAAAATAGAGAGTCCTCTCCTTAGGAAATCTTCCCTCACCACAGGCAGAATATAAAAACACAATTCCATTCATATAATCAACATATTGGTGGAGTGAATTTGTGTGATTTTAATACACACAAAAAAATAATGTATTTACAAAAAAACCCCTTAATTGATAAATATTCCAATGTATGAACAACTGGCATATATTATTTGATAAATAGAAGAAAATAAATAAGCATAGGTACACACACACACACACTATACATACACATCCATATACACACATACACACACACATGCAGAAGCAGTTAAAGCCATAGATTTCATCAGACTTCAGATACCAAGTGAGAAAAAGAAATAATCCTCCTCTATCAATTGTAGCATAGGCTATGCCATCAAAAACTGCAAAAAATATCAAAGAGGTAGATAGAGGCCTGACTACAAAATTGCTCTAATGAGTTAGTCTGATGTTAGCAAAAAAAAAAAAAAAAAAAAAGAAAGAAAGAAAAGAAAAGAAAGAAAGAAAAGAAAAAATTAAAACCAGTGATCTTGTTCTTCACACAGTCTTATTGCGTTTTATTTGAATTCTCCCTCCCCTTGATAAGTTTCTCTCCTCTCTGAATCAGAACTGATATATTTTTTCATCTACTTTCATTTTCTTCTCCATTAAAATTTCTGTTCTATCGGGATCTAGAAAATATTTTGATTCCAGTTTGAATGACTACAAAGATAATTTCATTGCACTTCCGTCAATAAATAGTGTCACACATGGAACATTTATTTGGCAGAAGACTTTGGTAAAAAAACAAGGGCACACAAATGAGCACGAAGCCGTGTTTATTTTATTATATGTTGTTACAGTATATTCCTTTGTTATGTTCTACTCTGTGACATGCTAGTGTCATGATATCCATTTATCGTGAGGGCTGCTTACTAGGTTTAGTCATTTCTTTCTTCTTTAGACTTAATCTTTGAACTTTACTTTTCTATTTTGAATTGTGCCTGCCATATTACTTACAGAATGAGGTTACATTTTTAACCTAATTTTTAATACAGTTTTCATACTCAACTTTTAAAGCAATTGCTTAATAATTTCTGATGTGCTTTCAGTGTTAGAATGTCACACCTAGGTGCATCTGTATCAGACGTTAAAAAAAAAGAAAAATAAGTCAGAGGATCAGATGTTCATAGTCTTAGATCTGTATTTGAAAATTGTTTAGCATTTTCTTTTTTAAAACCACTTTATTGAAGTTATGATTGATATGGAGAAGCTGTGCATATTTAATGTACACCACTCAGTAAGTTTGGGGTAAGTATGCACCCATTAAACATTACTGTCATACAGGCCATAAACATATCTATTACCTCCAAGTTTCTTCTTGCTCCCTCTATTGCTTTTTTTTTTTTTTTTTTTTGAGGTTAAAAGCAATTAAAATCTATCCTCTTAGGAATATTTAAATATGCAATACAGTATTCTTAAATAGACACTATGCTGTATAGTAGATCTCTAGAATTTATTTCTCTTGAATAAGTGAAATTTTATACCCTTTAACCATTAACTCCCCATTCCCCGTCTTTCTGCAGCCCCTGGCAATCACCATTCTATTCTGTGCTTCTGTGAGTTTGACTATTTCAGGTTCCAAATATAAATGAGATCATACAGTTTTTGTATTTCTGTGTTTGGCTTATTTTACTTACCATAATGTCCTCTGGGTCCATCTAGGTTATAAATGGCAAGATTCCTTTTATTTTTAAGACTAAATAGTAATTGCATGTATGCATATACTATATCCATTCATACATCATTAGACAGTTAGGTTGTTTTTGTATCCTGCTATTGTGAATAATTCAGCAAAGAAATTGCTTAGTATTTTCATTCAGACATGATTTCTACTGCCTTTCAGATATAGACGATGGTAAATAATAATATACTGTTGAAATACTACTGTGTAATGTTCTAAAATCTGTATCCTCTCCTTAAGAGAAGAAATAAATAGCTCAAAAATGTTCAGTTAGATATTGCTACCAATTATACTGGCACTTTATATGATCAGTAAATACTTCTTACCATTACTGTTATCTGTTACTATTATTCATATATTGAGTACCTGCTCTGGAAGAGGCTTTGCTGGTACTGGTAGGTGGCTATTCATGATCCTAATGGAAATTCCCAGCTCATATTGACTGAGCACTTTGTATGCATAAAAAGTGTTTTATTAATTATTAATTATAATAATTAATCTTTAGAGTGTCTCTGTGAAGTAAGTATTATTTGTACCTCTGTTTTAAAGAACAGAAAGTTTAGAACACATCATCTGTTAAAGGTCAAGAGAGTACCTGGCTTCAGGATTAAAATAATTGACGCTTACCAGGAGGACAAATTTTTAAGCCTTGCATTCTACAGGCAGTGAGGAATGATAGGAAACTGAGTCACTAAGCTAAAGGACATTATAGATTATCTTGTCCTATTCATTTTGAAAATGAAGAAAATAGAGAATAATGAATTTGTGCCTTCTCTACCGTCACAAATTTAGAGGCAGAATTGGAATACTACTCTACTCTCATTACTTAGTGTTTTATATTTGGCATGATTTTCTAAAATAGCTCTGTGCCAAAAAAAAAAAAAAAAAAAAAAAAAAAAAGCCTTGTCTAATTTGCATACAGTATCTCATCTCTTTTCTTCCTATCATTGCATATCCACAACTTATTCATTATGTATCCTGAATGACTATTTTTTTAAAAAGCAAACAAACAACAACAACACAAAGATTCAAGGGAGTTTTTCAGAATCTCTAAGTCTTAGATTTGTGAGACCTTGAATACCTTTATTTCTGTGACAATGAGTTCATGTGTGTAAATAAAAAAGTTGAACCAAATATGATGAATTAAATTATTTTGTACCTTTTAAAATGCATTGCCTCTACTGCTATTTTTCATTCTCCTAATTGTACTCTTAGGTATTATTGAACCATCAGTTATCATTGAAAATAATATTTTATATCTCTACCAATGAAGGACTGATTCAGATTAACACATTTATTCCTTATAAGTGATTTGCAGATGTACTATTTTAAAATTCCATCTATAGTGGAGGAAGCAGAGATTCAAGAGGTTAATTTCAACACTACTCATCTAGTAAATGGTAAAATGGAAACTCAACCACAGTTCTTCTGATTCAACATCCATTAAATAGTCTGCTAAGTTCAGTAGTCTTTTGAATAAGGCACAGTTTTACAACCTATGATGTGACTAAATGAGAAATCAGAGGCATGAAACATGAACAAAAATGGAAAGGAGCAGAATCTGCAATAAATATGGGGAAAAATTAAAAGTAATATAACCACTGGTAGAAGGACTTGAAATTGCTTACAAAAATGGAAGTTAGCATTTCCAAATCAGTCCTGCAATATTTGGACATATGACTTAAAAATATGAGTGACTGACTTCAGAATTTGAAAAGTTATCAGTGAAATTCAGTCATTAAATTGTTTTAGCATTATTCCATTCAAGGATATTAACTCATCTTTTAACATAACTCCAACATTTTCTCTCATTTGTCCCTTATTAGCTTTCGTCCTAGGTTGGATTTTAATTGCATTCTTTCTTTGTCATTAGATGTGATGTAGTATGTCATTCTGTCACTTCAGAAATCAGTGATGATACAGCTGATGCACTTAATAAAATTTTAATGATGATTTTGTGTAAAGTTATCCTTGTGTTTGTTACTTCAGTTCAAAATATTTTATAGTTTCTTGTCATTCTTTATACATTTAGGATATATAGATCAATACATCTGTCTGAAAGCAAAAATGTATAGACTATAACAGTATTTTGCCTGTTATAATGTGATTCTGCTAAGACAGTTTATAATGGTGAGAATCCCTGCAAATATATATATATATATATATATATATATATATATATATATACATATTTTGCATTGCTACTCAAGGCTGTTGAGAAATTATTATATTCTAAATAGTTGGTGATAAACAATGCAATCCAAAGACAATATTCCCTCATAATTTTTTTCTTATGAAAGTTTTGAATATCCAGGTATGAGTTAAGTGATTTTGCATGTGCGTGCACATGCAATATATGTTAGCATATATAATAGCACTTAGGGATTTATTCTTTAGGATTCTGATGCATTTCATGTATATATGTATGTATGTATGGATGGATGGATATTTTCAGTATACTAAAGTGCATGCAAGTTTTGTAAGATATAATACAATGTAGTTTAAGAGTTTAAAGTGTGTTCTCCTGTGTCATTAACCATATGGATGATAGAAAATATTTGGGAGTACCATGCTGTCTTGATGATCACAGCTTCAAAATATAGCTTGAAGTCAGGCATTGTGATGCACCAGATTTGGTTTTCTTTTTCAACATTCTCCAGTTATTGGGTGTCTTCTCTGGTTCCATACAAATTTTAAGATTTCACATATATAAGTGGAACAGAATAGAGAGCCCAGAAAGGGACCCTGAACCCTATGGTCAACTGATTTTTGACAAATAAGGAAAGAATATCCTGTGGAAAAAAAGACAGTCTCTTGAATAAATTGTGCTGTGAAAACTGGACAACCACATGCAGAAGAATGAAACTGGACCATTCTCTTACATCAAACAAAAAAAATGGACTCAAAATGGGTGAAAGACCTAAATGTGACTGAGACAGAAATCTATCAAAATCCAAGAGGAGAACACAGGAAGCAACCTCTTTGACCTCAGCTGCATCAGCTTCTTTCTAGACACTAAAGGCAAGGGAAACAAAAGCAAAAATGAACTATTGGGACTTTATCAAAACAAAAAGCTTCTACACAGCAAAGGAAATAGTCAACAAAACTAAAAGGCAACGTATGGAATGGGAGAAGCTGTTTGCAAATAACCTATCAGATAAAGCTTGTATCCAAGACCTACAAAGAACTTATCAAACTCAACACCCAAAGAATAAATAATCCAGTCAAGAAATGGGCAGAAGACATGAACAGACATTTTTTCAAAGAAGACATGTAAACAGCTAATAGACACATGAAAAAATGTTCTACATCAATTGTCATCTGGTAAATACAAATCAAAACCATAATGATACCACCTTATATCAGTTAGAATGGCTAAAATTAATAAGATAAGAAGCAACAAATGATTGTGAGGATGTGGAGAAAGGAGAACCCTCTTACACTGTCGGTGGAAATACAGACTGGTACAGCCACTCTGGAAAATAGTATTGAGGTTCCTCGAGAAGTTAAAAATAGAGCTACCATCTGACCCAGCAATTGCACTACTGAGTATTTACCCCAAAGATCCAGATGTAGTGAAATGAAGAAACACCTGCATCCCCATGTTCATAGCAGCAATTTCCACAATAGCCAAACTAGAAGGATCCCAGATGTCCTTCAACAGATGAGTGGGTAAAGATGTGGTTCATACACAAATGGAATATTACTCAGCAATCAGAAAGGATGAAAACCTACCATTTGCATCAACATGGATAAAACTGAAGGGTATTATGCTAAGTGAATTAAGTCAATCAGAGAAAGAAAATTATCACATGGTTTCACTCATATGTGAAATATAAGAAATACTGCAGAGGCTCATAGGGGAAGGGAGGGAAAACTGAATAGAAAGAAATAAGAGAGGGAGACAAACTATGAGACTCTTGACTCTGGAATACAAACTGAGGGTTGCTGGAGGGGAGGTGGGTGGGGGTATGGGATTACTGGGTGATGGACATTAAGGAGGCATGTAATGTGATGAGCACGGGGTGCTATATGCAACTGATGAGTTATTGAACACTACATCCAAAACGAATGAGGTACTATATGTTGGCTAATCAATTTTAAATAAAAGGAAAATAAAAGAAGAAAGAGAGAGAAAATATATGAGAAAATGATGGCACAGTGATCTACACTGTGGTACTACAATGCATTAGTGATGCATAAATGATGATCCAAACTTGGCTATGATTCTTTCTTTTTTTTATGATTTATTCATTTATTTTAGAGAGAGTACACGTAAGCAGGGGGTGGGGGGGCAGAAGGAGAAGGAGAGAAGCAGACTCCCTGCTGAGCATGGAGCCCAACTCAGAGCTCAGCCTCAGGACCCTGACATCATGACCTGAGCCAAAATCAAGAGTCAGACGCTTAACCAACTAAACCACCCAGGTGCCCTAGCTGTGATTTTTTTTTTTTTTTAAGATTTTATTTATTTGAGAGAGAGTATGAGTGGTGAGATGGGGAGAGGAGGAAAGGGACAAGAAGAGAGGGGAAGAGGAACAGAGAGAGGGAGACTCACCACTGGGCAGAGAGTCCGATGTAGGGTTTGATCCCAGTACCCTAGGATCATGACCCAAGCCAAAGGCAGACTCTTAACTGACTGAGCCACCTGGCTGCTCCCCCAAGCTGTGATTCTCAAGGCATTTTTCCTGATTTTGCCTCTGTTTCCTACCTCTAGTTTACCTTGGGTTGTTCTTGGAATACATCTGAAGCAACCCTTTTGAGATCAGTAACACAGTTTACATCTCTCATAATCCGTGATAGGCACCAAAGTGAAGGAGGACCCTTAAGGTCTAATAACGTGCCTTTTGTATATCCTTAAATGGCAAAGCCTTGGGAAAAGCATGGTATGTTAATTACAGTATGGTTTAGGCAGGTATGTATGCACAGACACCAAAGTATATATCAAGAAATTGTCTTTAATTTATAACCTCTATTTTCCTTTTTGTTGGTTCTTTTTCAGGATTAGTAAGGTCTGTTGCTTCTCTTAGAGTGGGAGGTGGCTTTTCAGCAAGAGCCAATCTTGTCTTATACTGAGATATTGATTCTTATAATGTCATTGAGGGGCATTGTAAGAATATTTGGTTTCGTTTTCTTTATTCTTTTTCTTTTTGTTCTTTCTTTATTTTTTTCTTTTGGCCCTGGGTCAGCTCTTCAAATGACCATGAATTTATACTGAGCCAGAAGTGCTGAAGAAAGCTTCATTACTGGTAGATAAAGTGCAATGCCATCATTCATTTTTTAATTTAGACTCTGCTTAAAGTGTTGGAGGTTGTAATCAATTACATTAACACATGATGCAATTTGACTCATTTGAGCAATTTCAATCAGGATTTCATCCTCATCATAGTGCTGAGACTGCTGTATTGAAAGTAAATAATGACCTTTTGATTGAAACAACGGATGTTGTCTTTCATGATTCTTTTGGACCTTTTGGCAGCATTTGATGCAGTTAATCATGACATTTTATTGGCTGGCTTATAGATCTCGGTAGGATTTTCTCAAATAAAAGTAAAACCAATTCTGAGTGTTATCTCTTAGTGATCTATTTAAATGTCTGTTTGGTAAGGTCATTTGATCTCTACTGTAGGGTATGACTGAGAGTGACTTTTTTTCTTGCTCTCCTGTTTATATTTTGTACAAATTCAGTTTCTTGTAAACAATTGTTTGATAGCTTTGCAACTTTATGTCTTTGAACAGTTTTTAACATCTCAGACTGAAAAATTAGGGAAGTGGCTTGTTCCCAAAAGACATTGTAATGTCATCCCATTGTTATACTTCAATACTGGGGTATCAATGCACAGAACTCTAGATTCTAACTCTGTTATTTATAGGGGGAGTAAGCTTACACAGCATATATTCACTATTAGATAGATACAAACAGAATATGTTTCTAAGCTAGGAAATATAAAACAGAGCAGCTTTCTCTAAATCAAACCATTTTCATAGGAGTTCCAGTGATAAAAAATGACCCAACTAACATTAAGGCTATTCTTGACATTATCTAAGACTTCACTCACCTGAGGAACCTAACTCTATTGATGTTAGAGTGGCAAATATGCAAAAAGTAGCTGGAAGCTACCTGATTATAGTTTAGCTAAGAGGCACAGCTAAAATACTGACATTTTTATATTTTATAATTCCCATTATGGGAAGATGGAACTTTAAATGAATGTTGTAGGATCAGAAGTTTTCAAATATAGAAAGTATGGTTTTGGAATCAAATGGTTATCAGTGGGCCTATAGATGATTCCCTCACTTCACTGGAGAAATCTGGTAAGCAGTCTGTGAGAAATGTTTTGCAAACATATTAAGGTATTTGCTGGTGGGAGAGCCCTTGTTTGTGCAATGCCCTTAGCAGGCTGTACCCACTCAAATTGCTTAACATAAGCATTCTTAGGGGATGCCTGGGTAGCTCAATGGGTTAAACATCTGTCCACTGCCCAGGTCATATCCCAGGGTCCTGGGATCGGGTCCTGCACTGGGCTCCTTGCTCAACCAGGAGCCTGCTTCTCCCCTGCCTGCTGCTCCCACTGCTTGTGCTCATGCTCACTCTCTCTTTCTCTCTCTGACAAATAAATAAATAAAATCTTTTTAAAAACAAACATAAGCATACTTAAAATGTATGGATTTATGAACATGGCTCCCTGGTAAAATCCTATATGCTATGTAAATATCAGAGTATAAAATGGAGATTTTCATGACTGAAATTGCTCTCCTTTTTTATTGGTGTAATCAGTATAGCTGCAAATATTATTTGGAGACTTCATATGCTACTCTGAACCAGAACACACTCTTACAAAGCAAAAGAAGACACAGCTGTTGTATTCACAGACTTCTCTCTGCTAATCATATATCATGATTATTTCTATACTTGATGTTTTTTCATAAAGCTCAATGTCTGATTGTGTGTCTGATTTCACAATGTAGTTCTTTGCATTATTGCACAAACGATTATCTGAAAAATGTGCTTGTTTGTTTAAGCATAACCATGGCTTTTTGCAAGTGTCCAAAGGGTGATAATCCTTAAGTCCCTGTTTTCTACTAACACTTTCTCCTGAAATACACACCAGAATTTCTAAATACATGCTGACTCTCTGTACTTTAAGTTGTCTGAAACTTCACTTATTAGCTGTTGCTGCTCTCAAAACCTGCACTTTATTATTCACTCAGTTAAATAGAAACTGCTCAGAAGTAATCTAGAGTAGTTTCCCATTATAGTGTGCCCTGAGCTGGTTACACATGGGCCTGGATATTGATCACTTTTGCCCTATTGTCAGGTGATTGTCTCTTGTCAAGGCTAAGCTATTTATCCCAATGTGTTATAAAATACAATTGTTTTGTGTTGCATGATATAAAAAAGGCTTAACCACGAGAGACTATGGACTTTGAAAAACAATCTGAGGGTTTTGAAGGGGCGAGGGGTGGGAGGTTGGGGTACCCAGTGGTGGGTATTATAGAGGGCACGGATTGCATGGAGCACTGGGTGTGGTGCAAAAATAATGAATACCGTTATGCTGAAAATAAATTAATTTTTTTTAAATTAAAAAAAAAGTCGTGGACTTCTTTTATACCCTAATTTCTGATCCCCTAAGGAATCATTCAATTTGATCAAATGAGTATCTGAAATACTTCTCAAAATGAATTCCTATTTCCTACATTCCCCTCTTCCCAACTGTTCTGTTAAGAATTTTTCATTTCTTTATTTTTTTCAAGACTTTACTTATTTATTTGAGAGAGAGAGAGACTACAGGGGGAGAATGAGAGGGAGAAGCAGGTTCGCCTCTGAGCAGATAGCCCAATGCTGGGGCTCAATCCCAGAACCCTGGGATCATGACCTGAGCCCAAGGCAGATGTTTAACTGACTGAGACAGGCAGGTGTCCCTATAATTTTTTTCTAAAATATTCATTACAATCACACTTTATCAAACCCTGAAAGAAGGAACTAGAAAGTTTTTTTTTTTTTTAAGATTTTTATTTATCTATTTGATAGACAGAGAGAGATCACAAGGAGGCAGAGAGGCAGGGGGAAGCAGGCTCCCCACTGAGCAGAGAGCTCGATGTGGGGCTCGATCCCAGGACCCTGAGATCATGACCTGAGCCGAAGGCAGAGGCTTAAACCACTGAGCCACCCAGGCGCCCTGGAACTAGAGAGTTTTAAGGCTGTTTTGGACATGGAGTATCTAAAAACAGATATTGGAGGGGCTAGAGATAATTAAATTCAAGCAGCAGGCTCAAGTTCACAACGTTAGAATAGTAACGTTTGGATTGCCTGTTGTGAAGTTAGAAAGTCCACCAAATCTGAAAGACACTTTGACATGGATCATATTTTGGGAAGGTTTTGAATCTAAGGAAATAATAGTAGATTTTGCATAATTGACTATCTCACCACAGAAATAGCCAGTAGTGTCTGTGGCTTATTTTTTATAGATAAACTACAACACCACATGAAGGAGTTAGATAATTCAAGTTAAAGGATTCTAGGAGGCAAGAAGAGAGACTCTACCTGAAGATATACTCTTGAAGGTATTACTGTCTTTCAATGTTGCAGTTTTTTGACTTTCCTTCTTCTTTTGTGTGACCATAGTTTCTATCTTTTTCACTGAATTCCCATCCTCTAGGTCACACCAAAATGGACAGCTTTTAGTTTTCTTCTGTTTTGACTGCATTTCCTATTTTTGTGTTGTCCCAAAGTGATATAAATCTACACTGTCGTCAAATGAACATTAAAATTTCTAAACCTAAATATCCTATTTTGTTTAATAATATATTTGAAAAATCAGTAATTCTAATTACTACAGCATAACTACTCAGGATTAAAGTATGTTAATCACTAACATATGCATTTACAAGTAGGCATATTTATTTATTTGTCTGTCAAGAGACATTTTTGAGATTGAGATTTCCACTGTTTTTTTTTTTTTCTTTTCATATTGAACACTTTTTTCCTGAGGAATGAACTTGTGTACAAAATTCCAAATTGGTTGTGAAGTGACCAGATGGGGGGATAAAAAATATTTAAATAAATAAAGTAACATAGAGCATTAAAAGACTAATCAACAATTAGGAATAAGCTATATTTTGGGTGTTACCTTTGTTCTAGAATAAAATATTCATTCTCTGAACTACCATGGGATGAGGAACATGCAATTCTTACTACAAACTAATCTTTTTCTTGTTGTTCTTCTCTTTACAGAAGCCCATCTTTTAACGTTCCTCTTTTCCTCAGTATCAATCTATCTTTTTCAATCGCAATGTAACAGCTTTCTTGAACCACTCATTTGGCCCACCATATGCTGATTTTCATTGTCAGTTTGTTTTAATTCATTTTGTTTAATCCTACTTGTTTATAGATGGAAAGTATATCTTAAGTGTTTGGTAACTAAGAGATGCAGATGGTTTTGTTTTATAAACTAAATACCAAGGGAAAGGGCACAGTAATATATGGAAAAGGTATATTTAGTTAGTGCCAATTTTATAAGCCAGAAGGAATTTTATTTATCTTGTAGTAATGCCAATTATTTCTCTTCACTTACATTTTGAAAAACATTATTATTACACAGAATCAAATTATTATTTTACCAAAGTTGTAGCCACACATAATATTTATAATGTAGTTAACATGGCTATGATATCCTATGTCAATTTTACAATGACTGATTTACTCAATTATTGAAACATGTTTATAAAGTGATTCTATAAGCAAGTTCAAGTTTAACTTCAAAGCAAACAAGTGGCTGGCTCATGGAGTGAAACATCCTCCAATTAACGCCTTGGACAGGTGAAACAATACTAGTGACTATGACCAATAAACTATCACAGAAACTCCTATTGGCAGAAGATATTGAAAAAAAACAACTAATTCACACTTTGACCATGAGAAGTGGTAATAGTGTTTTTTTTTAAAGGTTTTGTCACGAAAAGCAACCTCATGTCTTCCTAAGAGTATAATGTGTTTCTGTTTTTGACAATATCTTAGCATCATATTTTTATGATTGATTAAGAGAGTTTAAGTTAAGGTATAAGTAGTGTGTATAATTTAAATTCAATTTTAACAAAAGTCTTTATACAATGTTATATTACTTCCATTGTTTCGAATTAAATATTTAAATAATTTGGGGGGCACCTGGGTGGCTCAGTGGGTTAAAGCCTCTGCCTTTGGCTAAGGTCATGATCCCAGGGTTCTGGGATCAAGCCCAGCAATCAGGCTCTCTGCTCAGCAGAGAGCCTTTTTCCTCCTCTCTCTCTGCCTGCCTCTCTGCCTACTTGTGATCTCTGTCTGTCAGATAAATAAATAAAATCTTAAAAAATAATAATAATAATTTGGATTTTATTTCAACATATTCAATACTTTATTTTTAATTTAATTTTATTTTTTTAACATACCCAATACTTTAAAAGAAATTATAAAACACACTTTACAGAGATACATGTAATTCTTTCAAGGAGATATCATCTTTAGTTCTTTCACAAAAATAGCTAGTGTAGATAGAAACACTTTTAGTAAGACCAAAATCAAAGTTTTTATTTAAATATGTCCATCTAGTTAAAATGTATTTTATAAGCCACAAAATACACCTTTTTTATGCCTTGTTTTATAGGTAGAAAACTTAAAATATGTGCCTTCTAATAGAGAGTCAGTACCATAGCACTAAATGTATTAGCTGGTCTTCAAATTATGTTAAAAAAATACACACACACACACACACACATATATACACACACACATATACATATATGTATATGTATATAGAGTACATATACATGTAATATTTAATAGACAATTGCTTAATAGATAATCCTTAACTGTCTTAACTGTCCTAACTATTTTAACTATCAAACTTGTAGTGACAGTATTTTGTCTATTTTATTGAGTTTCATGCATGAAATACTCAAAAGTATTAAAGAAATCCATTTTAATACATTAATACTTTTTTTAAAAACAAAAGCAGTAAACACACATAGAGTAGTGCTGGTGAAATTATTCGGAAGACAGTTTTAAGGTTAATTTATGATAGAGATTTAAATTTTCTTTTGAAAAATTATAATAATGATGGGATTCCAAAGTACGATTTATCCACAGATTGTTTCTCAGTCAACTGCGTAGGTCAATAAAAGTTTATGTTAATCTTACCTAAGGAAAATTATATATTATTTTTACCTCAGAAATATGTTAAATAATGTTTTGAATAAGCTAAGAGATAGTATACATATTAGGAAACAAGTATGCATCTTAATATTCACACATATGGGGCTTTTTGCCATCACAGAACTCCCCAGAAGATGTCAATACAATGTAAGAAATTATATTCCAAATGGAAAACTAAACTAAATCAAAGAAATTACGTGGGGACATCAAGGGTACGGTTGCAATATCAGTATCAGATGACTTGATCCCAGTGAATATATGCAGGGGAACTTTGTCAGGTAAAAACAGAATAATTTTTTAAAAATAGTTGTATATTAAAAGATGTATTGGATGTATTGGAACAATTAACATCACCATTTAACTGAAAAATACACTGTACCCAGGGCGCCTGGGTGGCTCAGTGGGTTAAAGCCTCTGCCTTCAGCTCAGGTCATGATCCCAGGGTCCTGGGATTGAGCCATGCATCGGGCTCTCTGCTCAGCCGGGAGCCTGCTTCCATTCCTCTCTCTCTGCCTGCCTCTCTGTCTACTTGTAATCTCTGTCTGTCAAATAAATAAATAAAAATTTAAAAAAATACACTGTACTCACAGTGTTATTAAAATAATCCATAATTTTCCTTCTAAATATACCAATGACTTGAAGAGAAATGCTGGGAAAATTACTTGAAAAATAGATGATTGAAGATAATTTCTGTTTCTGAAAGTGAATAATATAACAATTTTAATTTTCTTTGAACATATATACATATATATATTCGCATTTTTTCTAAAGAAACCAAAGCTTTGTTTTACAAACAAAGAGAGACATGGTGGTGCAATCTGCCAATTTATGTAGCCACATAATAACCTCATAAGGCTATTTCTAAAGGTCCTGGTCTGAGGGAAAGCTTGGTGTCCCCTGCTTTTCAAAATCCTTTCTATACTATGCTGACCTATTTACCAAATCATAAATTAATTATGGCAGAAAGAACACAACTCAGAGTATTTTTCTGTAAAGAAAGCCATGCTGTAAACTTACTAGCCAATGACAAGGTTAGAACTAGAAGACAGCCTAAAATATAAGCAGGAGAAAGAAATACTAGAAAGATATATATTTCTCTTAGCTATGCACTTTAGGAAAAGTTCCAAATAGGCTTATAACTCTCTGAATAAAACCAAGAATAGATAGGTATGTGTGTATATATATATATATCTGGAAGGCAGCCAGTTGTAATAAAGTTTTTCAAATAGATCTCCAGTGCATGGTACATTTGAGAAATGGGGGCTTGCGATGTGTTATTTAGTGCCCTTTGTAAATGGCTTACCTTATGTGTTGTGTTTGTATGTTTGTATATATAATAAAAAATATTTTTTTCAATAAAACAGAAACTTGTTACTCAATAATTCATATATTAGTTAGGTTTCTGGTTAAGTGCGAGATAGAGATTACATTTCTGAGTTACAGATATTATAGAACTGCCAAAATGTGCTCACATAGTATAAAGCATGTGATGAATATTCACACTTTTTTCTTGTATCACTTTATAGTAAATTTGAATAAGTATTGCTGAAACAAAAATCATCAACATAGACATTTGGTCAGTGCAAAATGTATAAATATTTTGATTACTGATTAATGCCGTTGGCGAAATTATAAAATCACAAAGTATGAAGAATCGTACTTGAAAAAACAGTTGAGTTTACACTGATGAAATTTTTCTCAAGGGATGCCTCAAGGGATGGCTCAGTTGGTTAAGCGTCTGCCTTCAGCTCAGGTCATAATCCAGGGGTCCTAGGATTCAGTCCCGCATAGGGCTCCCTGCTCAGAGGGGAGCCTGCTTCTCTCTCCATCTGCCAGTCCCCCTGTCTGCTGGTCTCCCCCCCATTCTCTCTGATAAATAAAAATATTTTAAAAAAATTTTTCCTCAAAATGAACATTTTCCAATCTTCCATTTCTGTCAGTGTTAATCAGGATCTTGGTTAATAGTTTAATTGTATGGACCCACTATGCTTGCTCTATGCTCAAAACTTCAACAAGTGCTGGCAAATGCTGAAAAACACCAATACTTACTGAATGTAGTATCAAATCACTTCGTCATCATCAACCATTAGATACATTGGAGGAATTTATTATTAGATGTTTCTTACCTTTTTATAATAAAATACCAATATAATTTATTGATTCAGATGATCATAACATATTTTATTCACTAATTGTGAACATTTTAAATTGTGAATTTGAGAACAATTATTTGAAAGAAATTTGGTGTTTCCTCTATTGTATGCTGATCTGAGGTAAGGATTAACATTTAGAGGCTGAGTTTTATACTCTAATATCCTTTCATCTAATGTCCCTTTAGATTCTTTTTTTTTTTTTTTAAGATTTTATTTATTTATTTGACAGACAGAGATCACAAGTAGGCAGAGAAGCAGGAAGAGAGAGAGGAAGGGAAGCAGGCCCCCTGCTGAGCAGAGAGCCTGATGTGGGACTCGATCCCAGGACCCTGAGATCATGACCTGAACCGAAAGAAGCAGCTTAACCCACTGAGCCACCCAGGCGCCCATGTCCCTTTAGATTCTGAGATGATCTGATCTTCCAGGCTCATTTTGAGAAACAACTTTTTTGATGTCAAATATATGTGATGATAAACACACTGAAGGAAGCTTTTTCAACACACTGCAAGATCAGATAATGTATGGTCAGTTGATGCATCCCAATAAAAATTTGCTTAACGAGGCATCCATCCTCAGTGAACAATATGTTCATAAAAACAATGAAATATGTTTATAAATAATAAATTAACTACATAGCCTCAAAGCAGTTCAGTGTTTTCATCGATATTTATTATTTTAAATCTATCACAATTTGTTACCATCATATCCTTGTGTATAGAAATTCACCAAAATAAATAATTAAAAAAGAATTATAACTGACAAATATCGAATTAATGAAAAATTCAAACTATTTAAATAGTAATACCCCTCTAGTAGTTTACTTATGGGATAGTATCTTTGTTATGATATCCAGTGTCTACCATATCTTTTTCCTTCATCTAGTTCTTGACCAGATTTTGATATCAAATATGTGTTTATTTGCTAGTGTACTTGCTCCCATAAAATAATTTAAGAAAATTTAGATTAAAAGGGATAAAACACAACCAAAGATATTAAAGAGAAAACAATCAGTGTTTTCTGATTTTATATGTATATAAAATAATATGTATAATATGTATATATTACCATATGAAAATTTTTATTTTAAAATCTTCTTATTTAAAAATTTTATTTTTCATATGGTAATATATACATATTATTTTATTTAATTATCAAAAGAAAAAAAGCAATGATGTACACATTCCATTTTATGGAAAATGAAATATGCTCAAAATAAAAATTCATAGGCTATTCACTTTCAAATGCATAATTCTATAATGTGAAATCTCATCATCTTATCACTATATCATAAACCATACAAAAGAATAAAGGTAAATATCAAATAACGAAAAGGTCAGGAGAGAAGGAAATGTTGCTGAGGTACCCATTAATTATAAAATGCAAATTTTAGGTCTGAGATTCTAAAACTAACATCCACCAGAATTGGGTACAATAGTTAACACTTTAGATAATCTCTAGTTTCAATTAATATACGTCTTCCTTTTGAACATTCATTTTCTCAATTAAGTTTTGTTTTGTGTTTTGTTTTTAGTTTCACATTTTTATTTAAATTCCAGCTAGTTAACACACAGTGTAATATTATTTTCAGGTATGCAAGATGGTCATTCAACACTTCCACATATCACCTGGTGCTCATCACAAGTGCACTCCTTAATCCGTGTGACCTGTTTAACCAACCCCATGACCTGTTTAACCCATCCCCCTACCCCTGCCATTCTAAGTTTAGCTTGTGTATTTGAGACTTTTCTAATTTTTTGAAAAAGGCTTATATTGGAATGTACTTCCTTCCTAGGACCTCCTTTGTTGTATCCAAAAGGTTTTGAACAGGTTTTCAAACAGCTCCCCTGAAACCATAAGTTTGTTTCCTATAGGCAAGAATCTGTTTCTTGGTTTACCTCTTTCTCTTTTCCTCCCTTTGCTCCTTTGTTTTGTTTCTTAAATTTCACATATGAGTGAAATCATATGGTATTTGTCTTTCTCTGACTGACTTATTTTGCTCAGCATAATGTTTTCTGCTCCATCCATTGGTTGCAAATGGTAAGATAAAATGGTTGAATAATTTATACACACACACACACACACACACACACACACACACACACATATACAGATACACATATATATCTATATATACATAGATATATATCACTTCCTCTTTATCCATTCATTAATCAGTGGACACTTGGGCTGCTTCCATATCTTGGCTATTCTAAATAATGTTGATATAACCATTAGGGTGCGTGTAGCCCTTTGAATTAGTTTTTTGTTTTGTTTTGTTTTTTGTTTTTGTTTTTGTTTATATTTTAGAACTCTTTGAAGAAATACCTAGTAGTGTGATTATTAGATCCAAGGGTAGTTCTACTTTTAAATTTTTGAGGAACCACCATACTGCTTCCCACAGTGGCCACACCAGTTTACATTCTGACCAAAAGTGTAAAGGGCTTCCCTTTCTCCAAATCCTTGCTAAAACCTGTTGATTCTCATGTTGTTGAGTTTAGCCATTCTGACAGATGTGAAATGATATCTTGTTGTAGTTCTGATTTGCATTGCCCTGGTGATAAGTCATGTGGAGCATCTTTTCATGTATCAACAGGACATCTGTATGTCTTCTCTAGATAAAAATATTTGTTCATGTCTTGGGCCTGTTTTTAAATGGATTATTTGTCTTCTGGGTGTTGAGATTTCTAGTTTCTTTATATATATTGGATACTAACACTTTACCAGATATATCATTTGCAAATATCTTCTCCAATTCTGTTGGTTGCCTTTCAGTTATGTTGATTGTTTCCTTCACCATGCAGAAGCTTTTTATTTTGATGTAGTCCCAGTAGTTTATTTTTGCTTTTATTTTCCTTACCTCAGAGTCATATCTAGAGAAAAGTTGTTAGAGCTGATGTTGAAGAAGTTACTGCCTGTGTTCTCTTCTAGGATTTTTTATGGTTTCAGGTTTCACAGTTAGGTCTTTAATCCATTTTAAATATATATATTTTTTGTTTGGGGTAAGAAAGTGGTGCAGTTCCATTTTGTTGCATGTTGTTGTCCAAGTTTCTTAGCACCATTTGTTGAAGAGACTTTTTCCCATTGGGTATTTTTTCCTACTGTGTTAAAGATTAATTGAGTAAATAGTTGTGGCTCCATTTCTGGATTTCTATACTGTCCTATTGATCTATGTGTCTCTTTTGTTCAGTACCATACTGTTTTGATTACTACAGCTTTGTAATATAACATGAAGTCCAGAATTGTGATGATTCCAGCCTCGCTATTCTTTTTCAAGGTTTCTTGGGCTATTTGGGGTCTTTTTTTTTTCCATACAAATTTTAGGATTGTCTGTGCTAGCTCTGTGAAAAATGCTGGTGATATTTTGATAGGGAGCATTGAATGTGTAGATCACTCTGGGTAGCATAGACGTGTTAACAGTATTTACTTTTCTAAACCAGGAGCGTGGAATGTTCTTACATTTCTTTGTGTCTTCCTCTATTTCTTTCATAAGTGTTCTATAGTTTTTAGAGTACAGATCCTTTACCTCTTTGGTTAGGTTTATTCCTAGATGTTTTATGGTTTTTAGTGCAATTGTAAATGGGATTGATTGCTTAATTTCTCTTTTTTCTACATCATTATTAGTGTAAAGAAATGCAAGTGATTTCTGTGCATTGATTTTACATCCTGTCATGTTGCTGAATTGCTATATGAGTTCTAGAAATTTTGGTGTGGAGTGTTTTGCATTTTCCCCATACAGTATCATGTCATCTGCAAAGAGTGAGATTTTGACTTCTCCTTTAAAAATCTGAATGCCTTTTATTTATTTATTTTTTGTAGTTGTTGTCTGATTGCTGAGGCTAGGACTTCTGGTACTGTTGAAAAACAGTGATGTGAATGGACATCCTTGTCGTGTTCCTGACCTTAGTGGAAAAGCTCTCAGTTTTTCCCCATTGAGAATGATATTCACTGTGGGCTTTTTGCAGATGGCTGTTATGATATTGAGGTATGTTCCCTCTATCCCTACACTGCAGAGAGTTTTTATCAAGAAAGGATGCTGTGTTTATCAAGAAAGGATCCTCTCAATGGATGCAGAAAAAGCATTTTTCTGCATTCAAAAAGCATTTTTCTGCATCCATTGAGAGGATCATATGGTTTTGTCCATTCTTCAATTTGTTTTTGTCCATGCATCATGTTGATTAATTTGCAAATGTTAAACCACTCTTGCAGCCCAGGAAAGAATCCCACTTGTTTGTAGTGAATAATCCTTTAATATTGAATCCTATTGGCTAGTATCTTGGTGAAAATTTTGACAGCCATGTTCATCAGGGATATTTTCTGTAATTCTCCTTTTTGATTGGATCTTTGTCTGGTTTTGGAATCGAGGTAATGCTGACCTTACAGAAAGAGTTTGGAAGTTTTTCTTCCATTTCTATTTTTTGAAACAGCTTCAGAAGAATAGATATTAGTTATTCTTTAAATGTTTGGTAGACTTCCTCTGGGAAGTGATCTGGCCCTGAACTCTTGTTTCTTGGGAGATTTTTTTTTTAAGATTTTATTTATTTATTTGACAGAAAGAGATCACAAGTAAGCAGAGAGGCAGGAAGAGAGAGGAGGAAGCAGGCTCCCTACTGAGCAGAGAGCCCAATGCGGGACTTGATTCCAGGACCGTGGGATCATGACCTGACCTGAAGGCAGAGACTTTAACCCACTGAGCCACCCAGGTGCCCTCTTGGGGGATTTTTGATTACTGTTTCAATTTCCTTGCTGATTATGGGTCTGTTCAGGTTTTCGATTTCTTCTTGTTTCAGTTTTGGTAGTTTATAAATTTCCAGGAATGCATCCATTTCTTCTAGATTGCCCAATTATTGGCATGTAGTTACTCATGATATGGTATGAAAATTGTTTCTATTTCCTTGACATTGGTCCTAATATCTCCTCTTTTGTTCATGATTTTATTAATTTGGGTTATTTCTATTTTCTTTTGGTAAATCTGGTGAGGGGTTTATTGATCTTATTAATTATTTTAAGAACCAGCTTCTTGGTTCTTCTTGGTTCTTCATTGACCTGTTCTACTGTTCTTCTGGTTTCTATTTTATTTATTTCTGCTTTAGTCTTTATTATCTCTCTTTCCTGCTGGATTTAGGGTTTATCTGCTATTCTTTCTCTATCTCCCTTAGGTGTAAGTTTAGCTTGTGTATTTGAGACTTTTCTAATTTTCTGAGAAAGGCTTGTATTGGAATGTACTTCCTTCCTAGGACTTCCTTTGCTGTATCCAAAAGGTTTTGAACAGTTGTGTTTTTATTTTCATTTGTATCCATTCCTGGTTGACCCGTTCATTGTTTAGTAGCATGCTCTTTAATCTCCAGGTGTCTGAGTTCTTTCCAAATTTCCTCTTGTGATTGAATTCAAGTTTCAAAGCACTATAGTCTGAATATATGTAGGGAATAATCCCAGTGTTTTTAGCATCATTTTACACCTGATTTGTGACCCCGTATATGATTTATCCTGGATAATGTTCCATGTGCACTCAAGAAGAAAGTATATACTGTTGCTTTAGGATAGAATGCTCTGTATATAACTGTGAAGTCCATCTAGTCCATTATGTCATTCAAAGCCCTTGTTTCCTTCTTGATTTTCTGCTTAGATGATCTGTCCATTGCTGTGATTAGGGTATTGAAGTTCCCTACTATTATCATATTATTAGCAATGTGTTTCTTTAATTTGGTTATTAATTGCTTGTTATATTTGGCTGCTCCCAAGTTAGGAGCATAATTTACAATGTTAGATCTTCTTGTTGGATAGACCCTTTAACTATGATATAGTATTCCTCTTCGTCCCTTACTAGAGTCTTTTTTTTTTTAATTTTTTAAATGAACATATAATGTATTATTAGCCCCAGGGATACAGGTCTGTGAATCGCCAGGTTTACACACTTCATAGCACATATCTTCCTTAATGTCTATGACCCCATCACCCTCTCCCTACCCCTCTTACCCCCAGAAACCCTCAGTTTGTTTTGTGAGATTAAGAGTCTCTTATGGTTTGTCTCCCTCCCGATCCCATCTTGTTTCATTTTTTCCTTCCCTACCCCCCAAACTCCCTACTTTGCTCTCAAATTCCTCATATCAGTGAGATCATATGATAATTGTCTTTCTTTGATTGACTTATTTCGCTAAGCATAATACCCTCTAGTTCCATCCACGTTGTCACACATGGCAAGATTTCATTTCTTTTGATGGCTGTGTAGTATTCCATTATATATATATATATATATATATATACATATATATATATATATATATATACCACTTCTTGATCCATTCATCTGTAGATGGACACCTAGGTTCTTTCCTGCTAGGTCGTAGGGTAGCTCTATTTTCAACTTTTTGAGGAACCTTCATGCTGTTTCCAGAGTGGCTACACCAGCTTGCATTCCCACCAACAGTGTAGCAGGGTTCCCTTTTCTTAATATCCTCACCAGCTTCTGTCATTTCCTGACTTGTTAATTTTAGCCATTCTGACTGGCATGAGGTGGTATCTCATTGTGGTTTTGATTTGAATTTCACTGATGCCGAGTGATGTGAAGCACTTTTTCACGTGTCTGTTGGCCATCTGGATGTCTTCTTTGCAAAAATGTCTGTTCATGTCCTCTGCCCATTTCTTGATTGTATTATTTGTTCTTTGAGTGTTGAGTTTGATAAGTTCTTTATAGATTTTGGATACTAGCCCTTTATCTGATATGCCATTTGTAAATATCTTTTTCCATTCTGTCAGTAGTCTTTTGGTTTTGTTAACTGTTTCCTTTACTGTGCAAAAGCTTTTGATCTTGATGAAGTCCCAATACTTCATTTATCCCCTTGCTTCTCTTGCCTTGGGCGATGTTCCTAGAAAGAAGCTGCTGCAGCTGAGGTCGAAGAGGTTGCTGCCTGTGTTCTCCTCAAGGATTTTGATGAATTCCTTTTTCACATTGAGGTCCTTCATCCATTTTGAGTCTATTTTCATGTATGGTACAAGGGAATGGTCCAGTTTCATTTTTTGCATGTGGCTGTCCAATTTTCCCAACACCATTTGTTGAAGAGGCTGTCTTTTTTCCATTGGACATTTTTTCCTGCTTTGTTGAAGATTAGTTGGCCTTAGACTTGAGAGTCTATTTCAGGGCATTGATATATGTGTCTGTTTTTGTGCCAGTACCATGCTGTCTTGATGATGACAGCTTTGTAATAGAGCTTGAAGTCTGGAATTGTGATACCATCAACTTTGGCTTTCTTTTTCAATAATCCTTTGGCTATTCAAGGTCTTTTCTGGTTCCATATAAATTTTAGGATTATTTGTTCCATTTCTTTGAAAAAAATGGATGGGATTTTGATAAGGATTGCATTAAATGTGTAGATTGCTTTAGGTAGAATAGACATTTTCACAATATTTGTTCTTCCAATCCATAAGCATGGAACATTTTTCCATTTCTTTGTGTCTTCCTCAATTTCTTTCATGTGTACTTTATAGTTTTCTGAGTATAGATTCTTTGCCTCTTTGGCTAGGTTTATTCCTAGGTACCTTATGGTTTTGGGTGCAATTGTAAATGGGATTGGCTCCTTAATTTCTCTTTCTTGTTGTCGGTGTAAAGAAAAGTAACTGATTTCTGTGCATTTATTTTATATCCTGACACTTTACTGAATTCTTATACAAGTTCTAGCAAATTTGGAGTGGAGTCTTTTGGGTTTTCCACATATAGTATCATATCATCTGTAAAGAGTGATTGTTTGATTTCTTCTTTGCCAATTTGGATGCCTTTAATTTCTTTTTGTTGTCTGATTGCTGAAGCTAGGACTTCTAGTACTATGTTGAATAGCAGTGGTGATAATGGACATCCCTGCCATGTTCCTGACCTTACTGGAAAAGCTCTCAGTTTTTCTCCATTGAATATGATATTTGTGGTGAGTTTTTCATAGGTGGCTTTGATGATATTGAGGTATGTACCCTTTTTCCCTATACTCTTTGCAGAGTTTTGATCAGGAAAAGATGCTTTACTTTGTCAAATGCTTTTTCAACATCTATCGAGAGTACCATATGGTTCCTGTTCTTTCTTTCATTAATGTATTAATGTATTGTATCACATTGATTGATTTGCAGTTGTTGACCAACCTTGCAGACCTGGAATAAATCCCACTTGGCCATGGTGAATAATCCTTTTAAAATACTGTTGGATCCTATTGGCTAGTATTTTGGTGAGAATTTTTGCATCTGTGTTCATCAAGGATGTTGGTCTGTAATTCTCTTTCTTTATGGAATCCTTGTCTGGTTTTGGGACACCTTGAGGTGATGCTGGCCTCATAAAATTAGTTTGGAAGTTTTCCTTCCATTTCTATTTTTTGGAACAGTTTCAGGAGAATAGGAATTAATTCTTCAAGTGTTTGCTAGAATTCCCCTGGGAAGCTGTCTGGCCCTGGGCTCTTTTTTGTTGGGAGATTTTTGATGACTTCTTCAATCTCCTTACTGGTTATGGGTCTGTTCAGGTTTTCTGTTTCTTCCTGGTTCAGTTGTGGTAGGTTATATGTCTCTAGGAATGTATCCATTTCTTCCAGTTTGTCAAATTTGCTGGCATATAGTTGCTTGTAATACGTTCTCATAATTGTTTGTATTTCTTTGGTATTGGTTGTGATCTCTCCTCTTTCATTCATGGTTTTATTTATTTGGATCCTTTCTCTTTTCTTTTTGATAAGTCTGGCCAGGGGTTTATTAATCTTATTAATTCTTTCAAAGAACCAGCTCCTAGTTTCATTGATTTGTTTTATTGTTTTTTTGGTTTCTATTTCATTGATTTCTGCTCTGATCTTTATAATTTCTCTTCCCCTACTGAGAGGCTTTCTTTGTTGTTCTTCTCCAGCTCCTTTAGGTGTAGGGTTCAGTTGTGTATTTGAGACCTTTCTTGTTTCTTGAGAAAGGCTTATATCGCTATATATTTTCCTCTCAGGACTGCCTTTGCTGTGTCCCACAGATTTTGAACCATTGTATTTTCATTATCATTTGTTTCCATGAATTTTTTCAATTTTTCTTTAATTTCCTGGTTGACCCATTCATTCTTTAGAAGAATGCTGTTTACTCTCCATGTATTTGGGTTCTTTCCAAATTTCCTTTTGTGATTGAGTTCTAGCTTTAGAGCATTGTGGTCTGAAAATATGCAGGGAATGATCCCAATCTTTTGATACTGGTTGAGACCTAATTTATGACCCAGGATGTGATCTATTCTGGAGAATGTTCCATGTGCACTAGAGAAGAATGTGTATTCTGTTGCTTTGGGATGGAATGACGTGAATATATCTGTGATGTCCATCTGGTCCAGTGTGTCACTTAAGGCCTTTAATCCTTGTTGATCTTTTGCTTGGATGATCTGTCCATTTCAGTGAGGGGGTGTTAAAGTCCCCTACTATTATTGTATTATTGTCAGTGTGTTTCTTTGATTTTTTTAAAAAGATTTTATTTATTTATTTGACAGAGGTCGCAAGTAGGTAGAGAGGCAGGCAGAGTGAAAGAAGAGGAAGCAGGCTCCCAGCTGAGCAGAGAGCTCGATGCGGGGCTTGATCCCAGGACCCTGGGATCATGACCTGAGCTGAAGGCAGAGGCAGAGGCTTTAACCCACTGAGCCACCCAGGCACCAGTGTTTCTTTGATTTTATTATTAATTGGTTTATATAGTTGGCTGATCCCATGTAGGGGCATAGATGTTTAAAATTGTTAGATCTTCTTGTTGGGCAGACCCTTTAAGTATGATATAGTGCCCTTACTCATCTCTTATTGTAGTCTTTGGCTTAAAATCTAACTGATCTGATATAAGGATTGCCACCTCAGCTTTCTTTTGATGTCCATTAACATGGTAAGTTGTTTTCCACCCCCTCACTTTAAATCTGGAGGTGTCTTTGGGTCTAAAATGAGTTTCTTGTAGGATGCCTATTGATGGCTTTTTTTGTTTTGTTTTGTTTTGTTTTGTTTTTTTATCCATTCTTCTACCCTGTGTCTTTTGATTGGGGGCATTTAGCCCATTTACTTTCAGGGTAACTATTGAGAGATATGAATTTAGTGCCATTGTATTACCTGTAAAGTGACTGTTACTGTGTATTGTCTCTGTTCCTTTTTGATCTACTACTTTTAGGATCTCTCTTTGCTTAGAGGACCCATTTCAATATTTTCTGTAGAGCTGGTTTGGTGTTTACAAATTCTTTTAGTTTTTGTTTGTCCTGAAAGCTTTTTATCTCTCCTATTTTCAACGATAGCCTAGCTGGATATAGTATTCTTGGCTGCATGTTTTTCTCCTTTAGAGCTCTAAATATATCATACCAGTTCATTCTGGCCTGCCAGGTCTCTGTGGATAAGTCTGCTGCCAGTCTGATATTTTTACCATTGTATGTTACAGACTTGTCCCAGGCTGCTTTCAGGATTTTCTCTTTGTCGCTAAGACTTTGAAAATTTTACTATTAGATGATGGGGTGTGGATTTATTCTTATTGATTTTGAAGGGGGTTTTCTCACCTCCTGGATTTTGATGCCTGTTCCCTTTGCCATATTAGGGAAATTCTCTACAATAATTCTCTCCAATATACCTTCTACCCCCTTCTCTTTTTCTTCTTCTTCTGGAATCCCAAGTATTCTAATGTTTTTTCGTCTTATGGTATCACTTATCTCTCAAATCCTCTCCTCGTGTTCCCGTAGTTGTTTGTCTTTCTTTTGCTCAGCTTCTTTTTTCTCTATCATTTGGTCTTCTATATCACTGATTCTCTCTTCTGCCACATTTATCCTAGCAGTAAGACCCTCCATTTTTTATTGCACCTCATTAATAACTTTTTAAAATTTTAACTTGGTTAGGTTATAGTTCTTTTATTTCTCCAGAAAGAGTTTTTATTTCTCCAGACAGTGTTTTTCTAATATCTTCCATGACTTTTTTGAGACCAGCTAACACCTTGAGAACCTTCATTCTGAACTCTAGATCTGACATATTCCCAATTTATGTATTGATTAGATCCCTAGCCTTTGGTACTGCCTCTTGTTCTTTTTTCTTTTTTTTTTTTTTTCTTTTTTTTTTTTTGTGGGGCGTTTTTCTGCCATTTTATCCAGATAAGAATATATGAAGGAGCAAATAGAATATTAAAAGTGTGGCAAAGACCCCAGGAACATGTGCTTTTAACCAAATCAGAAGAGACCCCAGATTGTGGGAAGAAGAAAGGCGGCAAAAAGAAGTTCAGAAAAAAAAGAAAAAGATAAAAAGAAAAAAATATAAAGAAAAAAATATTAAAAAAGAAAAATATATATATTTATATATTTATATATATATATATATGTATATATATTAGACTGTGAATAGATCAGGGTCACCCACTTAATTTTGGGAGTACTTTGGTCTCTTAGAAGAAACTACCTCCAAATTTTAAAGAACAAAAAACATATATAAGGGTAAACATGATGAAGGGATGGAATATGACTATAAAGATAAAAAATAAAGTTTTTTTTTAAATTTCTATAAAAGGAGCTGATAAGTTAAGTTGGTTGGGAGAACAAAGAAAAAGAAAGTGGGGAGAATTTGCTCAGGCTGGAGACTAGAACAGTGCCCTGTGCTAGATTTAGGGTATATTTTCATCTATTAGAAGAAGTTGTATCCCATATTTTTGTAGAGGAAGAAACCCTACTTGTATACAAAAAATAAAGTTAGATAACAATGAAGGATAAACTATGACTATAATAATGAAGTTTCAAAAAAAAATTCTTTTAATGAAAGGTATTGTTAAGATAAACTAGTTAAAAAAGCTTTAAAAGAGGAAAAAGTAAAAGTTTAAAAAATTTTTAGCGTAAGAAAAAATAAAATTGAAAAATATTAATTAACTTTGCAAGACTAAAGAATCATGGGGAGAAAGCCATGAATTCTATGCTTTACTTTCTCCTCCTCTGGAATTCTGCTGTTCTCCTCTGTAAGTGAACTTGGTCTTGGCTGGATTTATTGCTGATCTTCTCGGGGAGGGGCCTGTTGTAGTGGTTCCTAAGTGTCTTTCCCTGAGGTGGATTTGCACCACACTTACCACGGGTCGGGCAAAGTAATCTGCTCAGGTTCATTTTCGGGAGCTTTTGTTCCCTGAACGCTTTCTGCAGGAGTCTGGAGTACAGGAATGAAAATGGCAGCCTCTCAGTCTCTGGTCTGAAGGAGCCGAGAGCTTGAGGCCCCACTCCTCAGTGCGCCCTCAGAGAAAAACGCTCAATTACTCTTGTCTCCCTGGCCTCTGGCTGCACTCTGAGCTCACCCAGCCTCTGATCAAGTGTCTCTGTCTCTGGCACACAGCTCTGCCTGGAGTCTCCAAACCCAGCAGATCCCTACGCTCTTCCACGGGGGTCTCCCCGGATCTTGTGGGGTCTCTGCTCACAGAGCAGTAGTCTGACTGTGCCATGAATCACAGTTTAAGGTAACCCAGAGTTGAGAGCTCACTCCTTGGCTCTGTATCTGTAGCTGGCTTCCCACTCTAATTACCTGCAAGCTCAGCGACACTCAGATAACCCCAATCCTTCTGTGACCCCGTAGGACCTGAGACCCCTCTGTCCCCATGTGGTCTTCACCCTGGCTTAGCTTCTGGAATGATGTCCCTCAGTAGAGCAGACTTTTAAATGTTCTGATTTTGTGCTCTGTTGCTCTACTGCTTGCCAGGAGCCAGCCCCTCCCTCTGTGGTCTATCTTCCCTTCACTTTGGGTTCACTTCTATGCAGGTCCTTCCTTTCAGAAAGTGGTTGATTTTTCTGTTTCTAGAATTGCTGCTCTTCTTCTTTTCAATTTCCTCTTGGAATTGTAGGTGTTTGGAATGATTTGATAAACTATCTAGCTGATCTCCTGCTCCCTGATGTCATCTCAGCCTGCTACTTCTCCACCATATTCTACTAATTTTTTTTTTTTCGGTTTAAAATCTAAATTGTCTGATGTAAGGATTGCTACACCATCTTTCCTTTAGTGTTCCTTAAAGTGATAAATAGTTCTCCACCCCTTCACTTTCAATCTGGAGGCGTCTTTAAGTCTAAAATGAGTCTCTTGTAGATAGCATATGGATGGGTCTTGCTTTTTTTTTTTTCAAGAGTATTTTATTTATTTTATTTTTTTTAATTTTTTATTTTTTATAAACATATATTTTTATCCCCAGGGATACAGGTCTGTGAATCACCAGGTTTACACACTTCACAGCACTCACCAAAGCACATACCCTCCCTTTTATCCAATCTGATACCCTGTGTCTTTTAATTTGCATTGAAAGGTATTATTTGATATATAATATTGAAAGATATTATTTGATGTATAATATTGAATAATATTTAATATTGAAAGATATTAATTTAGTGCCATTGTATTACTTGTAAAGTCACTATTCTGTTTTCTGTATCACTATTTCTCTCGCAAAGAGAGAGCCTGAGTAACATAGACCAGAAAAGGCAATCCTCTGTTCTTTTCTGGTCTATGTTACTCAGGCTCTCTCTTTGCTTATAGGATCCCCTTTAATATTTTCTGCAGGGATGGTTTAGTCACAAATTATTTTAATTTCTGTTTGTCTTGGAAGCTCTTTATAGCTCCTTCTATTCTGAATGAGATCCTAGCTGGATAAAGTATTCTTTGCTGCATGATTTTCTTATTTAGTACCCTGAATATATCATGCCAGCCCTTTCTTGTTTTCCAGGTTTCGGTGGATAGGTCTGGTGCCAGCCTGATGTTTATAACCCTGAGGGTTAAGAACCTCCTGTCTCGAGCTGCTTTCAGGGTTTTATTTTTATTTCTGAAATTTGCAAGCCTCACTATTATATATTGGGGTATTGATCTATTTTTATTGATTTCGAGAGAGGTTTTCTCTAGCTGTTGGATGTGAATGCCTGTTTCCTTCCCTAGATTAAGGAAATTCCCAGTTATGATTTGCTCAAATATACCTTATGTCCCTCTCTTTCTTCTTCCTCAGGAACCCCAATAATTCTAATATTGATTTGCTTTATGGTATCATCAGTTTCTCAATGTCTCCCCTCGTGGTCCATTAGTTGTTTGTCTCTCTTTTTTCAGCTTCCTTCCTTTCCATCAACTTGTCTTCTATGTCCCTGACTCTCTCTTCTGCCTCATTTGCCCTAGCTATTAGAGCAGATAGTTTTAGACTGCTTCTCTGTTGAAGCATTTTTACTTTGGGCCTGATTAGATTTTATTTCTGCATGAAGAGATTCTCTAGTGTCTTTTTGTTTTTTTCAAGCCCAGCTAGTAACTCTATAATTGTTATCCTGAATTCCAGCTCTAACATTTTACTTATGTCCATATCAATTAGATCTGTGGCAGAGAGTACTACTACCTCTGGTTCTTCCTTTTTTTTTTGAATTTCTCTTTCTAGTCATTTTTCCCAAAGAGGAATGGCTGAATGAGAGAATAAAATCAAATATATGAACCATGACCCAAGCAAAATACGCATTAGACAAATCTGAATAGATCAGAAACCAAGCAAGAAAAGAAAAAAGGGGTGGGAAAAGAGAATATAATTTCTCAGGTGGACAAAACAAGGTGATCCATTTGGTCCTGAGTATATTTTGGTCTGTTTGTTAGAAGACACCAAATCCCGAATTTGTAAAGAAAGCAAAACTTAAATACACACAAAAATGAAATTGAATATAGTGAAAGGAAGCCAAAAATGAGGAGTATATCTGTAAGATGTAAACATAAAAAATGAAAGGTTAAAAAAAGATGTAAGAACAAAGAGTTGATAAAGTAAGAAATTAGATTAAAAGAAAAAAAATAAAATTTTAAGCTGTAAAAAAATGAGAAAACACCTTCAAATTCCATTTACTATTCCCCCCTATTGTGAAGTTTTGTAGTCCTCTGTATTTCATAAACTTGATGTTCCCCTGTTGTTTCAGCTAGTCTTCTGGGGGAGTGGCCTGATGCACTGATTCTCAGGTTGGTTTTGCCTGGGCAGAGTTGTACTACTCCTTGCCAGGGGCTGGGCTCTGTGTTAGCTGTTTCTCGTTGCTCTATGTGTTCCCTGAGGTCTTTCCATGCCTCTTCAGAGGATGAAAGTAAAAATGGCCACATCCCCATCTCTATCCCTGGAGCTGAAAGATCCCAGTCTCTTTTCTTCAGTAAACCCCCAGGGATAAGACATCTTCCTTTTTGAGTGTGTCAAACTCTGCAGACTCCTGTGTTGTGTGCCAGCACCAGCCATCCTGGGGGAACACAGAGTGTTGCCATGTTTCTGCCCTTTGCAGAACCCCCACATGGAGAGTGTCACTGATTGTGGTTAATGGCAAACTAAGCTAAAAATACCATTCCAGGCTCACTGACCATAACTAGTTTTCCAGCTTCAATGCTTGGAAACTCTGCTGGGTCAGGCACCCCCTTTCTTTTCTGACCAAAAGGATCTTGAAACCACTGTCAGACCTAGAATTCTGCCCTGCTTCACCACCTGAGCATTTTTCAGGGATGGATATCTCTCACGGGAGCAGATCTTTTAAAGGTTCTGATTTTGCACTCCAGGGCTATATCATTTTCCAATAACAGGCTTATATAGGATCCCTCCCCTCACCATTTATGTTCTGATATATCCCCTCAGATTCACTTCTCTATACCTCCTACCCTGTAAGAAATTATTGCTTTTCTATCTGTGGAGTTCCAGAAGCTCTTTCCTTTACATCTCAGGTTGAATTCATAGGTGTTCAGAATGATCAAATAGTTACCTGGCTAAATTCAAGGGTCCAGATGTAATGAGGTCTCCTACTTTTCTACCATCTTGCCTCCCATCTACTTCAGTTTTTTTGATCTCCATTTCCATGATAAATATTCATTCATCCCTTCACTTTCTTTTTTTTTTTTTTTTAAAGATTTTTATTTATTTATTTGACAGACAGAGATCACATGTAGGCAGAGAGGCAGGCAGAGAGAGAGAGGAAGGGAAGCAGGCTCCCTGCCAAGCAGAGAGCCCAATGTGGGGCTTGACCCCAGGACCCTGAGATCATGACCTGAGCCGAAGGCAGAGGCTTAACCCACTGAGCCACCACCCAGGCGCCCCTCATACCTTCACTTTCAATCTGTAGATGTCTTGAGGTCTAAACTGAGTCTCTTGTAGGCAGTGTATATATAGGTGGGACTTTTTTTTTTTTAATCCATTCTGACCCATGTGTCTTTTGATTGCAGCATTTAGTCCATTTACATTTCCAGTAATTATAGGTAAATATGTACTTACTGCCACTGTATTACTTGTTTTGTGATCATTTCTGGAGATTTTCTCTGATGCTTTCTTATCTTTCTCTCACATTTTGTTGATTTATTTTCTTTGTTTCTATCTATCTTTCTTTCTTTCTTTTTTTTTTTTTAATTCAAGATGTTACTTGAAACACACTTTATTCACAGGGTTTCACCTCAAGCACTAAAGCATATGGCTTTTCCCATGACCTTCCCTACCCAAGTTCCAAAACACTTACAATGTAAATAAAGAGAGATTATTTAAAGGATGGTTTAAGCACAGTATAGTTTCAAGGAGATAACCTCATGGTTCCCATATACTTCTACACATATACTTAAGAACACCTATGTCTTAATGCAGGAAAATATTTTTGGATTTCTCTTTCTTTGTTTATTTAATGTTTCTTAGTGGTTTTAAATATGTGGTTACCAGTAGGTTTGTATATAACCTTCTCTGCAAATAGCAATCTATAATAAACTGTTTAAGGATTAAGTTTGAACCCATGTTTTTCTCCTCTCCTCCCCACAGTTTAAGTAATGTTACTATATTTTATATCTTTTTTTGTTTGTTTGTTTGTCAGTGAGTTCCTTTACTTGGTCACTTGAGTGATTTTTTACAGAAATACGAAATACTCACTTTTTACGTTTAACATTTTTTTTTTTTTTTAAGTTTTAAGGGGTGCCTGGGCGGCTCAGTGGGTTAAGCCTCTGCATTTGGCTCAGGTCATGATCTCAGGGTCCTGGGATTGAGACCCACATCAGGATCTCCACTTGGCAGAGAGCCTGCTTCCCCCTCTCTCTCTGCCTGCCACTCTGCCTACTTGTGATCTCTGTCTGTCAAATAAATAAATAAAATCTTAAAAACAAGTTTTATAAGATTATTTATATATTTATTTGACAGAGAGATTGAGAGAGAGCACAAGTAGGCAGAGTGACAGGCAGAGGGTGTGGGAGTAGTCAGCTCTCCAGTGACTAAGGAGCCTAATGTGGGGCTCATACCAGGAACCTTGGATCATGACCTGAGCTAAAGGCAGACAGTTAACCGAATGAGCCACCCAGGCACCCCAGAAATATTCATTTCTACTACTTTTGTATTTCCTGTCTTTATATTGTCACTTTTGGTCTCTTCTTTCTACTCGCAGAGTCTCTCTTAATATTTCTTGCAGGGTTGGTTTAGTGGTCATGAACTCCTTTAGTTGTGTTTTGTTACATTTTGTTTCGTTTGTTTTCGTCTGGGAAACTCTTTATCTCTCCTTGTATTCTGAATGATAGCCTTGCTGGATAGAGTATTCCTGGCTGCATATTTTTCCCATTCAGCACTTTGAATATATCATGCCACTTTCTTCTGGCTTGCCAAACTTCTGTTGAAAAATTTCTGCTAACCTTGTGGGTTTTCCCTTGTAAGTTAAGAACTTCTTTGGCCTTGCTACTTTTAAGATTTGTTTTCTTTATCACTATATTTTGCAAATTTAATTACAATACATCTTGATGTGGGCTTGCTTTTGTTGATTTTGATGGGAGTTCTCTATGCCTTCTGCATCTGGATGTCTGTTTCCTTCCCCAGATTAGGAAGGATTTCAGCTTTTATTTCTTCAATTATTTTCTGCCCTCTTCTCTCTCTTTTTCTGAGACTTTTATAATATAGATGTTATTATTTTTGATGGAGTCAGTGACTTCCCTAAGTCTATTCTCATTTTGTATAATATTTCTTACTGGTTTTTGTTCAGCTTTATTCCTTTCTATCAGTTTGCTTTCTAGATCATGCTGTTGTGTTCTGGCTCCTCTATCCTTTCAGGCCAGTGGTCTGCAGAGGTTCTGCCTGACTGCTATTAGGCAGTGTTTGGTCCCTGAACTGAATGTGTGAGTTTTAACTAGGTGTGCTCTGGTCTTTCTGTGAAATGAGACCTGCACCATCTCCACTGGAACTGAATCCCTGAAAAACTCCCTGTTCTGGAGACATGGGGTGAACAGGGCTTTGTGTGGGTTTTGTGGGTGAGGGGTCACTGGGACTGAGGCAAGAGTGACTGAGGGCAGTACCACCAGATCACAGGGGCCGCGGCTTGGTGTAAGCAAGTTAGGCAGCCAGAGTCAGTGCTATGCAGCTTCCCACACGTGGCTCTGTGTTTATGCTGAAGGGTGGGGGAGGGAAATTGTGCTGGCCAAGCTCCCTTGTTTCTGCAGAGGAGTCTCTGTGAGCACTGCTTCTTGGGGAATGCTTTGAGAAGAGAAAATAATCTCTCCACTGTGTGTCCCGGTGCTCTTTGGATTACTGTCTCTATTATATCTGCCCCTGAATTGTTTGCTTGCCTTCTCCCCAAGAAAAATACACTGTTCTCCAGGCTCTAGTCTAGCAAAGACCGGGACCTTTAAGACTCTAGGATTTAAGCCTCACTAGCCAGTAGCTACAAGAAATGTTCTCCCTGTGAATTCCCTTGTGTGTTTCTCTCTCTCTCTCTCTCTCTCTCTCCCTCTTCTCCATGACCACAGTTCCCTCCCCTCCACAGCCACAATCCACTTCTCCCTAAACCACCTAAACCATGTTTTCATATTTTCTACCTTCTTCAATGTGGCCTCCTCTCTCTCCTTAGTTGTGGAATTTGTTCTGTCTTCAGGTCAATTTCTGGGGTATTTAGAATGATTCAATAGTTATATTAATGGGATGAAGTTAGCCTAGAGTCCTATTCTGATGCCATCTTTTACACTCCTCAACCAAGCTTTTGATAATAACACCTGAGTACATTATTAAGTTGAAATTTGGGGAAAAAATGTACACAAGAATTTTATTGTCATTAGCCAAAAAAGATTTATATCTTCTGAATGCCAAGTATATAGTCAATATAAATGATGTTTTATATTTATATATAAAGTGAGTTCATTTGAACTATATTCTGCTGTTAAAGAAGAGTGCCAGAGATCCATATGCTTGAATATCAGCAATGTGAATCTGACCTTTTCTTTTTAAGCAGAAGCTAAAAAGTCTTAAGCACCCAAATAAGTGATGGGTTAACATACTATGTCATGAAACCTCATGCTGGAATCCCCTAAAGTTGGTACTGTGCTTATGTTTTCGTATCTCTCCTCCTCTTTTTGATATTAAAAGAATCAGAAGTAATTTCAAAGGGCATCAAAGGTTCTCTATTTGTAACAGAAACCATTTCAGAACTATTAAAATATTTTTTTAGAGTCAGAATATATGCATTGAATATATATAATGAATATATATAAATACAGAAAATATATATCAACATTATGAATATGCAAATATATTAATAAATGCCAGTTATAGGTAAAATCTAGTTACATAAAAATATCACTGCAATGAAGACATGTAAAGCATAGAAAACTTTATAGAAATATATTGTTTCACAGTTCACAAAGAAAATTTCTTGCATAACAGAGAACTCGAAAATCACTTGTGTTTTTTTGTTTTGTTTTTATATTTTAAAAATAATAAAATTGGTCAAAAATGGGGAAAAAGTTATATACTGTCAGGTTGGCTGACTTTATGTTTTTATACTTTCTTACAGATACTATGTTTGTGATTCAGAAAGTATGACTTCCTTAAAATCGTAAGATATAAGTTGCCATTCACTGGATTCTGAGTCTCAAATTCAACTTCTCTAAAATTTACTGCTGCTAATCATAACAAGAACCAACATTTATAAGTGTGGGTGCTGTTTTTAATATATGTATCAAATGTATATTTCATATATTTAAAATTTATATAAATAAATATATATTATATTTATATAAATAAATTTATATAAAATATAAATATTGAGTGTGCTGACTGCTTCAAACTCTATTATGTACATTAAATATGTGAATATATATATTTAATTTATTAAATCTGCAAATACATATATTTAGTATTTTAAATCTGGTGCTTATATATCAGACATTCAACATTTTGCTGAGTATCATTTAACAGACTCACCTTTGAAATCTCACTTTTTAACTTGAGATCACATGTTCTCTCTACCCTGCCAGATCACTAGACTCCATTCTAGTTAATTCCAGCACAAGAGAGTAAGTTAATGGTTCTTTAAAGTTTCTTGAATTATATTGAATTTAAATAGCAGCAGGTAATTAAAAATTTTTAAATTACACAAAACTCTGTGTAACCAAATGTCATTTTGAAATGATTAAAAAAAAAAAAAAAGACAACTTTCTCTATGCATTTACAAACAAAACTGCTCAGCCCTTAATCATCCTTCTGCCCTTCCTTGTTGGGTTAATGTAGAGCATGAAATCATCCAGAATATCTGACTTGCTAAAATGTAACACAGAGGCTGCTGGGGACAATGGAAGGTTTCCAAGAAGGACCTTTGGAATGCCAAGGCCTGCATAACGGTTCTGCTGTAGGAATGCCATAGGGAGTTGCCTTCCCCAAAGCTTTCTTAGCCCAAACAGCCACCCTGTGATCTAAGAGATGTATGCATTGTCCCTTGGGCTATGTTTAGCAGAACTCACACAACACACAGATTAGCCTCTCCTATCTTCACTGTAAACAGCTCCTCCTTTGTGACACATTACATGCTTGAGACACAGCAGTAAGGATTTGTGATCATCCTGAAGGACCAATAAAAGCAGGAGCAAAGAAGAGAAAGGGGTCTTCATCTCTGAGCATTGACCCCTTTGCCTTCTCCTCTCTTTTCTAGTGAACTGTGGACTAATCTTTCACTCGTCGTACAGGGATTGCTGGCCATTCCCAGCGCTCCCTTCCACACATTCCACAGACCAGTCTAATATGTTTCTCGCTCTACTGTTCCATTAAAAGTGTTCTTGTTTAGGTCACTCATAATCTCTTAATCACCGGATAAAGTGATCTCCGCTCAGTTTTTACCTACATGAAGTCTCAAGAAGCATTTTCACTACTTTTCACAATCTACTTTTTAAAACTCTCCTTTTTTGCTTTTTCCTTCATTTTTTTCTGATTTTGGACTGATTTTTTCAGATTCTTTATATGGTTCCTATTTCTCTGTGTCCCTGATCTGCCTTCTGAACAACCTAGTCAAACCTTCATTAATTCAGTGGATGGTTCTCCTAGGTTTTCTTCAGGAAATTCAAACCTGTACAAAGTTCAACTTAAAAGCTACCTGTAGAGTAAGAACTGCTTTTGGTTCTGCAACTCAGTTAAAGGTAATCTGACCTCACAGAAACATCTTTTATACATTTCTACCTTCTGCCTTCATTGTTTACTTATCTCCTGCTCATTCTCTCTGCTCTATTCAAGTAACAACCTTTGTACTTGCCTTTCCCTCTGTCTGGAATGTTCTTCCACAGGGATCTGCAAGAATCCTTCCCTCAAATTCAGGTCATACAAATGCTTTCCATTTAAAATTCCTACTACTCTTTTCCCATCTTCTTTCCTTCCTAAATTTCTTCAGAATTCTTATCATCATTTTTCATACTTTCTTTATTTTGCAATTTGTTAAATGCTTGTCTGTCCTTACACCCTAAGTTCTTCATAGTCTTAGTTGAATATGGTCTCACCTCATACTCTCTTGAGCTATTTCCATAGTATAACCATATAAAACATTTTTGTTACCTCATCATACTTATATTTTTAATGCACTTCTGCATTCTTGAGTTTCTCCTTACAATAAAGCTAACTACAGCTCTCTTAACCAACAGGAAAATTTCCTTTCTGGACCTCAAAAGATGATCTCTTTTATGAAATTTTCTACGACCCCTTCTGGCATAACTAGTACACATTCTAATCTCCTAAGTTAGCAACTATACTGTCATTATTAATATTATCATGATGTGCATATGGAATTTCCTGACATCCTATAATATTAATGGGGGATATTCAGTTGCTTATAGTCAGAATAGGAAAGTTGGAAGGTGCAAAGAACTAAAATTACATACATTATTGAAGTAGGACACACCACCAAAACTGAAAGGTAAAGTATGGGAAACAAGTGTCTGACAGACTGTCTGAAATATTATTACTATGCAACTGAGGTCCAGACTAACATCACAGGCAATGGAATTTCATAATTTCCAAATAGGTTCAGGAGATATCAGGAAAGCAATATCTGCAAAGTTTAATTTATGTTTTAACTTAGCAATTTAAGAAATATTGAGCATTTAAGTTTTGCTAAGACCTATATTGAATTCTGAGGCTACAAAAAATAGTAATAAACACAAATTTTCTTCAGTGGGTAGGCCTGGACTGCAAGGTTCTATTCTGACGAGTAACAAGGATGATACCACAAAAAACAACAGAAATGAGACTTAGCTAGCTAAATACATTCTAATTCACCTCTGGATTACTTCTATGAACTAACACAGTATGGAGAGTTATCAAGGAATCCTATAATGAAGAAAATAATGAATGAAAATGTCAGGAAGAAGTACAAGCCTATTTCATTCCCCTCTAGGCTGTAACTCTTTCTTTATTTAGAACAAAGTCTTGTTTATCTTTATAGTCTCAGGTTTTAGAACAACTGATAGTGCATATTAAATGCACAATAAATACTTACCTGGTGAAATTACTTGGTGAGAATTAGACCCTCAATTACTGTGCTTTGTTGAATTTTACTAGAGGACACAATGATGGGCCATCAATCATGACAATAAATGCTATAAACATTTGCAGAGAGTATCCCAAAGTGAAAAACAGAAAAGGTAGAAAATAAAATATCTAAATCATACATTCATTTTTCTTGGCCTTCTGGGGTTTATCCTAAGACTTAATTTTTTGATTTAATATAAGAAAGATCCAGGCTGGAGAAAAAATAGGTATACAAGAAAAATATAAATCAGAAAACAACATATGTAAGGAAATTAATTTATTATAATATAATCACAAGAGCTATTTTGAAATCTTTGTTTTAATTTTAAGAAGAAATAAGTGATAGTATTCATGCAATTAAAAGTAGATATACAACTCATGATAGAATAGAGCAATATTAATCAATGTATTTTAATGTGTTATGATTATGGTGCCAAACTAAAATTGATTTTCAGCAAAATTTTGGACTTTGAATAGAGATTCCATTATTTATGAAGAATACTTGATCTTTAATATAAACAATGATATTACACCACAATTTTATAATGTGATAAATATCACTATAACAGCAATCATATTACAGTATATAAGTGTATCAAAGTAACACAAGTATACACATTAAATTTAGATAATTTATTATATTCAAATTTGATCAATAAAACATTCAAAAATAGAATTCTCTGTCTCTAATTAGATGAGTTTTCAAAGTTCTGATGTTAAATATTAGTGTTTATCAACTATATTTAAAAGTAACTACTCTCTTACAGAGCTAAATTTGTACTTTAATTTTCTATTACATAGGAGTAGATTTTCCCTGTACTTGTGTGTCCCTACCTTCTCTTTCTCCATCTGATTTTTTTTTTTTCTATCACTTCTGGATTGTGTATTATATACTATGTGGAAGGTTATACATTCCATTCCTTTTGTGAATAACCTAAAGCTTTAATCATATGATCAGGCATATCCTGCTTTGGCTGTTTATGTTAATGCTTAACAGTTCCATGCCAATATTGTATAAACCACATTATATTCTAATTCTAGGAAATGATATTACTATATCTGGACTGCTTAGGTGATAAACTGCATTGTAAAACATGATTATGGGATATGTGCTTTGATCATGGTATATTAGCTAGGCCAGAATAAAAAAGGCGGGATAGGCATGCAAGACTGGTTAGTGTGAGAGCATGCCTGTTTCACTTAGGTTTCCTGCAGAAATATTTAGGTTGTAGCTATATTAAAGAGGCCTTATTCTAGATTATTCTGTCAGGACAAGGTAACTAAGTGACAGCATATCTCTGTGCTGATATACCATGAAATGCAGAAACAAGGAGGAAATAGGAAGGAATCAGTTTTCAAGACCATCACCCTCTTCAAGAAGAACATAAAAAATGGCGCACCTTCTTGGGAAAGAGTATCCTTAATGAATGAAGTCATGTGAGCCAATGAAAGGAAAAAGATTTATAATGTTTGTATCTACAACACAGAAACCACCAATATTATATTTCAACAGCAGTACTTCCAAAAGGTATTTTAACCCCTTGTTTCTTCTTCCACCTCACCCTAGAACAACCACCAGAGTAGCAGCATAGCCATTAGAGGAGGAGGAGAAGGAAAACGTAGTCAGGGGAAAAAGAGAGGAGGGAGAGGGAAGAGGGGAGTGAAATGAAAAGAGGAGGGAAGGAAGAAAGGAAGAGGCAGAAGAAGAGAATGGGGGAAAGATAAGTGGAGAAATAGTGGAAAAAGACCTTCTCCATTGCTCGTCCATGGAATTTTCAGATCAGGCTAGAGAGAATGGAAAATCTATACTAGGATGAAACTTTAAAATGGACTGCAAAATCTCTGGAATGTGTCATGTGAATATACATAGGTAACGTCTTGAATTTTACTAGAGGGGCACAGTAATGGGCTATCAATCATGATAATAAATGCTATAAATATTTACAGAGAGTATCCCAAAGTAAAAAATAGAAAAGGTAGAAAATAAAATATCTAAACCATACATTCATTTTTCTTGGCCCTTCTGGGGTGTATCCTAAGACTTAATTTTTTGATTACATAATTTTAATATAAGAAAGATCCAGCCTGGAGAAAAAAAAAAAAAGTTTCTTCAAGGCAGTAGAGACAAAGAGCAAAGCATTTTATTCCTGTACTTTTCCCAACCTAGTTTAATACATTCCACAAACATATGCAACCAAAGAAAATTTTACAGTAAGACTAGGAAAAGAAACTTGATCATAAGAAAGGCATGTAGTATGTATTGAGTTTTGATGACTAGCTATGTGGTCATGTGCTGTGTGGTAATGCTCATATATTTTCTGGGAGTCTTTGGAAAATGTTTATTCAGTACATTCTAGGCATTTCTCTCATTAAAAATAGCATGCTTATATTAATTAGTTTTTTTCTTTCAAAAAAGCAATATTCCAAACATAGATAATATCATGGCCTCTAAGCAGGAAGTACATTTTTATAAAATTTATATTCACCAAAGATGAGATTAGCATTGACAAGAGTAAGATGGATAAATCAATAAAAGTACACAAGTAAAAGTGTTTTGTTTTGTTTTTTGTTTTTTAATCAAGAATTATTTATTATGCATCCCTGTTTCTAATATTTAAAATTTATTTTTTTTTAATTTTTAATCAAAATGTTTCAAGTTTATTTGGGAAATGATTAACATATAGCCTTATATAAGTTTAAGGAATACAGCAAGATTGTTCATATATATTGTGAAATGTTTACCATGATAGGTTTAGCAAACATCCATCATCTCATATAGATATAAGAAAACAAAAAAAAAAAAAAAAAAAGAGAAGAAAGACGGAAAAAATGTTCTTGCATAAGAACTCTTAGGATTTACATTCTTAAAAACTTTCCTATGTATCAAATGGCAGTGTTAACTATAGTTATAATTTTACACATTATATCTCTAGTTTTTATTTATCTTATAACTGGAAGTTTTTGCTTTTTGACCACCTCCCTCCAATTACCCTCTCCTCACCCTTTGCCTCTGGTAGCCACAAGTCTGATCTCTTGTCCATGTATTTGGTTTGTTTGTTTTTTTTTTTTTTATAATTTTTTATTTTTTATAAACATATATTTTTATCCCCAGGGGTACAGGTCTGTGAATCTAGATTCTACATGTAAGTAAGATTATAAAGGATTTGATGTTCTCTATCTGACTTATTTCCTTAGCATGTCTTTAAAACCCATCCATGCTGTCCCACATTGAAGGATATTCTTCTCTCTCTCTCTCTTTCTTTCTTTTTTTTTTTTTTTTGGCTGAATAATATTCCACCATATGTATGTACCACAACTTCTTTATCCATTTAACTATCAATGGGCATAGGTTGTTTCCATGTCTTGATTATTGTAAATAATGCTTAAAGTAAGCATTCTTTAACACCAGAAATTTTAAAAAGGGAAAAGGGTTCAATCTATTTTAGTATATTAAAACCAGCCTACTTACCCTTCTTTTTTTTTTTTAATTTTTTATTTTTTATAAACATATATTTTTATCCCCAGGGGTACAGGTCTGTGAATCACCAGGTTTACACACTTCACAGCACTCACCAAAGCACATACCCTCCCCAATGTCCATAATCCCACCCCCTTCTCCCAAACCCCCTCCCCCCAGCAACCCTCAGTTTGTTTTGTGAGATTAAGAGTCACTTATGGTTTGTCTCCCTCCCAATCCCATCTGTGGTATTTACCCTAAAGATACAAATGTAGTGATCCAAAGGGGCACATGCACCCGAATGTTTATAGCAGCAATGTCCACAATAGCCAAACTATGGAAAGAACCTAGATGTCCATCAACAGATGAATGGATCAAGAAGATGTGGTATATATACACAATGGAATACTATGCAGCCATCAAAAGATATGAAATCTTGCCATTTGCGACAACATGGATGGAACTAGAGCGTATCATGCTTAGCGAAATAAGTCAAGCAGAGAAAGACAACTATCATATGATCTCCCTGATATGAGGAAGTGGTGATGCAACATGGAGACTTAAGTGGGTAGGTACTTACCCTTCTTTTGTCCTACCTTTCTCCTATCCCTCAGGGTTAGATCTTTTCTCAGTCCAGAATTTCCCACCATATTTATGACTAGGCATAGATACAGTAACACAGGCTCCTTTAGGATTATTATTTGAATTTTCACATATGAGGACTGAGTTGAGTCTCGGGATATCATCACCTATCTATGACATTCATTTTATTCTGAGATCAGGACTTAGGTCTTTGCGATGCTCCATTTGTCCATCAGGAGGAGAACTTTGACTCATTTATTCATTACCCTCAGGAGTTTGACATTTGCCTTATTTTCTTATTTTCTTCTAAAATCCTCTTCAGAAAAAGTAGGCGAAATATTTACCTATGTGCTTTATCCAACTTAGGATGAAAATGTTTAGTGATAACCTAGGTTAAATATATATATATATACATATATATGTATATGTGTATATGTATATGTGTATATACATACACACACGTATACACACAATATGCACACACATACACATATATACAAAACATATAGATAGATAGATGTAAAATGTATAGCCAAGTTATTCTGATCAGTAAAATCATTTTAACTTTACATTGTACATTAACTATCTAAACCTAATGTATTTACCATGAACTTAACTTCTTTTATTACCTAAGAAAATTATGATATACAGTCTTTATAGGAAATGGCCATTTAAACACTGAAAAGCGTTCTCATTTCTTCTTCCCTCCAGTTCAATATAATTGAAAGAACATTAAGAAAAAAAAAAAAAACATACACTGCTCTAAAATAAGATTTTTTATCTTATATATGATTTTTTATCTGATGAGTCAAGGATCTTAGAGATGAGTATAGATAACAATACTGCTTCAAAAGCATAATCCTATAAAGGGATATTACTAGAAAAAAAAACACCAAATTAATTGTCAAGTGTCCATTACATGTTAAAATATTTTAACTGAATAAAACAGATGTAGGTGTCCAAACTTCAATTCTGAAGGTGACTTAGAATTTTGTGGTTTTGTTTCTAGACGGATATTCAAAAAAAAATTTTTTTTAGCATTTCTGTATGTTTCTAAAAAGAAAAGAAAAAAAAAGAATAATGGTCTCCAAAATGTGATGGTCATTTTCTATTTCATCACTTGTCAGAGAACAGAATTAAATCACTTCAAACTATTCATTTCCATCAGAGAAAATCCTCCAATGAATAGCATCTTCAGAATGTTGACAGGTTTCAGAGCAAACAATAGGCAAAGTGAAATCAAAAAGCAGTGTAAAGTGAACTCAGTAATTTATTCAGGTAATTAGAAAGAAAATTGCGTTCAGCTGAGTACCATAATTGTTTTGAGGTCAGTAACTAAAATTTGTAATTAAACACACTTTATTTAGTACATGAATAATCATGCCTTCACTCTTTTATCTATTGGGCATCAAATTAATGTTGAGTAAAGTCATGTTAGAGCAAATTATCAAGGAAGATTTTTTTTTTAATATGGTAGTCAAATTTACTTAAAATTCCTTGAAATTAGTGAAAGATAGAAATTCAGATTTTAAAACCTAACATTCATTCGCCAACTGCATTGCATTTACATACTTAAACTGTTTGCTGAGGTAAAGAAAAGCAGTTTGTCTTATGTACACTTACTCTTTTCACAAATTTTGGTATCCTTCCTATGTCTTTTATTTCTTATGCTTTCTATAATAAAATGGTATAACTCTTGACTCTGCCTGTACTCCATCATTTTGAAATCTGTAGAATTCTAAAAAATCCCAAACATTTTAGGAAATAGAGTTAGCAAGATTATATTCCATCTACTATATTTAAAGTATGTGGCATTATCCTGTTCATGTTATAGCAAGTTGTCTTCTATATAAATGGGTCAGTTAATGTAGGTGACTCATTACTGAATTCTAGAAAAGGTGTAGCCTAATGTTTTCAAACTGTTGGTTGCATGTTTAGGGATCACTTCTAACCTATACTCTTTATACTCTTTTACTCTTAAATATATATTACATAATTAAATTACAAAGCCCTTTTTTGGGGCAAAGACGATATCCCATCTTAGAAGACCAAATAAAATTAAGGTTATTTCTAATACATGGTATAAGACTATTCTATATGTCTGAAATATTCTATAATTCTATAAGATTAGTAACAGATCTCTCCTCTTATAGTCAAAGAAAAATATGAGCCTGTATTCCAAAAGTGGAACATACAAAAGGCAGCACTCTTTACAAAGTTAGATGTGCAACTGCAAAAATTATCTCAATTTGTCCATTCTTTCAAAAATACCTGTTTTTAAAGATTTTATTTATTTAATTGAGAGGGAGAGAACACACAAGTGGGGGGGGGTGTGCAGAGGGAGAGGAAGAAGCAGACCTCCTTGCTAATCAGGGACCCGGTCGTGGTCCTTTATCCCAGGACCTGAGATCATGACCTGAGCTGAAGACAGATGATAAACAGGCTGAGCCACCCGGACACTCCTCAATATATACCTATTAATTGACGATAGTGTGTAGCATTGATCAACTAAATCCAGCTTTCAGAGTATAAAGACACATGCAGAAAATTGATATGAAGGCTAGCAAAGAGTCTGAATTAATCACTGCTAGGGATCTAGCTCTTGCATAGGCTTGGTACTTTATAGGCATTGAATACATATTAATGAATTGGTTCATTACTTGATTAATTGATTAGCAATTAATTCATTAAATTAATTCAATTTGTATTCTTTCACTTATTTGTTCACCTATTATATGATCTTCCTCTTGGGTCATGAAGTTGATTCAAATACCCACAATATGCAGTTTTCTTTTTTCAATCAACTAAAGCCCATCAATATCCAGACATTTGTAATAAAATCTAATAAATATTATTGTCACTTATGGACAAAAATGCTATGGGAAAGAAAACTAACATAGACTGAGATGCAGGAAGATGATGGGAATGCAAACTGGTGCAGCCACTCTGGAAAACAGTATGGAGGTTCCTCAAAAAGTCAAAAACAGAACACATGATGTGATGAGCACTGGGTGTTATAGGCAAGTGATGAATCATTGAACAGTACATCAGATGTACTATATGTTAGCTAATTGAATTAAAAAAAAAAAAAGAACTACACTACAATCCAGCCATTGGACTACTAGGTATTCACTCAAAGGATACAAAACATTGATTTGAAGAGATCACAAATACTTTCAGGAGGAAAGTAATTCCAGATGACACATTGATACAGAATGTAAGGGTAAGTGGAATGAGCAGAAGAAGTTGAGAAAATCAAGAGAAAGCATGTGTGAATCATGTGAGTGCATAGAATTCTACAGTGTAGGACATGCAAGAGAAAATAACAAGAAAATTAGAAGCCAAAATCCTTTTTTTACTCTTATCATGGAATTTGAAGGAATTTTAACTTTATATCAAATGCTTCCTAGTCAATGAAGAAAGTTAATTAGGGTATGATCAGTTGTATTCATGTCTCACAAATATAATTTAGGTTACAATAGCAAAAATTGTGTTCGAGGAAGGCAATGCTGAATGCAGAGAGACCTAATGGTTCAAAGTAATCCATATGATAATGAAAGCTATCAGCAGTGGGAAAGGCAAAGAAAATATGGCTCTGCTAATTAATAAGGATGTTGAATCAAAAAGATTCAGTCATCAGTTTGGGGTTATATAAGTAACGGAACTATCAGTGAAGTTTCTGATATTCACAACTAAGAGAATGGTGGTACTGTTCATTTAGACATGATATGTATTAGGGTAGAAACACTTGCAGAGGTTTAATAAAAAGCTCCATTTTTGTCATATTCTGCAATATCTCTGTGATATACAGGTAGTTTATATGCTGAAAATTATTTGGTACATGAATTTAAAACTTACCAGCCAGAGATATAGCTTTAGGTATCTCTTCAGTTGAATAGTTGAAGTTGTAAGTTGGGATGAGATTTCTCTGAACAGCTTTCAGAGTGGGAAGTACTTACAGCATGTGTAGAACACAGAAGAAAACATGAGAAGGATCTATAAACATGGAAGGAGTGTCATCAGAGTGTTTTTTGAGATCACAGAATACATTTGCAAAAGCAATGGGTTGAACCATGATATCAAAAGCTGTAGTAATGCATCCAGTGCAGTCAGCAAAACATGAGCAAAATGAGGTCATGGGTAAACTTTTTCCCAAAGTAGTTTCCTATACTGAGTGTGCATATTAAATCAGATGAGTGGGATAAGAAACAAACACAAACAAAAAGTGGAGAATGTGGACCTGCTAGCACATTTGAATGGAAATAAGAGTGTAGTTAAATGGTATTTGGTGTCAAAAAATAATTTTTATAATGCAAGGAAATGCTAATTGTTTATATGTAGATAAAACCAAAAAAGGAGGGAAAGATTAATGTAATTACATGGACACTGGATAATTGATGAAGTGAAGTCCTAGGGGAGAGTGAGTTTATAAGATACAGAGGAGGAGTGATTCTTGGTGAAAACAGGCCAGAGTGATCAAATATTACCCAGGGATTGTGGAAGATGAGGAACTTGATCAGATAACCAAGTGATCAAGTTTTGAGGGTGGAGAGGCTCTTGCTAAACTGACTTAGTATGGTTCTTGCTAAAACTGGATTTTACAAAGAAGTATATGAATTGGCCTAGAAGTAGTATCAGGAGCCTCACTAAAGTTTTAAAGAATCTTTGTCATAACCTAATTTTAAAGTCACATACCATCACTTCTGCCATGTTATTGGTTACACAGACCTACCTGGGACAGTTGAGAATTGTATCACAAAGACTGCAAACACCAGGAGGTCAGAATCATTATGAGCCATCTTGGAGGATGGCTACCACAATGGGCTCTTCATTGAGCATCAAACCAGTGAGGGTACAATAATTTGGAGGAATGGGAATCAATTAAATATATACTTTTGGAAACAGATTTTAAAATTCCAATATAAATTTCCCACCACCATGTCATCTTTTTTTTAATTTATTTTTTATTCTCAGCGTAACAGTATTCATTATTTTTGCACCACACCCAGTGCTCCATGCAATCCGTGCCCTCTATAATACCCAACACCAGGTACCCCAACCTCTCACCCCTCGCCCCTTCAAAATCCTCAGGTTGTTTTACAGAGTCCCTAGTCTCTCATGGTTCACCTCCCCTTCCAATTTCCCCCAACTCCCTTCTCCTCTCTAACTCCCCATGTCCTCCATGCTATTTGTTATGCTCCACAAATAAGTGAAACCATAGGATAATTGACTCTCTCTGCTTGACTTATTTCACTCAGCATAATCTCTTCCAGTCCCGTCCATGTTGCTACAAAAGTTGGGTATTCGTCCTTTCTGATGGAGGCATAATACTCCATAGTGTATATGGACCACATCTTCCTCTCACCATGTCATCTTTAGCGCCATCTTTACCTATGAAAAACAGAGTACAGTAACTGCCTCTCCCCCATTTGTCTGCAGTTTGATCTCTGTTTCCATTTACTCACAGTTAACTGCAGTCAGGAAGCACATAATCCTCCTTCTGATGCATATAGCTTAACTAGGTCAGAGCACCTACATCATTTACCTTACCTCATCCAATCACATAGGAATTTTATTATCTCACACACTAGAAGAAGGGTGACTACAGCACAATATGATATTTTAAGAGACCCCATCTTCACACAACTTTCCTTTCAGAATATTGTTATAATTGTTCTATTTTATTATTAGTTATTGTTCTTAACTTCTTACTGTGCTTAAACTTTAACATAAGTATGTATAGTGGAAAGCAGTGTGTATATGTATGGTTTAGTACTACCCATGACTCCAGTCATTCAGTGAGGGACTCCTGTGTGTATACATCAAAAATTCTCAAAAGTGATCGACATTTTTTAAATTAAGAGAGAAATATTTCAAATTTTATAATAAGAAAGGTCATAAAATGACTCTCATTATTTAGTTTTTAAGTAAAAATCACTAGTAGTATGTCATTTCAGTAATTGCTGTTGATATTGTTATGTTGCACATTTAGAAGCTCATTTAATTCAATACAATAAAATATATTACCAAATAAATGAAATCTAATATAAGAAATTAAATATACTTTTAAGTATATAAAACCAATGAGCACCAAGAATACATCATGGTTTTTAGTATACTCCTACACTAAAAATTTTTAGTATTTTCCTGTTTGTTTGGGGTTCTTTGAAATGGGATTCAAATAAAGCTTGAACTGAAGATATTTCAGTGAGGGTCTGAGAATATGTCTAATATTTCTTCACTTTTGAATTATGTTTAAGTTTATAGATGTTTGAATATATAGATGTTCATTAATTGACAGGAAGTTTTTGCTTGTTTGTTTCTACTTTACACTAGGCACTCTTCTAAGCACTGAGAATAAGGCAGCTGACTAAACATGTAAACACTTTGTGCCTATGTTCTACTTGGGAAATTGATGGTTAAATTATATATATATATATATATATATATATATAGGCACCTGGGTGGCTCAGTGGGTTAAAGCCTTTGCTTTCAGCTCAGGTCATGATCCCAGGGTCCTGCTCAGTTTCTGCTCGGCGGGGAGCCTGCTTCCCCCTCTCTCTCTCTGCCTGCCTCTCTGCCTAGTTGTGATCTCTGTCTGTCAAATAAATAAATAAAGTATTTTAAAAAAATTATTGATATATATATATATATAATAGAAAAGAATATCAGGTAGTTATAAAATCTATAAAGGAAAATTAAAGAGAAAATAGAGACAAAAATGGTATTTTATTTTAGATATTATGTCAGGGAAGTTTTTCTGAGAAGATTACATTAGAAAAGAATGAATTAAAAAGTGGGATAAAAAAATCTACATGAAGAATGTATCAGGCAGAGGGGATTTATTCCCTAATACCTGTTCTTTTCTTCTTTCAAATAGAAAGACGGACTAATGAGATTGTAGTTCTGTTCAAATTAGAACAGTAATGTTAAGGTATTTTGTAAAATTTAAAGCATTATACAAATGAAAAATAAAAATTAATATTATGGATGACACATAGAACATTTCTTTCCCATTTTTGAGAAAGAATTCAGTGTTCATTCTTACACAAGCAGTAAAAGACAAGGCAGTGTGCTACTGTTGATGAAGACTGTACAAATTTGGTGAGTTAACAAATGTTGGAAGTGCTTTTTATATATAAAGGAGTGAGAATATATGATATATGTGTATAAATGTATATATTTTTTATTAGGAAACACAAAAAAGCATTAGAGAATTTAGATATGAATGAATTTATGGGTTATCTAACTCAATAATCTGAGTCAACAGTTCTCAAATGTTAAGGTCATCAGAAAAATCTGACATTTCCTCTTTAATTTAATTTTATTTCCCCTTTCAGTTTCATTTTTACTAGGAAGCTATATTCATATAGTACAAAAATCAAAATAGTATTTTTAATTGCCTAATGAAATGTCCAGCTATCCCCAACCTAAGGACTCTGACCCCTAGGTCAGTAAGCAAGTAACAACTATTTCTAGTTCCTAGTGTATCTTTACTGATTATCTATATTCAAATTTAATAAAACATTTTAATAAATTTTTTGCTCCCCCTTTCTCACACAAATATGGTATTTTATATACACTATTGCACACACTGCTATTTTTTACTTAATAAATCCTGTAATCTTCCTATAATCGTAGACAGAATAATTTTTGTCTTTTTTATTTGTTTTTTAAAGATATTAACTCCAGTTACTTAACATTTAGTATTGTATTAGTTTCAGGTGTACAATATAGTGATTCAACACTTCCATACATACCAGGTGCTCCTAATAGCAAGTGCACTCCTTAAACCAGACCCCCCCCCCCCACTAACCTCTTTTCTGGTAACCATCAGTTTGTTTTCTATATTTAAGAGTCCATTTCTTGGTTTGCCTCTCTCTCTCATATTTTCTACTTTTTTCATTTGTTTTGTTTCTTAAACTTCATATATTAGTGAAATAATATGGTATTTGTCTTTTTCTGACTGACTGATTTTGCTTAACATAATACTCTCAGGGTGCCCGGGTGGCTCAGTGGGTTAAAGCCTCTGCCTTTGGCTCGGGTCATAATCCCAGGGTTCTGGGATCGAGCCCCGCATCGGGCTCTCTGCTCAGCAGGGAGCCTGCTTCCTCCTCTCTCTCCTGCTTCTCTGCCTGCTTGTGATCTCTGTCCATCAAATGAATAAATAAAATCTTAAAAAATAATAATACTCTGTTCCATCCCTGTGGATGCAAATGGCAAGATTTAATTATTTTTAATGTCTGTAAAATATTCCATTGCATATATAATATCACTTCTTCTTCATCCATTCATCAGTCATGGATACTTGCGCTGCTTTCATATCTTGGCTATTATAAATAAAGATGCTATGAACTGTGCATGTGTCCCTTTAAATTAGTATTTTCGTATACTTCCAGTAGATATCCAACGGGGCAATTGTTGGATCTTACGGTAGTCCTATTTTTAACTTTTTGAGAGACCTCCACACTGTTTTCTACAATGGCTGCATTATTTGTGTTTGCTGTATGAAAAATGTTGGTGGTATTTCGATAGGGATTACATTAAATGTGCAGATTTCTTTGGGTAGTATAGACTTTAAAAAAAAATTATTTATTTACTTGAGAGAGAGAAAATGAGAAAGAGGGAGCATAAGAGGGGAGAAGTCAGAGGGAGAAGCAGACTCCCCGTGGAGCAAGGAGCCCAATGTGGGACTCGATGCCGGATCTATAGGATCATGACCTGCCCCGAAGGCAATTGCTTAACCAACTGAGCTGTCCAGGCACCCCTCATATAGACATTTTAATAGTGTTTGTTCTTCTAATCCATGAGCATTGAACATCTTTCCATTTCTTGGTGTTATCTTCAATTTCTTTTATCAATGTTTTATAGTTTTCAGAATATGGGTCTTCTGCATTAGGTTACAGAAGGTTAGATTTATTCCCAGATATCTTACTGTTTGTGTTGCAGTTATAAATGGGATTAATTCCTTAATTTCTCTTTCTGCTGTTTCATTATTGTCATGTAGAAATGCAACATATTTCTATACATTGGTATTTTATCCTGCTACTTTACTGAATTCATTTATTAGTACTAGCAATTTTTGGGTGGAGTCTTTGGGTTTATCATGTCATCTACAAATAGTGAAAGCTTTACTTCTTTCTTGCCAGTATGGATGCCTTTTATTTCTCTTTGTTGTCGATTGCTGTTTAATAGGACTTCCATTTCTGTGTTGAATAAAAGTCGTGAGAGTGGACATCCTTGTCTTTTTCCTGACCTTAAGTGGGGGAAAGCTCTGAGTTTTCCTCCATTTAGGTTGATGCTAGCTGTGGGCTTTCATAAATGGCCTTTATTACATTGAGGTGTATTCCTGCTAAAGCTACTTTGTTGAGGGTTTTTATCATGAATGTATGTTATATTTTGTCAAATCCTTTTTCTGCATCTATTGAAATGATCATATGGTTCTTCTCTCTTCTCTTTGATGTGATATATGGCACTGATTAATTTGTGAAAATTGAATCACCCCCACAACTGAGGAATAAATCCTACTTGATCATGGTAAATTTTTTTAATGTATTATTGGATTTGGTTTGCTAATATTTTATTGAGGATTTTTGTAGCTATGTTCATCAGGGATATTGGGCTATAGTTCTCTTTTTAATGGTACTTATTTTCTGTAGGATCATAGCTTTTTTATTGTTTATTATTATACCATATTTTATTTATATAGGATCCTATTAAGAACACCTTGTGTCCAGTTTTTTGCCCTGACCACATTCTGATGTCCAAAAAAATTATTATTATTATTAACCAAACCAAATTTATTCAAGTGTCATTCTATAATTTCAAAATACATAGGAAAAATTCTCTTGGGTCAGATTGCATGATCAATAGTTAAATGCATTTGGAATCTGATACACATTGCCAAATCACTCTTGAGTAGTACGAATGTGCACAATCAACACATAATAATATCTGTTTCCTCATAGATTTACAGAGGATGTGAGCTTTGCCAAAATTGTTAGATTAAAAATTTGACTTCCTCTATTTTAAATTACATTTCTTTTATGAGTGGAGTTGGACAGAACTTTATATATTCGAGGGACATTTTTATTTTCTTTCATGTGTACTAAATATTGATATACTTTGTAATTTTTTCTATTGTTTTTGGTCTTTCCTTATGATTCCTAAGGGATCTCATATACTTTTTTATATTGACTACATATATTTTGTTCCCATTCAATAGTTTATGATTTTATTTTACTCACTATATTTTTATGATATAGCTTTTTTATTTTTACATAATCAAATTTACTCATATGCCTCTTTTTTAATACTTCTTAGATTTTTATGTTGAAACATTTTCCTTCCCAAGTATAAATATAAAGTCACTTGTTATTTCTTCCAGTACATTTATGGGTTTTAAAAATAAATAAATATTTAAGCCACTTGGAGTTTACCCTTATATAAGAGAATTCTTTTCAAAAATACAAACTCCAAAACTCCAAAAAAATACAAGTTCTAAAAATTTAGTTATTAGAATGGTTTTAGATTCTGCAGGTTATCAAACATCAGCAATTAGAGATGATTTAAGTGCAAGTGATCAATAGGCCCCACTTTGAGGGCATATGAATTATCAGGTTTTTGTATAATTTTCATTATGTCAGCATACGAATCATTCCAATAACATGAGACACACTAACTTTTGAGTAGGTCAGCAAAACAACCACAGAGTAAGACAGGACAACAACATACACAAACACACACACTACTTAATTGTGTAACAAACACAATTACTTTATCACTTTAATCTCTAGAATTCTATTAGGCTTCATCAAGGAAGCACAGTTACCAAGAGTAATATAGGAAATTTGTTGTAAGTATTTAGCTTTATGCAACTGTTAAGGGCTGGTTAAACAAAGTCACATTAATGGAGGGAATGAAAAATTCTCCCTCTACCCTTCAAAGTCTTCCAGCTGGACTAAGAATTAAATTTACACAAGACAAATTAACAGGAGGGAAAAAAAAGAAACTTAAAGTTTTATTACATGCTCAATTGGGCTCAAGAGGCCCAATAATGAAATTGATACCTACAGAAATGACTAAGGCAGCTTGTATACTTTTAGACAAGGAGACTACAGAAAACCATGAGGAAATGAGAGGACAAAGAAACCTTTAGGAGCTTCAATTAGTCAGGAATTGTAAACGGAATTTGGGCTAAGGTGGCAAATTAGTAAAAACTAACAGGGTTTGTTTATACAGGCTTCTTGGCTCTTAATTTCCTATCTCTGATGATATAGATATCTCTTTCCACCTAATACCTTCCACATGGGAAATTTATTTCTTGCTTTCAAGGAGACAGAGGAGGGTCTCGGTTTTCTTGCACATGCTGTCTCTTAAGTAACTTTTATTTAAAATATTAAATAGATAAATAAATAAACAAATAAATAATCAGTATGCCAGAGTGGCACCTTTTGGGGCAGCCTGCTGTTGGGCCCTACATTAGCCTCTGCCTGGTGCTGGCTTGGCAATATATTAGAACACGAACTTGAAGGAGGAAGAGGGAAGAGAAATTTCATGTGAAGTGGAAAGTGTGGAGGGGCATAAACAAGTTGGAACTTGTGAGGGAAAACTGAAACCGCAGTGCTCTCTCACCCTCTGTGAGCCTTCAAAATAACAATCTGTAGGAGAAACTACTGCCCACCCCACCACCCACCTTTTGTTTAACCTAGCTCAGGTGCTGGAGAAGCTGAAGGGACTATGGACCCAACAGCTGTCTTGAAGATGGAAGAGGCTGGCCTGGGACTCAGAAACCTGGAGCCAGAGTTGCTGAGAAATGGCGAGGCAACCGGGGAGCACAGCATACTAGCAGCTAATGCTCAGGTACCCAGCTTCTAAGCATGAACAGGATGGGTACTGCTTCTTAGAGGCCCGACTTTTATAAGGTAAATTGTGTGCAAAAACTATTTCCTGTGGCTGAAACTAACCTGCAGCCATTTCCCTTTTAGGAAATGGAGTCCTATCTTAGCTAAATTGACATATCGCAGTCCACTAAAGTCTAACCATCATCAATTTGGCATAACCATGCTTAAATTCAAATTAAGATAATAAAAAAATCACATACCTGCCTAATATAATGCAGTCTTTCTTGTGCAATTAAAAACACACCAATCAGAGGTGTACACTTACAAAAGGATGCATCACTTCTTTACCCATATTTCTAGAAGTTCATTCTTCTTACTGACTCATGTTGCTTCTTTAATATTCTCAGAATGTATTTCCTGATATATGCAGGTAATTGCTATGAAGACATTATGTCAGGTGGCATGGGATTGAGAGAAGGGAGAAAGAATGTTAAATATATTTACAAATACATTCATATCAAAATAAGAAATAAATTACTTATAACTGTTACAGTTGTGGATTCTGGAACTAATATGGCCATAGCTGGTATTTATGAGTACTTTCTTCTACTACCCATTTCATATTCTCTTTGGCATAAAAAAGCTTCTCAGATGCTCATGGTTCTTTGCCTGGTGGAGTGACTGAAACTTTGAATCTGCAAATCTTTCAAGTGCAAGTAACTTAAAGACTACTCTGGGAGTTCCTGATTCATGAATTTCCTCCCCTGAATTCCTAGCAAATCAGGTTTATAAGCCCAGGGAATGCACTACTTTCTGAGAGAGCCCAGCAAATTAATCAAAACAACAAAAGAACAGGAATATGTCATATTTAAATATCTATGTATTTTCATCTCAACTGTCATTTTCACATAATAACTAAACTATCACCTAGTTTAGGTAAAGTATATTGTTCATTTGTATGTCCTGTGGCATTTCTTTTATATTCCTACTGGTTTGGGAGATAATCCCCATGCAAGTACCCCCCATTACAGTGTAAATAGGAGCAAAGAAAGATCTGTGAGGGCAAATTGACAGGTAGATATTACTTTATATCTTAAAGTTTCATTTCTAAATACCAGTCTCTTTTCAACAGTCAAATTTATGCCTCACAAAATTATAAATTCAATATCATGGTTGTTTTCAAATAGTTGAAATTTAATTTTGCATATAGCACTCACAAAGTGAAGAAATAAATATTATGTACTAAGTGCTGAAGAAGTTACAGGAATCGGGGGGGGGGTGGTTTGGAGGGCTGAGGAAGTTCACATAGGCATTTTTCTCCAACAAGCTGATGATACAACTCTATTTCCAACTTGTGCTGCTAATAGTAAGAAGACTGCTTGCTCTCTATCAAAAATTCTTCTGTGCAGGTAATCTGTTTTTTCTCTTCTAGTAGTCTTTAAGATTTTGTCTTTAACCTTCATGTTTATAGTTATTATTATATGTTTGGCATAAATGTATTTTCATTTATTATACTTGTTGTTTGCCCTGTAATTTTTTGGCTTGCAAAGTCCTTGGGAAATCTGTATAATGACTTCTTCAGTTGTTTTGTATTATTATCTTTTCTTTCAAAGTTATTAATGTACTTTAAATACCTGTGGGCTGAAGGATTCTTTTCATCCTTTTACATCTAGTCTTGAAATTGGAAGGTTTTCAGTGCCCTTTAACTTGTAACAACCAAAACCGACTATTACTGCCAGCCTCAAAATCCAAAGCACAGCAAGTCTGCTGGCCTTGCTCTAAGTGTTATTTCCAGGTTTTTTATTTGTTTCTTTGTTTCTACTGTTAGGTTTTCTTTATCACTCTTCTGTGTTGGGAGCAGACAGAACCCATCAGAGCCAGAAGTCCATTCATGCAGCATTGGTTAGTTTCTTCCCTTTAAAACACAGTTTTCCTACTTTTTTGGTTTTTCTCACTTTTTATTTCTCATTTTTCCTCCTTTTAAAAGCCTCTTAGTAAAGTATAAACTTTGAGGGGCATTTTGAAACTTACATTTATACATATATATCTCATTCTGATGCATTTCCTATATATTCATGCAATACATCTCTCTATATATGATTGTTGGGATTAATATATATTATGTTTGATAGTTCAGTAGTTATATTTGCTTAGAGTAGAAATGAGAATAGAGAGTATTTGGGAAGGAAATAGACAAGATTTAAGTGTTTAGGGTTATAAACATGCTATATGAAATGGAGAAGAAAGAATAGTGGAAATCATGAATATTAAAAAGAGACAGCATCCCATGATCAAATCCTAACCACATCCTCCTCTCTGAGGAGTCAAACCCACAGTAAAAACTGAAAAAAAAAAAATCAAAGAAAGAGCTGTTTTGAACAATTTACTGGCTAATGACAGAATAATATAAACATACATTTTGAAAGAATCAGAAACAGAGTGAAGAAGTAGAGCAAACAGAAAAATCTGTGAAAAATTAATTCCCAGGACAAGAATGTTCAAACATGATAATGGTATTAGGCAGGCAAAGAGAAATGTGTGTCATCCTGGACAAGAAAAGAAATATGCAAATGTATTCTTCACTCAAGAGTCTGCATGTTAACAAGCACAGCCTAGCAACTAATCAGTCTCCAATATCCCAATGCGTTGTCTCCTGCTGTAGTAGTAATGACCTACATAGCAATGTTTTACTGAGATATAAATATGTAAATGGAAAATTGGGAGCAATTGTTTTAGGACAGTGGACTTTAAAAAGGTCTAAAAGGACTACATAATGACTAAGAAAGGGTTTGGCTTCTAATCTTTTCTGTTTGCCCTTAAGATATAAAGGATCCCCTTTTTTAGCCTTCTGCATTTCTTTTCCCCACATAAACAATAGAAAAAATAAGGCTGTAATGTCTTTTCTAGGAAATTCATCGCTCTGCAGGGAGAAGTAAAAGCAAACAAACAAGAATATGTTAAGCCGCAGATCGTGCCAATCCAGATGGAAGATAAAAATTACCACCTTTTTCATATAAACTAGTAAAAAGCGTACTCTAAATTTCTTCAGAAATAAAATAAATGAAGTGCAAACTAAGTTACCAAAATTGACAAATATGCATTGGCTACCTAGTTTGTGCCAGATATTTGGGATAAATGAGCAGGCAAAACAAACTTAGATGAGTCTCTTCAGGAAGCTTGTGTTTTGGTAAAAGACAACAATTTATCAATAAACAAAATGACTATGTGTCAAGTACATAGTACGTTATGTATAGTATGTTATAGACTATGAAAAAATAAACAAGTAGACCAAGGAAGGTAGATTGGCAATGCTTTACTGAGAAGATGGCATTTGGCCAGATGTTTGAAAAAGATGAAGGAGTTGGGTTTGTTGATGTCTGGGTGATAAGCATCCTAGGCAAAGATAACAAGTGGTATAAAGGCCTGAATTCAATCTAAAAGGTTCTTACCACAAAAATAAAATGGTAATTATGTGACACGATGAAGGTGTTAGTTAATGCTATGATAAATCATTCTGTGATTTATAAATATATCAAATCATCATGCTGTACACCTTGAACTACACAATGTTATATGTTTGTTATATGTCTATAATATCTCAAGAAAGCTGGAAAAATTTAATAACAAGGTGAAAAAAAAATGTTCCTAGTGGATTTGTGGAAAAGAAGAGGCCAGAGTGATGGATTGGAGTGAGTGAGCAGTGGGTTGGGGAGTTAGTGGGAGATAAACTCTGAAACACAATGAGATTCATATCATTTAGATAGGGTTTCTCCATCTCCACTCTATTGGACTGAATAACTCTCTGTTGTAAGGAGGCTCTCCTATGCATTGTAAGATAGTTAGCACTTCCCTATACTCCATCCTCCAGTAGAACCTCCTACAGATGGAGTAATAATCAAATTTGTCTCCAGACATTGCCAAATGTCCCCTCGGGGGTAAAATGACCCTCACTTGAGAATCCACTGAGGTAGGGCCTTGTGGTCCATTATAAAAATATCATGAAGACTGTTTCTTTTATTCACAGCAAAACAGGAGAATTATCAGAGGATTTTTGAGCCCAAGGCTTAAGTTTTAAAAGATAGTTTTGGCTACTGTCTTGAAAATAGACTGCAGGACAGCAAGGAAAATTTGGGGATACCCTTTAAGAGGCTAGGGCAGTGGTCCAGACAAAGGATGCTAGGGGAGCCCACCAAGTTCTAAGCAGTGGAATGGTGAGGATGAGTGGAACCAACACGATTTCCTAATAGTTTTGATCCAGGGTAGGGGAGAAATTGAGAAGTCAAGGCTTACACTAATGTTTTAGATCTGAACAATTGGAAGGGTAGAAATGCCATCAAATACCATGGGCAAATAATAAAATAAAAAATATAATATTAAGGCATTTTAATATTTCAGTTATTTTTCTTCAATAAATTTAAGTCAGTTCTACTTAGGTCTTGGACTAGGCTCTGCTCTAATTTTAACAGGACAAATATGTAAGTCATGGATCCACAATAAATATCACTTTTAGTTATGCTCTTTTATTCACTTGAAACTTGGATCTCCATTATTCTGTATAATGAAAGTAATATATGCCAATGGCCAAAAAATAAAATAAAATAAAATTAATCTCCCCTCACATAGCTTTCTTCATATTAATTTCTGTATTTCAAGTCTTCATATTCAATAAGTTGCATTAATAAAAGTAATAGTTCTTTTAAAACTAAAAGTAAACATTGAATAAATTGGACATAAGTAAAAAAAATCAGCCAAGCAGACTTCTCAGTGAAACCTGAAAATCCTCTATAGAATCCCTGATAAATGCCCTCTAGGCAAACTTTCCCATTTCCTAGGCTTAGAGAAAAATACTTTTTATGAAGTCTACATTATAATTTTTCTCTTTTATAGGGAAACATTCTCTCTCAAGTACCAGCTTTCCATTCTTGTCTGCCTTTCACTGACACAATTGATAAAAAGGGCATTTTGCTTAGAATCTTGTTTTTTCTCACTTTTTCTCACTAATTCAGCAGTTTATTAACTATTTATTAAAATATTAATAAGCTATATGTAAAAAATAGAAGTCTGTTGTCACATTAATTTTGAGATACTGTATTTAAAGGCAAATATATGGTTTTTCAATCTCTGAGCTTTGCTAAGCTGAAACATATTGGCAACTCTAAGTAAGGTATACAGATTATAACTTTTCTCGAATCAATCTGAATGTGGATATATTTTTACTTGTTAATGTTTATATAACATCTTATGTGTATAAAAATTCAAACAAATACACCTGGCGAAAGACTATGTTAATAGCCCTAAAAATATGCTGTAACTTACAACTTAGACAATTTAAATCATCATGTCTTCATAATAGTTGTCCTTCTGAGAAAACAGTTGTTCTGCTTAAAATCCTTACTCTTGTGCTTCTGAGCACTCTATTTATGGTCTTCCTTATTTAATCGTATTTTCCTAAATCGGTCTTCTGTGTACCTGATCCTCAAATATAGGAATTTTGTAAAATTCTGTTTCCAGCACCTTAAAAAAATGCTGTACTTTTCTTTTTTTCATCTTCACCACCACAGTCACCTTCTCTGTATGCATGGCTCTAAGTCTACACTTTTGTTCTGACCTCCTGATCTTATGACTTTAACGAAGTCTGGCTTGTCTGCTGTATCTCCACATGCATCAGCAAAATGCAATGTCTCAAGTTGTATTCTTTCTACCTCTTTGCCAAATCTTTCATTCTGCTGTCTCTATAAGCATTGAAATACTTTCAGTCTACCATACCAAAAAAAAAAAAAAAAAATAGCTGAAATAGTTTTAGTTTCCCTTTTCATTTACACGTAATACTCAGTTTGACTCCAAGTTTTTCTGGTTTAACTTTAGTGTCTTTTCAGACTTTAGTTTCTATTCAATCTTACTGCTGCCCTAGTTCCTTTAATTAACCTTCACATGAACTGTTAACAGGCTTTTAGCAGGAGTTCCTGTTTCAAGCTTTTTCTGAATAAATCCTTCTAGTGATGTCATGTTGTATGCATCACCCACTGTTACGGGTGGAATTATGCCTATACTTTTCTCTAAATCTCTACTTGTTGAGAGTGATCTAATAATTTCATAATCACCAATTCCTATCATCAACTCTTCTTTATCTTTCCATTCAAATAGAGTATTCTCTAGCCATCCAGAATACTTTGTATTTCTACTAATATGCTCACCATTCTAGTCAATGAAAAAAAAAAAAGTTAGTTGTTCATTTTTCTGCCTGTCCTTTTAGATTGCAAGCAATAAGGTGCTACATGAAATACTTGGATTTTGGGGATAACACACATTCTCGGTGTGACTTTATAAATACGATAAATTCTTTGAGCCTTTGTTTCTTCATTATTAAAATGGTAAAAATTGCCCATTAATCTGAACAAGATGACATACTAAGAATTAATAACACAGTGCTTATAAAGTCCACTCTATTAAATTCTGGGAACAATCTCCAGTCTCCTTTATATATTCCTCAGAATCTTTACAAATACCAACCACATACTAGGTACTTAATGAATGTTGAAAAAAGAGTGCAATTACATAACCTTTCCATTCTTTTTCCATGAGAATGAAGACCAATATTTATTCCATATGATTGGTGGCATTCTTTTTAGCACAATATCCTATGAAAAAGAGACTATAACTGTTATTGGGTCATAAATAAAGTTTTTCACAATAAAAGTAACAAATTCAGTTGACATTTCTAATCATTTATTCCAAAATGACTTAGGTTTTTTTCTATAAAATTATTTTTTTTCAAGAATTCTGTTCATAGCTCTAAGGCCAGATAACAATCATTAGCATTTATTGACCTTTTGCAGTACTAATTTAATCTTTTGGGGAACAAAGTTGATTAATCACAGCTTGACATATTGAAATTTGGCATAATTTTTTTTTTCCCAAAAGTGCTTATAGGGCAGCAAGGTCTAGGGCATTCAGTATAAGAGCTAAGGCATATATTACAAATAAAATGTATTCAGAGAAGTCTTCCAGAAATTTAAGGTCACCAATTTTGGCACAAGTCTTTCAATCTGGAACTGGTCTTGCAAAAGTCCAGTAAATTGGGCACATGCTTTAATTTCACTTCCATCAAGAAAATCCAGGAAGATAATGGTTAATATTTTAAGATATGAAAAAAAGGGTGAATGTATAATAATGATGAAAATGCAGAAGACTCTATTAGTGAGTGAAAGGTGTTTAAAATATGCCCAATTTGAAGATTATCTCATTTAACAAATCCCAACATTATCTTCCAGCATGAAGAGACTGGAACACTATAAACTGTATTTTTCGGATTCCATAAGAGAATCTTGTAAGATCTCATCAATTAGGTATACTTATAGTAAACTTAAATTTAGAACTGAGACAAATGGGGAGAAAGAGACCCCACTAGAGATTACAGATTGTTCCAGAGGTGGTAGTTTCTGGAAGCTTTTCAAATCAGCAGAAAACTTTCTGATTGTAGCAAAAAAGTCACAGATTTAGAACTGGTATTTATAGCATGAGTATTCTAATTTGGTAGGCTGATTCTTTTATTCTTTTTTTTTTTTAAGATTTATTTACTTGAGAGAGAGCACACGTGTGCAAGCTGGGGGTGGGAGAGGAGAAGGACAGAGGGAGAGAGAGAGAGAGAGTCCTCAAGTGGACTCCAGCTGAGCACAGATTCCCCCTGTGGGGTTTGATCCCAGAACCCTGAGATCATGGTCTGAGCCCCAATCAATAGTCAGACTCTTAACCAATGGAACCACCCAGTTGCCCCTGGTAGGCTGATTATGAATTCTTCAGTTTCTGAATGTGACAGGGACTAGTTTCTAAGGAAGCCCATTTCAGTACTATGACTTTGGAGGTCAGGTCAGGCTAGAATAGATTTCTTCACACACTCAAATAGTTCAGTAAGCTCTTTAACACTGTAGGCTCAATCCTCCATTCTTATGTGAACTAAAGTAGATTTTATTCTCACTTGCATTCTGACCAATGGAAAATTACATCAGAGATTTCTTTAACTGACAATACTCAACAGTATAGAAATGTGGGTTTTAATAATCTAGATAGAGAAGTTGGAAGAGATTCAAGCATACGTTTGCTTTGTGTATAGAATATTGGCTATTCACATTACAGAGGACAAAGCAATCAAGTCATTATCTTTAATAGTGAAAATGAAGCTTCTATGGAAGGCCAGGCTTTGAAAGATATGGAAGCTGCTATAATAAATCTTACAGAGTGAATGAAGCTTATCCTACAGGTTGTTAAATTATTTTCAATGTGAAAGTTAGTGGGAAAGAGCTGGACCCTGTCCTGTGCAGGATAGAATTAAATAGCACTGAATACGGCCATCCTCTCAGAGTCTCTGGGCCTGCCTCCTTGGTATAAGGTGCTTCTTTGCTTTTGTTTTTGAAGGCTTGTCCCTCCTTATTTTGAAATGGTCGCACTTAAGGTCAAGGCTTCCCCAGATAATCTAAGGCATGCCAATTCTCCTTATCTCCCAATTCTGTCATTTCTTGCTGTCTCCAAACTTCAAACTGCCACTTGGTGGGCAAGCAAATATATGACCAGGAAAAAAAAAAAAAAAAAAAAAAAAGTCTTACAGAGGAATAGCACCAGATTTTGCTTACCATCAGAATCAAGAAAAAAATGTATGGAAATTTCTGTGAAACTACTTGAAAAGAGGCACACTATTAGATTGAGCTGCTTTACAGAGATGAGATTTTGAAAGAAATTAACAGGGATTATGCATTATCCTACTTTATGCCTTTCCTTCATTACTGGATTGAATTAAGAATCATATATAGTCTATGATTCCTGAAGTCGTGATGCTTGAAATTAGCTAATTGATTTTCATGGAGATGATGGAATCCTAGAATGTCAGGGGCAAAGAAACATCACCTAACATCTATAGGAAATGTGGACACACTTACCGTAATAGGCAACAAGTTTATAATTGGAATCACTGGCACACTGGATTATTGGTGATGACTAATTGCTGTTCTCAGTACAGAAAGAAATGGCCAGCTATCTAAGACCATACTTTTTTACATAATCAAAATATAAATCTAAGTCTAATTAAAAGTAGAGCAGATATTGATCATCACAATGGAAAGTCATGAACTTTGATCCGATTTCCAGTCTTGGTTAAGTTCAGAAAGGCACTGTTACTCATTTAAAGGACTGAGGAGCAGACAGAGATTTACGATTTAAAGAAAGAACCTGTATTAATATTTTAATTATGTATTTAAACCTTTCTTTAAGCCTTCCATCCTAAAAGAGACTTGGCCATTTACCAGTGTAAACAATAATTCAAAGAATAAACATTTCCAGTTTTTGATTGATTTACTGAGATATTAGTAATTTTTTGTGATCCAGAAATGATCTAGTGAAAGTAAATTTTGGAACTAATTCCATCTCATCATGAGTTTTCTGTATTCTTCAACCCAACCAATGAGTATTTTCTTGGATCCTGAATATATTAAAATAGACATATTCAGCAGTTAATAGATGTAGTGAAAAGAAGGGCCATCTGTACCCCAATGTTTATAGCAGCAATGGCCACGGTCACCAAACTGGAAAGAACCAAGGTGCCCTTCAACGGACGAATGGATAAGGAAGATGTGGTCCATATACACTATGGAGTATTATGCTTCCATCAGAAAGGATGAATACCCAACTTTTGTAGCAACATGGACGGGACTGGAAGAGATTATGCTGAGTGAAATAAGTCAAGCAGAGAGAGTCAATTCTCATATGATTTCACTTATTTGTGGAGCGTAACAAATAGCATGGAGGACATGGGGAGTTAGAGAAGAGAAGGGAGTTGGGGGAAATTGGAAGGGGAGGTGAACCATGAGAGACTATGGACTCTAAAAAACAATCTGAGGGGATTGAAGTGGCGGGGGGGTGGGGGGTTGGGGTACCAGGTGATGGGAATTATAGAGGGCACGGATTGCATGGAGCACTGGGTGTGGTGAAAAAAATAATGAATACTGTTATGCTGAAAATAAATAAAAAATAAATTAAAAAAAAATACCACCTTTGTTCCATGACCTTAAAAGTAAGAGTAATTTTTATAAGATGGGATGATTCTAGTCTCTGGAACCAAATTTTTTTAGCAAAATAGCAAAGTGATAACCACACTATATACTGAGGTACATTAATAAGCCCTATGGTTAAACATTTGAAAAGTATAGACAGCACATCCACATGTAACTCATCTGATTGGACTGTACAGGAGACAGATGTGTCTTGAAAAATGATGTAGAGAAAATGAATTCATCCCCTAGTTTGAAATTTTCCATCCGCTAAAAGCCTTTGCTCCATTCTCTAAGAGAAACACCAGATACAATTTGATTCAGTCTGTCAGGATACAACAATATACCTTCATCTTTCTACTTCTGAGTTACATTAACACCCCTGTTTCAGGTTCTAATTATTCCACAGGGACATTGACCATTTCATCACCCCATAGCATGGCACATCGGTCTATGACATGACATTATCATGCTAAGATCTGGTAGTAAGAAAGAAGCAGGCACCCTGAATGAGTTGGTGAGATACATGTATTCTAGAGCCTGAGAGATAGCCTCATGAAAAATTCAGGACTCTGTGTCCTGAGTAAAGTTTTCAGGAGTCGCAGCATGTGTGAGGGAATGTGTTAGGGTATTCCTTCCAAAGGGAAAACAAATTGTAGTTGCATTCATCCACTGCCTCTAAGATAGAAGCACAATACTGTCTGGATTTTTTTACCTTTGTAAACAAAGTGTATCATAGATAAGTGTTTTCCGTTCTGACCCATCATACTGAGTAAGTTGAAGGACTATTGACTTTTATAAGAACTCTGAACCAGAAGATGCTCTCCATCTTGTCCAGGGTTCATTCAATCAGCATGGTCCCTAGTCTTCAGGACCTGATAGACAAAGTTAGAAGACAAGTGGTAAATAAACATCATAAGAAGCAGTTAGGCTGCAAGACAAACACACAAAAGTTTATTTAACTCAAAATACAGCTTAAATACTCTGTATTGTTTTAGAAAATAAACTGAAAATTTATTGTTGCAAGATTAGAAATATTAGAAATACAAAGAATATAAAACAGAGAAGAGATAATGTGTGTCAGTGCAAACTTCATAGATTTAAAATTGACAAATATTGGTAATAATTGAGACATGAAAGTATTAGATAAAGGGGGAAATATACAGTAGATCTAGATCATAAATGCTGTAGAGATTATCCACAAAATGTTCAAATCCTTGTTTAGAGATTGATATATGATACTTATTTCTACTTATGGATTTTTTTGGAATGTTTATTGACATTTGTATTTGTCAACAACTTTTTGAAGGTTTACTTGCTAGAGAACATCTCTCCTGCTCACTTTACCTTTGCTTAGCTCAGCCCAGCTGCCTGTGCAGGATGTTCCCACCACTGTACTGGTGAGAGAGGGGAAGGTTCTCCTTTGATTTCTCTGTTGTCCTTGAGAGACAATTCAGAGGTTGGTCTTTTTTTTTTTTTTTTTTTTTTTTTTTGGTTAATATTTTATTTATTTATTTGAGGGAGAATGAGTGAGAGAGAGCATTAGAGAGGAGAAGGTCATAGGGAGAGGCAGACTCCCAAAGGAGCTGGGAGCCCGATGCGGGACTCGATCCTGGAAGTTTGGGATCATGACCTGAGCCGAAGGCAGTTGCCCAATCAACTGAGCCACCAAGGCGCATGGTCTTTATATAATATGTAGATAGTGATAAACTGTAAATTGTGTCACATGCTAGGCAATGATTATTACTTTCATATGAAGACAAGGAAATTTAGTGATTCACATGTGGGCAGAGGTGATAAAACTTTTTTCACTCAGGAAAGGTTAGTAATAGCTCTGTGGACATTGAGCTACCACAGCTCTTGTGCTCTGAATCAAGATCTTCAAAATGGATTCTCAATTGGCCAGATTGCTCAACATATCTTTCAAAGAAGGCTCACTCAGATCATTCATTTTTGAGTTTCATTATATTTCCATGACACTCATTCTTGTCCTATATATCTATATATCTTTTCACTTTATTTATTTATAATAATCTGTGATGTCAAATGTAGTTCAAAAAGCATTTCTCACTCTATTTAACTGGAAGTCATATCATTAAGGAAAGGTAATGCTGCCTTACTCAAAGATAGGAAAGTTTCATTCTTCCTAAAGAAAATTATCCAGGCATCAAACCCTGGAGAGGCAGTTAGGGAACTATTTCCTTCTCTCTAGGGAATTCCATTTTTCTTTGAGAAAGACCTGAAATACTCCTTCTAATGTCCCAAAACACAGATAAACGTGTTTTACTTCACAAAAAAATTTAAATGTTCATATTCTGCTACAAATGTAGATGTTTTAGTTTTCTTTCAGAAAATCTGGATAGAATTTTCCTGATCTTAAGGAAAACATTCCTTTAGGTATCAAAATTATATAGATTTTTCTGATATAACCTGGTAGGAATTTGAGAAAGCGGTTTTTGATAATTAAAAACTATTGTTTAAATAAATAATGCATTATTTACATGAACTAGAGTCATTTTTTGACCCAGGACATAAATGAGCAGTACAGAATTGTGTTGGATTTTCTTTTCTTTTCTTTCTTTTTTTTTTTTTTATCAAGTAAGTGATAAGTGAGAAAGGATAAATAAGATTTTTAAAAATCATCCTTGTGACAGTCACAGAGTTTTGTCAATAGATAAAGGCCAGGTGGTTATAGTTATCCATTAGTCCAGTATAAAACAATTTGAAATAACACCATATTTTAACCTGCAACACATTGTTGAAATAGATTTTTTTAAGAAAACTGATTATAAATCACAAATAACAATTATTAAAACAAAATTGTGGGAAATAAAAGAGCATGGTAGCATGGTAAAATTTATTTTATAAAATGGAAACATGTGGATTATATTTTATAAAATAGCACAAAAGTTGAAATGATTTTTCTCTTTTTGATATAAAACAAAAGTAAGCCAAAAACAAAAACATAAAGGAATCATTATGCTTTAAATTAGCTAAACATCTCAGATTATCAAAAAAATCTATATCCGTGCATATGTGTGTGTCTGCACCTATATAGGTAGGCACATATACATGTATGTGTTCACACACCAACATACACTCATATATAGATATGCACACACATATGCAACCTATCAACCATTGTTTTATTTATTTTTTTTTAAGATTTTATTTATTTATTTGACAGACAGAGATCACAAGTAGGCAGAGAGGCAGACAAAGAGAGAGAGGAGGAAGCAGGCTCCCTGATGAGCAGAGAGCCCGATGCAGGGGCTCGATCCCAGGACCCTGGGATCATGACCTGAAGGGAGAGGCAGAGGCTTTAACTCACCGAGCCACCCAGGTGCCCCAACTATTGTTTTTAATATACTGACTATTGCAGTTGCTTAGACATTAGAATTTTCCTAAGTCAATTGATTGAGCAGTTTCTTGGCATGGTTTCTAGGTATTGATATTCTTGAAGCATATTTTTTTACATCATGAGAGCGTTTATTGTATCTTGATTTAAATAGTTAGAATTAGCTTGCATAATTTTATTTCAGACAACACAATAATCAAATTCTTTTGGGGTAAGATGCTAACTAATCATTAACTTTGAGCAAAGCATGTATGATGTCCATGAAAGAATAACTAACAGGTTTTGAGACATATAATTTGTGAAATAATATGCAGATTGTTTGCTGATATATTTTTTTTCTTTTTGTTGACTGTCACATCTCTTTATAATTATTTAACTGTAATCTTTTAAATCTGCTCCTTATATTTTTCTGAAGTTATCCCTCTTTTATGACATTTTTTTAGCCTTAAGTATCCCTTTTGCTCTTTATTTTTGTTCATTTAATAAATTATACATATAATTTCTAATTTAGGAATCTTTGTCACTTCTTAATCACTTTTATTTGGTTGTAATCAGTATGCCTCAATTTTTTGAGGAATCTATAAGGAGTGATAAAATTGCCTAAAACATATTTTGCTTTACATATGAAAACTGTGGAAGAGAACCGAAGAAAGAAGTGGACAATATAAAGTGTCAGTTGATAGTAGTTAACTTCCGTTATTGGCTGTCCTAGAAGTAGCACAAAAAGTAAAACAATGATATAATTATTGTGGCAGGTATGGTGTCTATGCATTGGCTTAACACTATCAACTCCCATTTACCAAGCTTGGTGAAGCTTTGTCACTTTCGATGTTCACCCTGAACAACAAGATCAAACATTGAGCCCCCAACCCTTGAGGAGAACATCTGGAAACTCAGTGAAAAATTGACTACTTTGGAACTCTTTTGCCTTCGAGGGGCAGCAATTCTTTTTGACAGGAGCAAATACATATTCCAAAATATAGGTTACTTTTCTGCATTCAGAGCTTCAGGCAGCACTACTCTCCAAATACTTTCAGAATGATTTGTTTGCGTAAGATTTCATACATCTCAGATTAATGGGTACACATTACACGAAGAAGATGTATATGGGGCGCCCAAGTGGCTAAGTTGGTTAAGCAGCAGACTCTGGATTTCTGCTCACTTCAGGATCTAGCCCCGTGTAGGCCTCCCCACTCAGAGGGGAGTCTGTTTGGGGATTCTCTCTCTCCCTCTTTTTCTGTCCCTCCCCTGCTCTTTCCCTCTCAAATAAATAAATAAGTCTAGAAAGAAAGAAAGAAAGAAAGAAAGAAAGAAAGAAAGAAAGAAAGAAAGAAAGAAAAGAAAAGAAAAGAAAAGAAAAGAAAAGAAAAGAAAAGAAAAGAAAAGAAAAGAAAAGAAAAAAGAAAAGATGCAAGAATGAATTCAAGACCATGGTATTTACTATTTCAAAACAACAATATCCAGGATGTAGAGGAATGAAGAGCAATTGAATAACCATTCAAATGCACAGCTAAAGCGCCATAATGGTAAATGTCTTATGGGAGTGAGGTGTCAGGGTATAACATACCAAAGCTCCGTTACAGTGATGTGTCCCGGTAGGAAGAATACTTGGTTCAAAATCACTGGAAGCAGGAGTGATCCCACTTACCATCAATCTAGAGAGGACTCTTGGGATCAATATCAACAAAAGGAGTAGTAAGAACAGGATTGGGCAGAAGGCAAAATTTAAGCCATGTCGCACATTTAGGAATAGCTTTGGTAGCCCAATGAAGAGATCCTTTCAGAGTTTTCTCATTTGAGGTGCAGAGAATCATAGGCTGCCAAGAGAAAGGCTTGATCCTATGTAAGGGAATTCACTGACTCATTTGGAAACCTGTGCTTCACATTCCTGCAGCTCTTAGTTTTACAGGTGGATGGAAGTGTACCATGAAACATATAGCATGACAAGTTTCCGTCATGTAACATATAGACGAAGTCTGACTTAACCCTAAGTACTGCTCTGACTTAAGCACTTTGAGAACTTTGCACCAGTGTTCCAGGAGGCAAGAAGGGAGCTAATTATCTTGTCTGGGGAAATTGAACCTGACTATCAAGAGGACATAGAGAGGCAGTGGAAATGCATATGACATCTAGGCAGCCCATTTTGGTGCCTTTTGGCACTCCCTTGACTAATTTTGATGTTTAGTGGATGGATAATTCAGCAACCCTGCGCTAAGATCATGTGATCATGTGACCCAGGATTCAGCTTTCTCAGGGAGAGGGTCTGATTAGGTTATTAATGTGACTAAAATAATATTTTTTAAGCTACCAGGGAAAAAACCTATCCTACAAAATATAAATATAGGCAGTCTGTTTCCAAAGTTACTGTGAAGGTTCATTATCATATGCTCTTTGGCTATGATCATGTAATATAAAAAAGAGCTTTTTGATTATTTTTGCTAGGAACTTGGTTTTGTAGGTATCAAAAATGTGTACAAAATGTAAAATAATCTTGATTTCAGTACCTAAAATATTTATTGTATGTGTAGAAGTTATTGATTGCAATATCAACTCTCTTGCCATCATCTGTGATAAATAAAACAGATAATCAAGTAATATATTCTAAAGACTCACCAGCTTTTTTCATTATTTGCTCTTAATCATAGTTGCTAATGCTTACTCCCCCATTTCCATCAAGGGAAACATTGTTTTAAATAAATGAATACTTTTTAATGAAGTGTTAATTTATACAAACATGAAAGTGAAAATAAGCTATGACAGAAACTCATTAAGGATTCTTCTAGGGGGATAAAGAAACTAGAAACTAACACAGTTTTATTTTAAAATTAAAATGCATTCAACTTAGAAAGATTTAGGGAAAAGAAAAAAAAAAAAGCACTTTGTTTCAGTAACAAGTTTCCCAGAATAAAGTGTTCCAATTTACAATTTCCTTTTGTTATGACAGCAAGTAGAGAAAACTGCCATGGGTAATAAATGCATGAGCCTTAGATAAAGATCACTGCTTTCCTATTTAACCTTTTCTTTTCTCTCCAAGGTGATGTGCATTGGTTAGTTTTACTTGTAGGCAAAAATAGCTTTTTGCTATTTTTGTATGGAAAATATATCTGATGACTATTTTTTATTCTTTGGACTGAAAAGAATTTAGGCTTTATTTTATATATTTTACATTTTTTTAACTTCCAAAATAAACTACCCACACTTTTTAAAATTACTTTCAAATTAAGAAGCAATAGTGCAGATCCAGGTAGATAATTTAGCTGTGATTTTCACAACATAATTTGTTAATCCACAACATCAAGATGTTCTCCTTTTGAGTTGCTTAAAGTTTTATTATAGAAAAGTATTCTGAAAACGTTCTTCATAGTATGGAGAGCCAAAAAGAAAAATAAAAAGTATATAAAGTCCTTTGACTTAATTGAAGGACATGCAATTATATATAATCATATATGAAAATTTCCCATTGTTCACTGCCCTGCAAATGGATAGAAATTTACTTAAAGGCAAATAAATGTTACTGCTGGGAAAGAAATTTCTCTGGACAAGAGATAGTAATAATCTTGTCATTCAACAATCCCTTTGAAAGTGGAAACCTGCAAGAAGGTATAGGGAATAGTAGAAGATGTTGTCCAGGGTGTATTCAACAAACTCTGAGCCTCATATCTTACACAGTAAGCAATTTGAAAATAGCATACATTTGCATCTTTCAATATAATTCCTTCTTATTTTGTATCATTTATTTCTATCTTATTTACTCATCAATGAATGGAATTAAAAATGTAATACTGGGGCACCTGGAGGTCTCAGTCGATTAAGCTTCTGACTCTTGATTTTTTTGCTCAGGTCACAATCTCAGGGTCATGAGATTGAGTCCTGCATCAGTCTCTGTTCTCAACAGGTGGTTTGCTTCCCTTCTCTCTCTCCCTCTCCCTCTTCCCCTCCTCCCCACTTGTAATACACACTCTCTCTCTAAAACAAACAAATGAATGAATGAATGATACACTCACCTTTTATTCTATTGCAATTTCGTAAGCATTTCAGCTACTCAATAAAATACTTTAAAGAAAATCTTATCACTTATTAATATAGCAACAAATTCATGTAAATATGGTCATATTTATAAAATAGTACTCTATTACAAACATTTAATATATGCAAATTCTGTAAGCATATGCAACTGACAAATGTCTACCATTTACAAGAAAAATTATCTCAGCCAGTAGTTTCATAAATTGATAATTATTCAGAGATTGTAGGTATTGTTCCTATTAAGTAGAGATGATATTTGCATAGAATTACTAATTAGGGAAACAATTAACTTGTTACTAGATATCCTTTAGCTTAGATATATATAATATGCCATTATGAAGTTGAATGCGATATTATAAATAAGATGAATTTTTTTTTTTTTTTTTTAGTTTTTACTTACATTCCAGTTAGTTAACATGCAATGCAATATTAGTTTCAGGTGAACAGTTTAGTGATTCAGTACTTCTATACAACACCCAGTGCTCATCACAAGTGTACACCTTAATCCTCATCACCTATTTCACCCATCTCCCCTCCCATTTTCACCCTGGTAACCATCAGTTTATTCTCTAGTTAAGAGTCTGTTTCTTGGCTTTCCTCTCTTTTTTTCCCCTCTATGTTCTGTTTCTTAAATTGCAAATGTGAGTAAAATCATATGGTATTTGTGGCCAATTGTAAGGCACTTTATCATATTTCTAATTCCAAAGAGTATATAAATATATATTCAAAACTTTCAAAAAAAAATCCTTGGTCAAAAGAGATATTAAATCAAAGATACCTTATGAAAGCATCAAATTTTCTATAATCCTTATACTGAAAAAGTAAACACAGAACAACAACAAATTTTAAGTATTGCTCTTCAAATGATTATATGATTACTTATGGAAATGGTTATATAAAAGTGATCAAAACAAAAATTATAAGAAATACCATGTGGGAAATTATTTAATATATATTTATTTTATCTTATGATTTAGGAAGCATTGCATCAGTCTTCTAACTACTAAGAACCTGAAGGAAAAAATAATGAAATGTGATTTCTTGTTTTTAGTAAACATACATGAGAAAATGCAAGTCACACAGTATTGAAATAATGTGAAAATGTGAGCTCTTATGCATGTATCTTACTAATAGTGAATTATCAGTACATATTTGGTTAATTTGATACAATATGACAAAAATGCTCTGGGATTTTGGGAAACTATATATTCAAATAATCTATTTTAGCTATATGGAACATGAGTCTTGAGTGTTTATTATTAAGAATTATACAAGTTACTATATTATTTAATAAAACAGCATATTGTGTAGATGAATAATGTTGGCCAAGATTGGACAATTAAGAGATGGACTTTGTAAGATGGAGTTAGTATCAGTTGATATGTGTGGTAATGTGCAATAGAATTAAATGGAATTCCAGAACTGAGGACTACAATTGGAAAGACTTGCTAGGGCTTATTGTGCAAGGCTCTGGATATTAGAAGAGATAGATATAGGTAGATATATAGGTAACAGTTTTTATATGATGTAGTTACTTTTTCTTTTAACATTTATTTCTATAAAAACTGTATAGAGTAATCACTAGGATTTTCCATATATTATAAATAATGAAATTAAGAAAATTAAATGAGTTAACTTTCTCTGGCCACACAGCTACCAAATACTGTAAATAAAATTTATGCCCAAGAATTCTAACAACAGAACTTCTATTCTGAATTATATAGTAGATGACCATTGCAGTAGATTAACTTATCTTGACTCTGTTTTGTTATTAATTTTAGACAGAATGTCTCTAGCTGTTCCACAGGTAAATTATCTTGATTATTGATTTTAAATACATGTCATCGTGATTTATAAAAACTATTCTTAGTTCATATTATAGTTCACAAATAAAACTGAGATTTTAAAAATAGAATTTATTCATATAGTGATGTTTGTATTTTTCTATTAGTAAATAATTAAATACTTATAATTTTCTCTATTAGAAAGTTTACATATCATAAAAATAAATATATCTATATATTTATAGTTTCATTAAAGCAATATTTACTATATAAAATACATTTATTATTTAAAGAATCAAAAATTTTACCAACTATATTTTATAGTATTCAGTGTTGTGTATATGAGTTAGTCAAATTAAACCATATTTTATTCACTTTCACTCTCATTTTGCACTTATTTCTGAATTACAGATGTACTCTCGTTATAAAAATGTGTTATTATAGCTATACTAGACTGAAAGCAAACAAGTTCACTTTGAACATAACCCAGTCTCCAAAGTCAAGAACTAGTTCCTTTTCCCAGATAGAATTCTGCTACCCAATTTGGTATGTGTCATTCTAGAAATATTTGTTTGATTCTGTATATATTAATGCATTTATTTATATGCATATGAAGAGGTTTCCTTTTTATGTAGATGAGGCATAGTATATGGTTTTCAATTTGAAGTTCTTTGAACTTAATTTTGTTA